>NC_141153.1:112415842-113045372 GCF_053477565.2 Lygodium microphyllum | reverse complement strand
GTTAGTACGGATGTGTACTCTCCCACAGGGTGCAACAAACTTAGTGGCACACATGACAAATGCTATGAATAGGGTACTCAGGGATTTTATACCACAATTGACTATGCCCTTCTTGGATGATGTTCCAATCAAAGGATGTGCAGTGGATGAAAAGAATGAAGAGATGGATGCTCATGGATGTAGACAGTTTGTTGCAGGCCATATTGTGGATTGTGAGAGGATTTTGACACGTCTAGAAGAGGTGCATTTAACTCTTTCTGGACAAAAGTCTGGAAGAGGTTTTGACTGTTGGGCATATGTATGGGCCTTATGGGCGAAGGCCATCACCAGCAAAAATAGATGGGATTGATAGAATGCGAGATGTATGCACGAATGTATTAGAGGTGCATAGATTTTTGGGTGCATATGTGTTTTATTTGATATGGATTTCTCACTTTGCACATGTAGTTGATGCTCTTTATCAGCTTCTAAGGAAAGGTCAGAAATTTAATTGGGAAAGGAAGCATCAGAAAGCAATGAAGAAATTGAAGCAACTCTTAAAATTTGCTCATATGTTGAGAAAGGCTGACTATTCACATGAAAAGCCTATCATTATTACTGTTGATACAAGCCCAATCGAGATTGGATGGGCAATTGGACAAGATGATGAGGAAGGGCAAAGATATGCAATACGCTTTGGTGTAAAAGTATTGATTGAACGACAGAGAAGATATCCACAGGTAAAAAGAGAATTATGGGGAATTGTGACATTCCTTAAATGTGATAAGGAGTATTTTATGGGTGCTCATGTAGTCATTGAGATCAATTGTTTGCTGGTATTGGGTATGATTACTAGTTGTGCTACTTCGGACATTGCTATGCTCCGGTGGATTGCATATATCAAATCTTTGAACCTTGAATTTCAGCATATTGCAGGAAGAGATAACCCAGTGGCAGACATGTTATCTCAAGTATGCTATGAGAATGAAGATGGGATGATGGATGAGGAGGAAGGAGATGACTTTCTTATGGCTGAAAATGATGTTGCAAGAGTGAATTTAGCAATGCAAGGTGTTACTACAGCATTAACAGAAGCTTGGACAACAAAGAGAAGACACTTTAGATGTTTTGTATCTTGTGTAGAAGTGTTTCTGGAAGACAAGTATGCAGGAGAGTGGCTGAGAATTGGTCAATATCTTAGTACATTAATAAAGAGAGATGAATGGTCAGATGAGGAGTTTATGAAGATCAAGAGGAAAGCCTATGATTTTTTTAAAAAGATGGATATTTATGGAAATATGCTAAAAAGAAATAGGGTATGCCATTGCGAGTTTTGGGTGACAGAGCTTCACAAGTAAAAGTAATGCAAGAATTTCATGAAAGCTTATGGACTGGTCATAGAGGTGTTTGGGGTACTTTTACAAAGATCAAAGAAAGATATTTGTGGCAAGGTATGTATAAGGATGTTGCTCACTTTGTGGAAACATGTACGACATGTCAAATGTATTCAATTGTGAGACATCGAGATGGATTGCAACCCACATATCCATTGTCTCTTCATTTTAAGTGGGTGGTGGATTTGGTCACAATGCCTACAAGTCTTTGGCAAATGAGATATTTTGTGCTTGCTCGTGAAGACTTCATTAATCAAGTGGAAGGGAGAGCTCTATGTACTAAGACGACAAATGCAATATGTACTTTTCTCTTAGAAGAGATCTTTTGTCGATATGGCTGTGGGGGAAAAATTACAGCAGATAGGGGTGAGCTAGATGCAGATGAGGCTCATGATTTCTTTGCATGGTTGGGGATAAAGCTTGCTTTAACTTCAGCTTATAACCCTGAAAGAAATGGCAAAAGTGAAAGAGGCCATCCACCTATTGTGAAGGCATTGGCAAAAACATGTGGAGAGAAGATAAAAGAGTGGCCACGATTGCTCCCTTATGCTTTGTGGACTGTCAAAATAACTCATAGTACTGTTACAGGATATATACCTGCAGAATTGATGTATGGTTAAAAACCTATCATGCCGATAGAAGAGATGACAGTCACATGGAGTGTGTTACCTTGGGAGGAGGAGTTGAATCGAGAGGAGTTGTTGGCCTTACGCATTAGATAGTTGGAAAGAAAGTTAGAAGACATAGAGGCAGCAACTGCAAAGTTAAGGGCAGCAAGGATACAGAACAAGAAACGGTTTGACAAAAGACATATACTGAGACCAAGAACCATACAAGATAGGGATTGGGTATTGGTTTATAATAGCAGCTTAGATAACCAGCATAGTGCCATGCGTAAAGTTTCCAAAAGATGGTTTGGACCCTATATGGTAAGACGTGTTTGATAATGCTACTTATGCATTAAATGAGCTGGGTGGGACAGCCATAAAACTTCCGGTAGTAGGAAAAAGAATCAAATTATTCAAAAGGTGGGAATCTACTGCTTGAGTTGCCAGAATTGGAAGAAAATAGTGGTCTTGATACAGGGGCTAGCCAGGAAGATATGGAAGATGAAGAAGTAAAGGATATGGTTGCAGAGGATGAGGACTCAGAATCCGGTGAAAATTAGGATTTTGGCACATACCAGAGGATGTGCAGGTTTAGAGGGGGTGGATGTCGTGATGTTATGAGGAGACAGTGTGAAAAACTATGGAATGCATCATCATCCGACTTTTTTATTGATCTAGAGAGTCAATGTGATTTAAGCCATTAGTACTAGTGTGAGTTGTATGGATTATAAAAAAATACTAGATTTTTGGATAATTTTAGTATATTTTTGATATTATTTATTGTAAAAATACAAAAAAGTTAAAAAAAGCTTCTAGATTAAGATGGCATGCAAAAAGCTAGTTGCTTTTTCAGTCAATCAGGGAATTTTCACAAGGACAGATTGATGAAATCGCACACGTTGCGATCGCTGTAAACAGGCTGAAAACTACAGATTGAACGGAAAGGAGTGATTTGAGAGATCCGTGAGCAGATGTCTTGCTGTTTTACCCCCCTTTCGAAGCCAATGGAGCCATCAGATTTGGGTTTCGAGCAGTAGAGAAAGAGCTGATTTTTTTGATCCACGTTTTTGTTCTACGAAGAAGCTCCAGGAGAACTAATGCCTGGAGATTGCTTCTAAGTAGTGCGAAGATTCCAGGTTCTTTCAATACATATTGATTCAATTCATTGTGATTTGTTTTTGTAGTGTTTACCACTTGGGTATTCTCTATCTTCTCTTCCATCTCCTATCTCTACTTCCTTCTACTTCTGATCCCCGGTGGATTCGATCTTTCGACAAAAACCCCACTGATAACGTGCGGATGGCAATCCCATAATCAACAATGAAGCTTCAGGCGAAGACATCATTGTCAATCCAATTGCGGTACCAGTTGTAAGTAATGTATTTTCAAATTGATAGATGTCTGTTTTGATTCTCATATGAGATACGTTAGGTCCCATATTATGATGCCTGAGTATAGGCCATCGAAAAGGATAAATTTCATCTCACCTACTTGAAAGATGGAGTTTGTGAAGTGCATATATCAAGGGAAGTTAATTGCACCTAGTTGCATATGGCTTATTTACTGATAGAGCAATTACAAGGAAGAATTAGTCGAGGGTTATGAATGGTATAGTCGTCAAAAGAACAACATTAAAAGATTGTGCATACAAGTGCTAGGTTAAAATACAGTCAAGGGTTACAAATAGCATAATTGCTAAAAGAATATGACATTAAGAATCATGAATAGAGAGTACTAGTTTAAAGTTTAGATACTTCAAAAGTACTTAGCTTAAGAGTCCAAATATTAAGAAGAACTAGATTCTAGCTCAAGGCAAGGCTTATTGGAGTCTAATTACTTGAGATCATCTTGCACTTATCTTATCAAGTATTTACACGCTATACCTATAACATGTTTTGATATATGAGAATAATTTCATGTTCGCCTCATGACTTGACTAAGAGCTAGTACAAGAAATTAATCATAAGGATTAAGACTAAGATGTTTTGAGATTCGTTGGATAACTATAATTCAATTCAGGGTTGGATTATTGATCAATGTAAGTGGCCTATAGAACTTACGTCATGAATAGTGTTTGAACCCTTAACATATGCCTTAGCCGAAGGAAGTGCTAAGAAACATTTTGCATAGTATCGCTCTTAGATCCCAAGGGGAAGAGCAAATATGCAATGGAAATGTTATATTGTCTATTCTTGCATTGTTTGAAAAGAATACAATTGGTTTTTTTGTTGGTTGATTGAACAACATCCAAAATGCTTTTACATTCAACTGGTTGTTGGTTTGTTGTTTGGATGATTATTCCAAGTACTTGTGATTTATGGTAAATGCATGGCAAGGGTCTGTGATGACAAGTTGCCATGGGAATAAAGGAACGTTTTCTTGGAAAAGGATATTAGGACTGAATGCATTGTTTGTGCTTGGTTATTAAAGGATTTAATTAAGGAAGGATCGTGCTAGGCTACCCCCCAAGCCAGCGGTGAGATCTTACTCCAAGGGGGTCATGATTATCGCTACGAGAGGCTTGGACCAGCTCCATAGGCAAAAGGTCTGTCAGTAGGCATAATCTCAGGCAGTAGGAAATATGGGTGCTAGAGGGGGCTCTGGCTGTAAATCCTGCATTGTTCCTAGAATCTGATGAGCCCCTTCGTGACCCAGGATGGGATCCTGGAACCCTAAATGCTAGTTACAAGGGTGGAATCTTGGTGGGTAGAATACCCTCATGGAATTCTGTCTCTCTTCCGTTGGGTCGAAAAGATATGGAATTTGTGGTGCCATGTGATTTGGACCACTTACTTCTGTTGGACAGAAGGGATATATAATTTCTCATGTATGGGCGGGAGACAATGATTAACTTGAAGATAAGTTAAGGAACTTGTTTGAACTTGTTTGCCAAAGGATTGCTTGCTCTGTTTTCATGTATGTACTGTAAGTTACATGAATAAACCTTGTTTCTAAAAGACTTAATTAATGAAGCTGATTTTAAATGTCGCACATAAATGTGATAGGACCTAATTAGAAAACTAAAGCTATCAAGGGAAGCGAGTGGGTAGATCCCTGACGGGTATATCCTATGGCAGGGTGGCCCCAGAGAACTGGGAGGCTTCTCACAAGGTTTTACCGACGTTCGACGACCCTTAGGAATTGTTAGATTAGAACCTTGATTCATGTCGTTTTAGGTGACCGGAATGGAACTATGCCCCATCGGCAAAGAAGTTGAGCAGTGCATCCCTCTCGTTTTCCATTCTCTTTGAACCAGGTGCGATATGGGTCTGCTTTGGCTTGGGTATCTTTGCCCAAGATTTGATGCTAGAATGCTGTTAGGAGACCTTGGCCACTAGGAGCCCAAATTTCAGGTCGATCCTAGTGGGTTCGGCAGTGAATGTTCCGTTGCGAGGTGGGTTCGGGAAACCCTAGGTGACAAAAATCGAAACATTCCATGGGAGTGCCGGGCAATGACGCTTAGATTCGTTTCTTGATAAATAGCTAAAAGCGTGCCTAGATAGCCGATGGGCGGACACCTTGCACTTTTATACACACACTCAAATTTTAGGTTTCCCTAAAAGTTGGGATATCTTATCCCTTTTTGGACTCCTAAGTAGTTCATGTATTATATTCCAATATCTAGAGCTTAATATTACTCTCTCCTAACTAAGAGCGATGCTTTTTGTACACAACTCTCAAGTAATGTAATTAAAACCTTATCTTTTTGAAATATTACAAGTATTTCAATTTTCACTTGATGAAGATTTTATCAATATATGTCCACAAAATTTATCCTTAAACACCTTTCATTTATTTCTTAGTTTGCTTTGGAAAATGAGATTAACGATCACACTTTGACTCTTTTCGTAGCTTGCTATCATGAGAGCCATCGGCTCTATTAGGTAGCTTGGCCTTGTGTACAGATATTGGTTATGTGCTCTTATGCTGATGCATGTTAATGAATGTGGTACAAAATGCAATTGCTTCTATAAACAACTTCATTAAACCTAATCTCAATATATTCCTTTTTATAGTCTATATCATGGCACCAAGACCTTGTAACCCTTGGATAAGTAATTTCTTTCACCACCTTTCATTTTTATATAAGGCTTACCAAGTTGTATCAACTTTCTTGAGCTTCATCAAATAAGCATTGGGTTGGACATGGCAACTATTACCTACAATCTTGACTTATATGTTGCTACTTTTACTTGATACCTTGTGCTATTTAGATTGGATTGAATTATCCCTTCAATCCTGAATTGAGAATAAATTACTTTTTAACACTATTTTAAAAAAGGCATTCAAAAAACCCTATACAACAAGCTAATTAACAAAGTTATTCTTATATATTCCCACAACATAATAGGTTTCAATTAAATGATTAATAGTATTGGATATGCTCAATGAAAAGTATTTGGATAGTCATTACAATGATGTTGTATGGATGCGTGGACTCAATTAGTCGATTCCTTTCTTAACAAGAATTCATGAGGATAGAGTTAAATGCTAACTACCTAGGCTTATATATAGATCCCCACTAGCAACATTTTAGGGGACAATAGTGATATTATGTCTTATGGGTAGAGGGGTCAAGCTTAGCTTCCCTTCCTCTCTAACTCTTTTTGAACCAAGTGTAATAGTAGTCCACTCTCAACTTTGATTAATCGCAAAGTGATCCTTCTTGACTAGACACTAAATTTTTTTCTAGAGACTATTAGGTCATATGTTCGTGGGTTTAATCCTATTAAATTGAGACTAAGCATTCTATTGCAAGATAGACTCAAAAGTCACCTGAACAACTAAGTCTATAAATCCTAAGGGGTCCAAATGGTGCTCTTAGAAAAGGCATTTGAGCTACTATGAATTCTCTTCCCTAGCTCAAGGCAAGTACATCACATAATAATCATTTGCATGAATAGTAAGAATTATTATTACTAAGTTTCATGATAAAGTTGCAAATATAACTTGATACAATACTAGATTGATAGATTAGAGCACTTGAACAAGAAAATTTTACAAGACCCAAAACGATCAAGCATGTTCCTTGCAAGTCGAATAGGAAATCAATTTAGTAAAAAACCAAGATAATGAACCTTGTAAGTAATAGTGGCTAAATCTAGTTGCTACCTGAGTCACCAACTTCACAAATTTACCTTGTTATTATGGGTAGCAAACCTTGCACCATGGGATTAAAGAAACGCATGATGGTGGTAAATTTATTGTTACGAAGGCAACGTAACTATCAATATGTTGTAAATGTAAATAGATTGCATTTTCCTTAAGGACACAACTCAACCTAGGGAATGAGGTTGTGTGATCCATATCCCATCAGGGGGAGATGTGTGTGTGTGTGTGTGTAGTCGTGATCTCTATGATACTTGGTGCATTCATTTACTCTTCGTGTTGCTGTGAAGATGTCTTCATTGTTTTAGCTTGTACTTGCACTGGTTCGATTTCTTGTAAGCCCTGAGCTTGTTTGTCATGTTGTTGATCTGTCACCGATGCCTTTGGCACCCACCTTTGTGTCACATTATCCTGTCAAGGGGTATTTGTGTCACTCACCCTCTTGACCTCCAGCCTGGCATCCAGTGCATGATCCGCCAGAGACGAGCTTTGACCTTTGTAAATTGTGCGAAAATAGGGCACCCACAATACTATTTGTGGGGTTTGTAAGTAAATCTTATTCCTTCTCATGCCCAAGATTTGAACCACATGATTATCCTTCCAATCCATCCCAAGAATGACTTCGAATCCGTTCATCAGGACCACGATGAAATTTAAAATTGCTCTCCACTGCCCGATCTAAACTGCTACATCTTTTGCCAATTCACAATACTTGTATTTTCCCTGTACAAATGACACCTTGACACCAACTACCCTTGTCGGCCTCACACCCAGTCAAGCGGCTACTTGAGGAGATAGAAAATTATGAGTGGCCCCTGTATCCACCATCATTACCTATGGATGATTTTCCATTGTTGCTTAAATGAACATGTTGGAGATGATAGGAATGAAAGCTAGCATGGTAGGTGAGGGATTTGCTCCTATAACACCTACCTTGGCCTTTGCTTCCCAATCCTTGGCTTCGTCTTATATTTCTGTAATCTGTACAGATGATTGAGGCCCCTCTATGTCGGCTTGTGTATAAGCAACTCTTAAACCACTTGTTGAAGTTGTTGCCCCTCTTGAACAATCTCTTGTGAAGTGAGGCCCCCAACATGTATGGCAAGATAATGGGCCTTCTCTTCCCTGAGAAAATATGTTTCCTCCTCTGTAACCACCTTTGTATGTGAGGTTTCCTCAGCCTACCCCCGCATTTGTATTTCTGAAGTTAGTAGAAGTATTTGTTGGGGTTGTCTCCAACCGAGTTCCCTCGTTGTACTTGAGCCTGAGGGGTTGTCTGTTACTCCATCCAATGTCTACAGGGGCATTACCTTGATTAGAACCTTGATTCTACCTATTTTCCCATGTTGAATTTGAAGAAGCATTATTGCTCCCTTGAACTATACTATGAATAGCCCCTCCTTGTTTGCCTTCAAAATCTGTGAGCCTTTCAGCCATGGTCATAGCCTTTGTCACGTTTGTCGACTCCTGTTTCTCTATTTCCCTTTGAGCCCATTGTTACAAACCATATTAAAAACCATGTAGTTTGGTATTCATGTCCATGTCGTGGAGCTGTAGCATCAGAGATCTATACTTTTGAACATACTTCCTCATTCTACCTGTGTATTGCTTTAGATATCTCCATTCATCTCTGACTTTGAATGGCTCATTCTTTGGTACAAAATAACCTATCATTGCTTTCTTTAACTCTTCCCATGAGAGTTTTCCACCATATTGTTCTTCTTCATACATGAGTCATTTTGCAGTGTCACCCTCTAACAGTTGGGCTGCCGCGAGTCCTCTCCATTTGCTTGAGATTCGGAGTAATTTCATGTAGTCGTCCACTTCACGAATCCATCTATACAAGCTCACAGAGTCTCTTTCCCCTTTATATTTTTCTAGCGCTTATGGTTTAAATTTTCCCATTTCATCTGATGAAGACTCATCCCCGTCTTTTTTCTCTTTCTTTCTACATCTTCTGTGATGCCCCCCCATCATTGTCTATCTCTGGTTGAGCCTTTCCCTCTAGGTAGCATGGTAGCAAGCAAATCCTTCATCATCTCCCGCATGGCCTCCATAAGGTTAGGCTCGTGCCGAGACGGCATTTTATCATGCATTGTTACATCCAAATCATCTTCATGTTCAGTTGGATACCCTTCCCCAATCTCCAGTTGAGGTCTACTTGCCCCAATTCCAAGGGCCACCAAGATTTCATCTCGTTCCTCTCGAGCTGCACTTTTGTTTTTGTTGCGTCCACCCATTTTGATGAAACACAACTAGTTTCCCCTTTTGATCACTTCCACGCCCGTTGAAGGTCAAGCTTTTGCCTGAGATAGCTGGGCAAGCATCCCTTGTATGTGTACACACTGTATAATCATATATAAGTGAAGATAAAAAATAATTTCTATTTTTGAAAACATAAGAGGACCTAGCATTTCTTAGACGACTAAGTTTGAGTCAAAAACTACATGCCTAAGGATGCATCAAACCCATGACTAATGAGTTGAACATAGTGTATAATGTGTAAATTGCAAACTAACCTACCATGTAAATTATCTTCTTAGTGAAGATTCCACCAAGTGTGTAAAATCATGATTTTGAAATCTTGATGTGAGATAATATGTACTAAAAGGTTGAACACAAATGACATTGTTAACCCCAAATCGAGATGGCCCCAAGTCGAGATGGCGGAAAAAAAGAAGAAAAAAGCAGAAAAAAAACATGAAAAAGAGCAAAGACACGTAGACGACCTCCAAAATCAAGCCGGGACAAAAAGCGCAATATTAAATGAAGGGCGCCTCAAAAAACTCGGAAAACTCTTGTAAAAGAGCGCCAGGCTCCCTCCTGTGTCAATTGTAAAATACTAGATGGGTGTAGGCTAGAGGCATAAGGATAGAAGAGGAAAATGGAAAAAAGACCTTGCCACAAGGACCGGTCATGTAAAAAAGGGATGGGTGGCAATGGGATTTTAGGGTTTGTATACATAAAGTTCAAAAAGTGAATGAGAGCTCATTCTTTTGGTGTGTGGTAACAAGAGTCTTCTTCTTCTTCTCTTCTCCTCATCTTCTTGCTTGTGTGTGCTCTTGAGAGAGGAGTGTGAGGGTGTGAGGGAGTGAGTGTGTGAGAGTGAGGGATCAAGAGGGTGAAGCTCTTTACCATCTCCTCTTCTCTTCTTCTCTTGTCTTTCCTTTTCTTGCGAGCACGGCTATGGAGGATGGAGCTTGGAGATGGAGAAGGCTTGAAGATGCTTGAGCTCGTATCTAGGATCGTGGAGCTACCGGTGTGTGTGAGAGAGGAGGCAACTCGTATCGGCATCAAGATAAGCTCACTACACTCATATGATCGACGCGCGTCAGCTAGGTGAGAGATAGCCATTAGAGCTCGGTTGGAACGCTTGAAACAATAAGCGGTCCGTGGGTCTTGGCGGTCGAGCGAAAATTCTCACATTTTGGTTTCGTTTCTGGGACCAACGGATTCAAGCTTGAGTACTTGCGCACAGATGAAGAAGATTAGGCTTGGCTGTCATTCATTCCACCAATTTATATTTAAAAAAAAAAACACTGACTGAACAACATAACCCACTTGTAGACCCACTTACTACCACATAAAGCACGGGATCATTGCACCTAGGGATTATTAAGTTAGGCGTGTCGTCCGGTGGCTTCGGTCGGTCGGCTCCACTCCCAACCCCCTAGCCCTTATGCTCCCCCACTTCACGCTTAGGGCACATCAAGGGTAGGAAATACCTAGGGAGAACACTCGCCTATGGTTAGACCTGTCACCCTAAGGCACTTGCACCGCACCCCCTTGGCATAGATGGGGTCCTCAAGTGTGGGACATCGCCCAGGCTCACCTGCGGTTAGACCCACCTCCCCATTCCACTAGCACGAGCACAATGCACTAACATGCTGAGGTAAGCACTTCCCCTAGGAATAGCACCGCATCTTCTCCTTCCAAACATCAGAGAGCAACAAACCACCGACTTCAGAGGCCCCGTCAACCACGCAATACCCGTTTGGCTTCTTCGATAAAAATTTCACAGCCCCTACAAGCCCCTAAGTCTCCAAGTGGCCCTCACCATTGCACCACTTGGCCAATTGCCTGCAAACCTACAACAACACAGAAGTGCCATGGGATTGGCACCCGTCTAGGAGGAGGGTAATGTTAACCCCAAATCGAGATGGCCCCAGGTCGAGATGGCGGAAAAAAGGAAGAAAAAAGCAGAAAAAAACATGGAAAAGAGCAAAGACACGCAGGCGACCTCCAAAACCAAGCTGGGGCAAAAAGCGCAATTTTAAATGAAGGGTGCCTCAAAAAACTCGAAAAACTCTTGTAAAAGAGCGCCAAGCTCCCTCCTGTGCCAATTGTAAAATACTAGACGGGTGTAGGCTAGAGGCATAAGGCTAGAAGAGGGAAATGGAAAAAAGACCTTGCCACAAGGGCCGGTCATGTAAAAAAGGGATGGGTGCCCATGGGATTTTAGGGTTTGTATACATAAAGTTCAAAAAGTGAATGAAAGCTCATTCTTTTGGTGTGTGGCAACAAGAGTCTTCTTCTTCTTCTCTTCTCCTCATCTTCTTGCTTGTGTGTACTCTTGAGAGAGGGAGTGTGAGGGTGTGAGGGAGTGAGTGTGTGAGAGAGGGATCAAGAGGGTAAAGCTCTTCACCATCTCCTCTTCTCTTCTTCTCTTCTCTTTCCTTTTCTTGCGTGCATGGCTATGGAGGATGGAGCTTGGAGATGGAGGAGGCTTGAGGATGCTTGAGCTCACATCTAGGATCATGGAGCTGCCGGTGTGTGTGAGAGAGGAGGCAACTCGTATCGGCATCAAGGTAAGCTCACTACACTCATAGGAACGATGGCGCGTCGGCTAGGTGAGAGATAGGCATTAGAGCTAGCTTGGAACGCTTGAAACAATAAACGGTCCGTGGGTCTTGGCGGTTGAGCGAAAGCTCCCACAGACATGTAATTTAGATGCATAGATTGAGTATATTCTTACTCTAATTTATTTTCTAACTATAACGATCTATTCAAATGCAATGTCACTGTTGTTATTATATATCATAAACTTTTATTTTTTATTCACACATCTAAATGGCCTACATACACAAGATGCTCTATGTCACTTTAGCATGCATCCTTATGTTTACATAGAAATACCATATATTACCATTATGTCTTATTCTTATAAGCAAGCGCATTTTTGTATAGTTGTTGATACTCATTTGTTTTTATGTACTTTTGCTTTGTAACCATATACCATGTGCTCTCAATGTCCTATTCACAAATTTAAACAACTTTCAAATGCTATATACTCTAGGTATAACATACTTTTCAACAAATAATCTTATTTACAAATATTTCAATGATAGATCTTGCTATTTTTAGAATTCTAAAAGGTTGTAGGCAAATAATATTTTTTATATGATCATCGATATTTACATAGTAGTTCTAACAAAATATTGAGGGGTGTAAGGTGTTGTCGAGTTGTAAAGTACTTTGAGATGAAAAGTATTCACGAGTGCAGACTGTACAAACTATGAATAGTTAAACCTTGTATTTCTTTGTTGTATGGTTTATGCTATTATATATCTATACGTAGCACGTGGTTCAAATTTCAAGGTACAACTTGTAGCTAAAATGAATTGTGTGATTGTAATTTGTGTAAATATTTTATCCTATGCTTGTTACTATGTACCATGGCTAAGCATCTTATTAATACATCTAGCCAACTTTCATGTACAAGATGCTCTTTGTATAAATTATTTTCTAGATAAAGAAACATAATATATTAATAACATGTTCACATTTTATACATAGTATATTGTTAACATATCATGTTTCTTTTTTTAGACAATATTTTTAACAATTTTAATGTGATACTAAATTGAGAAAGAAATATTTAAATCTCTCTTTAAATTTAATTTTTTCTTTGTCAAATGGTTAGTGGTGGGGAGGTATTGTCTTGGTACATTGGTCTAGGATGTAAAGTACCCTAAGTGTAGATTACACTCAAAGTGTAAGTTCACACCTATTCATTCTCTATGTAATATGATGTATGATTACATGTTGACATATGGGTCATGTATTGTAGCTTTTATAAATTGTGCAATTTGATACTAATTTGACAATTAGACATATACACCTTGCATATACTCAACAATGTATTATTTATGCAGATAAGCTATATAATCTTGTTAATAAATAGGCAAAGCTTAATTGTTGTACACTTTTCCAATATACTATTGAAAACTTTAAATTTTGTTGTAACATACCTAACATCTTTGACTTCTAGTTTTAGCAAAATTTTTAAGTTCAAACTTTGATTGGAAGCTAATGGAATCCTTGAATTGCAATAACACATTTCTGACCTTGCATTATTCTTTGTATTCACACCCTCAATGAGCAAATTACTCTCCAAATTTGCACTCACAAGACCACCTTTGGGTGCAAAGTTACTAAAAAATGACAATGCTAAAAACATTCCAACTCTTAGGTAAGATGACTAATAAGAACATGGCCTTCACTAAATCATAAAAGATAATCTTTTGAGATGTTAGTTGGCTAAAAAATAGTATTAAACTCATTGATATAATTACGCATTAAAGCCATCTCCCTCCATACAATGAGTTGTTTCAGCTAATAAACCTGTAAAAGTACACTTTTTTTTTCATATAGGACATTAAGCTTTTTTCAGATACGATGTGAGGAGTGAATGATGTAGATAAAGTGGCTTATCGAAATATTAAGTTTTTAATCTAATATTGGAATAGTGGAAATAACAAAGTAAAAGAGAATATTGTAGTATAAAGGGTATGAGTACATTGAGTACCACTCTTTGGAAGACTTGGACAAACGATATTTTGTTATGTATATTTGTAAAACTTCATTACTAGTACATAGACATGTATGACAAGTTTGAAATATGTATTGATGCTTCTAATAGTGCGATGATCTTACAAGGATTGTGATCAGTTGATTGTAAATCTTGGTTGATATGCAATGGGTATCATATTTCTATGCGTTTATAGGTAATGGAGGCATTGCAGTAAATTGCAATTGTACCACTTGTAGATAGAATTTCTATCATAAAATGCCTTTAATTGTACACATCATAAGCTCAAAGGGGATACATCCCATGTTCATTTCATTGAGATATTTTTAAAGTTATATATCCATTTTTGTACTACTAGAGAATTATGGAGTAAAATGCAATATGCCACATTCAATGAAAGGACTAGCATGAACATTATACCTCATTACACTATGGAAATGGATGTGAATTTTATATATAAGAGAATTTTGTTGCGCACAGATTTGATCATGCTATCATCACTCCTTCGAAGAGGATAAATGCAACTATATTATGTACCATGTAAGAATTCATTGATGTAGATACGTATGGTAATTTTGATGGTTGTCATGGTGTGTTGAGATTATGAGGATGTTGAAGTAGTCCATTAGTAGTAAATTTTGGTTCAAGTGGAATGGGTACCATACTCTTATGTATTTATGGACAGCAATGGTGAATTTCAGAGTGGTTGATTGCAAGTAGAGTACATTTTTATTATAAATCTACTTTAATTGTGGATGCACAATCAAGAATTCGAGCTTATAGGCCATAGTAGGTATCATAGGCTACTAGGAAATGCCTCCCACATTCAAAATTTTGGTTATACATTTTGTAAGCAACACCAATTTTTGTAATAGTGATGAATTGTGGACTTTTAAGCATACTTTAATTGGATGCTTTCCAAAGGAAACCATTCCAACATATAGGAAATTGAGAGAAAGCATATGGGGCTTCCATGAACTTGGATAAAATTATGTTTTATGTGATAATCAATAGTTCATATTAAGGGAGACTCAAGAGTCTCTAGCCAAGGATAAGGAAAGAGAGCATGCATGTCAAGGTACTAAAGGCAACAAGTATAATGAGCCATAGATGACATTTGACAAATCCATGACCTTGATTATCAAAGGGATAGAATATATGACAGAATTTGTTGGGTGGGAGAAATTGCTTGAGCCACTACACCAAACACATATACAAAAGATGCAAGGAATGCTTATTCAAACACATAAGAAGAGATAGCATGATTAAAACATTGCATTGTTGTTTTTGTTTGTTTCTCACACATTATAATGCAGATAAGTTACACCATAAAGGAAAGTGGTGTATGAAGCTAATAAATGCATAATTGATCAATTGGTGCTGTAAATATGATAGCTCTATAAGTAGATGTAGCTAACTACATACAATAAGTGATGAGTTGATATCCATGTGAGGATTATGATGATAATTGATGTGCTAAGTTAAAATGTCATCTACTTGGCCCTATTTTAACATACACCAAGTAAATATAGTGTGCTCGCTTTTTCATGCACACCTCTTTTTGCAATCACAAAAGAATATATTATTAACATCCATTTGATGTAAAGCGCAACCTTTAGTCCCTATTATATCAATCACACATAAAAGAGTTTCCACTCTAGCAACTTGAGCAAATGCTCCTCATAATCTATGCCATATATTTTAGCATAACATTTACTAGCTAGCCTTGCCTTACACCTACTAATGGAACAATCTACATTGTTGTTAGACTTGTAGATCTAGTTATAGTTGATAGCTTTTTTACCCTTAGACAATAATAGTTAATCCAATGTTTTTTTGGTCTCCAATAAAACAACCATCTCCTCATCCATATCTTCATACCAATGTATGTGATCAATGATACCCACCTAGAAAACCCAAGGAGCAACATTAGGAAATCATCTAGTTGCTTGTCCTAAGCATCATATGATGTGTAAATCTAACAAATCTTTGATAGTATGATTTCGATAGTCCATCAAGAGATATACCTAGAAGACTCCATTTGGAACTCTCATGGGATATTAAACCTTTGTGGCCTAGGATCACTTAAGTATACCCTCACAAAGGAAGTTTCACCTCATTCCATGAGGATCATCAACCTAAAACAAAGGTCTCTAATTGACTTTAAAGTCTCTAATAGTTAGCATTCAGCTCTTCTTATAAGTTCCCAATCCAAACAAGTTCTTGTGACGAAATATTTAGACTAACCAAGATGACCTTATAATTACCTACCACATTAGTTTAACATGTAGCTTTCTTAATTCTTCCATTAAACAAGGTTCATTTACACGATTTAGTTTTGAATACGAGAACAATAGAACACAATTCCTTTAAAAAAAATAGAACTTTTATTCCAAAGTTGGATAATCATTGTCTTATTATATGAATCGCTAGTCCATATACAGGACTTTGCTAAATGCAAAAATCAACAATCTATCCTCATTAGTGTCAGGGCCTTCCAAGAGACCTCCTAGCATGCTCAATAAATTATAGCCAGAGCCCCTTATATCTATGGCACCTCCTAGCTAACAACTAGTCCCTATGGAGAGGCCTCACATATCTAGTGTCGGTCCCTATGGCTAACCTTGGGGGAGGTCTAGTGAGCATCTCTAAAAGTTTTAACTTGTATTGGTATAACCTTAAATTAGAATACACAATCATCTAACTAACGTTTCTAATGCTTCAAGAAATTTGTTGAAATACAATTTATCCATCGAAATCCATTCTAGGTTCCATTCCCTTTAACATGAGGCTTCGCTTGAGTTGACTAAGTTCTCATGAACTTATCTTAAGGATCGGCCTATTATTTTGAAAGAAAGGTTTAGTCTTGGGCTATAGTGACCTTTATAATTTAATCTCACTCTCTCCTTGGTACTTTAATTCCTTCTAAGTTTAAGTATGTGACTCATGGAGATCTTATGCGTTCCTTGAACCATAACCTATTCCATGTACCATATGCTTTTTGTTACATGACTTGTTCAAAAGTCATGGTACCTTGCTTGGGGGGGGGGGGGGGGGGGTAAAGTGTCAAGCCTAAAACCATTGGGGTTCAAGAAAATAGACAAGTCTGTTGAGAGTGTAGAACTCAAGAAACAAACAACTGCAAAGTTGTATTACTCTAGAAGACTTTGCACAACTCTATAGTTTCTTTTAGGCTAAGAACTTTGTGTCTAAGTGATAGCTCAGACAAAACTCTTTCCAGAATGATAGCTTGGACTTCGTTTAGCCCAAAAAACTCTAATATGCTACAATACAATGATATTTGTGTACAAAAAATATACTCCTATCTACCAAAAGAGCATGGTATATGTACATACATATATTCACAAGCATATGTCAATCTTCTCCTTGTTTATTCCAATGCTTTTCCCAATTTCATTTTCTTTTGTGCTTGGCTACCACTTTTTTTGATCATAACTTTGTTATATAAACTTAGAATAGGGTCATCCAAGTAAAATTGAAGCGAATAGACTTTATAGACAAGTTAACATGGGCAGAATTGCAAAAATTCTCCTAGAATGGTCAAAACATTTGTTTTTGTAAATGTGTCACTTTTTGATATTTTTCAACTTGGAAGACTTGTACCACTGAAAATAAGTCATTGCATTTATTTAGACTATTTCTATTCTTCGAATTGGTCCTACAAAAACTCCCTACCACGTGTCTTTTTATAAATGGTATTTCCTATGGTTTTTCTTTAGTGATCTTGTAACTTCATGACATCCGCTCCCTTAAAACCTACGCATCCTTTGGTTAGTGCCACACTTACTCTTCTACAATCCAAATCAAGGAGAATAAGATATTCCAAAGACCGCTTTCCATACTAGATATGGCATTCTTGGTCATGCCATTCGGATTGACTAATGGTCTAGCAATATTCAACCAACTAATGATCATTGATGTGATGATAATTGGATGATTTTGTACCGGTATTCTTTGATGATGTATTGGCATCCTCCAACATCAAGGAAGCATTACGATCATATAAGGATTCAAAAAAATCAACTCTATGCTGAGAAGAGTAGATGTATATTCTTCACCAACAAAATAGAATGCTTAGGATATAATATCTATGAAAATGGAATCTTTGTAGACCCTGTAAAAGTAAAGGACATCCTAGATTGGTTGATACCTAAGTAAGTCAAGGAAATTTAAGGGTTCTTGGGACTAATAGGATCGTATCCAATCTCCATCAAGGATTATTTCCTCTAACAGTACCCCTAACTAATCTCCTAAAAAAGAAAATTGTGATTATATGAGTACTTAAACATCAAGAAAGATTCAATAAGGTCAAGGAAGCTATACCTACTACCCTAGTATTGAAGTTCCCTAACTTTAATCAACCATTAGAATTAGACACTGATAAAAGTGGACTAGTAATTGGAGGAGTATTGTAACAAGAAGGGTGACCTATCGGTTGTACTTCAAGGAAGCTAAAATAACGTGATTTGAATCATAATACTTATGATCTTGAGCTATTTGCAGTATCCATACCTTAATGCTCTAGAGACACTACCTATTGGGAAGAAAGTTCACTTTAGTTTGACAGATTATCAGAGTTATAAGTGGATTTTCACCCAAGTTGATCTAAACATGAGATAGAGAAGATGGATAAAAACACTGCAAGAGCTTGATTTTGAGATCAAATATCATCTAGGGAAGGATAATACTATTGCAAATTCCTTAAGGAAAAAAGAAATATTCCCCAACAAAATTATTGAGACATGAAGCTTGAGGACATATCAATACCTGACAACTGTATCCTAGAGCTTGTATGCCAAGCCATCTCCTAGGACAAGGATTATAATATGCTTTTGACCAAAGTACTCCGAGGTGGAAATTTAGATAAGCAAAAAGCTAAGATAATGGACTTTCATGCAAGGAATGGTTGTTCGTCCTACCAATATCACCTTTTTATACCAAACAAACAAGATGTAAAGGCCAAAATCTTATGGAAGGCTCATAATACCCTAATTACTGGATATCCAGGTTATGCTAAGACTCTTAATGCAATTTGCAAAAGTTATCATTGGCTAGGATTGAAAACAGATGTTTTACGATACTATAAACCAATGCCTAACTTGTCAAAGGGTTAAGGCTAAATTAATCAAGACGCTTAGAGAACTACAACCCTTGAACATTCCATAGATGAAATGGAATTCAAGAAGCATGGACTTATAATTGGATTACCTGCTACTATAGGAGGATATAACTCTATCATGTTAGTGGTGGATAGACCAAAGTTGTGCACTTGATTTTGGTCAAGTCTACATACAAGACATCTAATATTACCCGAGTTTGATAGGAACTCTTAGCTCAGAAAGTCTTAGACATGGTTGTTTTTAGCCATTGAAAATGAGTTGTACTTTAGTACCACCTATAATTCACAAATTGATGGTCAAACTGAGAGAGTGAACCAAACTATTGAGGATATCTTAAGATCTTATTATTACAGATAATCAAGATGGTAGATTGAGGATCTACCTCTTGTTAAATTTGCATACAATGGTTCTTATCAATAGACCATCGAGATATCCCCATTTTAAGATTTGTATTGACAAGAATGTTGTTTTCTCTTGAATTTTTTGGACCCTACTCTCAAGGTGGAAGCATCTAAGGCTATGCACGAAGAGATGGACCAAAAAATTCAAGCTATGCATCATGACATCAAGGTTACTTGAGACTGACCAAAATCTTATGTAGAACTTGAAAGATCCATATGAATATTCAACTAACGTGACATGGTTTTCCTAAGAGTAAGATCCAAAAAGAGCTCACTATCCTTGGGTAAATATAAGAAGCTTGGTTTGAAATACTCTGGATCATATGAAGTAACCAAAGTTATGGGAAAGCAATCTTACAAGCTTAACTTGCCACCGCATCTCAAAATACATAACATATTTCATGCAAGCCCAATCAAGATCGATGTACCTAATCCAAAATATGTATTTGTGATGATGAATAAATAGTTATGTCTACCCAAGAAATTCTAGAAATCCAACCTCAGAAAATCTTGGAGATAAGGAAGAAATCTCTAAGGAGAGGAGAAAACTGACTTGAGGAAAAGGAGATGCATACACTATAGATCTAAACTGGAGGTATAAAAATTAATCTCAATTAAAAGTTGGAATCAATCACGTCAAATCTTTGATGATCCAAAAAGCTCACCTAAGAAAGTTCGCCAAAATTATTTTTCATCTTTCATTGCATTTTCTTGTTCTTTTTAGCAAAATATCAAGTGTTATACTCCTATAAAGTCTTCACATTGTCCTTTAATGCTAGAAAGAGGTGAAAGATCACTAAATATTGTGACTTACTACTTATAAGTGGTGAAAAACCACTCATAAGTGAAAATCGACCACTTTCAACAAGTGGTGGTAGCTAGTCGTAAGTAACCATTCATGAATAGTTTTCCATCACTTGGACTTGGTGATAATCACTTTAAAAGTATTAATTCACATTAATTCACCACTTTGATTTGGTAAGTTACCCATTATGGTTTCTTTTCCGTGGTAGCACAAAAAGTGAAAGTGGCGGCTACAAATAAATAATCCACCTCAATAAACAAATGATAGGCATAAATAGATAATCTAAAACTAGGTGAGTTTAGCCTATAAATATTTATAAGTGGCTTATTATTGGTTAGTGGGTGACAAACCTTTTGTCAGTGGTAGCATATTTCTTGAAGTCATATGCACCACTTGAAGTGGCAGAGGACCACTTGAAAGGTGGCAAACCACTTTGGAACAGTGATGTACTACTTGCAAATGGTAGGGCTTCATGAGTTAGTGGCAGGGGACCAATGGTGGTGCACCACATGTAAGTGCTAAAGACACTTGAATAATGGGCATAAAGCTTTTGTAAGTGGTAGCATGGAACTTGAAATGACCATCTTTTTTTTGTAAGTGGTATGCATGAATTTAAAGTGGTAGGGCACCACTCAAAAGTTATGAGGGAAAGCATACCACCTGGGAATGGTACCTCACCACCTAGAAGTGGTATTACTCTAATTACAAGTTTTGTGGGAGCATTTAGGAGCTGTAGCACACCCTTTGTAAGTGGTAGGGGACTAGTTGCAAGTGGTAGCATACCACTTACAAGTGATAGAGGACCAATTGTAAGTGGTAGGGGACTAATTACAAGTGGTGGGCACCACTTGTAAATTTTAGAGGAGTAGTCATAAGTGGTAGGAAACCACTTTCATATTGTCTTTTTAGGAAAGTGGTAGAAACCTATTATTCTTGATCTTGAGCCTTTCATCCATTCATCTTGAGCTCTTCTTCATAGAAACCCTAAATAGACAACACAACAACCATAGACACTTGCTTGAAGCTCACAATTACTTGAAGATTCATCAGTGTCTTGGCTTGGAGATGTTGAGATGTTTGCAATCACACCTACTTCAGTCTCTTTGTAAGGAGGAGTGAGGGCTTAGGACTAGAATCCCATATGCACACTAGGAGAAGTGCTACCATCCAGTTTCCTATAAAGCATTGTTGTTAACCCTCAAACAAACAAAGGAACAAGGTGGAAAATTGAAAAAATCTAAAGTAGAAGACAGAGCCAAGGTAAAAGTGGAATTGAGAACGAGGCGCAAATGCCAAGAAAAATCAGGAAACACAAGAAGTGTGAAAAAGTCCTAAATCAAGGAGAGACGCTCAAGAAAAAGCACAAGTCAATACTTTTGTAAAAGAGTGCAAGGCACATCGTGATTTATTTTAAGAGCACCAGGCTCTCACCTGTGCAAATTGTAAAGGTAGATGGGCGGTAGGAAGGAAGTTAAGAAGATAGGAGGACAATGGGAAAAAGGGCCTAGGCCACGATCGACCATGTAAAAAAGGGGATAAGGGGATGACTGCCCAAAGGGGATTTAGGGCTTTGTATATAAATTTCAAAAAGTGAATGAGAGCTCATTCTTTGGTGTGTGGCAAAGTGGACTCTTCTTCTTCTTCTCTCATTCTCTTCTCTTGCTTGCTTGTGAGTGCTTGAGGGAGGGAGAGTGAGGGAGTGAGCTTTGAGAGTGACGGATCTTGGAGGTGAAGCTCTCCACCTTCTCCTCTCTTCTTCTTCTGTTCTCTTCTCTTCTTTTATTCCGCGCGTGGCTATGGAGGATGGAGCTTGGAGGAAGAGGCTTGAGGATGCTTGAAATTGCATCATGAATCGTGGAGTTATCGGAGTGCTTGAGAGAGGCAGCAACTCAATTGGGCATCAAGGTAAGCTCACTACACTCGTTTGAAACCATTGAATAATAAGCGGTCCATGGGTCTTGATGGTTGAGCTTGTGTTTGCCTCTACATTTTGGTTTTGTTTTTCCGAGACCAATGGATTCAAGCTTGAGCGCTTGAACGCTTCAAATCGAGCATTGAAGTAAGGGTTTTATCCCCGAACCGGAGCTTGAGGTAGATAGGAGGTTTTGGGTCTTTAATCTATACTAAAAGTAAGTATTTTTGATCTTTGATGGTTAGTTTAGTAGGAGAAATTAGTTCAATACCTTGCTTTTGATTCTTGTTGCATTTAGATTAGGTTAAGGTTAGAAAATAAATTGGAAAGGTGTAGGGTTTGATGCTATAAAATAGGCCAAAGAGGGCACAGATATGTGAAAAATGGGAGGAAGGAGAGTTGAAGGGGGTTGAGACCAACAAGCAAGGGGGGGCAGGAGTGGTAAGAACCTTGTGGAGGAGGGGTTTAGCAGCTAGGAGACCAAGGGAAATCTCATTTGAAACCTTGGTTGCCTGAGAGAGAGAGAGAGAGTGAGAGAGAGAGCTTCATTGCGTGGACTTGCCTCAATCTCATCATCGACAAGTTCATTGGCCATTACATGTACTTCTACACCTTCTTCTACATGTGTAGTTAGGATCTTGAGGTGCCCGAGCAGTGAGAAGGCTTCGATCGCATAGTGGGGCGAATTTTGTGTTGGTTTGGAGAAAATGTGTCGCATTTGGCCCGTCCGAGTCCCAGAATTCACCCTCGGCATCCACCCTATATTCGGCCGAGCCCATACTAAAGTGGAACGAATGGCCGAATATAGGGTGGACGCCGAGGGTGAGGGAGGCCCAGGAGCACCTAAAGGATGCTGAGCCCATACTTTAGGATGAGATCGACCATCTCTCAAGCATAGGCACCCCAATCTCTCTCCCAAAACCAAAATCAAGAGAGATGAGGGAACCACAAGTTGGGCTACTTGGACAAAATATAACTATCCCAATCCGGAAAATTAATTAGGGCCATTGGCCAAGAACCACAGACCTAGAAGAGAGGCGAGTGACTAGCAACCTCCTCAATACAGTGGTGACCACTTTGGTAACTCTAAGCTTAGGCGACCTGCTTAGGCAACACCCAATGCCGTGGTGGAAGCTTAAGAAGTGGGTTGAAAAACCAAATGAGCCAATTGCCATAGATTTTCCTAAACATGATGTAGAAACTCAAATATCGAGTCTGACATTGCGCTCCATGCCCAAATTCCTACACATCAACGCCTTTTGGGAGGGCGCAGAAATGCACGTAGTCCTACCAGTCTTAGCACTAGGATACATCACCAGAAAGGGGATCTTGGACATAGGGGTAGGAGTGAGTGTGCTAAATAATACAGTACTCCAAACTTGGGGTACGCAACACAAGAGTCATAGAAGACTGGGGCAACGGTCTTATCTTCTTAGGCAATCGAACTGAAGTTGTGAGAGTAGAGATGGACACTTGGAAGACTACGCCAGTCAACCTGGATGCCATCTCCACCATGCTGAAGGGCGATGGACAGACTAGGAGATCCTAGGGAGCTTTTACCAAGTATAGCCCGTGCCCTGAGGATGAGTGAGTTTGGATGCACATTCTTGCCACCATCCACCTACTGTTCTCAGATACTGAGGAGTATGAACAAACCGTCAAGGCAATTGGTAAGTTCAAGGACACCTTTAGTGCTAGTCTACATGATGACTAGGAATCTACGTGGAAGACTCGCTCAGGCTGCATTTTGAGTCCCAAGCAATAGGCACGAGCTCCAGGAGATCCTAGGATCTTTAACCAATTAGTCGGCTGGTAATCCAGCGACGAACCTTAAGCCACTCCAAGATCTCTTGGATGAGCTGCCTGAATGGCGATGGTCAAAGGTGCACGATTTGAACTTGAAGTATAATTGGGCCTTACTCCTCAACCAACAAGAAGGGAATAGTCTGAACCAAGAGAATCAAGATAAATTGGACAAAGACAACTCCGAGGACGAATATGAGGACTGTTGTTCCTTCACCTAGATGTAAGAACTTGAAGGAACCCACCCAGACGTAAGGACTAGTTGTAATTAATAAGGAACTCACCCAGATGTAAGAACTTGAAGGAACCCACCAGCAGGAGAAGATCCAAATACATAGGTGGGTGATTGAATCCCCAAGGGAGGACCAAGCGAGGAATATAGCAGAAAACCAGATGCGTACTATTGTGGAGGTGGATCTACCGGGCCTTATCGACCTAATCAACGACTTGGCAGTACAAGAAGTCCTAGACATGGAAGAGGGCAGCTCAAGCCATTGAAGTGACGAGGAGCTTAACCTAGAAGACTTTCCTAAGGTTTTCCAATAGTTAGTGTACAAATACGAAGCTCAAACCTGGCTAGAACACCACGGTAGACCAGTCGAGGACATCTTAGCAGAACTCGAGGAGGAAAGAAAACTGGCCCGCAGAGCTCTGCAAGGCCTAGTTGCATACAACTAGGATTAGCAAACAAGGAACATACGCCAGAGTTTAGAAATGTGAGAGATCCAGATGGTGCTAGCCCTAGCATGTAGGAATTGGTCAGAGAGCGAGAGAGCACTAGAAGGAGATCTCACACTGAGCAAGCTCCTGACAAAGCGACTGCTAGATAACACGATCGTAGAACAAAGCACTGCAACATTGGCAACATTGCTACTGACAGGGTTAGGAGTTAACCTAGGCTCTAAGAGCCAATTGAAATTCCTTGTGGTAGTAAAACAAGTGGACAAATACAAAGCTACCGATGACCCATATATCTTCGTGGAGTAGTTTGAGCAGGTCTATGAGGCCAACAGCCTCACCGATCCTACTCAACGCTCCCAAGCCTTCGGACTATGCTTAGGCAACAAGGGTTAGAATTGGTACACAAGTCTAGATACTGCAGAGTGTGCCGATTTCAATGAAAAATCTCTTTATTAAGAGATTTTCCGAACGTGGATACTCCAATAACCTGTTGGTGCGACTTATGAACGTCAAGCAAAAAGAGAGAGAGGATATTTGAGATTACATGACCCACGTGAGGAGCCTCTTCAAGAGAATCCCCATGGGTGAGAGACCAACTGAAAGGGTGGTATTCGTCAATGGAATACAAAGTGAAGAGCTCTACAAAGCCTTGGATGGCAACTCAAGTTTGCAGCAAGATGCACTGGCAAGGGTCTTTAGAGTGGATTACCAGCTCAAGGAAAGAGACTCTAGAGGCTCGAATCAAGAAGAGTCCAGTGTTAGGAGCTCCGAGAGAGCCTCAACACTGAGCGAGAGGGCAGACTCAAGCACTTAGGACAAAGGGAAGGGCACCAAGTTGGGACAAGAGTAAGCTGAGATTAGAATGGACATAGCTAAACTACAGGAGATGATGAGACGACCAACATGCCCACACGTCCAATGTGTGCATTGTGGCGGAAACCACTTGCTAGTTGAGTGTCAGGACCCTAGGTCATGACCTTGTGCTAATTGTGGTAGGTTCTCCCATAACACCATGCATTTTCGATTACCTTAGAGGCTCCTATACCCACAGCCTTATAGTCAACCCCACCTTGCAAGTATGCCACCAAACTTCTTTGGAAAGGGAGCTCCATTGGCTCTTTCGGTACCAAATGACACCAAATCGACCACCCCTAGGATGGAAATAAATCCTACGGGCATCCCTAGACCACCTAGACCCTATGTGACCCATCCATCGAGTGACACCCTAGTCCACTATGTGGATGAGCCTAGCAACGATGAGCCTTATGTAAACCCGTACGTGTCATATGATCAGGAAGGCAACGCTATCCTCATGGACTATCAACCAGTACCCGTGATGGCATTGGGAAGAGAGAGAGGCAGGGGCCCAGGAGGGAAAGCCCAAGAGCCAATCATGACTTGCGGTCACCCACGACATATTTCTTCATGCTGCCCCGAGAGGGAGCAAGCAAACAGAGATAAGGCTGACCTGAGATGCGCTGAGTGTGGAATCACTCAACTCTTTGTCCGACTCCCCTAGGTGGAGACCATCCTCTAGTTCAGGAAATGAGCCATTGGTTTCATTGGGGTTTTTTGGTGTTGAGACACTCGACAAGGAGGCCACACCTATCCTGTTGCATGTCATGACCCGTACGTAAATGAAGCAAGACGGCATATCGTTGCCAGGGCCTAGCAACCTTGACGCAATCTCAGTTGGAAAAAAAAGTTAGAGACAAAGGAAGAAGAAACTAGATGCTAAGGTCACCCTCAAAATCGAAAGTGTCACGAATCTGCCGGTTGTAGGGGAAGTCATTGACGCAGAAGGAGAGACATTGGCGCCTCTCAGACAACTAAAAAGGGAAGTGCTAGGATTGGGGAGTACCCCAACCCAAAGCACCAATTCGAAGCCATAAAGAAGGTGAAAGAATGGGTGAGGGAGGCCTAGGAGCACCTAAAGGATGCTGAGCCCATACTCTAGGACGAGATCGACCATCTCTTAAGCATAGGCACCCCAATCTCTCTCCCAAAGCCAAAACCAAGAGAGACGAGGGAACCACAAGCTAGGCTGCTTGGACAAAGTCTAACTATCCCAAGCTGAAAAATTAATCAGGGCCATTGGCCAAGAACCACAGACCTAGAAGAGAGGCGAGTGACTAGCAATCTCCTCAATACATTGGTGACCACTTCGATAACTCTGAGCTTAGGCGACCTGCTTAGGTAGCACCCAATGCTGTGGTGGGAGCTTAAGAAGTGGGTTGAAAAACCAAATGAGCCAGTTGCCGTAGATTTTCCTAAACATGATGCAGAAACTCAAATATTGAGTCTGATATTGCACTCCATGCCCAAATCCCTACATATTAATGCCTTTTGGGAGGGCGCAGAAATGCACGCAGTACTACCAGTCTTAGCACTATGGTACATCACCAGAAAGGGTATCTTGGACACATGGGTAGGAGTGAGTGTGCTAAGTCATACAGTACTCCAAACTTGGGGTTACCCACTAGTCGAGACTGCTAGATTTAACATCACACTAGCAAATGGAATGAAGGTGAAGGCGTTCGGAGTGCTGAAAAATTGGCCAGTAAAGATTGTAGGGATCCAGTTCTCTATAGACTTCATAGTCATGAAGGGAGTAGACTATGACATTCTGCTAGGCCGGCCTTGGATGTGCAACGCAAGTGTCATAGAAGACTGGGGCATTGGTATTATCTTCTTAGGCAATCGAGCTTAAGCTGTGAGAGTAGAGATGGACACTTGGAAGACTACACCAGTCAACCTAGATGCCATCTCCACCACGCTGAAGGGTGATGGACAGACTAGAGATCCTATGGAGCTTTTACCAAGTATATCCCATGCCCTGAGGATGAGTGAGTCTGGATGCACATTCTTGCCACCATTGACCTACTGTTCTCAGATACTGAGGAGTACGAACAAACCATCAAGAAAATTGGTAAGTTCAAGGACACATCTTCAATGCTAGTCTGCATGATGACTAGGAGTCTATGTGGAAAACTCGCTCAGATTGCATTCTGAGTCCCAAGCAATAGACACGAGCTCCAGGAGATCCTAGGATCTTTAACCAATTAGTTGGCTGGTAATCCAGCGATGAACCTTAAGCCACTCCAAGATCTCTTAGATGAGCCTGAATGGCGATGGTCCAAGAAGGTGCACGATTTGAACTTGAAGTACAATTGGGCCTTACTCCTCGACCAACAAGAAGGGAATAGTATGAACCAGGAGAATCAAGAGAAATTGGACAAAGACAACTCCGACGACGAATATGAGGACTGTTGTTCCTTCAATGATGGGAGCAAAAAGGGAATCAATACCCTAGAGTATGACATTGGGGGGCATATAATCGAACAAATACAAGCAGACCCCAGACCACACAAGCCAAGTGCACTTAACGGTGAAGTCAGACATAAGGATTGTGATCAAACTTGGTTGGAGCACATGGGTGCAATTAGCTACAAGCAAGCAGGCCTAGCTCCGCCAAAGGATGCACCATTAGTGCACACAAACTCACCTTCTGAGCTATGATTGCCAGGGGAGAGCCCCTCTTCTAGCAAAGATGGAGAGTTTGATTCCGAATCAGAACTCAGCTCAGATAGTGATCCTAAAATACCTTGACCTCCCAAGACTAGACACACCAAGGGGGACCTACCCATTCACCTAAGGCACCAATGGTTGAGGGAGGAACGACGAAATCTACCTAAAGAGACGTAGATAGAAGAACAATGAAAATCACAAGACCTACCGAAAAGATTCACAAAGTTCAAAAAGGGAGATAGAGTGGTGATCTTGTTGGGAGCCAAACGACAAGGACAAGAAAGCGAATCAATTGAGGGACCCGTCAAGGTCAAGGAGGTCAATTTAGCCTGGGAAGGGGAGACCCCGCGACCTATCTTTACAGCAGATGACTGAGCAAGATGAAGCAAGTCTCGTTACTCTCCTATGAGAGTATATAGACGTCTTTGCTTGGTCCCTAGAAGAGCTCAAAGGAGTAGACCTAAGTGTGGTGACTTACAACATACCCATGACGCCTGATGCAATGCCAAGCAGGGACCATATCCCATGAATCCAAAGCATGCTCATGCTGTTAAGGAGGAAATTGACAAATTGATGAGAGCAAGATTCATCTACAAAATTGAACACACAGATTGGGTCTCACCCATAGTCATTATACTAAAGAAGAATGAGAAGATTAGAGTGTGTGCCAATTATAAGAAGGTAAACGTAGCTACCAAGAGAGATAACTATCCACACTGCCATACATCGAGCATATGCTTGAGAGAGTAGCTGGCAAGGAAGCCTATAGTTTTCTGGACGGTTTCTCTGGACACAATCAAGTGCAAGTGCATCCTAACGATAGGCATAAGAGTGCTTTTGCCACTGAATGGGGAGTCTTTGCCTACATCGTCATGCCTTTTGGATTGATTGATATGCCAGCCACTTTCCAGTGTGTTCACTCCACTAGGTGAGAACACTTGGATAGACTCTGAGTGGTTTTGAAAGGTGTTGACTATACCGTCTCTCATTGGGCCTCTTGAAGTGCCAGTTTTGGGTGTAACATGGATGTATCCTAGGACACATGGTGTCGAAGAATGGCATTGCTATAGATTTTTCAAAGATCAAGGTCATTGTTGATCTTCCATCCCTTGTTAATTACAAGGGTGTTTAGTGCTTCTTAGGACATACTGGGTACTATCGACGGTTTGTGTTAAACTATGCATTGATTGCTAGGCCTCTATACAAGTTGTTGATTGTATTTGAATGGACCGCAGAATGCCAACATGCATATGAAGAACTAAAAAAGGCTCTAACCGTGCCGATACTACGAGCCCCAGATTGAACACTCACGTTCCATGTGTACATAGATGCTTCAAAATTCGCCGTAGGAGCTTTGTTGTGCCAACCTAGTGAGCACAATCTCGATTATCTAGTGAGCTTTGCTAGTAGACAACTCACTGAGATTGAAATGAATTACTCGACAACAGAAAGAGAGGGCTTCGCCATGGTGTTTTTTGTAAATAAATTTTGGCACTATCTTTTGGCCACACATTTTACTTTCTTTGTCGACCATTCAGCCTTGCTGTATTTGGTTAATAAACCATGCGCTACAGGACGCATTGCTAGATGACTTCTGCTTTTGGAGTTTCATTTCTCCGTGACAGTGCATAAGGGGAAACAACATTACATGGTTGACCATCTATCTTGCATCTCCACGGGAGAATCGGCTAGACAAGACATTGTAGATGAATTGCCAAATGTGCATCTATTCCGCTTGTCCAGTGAAAAAGATTTTTTTAGAGCTGACATGACACCTTATTGGGAAGACGACATAGTTCAAGTGCTTGAACACAGACTATCGGAACGACCGATAGAAAAGGCTCGACTTAGGTGGCTTATCCTAAAAATCCAACCCTATTAGTTGATAGTTGGCCAACTTTATAGGCTGGGACAAGAAAAATTACTAAGTAGATGCATATGTGAGCATGAGATGCATGACATATTGACAGAGGCACACGACGGAGTCGCAAGAGGATATTTCAATGGAGACACAATAGCTCGCAAAGTGTTGTAGTCCCAACTGTGGTGGCCTACCCTCTTCCGAGATGCGATGCAATCCGTGAAGCATTGTGATGAGTGCCAACAAACTAAAGTACCTATCTGTAAAGATGGCATGGAGCTAACCCCAATTATTGCACGACAACCTTTCGAGAAATGGGGAATTGACTTTATCGGCCCCATTAGTCTCACGGCATAATATTCAGAGGCTAAATACATCATTGTGGCCACCGACTATCTAACCAAATGGGCAGAAGTGCGAGTTACAAGAAAGAATGACGCTTAGATCATCACTAAGTTCCTATGGGAGCATGTGATCTCATGATTCGATTGCCCCATCGAACTAGTTAGCAACCAAGGCACCCACTTCATTAACGAAGTGATAGCTCACCCCCTGTCCTCCTTCCTAATCATCCATCGGAAATCTTCACCATATTAACCACAGGCAAACGGTCAAGTTGAATCAAAAAATAAAATCCTAGTAAATGTCCTGACCAAGGTCGCCTCCGCGTCACACAATGATTGGCTTATGGGCCTATTGCATGGCTTACAAGATGGTGGCAGGACACACCCCCTTTAGATTGACATATGGTATAGAGGCAATCCTTCCCTTGGAATTCTTCGTACCAAGCCTCAGGATCGCCCTTTAGGAAAGATGGGATGGGAAGGGGGCATGGATAGAACACTTGATTGAACTCGAACGCTTAACGGAAAACCAGCTTCTAGAAACCCATGTGCTCATATGTAAGAAGGCAAGATGCAAAAGTAGTTCAACAAGCATGTCAAGAAGCGCAACTTCAAACAGGGTGACTTAGTACTATTGTACTCAGTTAAAGGACATAAGCAAAAACTAAAATTCCGGGGGCTAGGACCTTTCAAGGTTTGAACCATCAGCCAAACTAGCAATGTAGAACTTGAAACCCTAGAGGGCGAGGGCATAGGCTTCTTCAATGGCAGCCACATAAAGAAGTACTTTCCCCTCATGCACCCATTGCATGATCCCCCAATGCCAATGCTATCTGTCAACGTACGAGCAGCCACTATCACTAAGATGGACAGTGAGGATGAGGAAGTAGTACCACCAGCTTACCTACACATGACGGTCACTGTCAAACACACATGCACCATCAGCGCATTGATCAATGAGGGAGCTGATTTTAGTATCTTGACTCATGACCATTGGACCCAAATTGGCAAACCGCAATTGTAGCCCACTAATGCTAGTCTCAACCCTTATGGAGGCTAACCCTACAAACTTTTGGGAAAGTGCAAGGTTGCAATTTCTATCGAATCTGAGAGCATGCTGATAATTTTCTATGTGTTGCCCAACACTAAGAATGCAGGCACAGAATCACTCTTAGGATGAACTTTCAAAAAGAAAGCTCATTGCGATGTCGACTACGAGTCGTAGCACATCCACCTCGCCATGGGTAACGCCCGCATAGTTATAGCTTTCAGCAAGGGCGGTGTGACTCTTTCCAAGTCCACAAAGCCATCGATAGAGAAACACACCATCAAGGCTAAGGAGGGGGGTCGTGACTCGTCACAACTCACCTAGCCTCGAGGCTAACAACCCACTAGAACTCACACTAAAGCTCATGAACCTCGTTTCAAATGGGTACCTAAATAGGGGGGGCCACCTAGGAATAGAAATCCATAGCCTTGCAAAGGCTAATCATTCGCACCCAAAACCTAGGAGGCCAAGGCGAAACCATAAACATCAATGCATGGTCAAGCCGTGATGGGTCCCTAAGACCTTATTGTGTGTGCAAGGCTACTACGAGGGTAACACCTGGATTTGGCTACCTAAAGCCAAAACAACCAAAGGCCCTACTCAAATGGCACCCTCAAACTTGACCACACAAAACATCATACCAGAGACACTCACGGCACAAGAGAATCAGGCCACTAAGTCTATAGAACCTCCAAAGTATAGCTCAGCAGGGCCTGAACCAACCTATCGCCCGAAATTGCAGCTCGCTACTAGCAAAATGCCCAGCTCTAGCGCTAATGATACCTCTCACATCTCGAATGCATCTAGTGGCACGACAACCGCAACTCCCACTAAACCCATCAAATGTGAGGCCAAACTCTTACCTAAAGAACAACCCAAATTGTGACTATTGGCCTGCTGAGCTCTCTATCCTGTTAAGTCTCAAACCCCCACCGGCCTTTGACCCTCTTATGAGCAATGATCAATCTTAACCTTGGTCACAAAATTAGCTGAGAACATGGGCGATGACATGGTTGCTTGCCTTCGACTCTTGGACACTACCTGACCTTGGCCAAAAGCTACAAATGACTAGACGTAGGCCTCTTGGACAAACCTATAGCAACGAAAGTACGAACACTCCCTTAATCTTGGGAAGAGTTAGAATTTGTATTCATCAAGGCTTCCAAAGAAGCTCAGGAATTAATTGCAATTGAGATATCCCACGAACAAGCCGTCAAGCAACATCTCATTATGTCATATAACAAGACTACAACCCTAGCCACAAATCAAAAAATCATGGAGTTGGAACAGCTTATTGACCATGACTCCTTCTTATGGAATTCTTATGGAAATAGTATGCTCTACAATTGCAATGGGAGCAAGTGGGACACCAAATAATGACCAATGCTGGAACAACGACACGTAATCAAGGCATCTGAATATGACCCACTAACCTATGTCGCTCCAACTTCCTATAGGGTGTTGACTTCTATTCGTAACCGACCCCTAGAAGAACACATTGAGGGACATCCATTTTAGATCGCATCATCACAGAGGAGGAGTTGCATGTCACTAGTCAAACGGACTCTGGTGACTTCTTGCTTGACGTCCTCACTTATATTAAGCACATAGGAATTTGTCATTTCGACATGGATAGCTCTGCCAATCTCGAGTATAATCCAAATTTCTATGCCTGGCTCATGCAAATGTAAAGCACTCACATTGTTTGCCGAGAACAGCCCTCGTCCTCTAACCCCTTAATCCTAGGAAGGATTCTTCTCAATTCTAAGAGGGGTGGACATGGTGGAACAAAGGCATGGTGAAACAAACCAAAAAATATAACAAGAACCATAAAGCATGGTGAAACAAAGGCATGGTGAAATAAACCAAAACACATAATAAGAACCATAAAGGAAAATAACACATATAGGACATGAGGGACCTCAATATGGTAGGATGAAGCAACTTGTGACTGAGAAATTGACAATAAAACTTGAAAGCAATGGACTTAGATTGTTGAAGGAAAAAGTCTAATCATGTATTGAAAATAGGTTTATTTGCCAAGCATGAAGTCTTTTCTTTCAACAAAGCTAGGTGGAAAAGCACTAATGGTAAACCATGGCTTATGACAGGAGTTGAGGATGTTGCAGCAAGACGGAGCCCACCGCCTACCTTTCACGAAAGAGGAAAGAGCAAAGTACGGCCTATCCCTTGAAAATCAGGCATACAACCAACTCACGTTTAGGAGCATCCACAACGTCGAAGGGGTGGTGACCAACAAAGAAGCTATTAGGAGGATTGTGGATCAGTGCAACCTTGCCACGTACATCGAAAAGTTCAGACAAGAGCATGACCACACTAGGTGTGTGGAATTCCTGAGGACGTATGACCCTGACAAGGAGAGTAGGATAGTGTCCTTGGCAAGTAGGGAAGGAACCAAGCAGGTGCAGGTCCCACTCAGCAAGACCTTAGTGGAAAAGGCACTGGGATTGGAATCGAAGGTGGAGAAGAGGCACAAAAGAGATGTCTATGCCATGCTGGGGATAAAGAAGGAAAGTATCTTAACAAATGATGGCATAAGCATCCAGGACATCCCCAACGCGGAGATTGGATTGCAAGCAAAGGTGATCCACACCCTCTTCTCTAGCCTAAGGTATAATTCACTCATGCATAGAATCAGTGTGCCCATGCTAGAGAGTGTGGAAGTGCATTCATTGCATGAAATGGATTGGAATGGCTATGTCAGGAAGACCATCGATCAATTAGCTAGGACGCTAGCCCTTGGAAGTAGACCGGTGGGTGGAGAATTTCCAACATCAAAGGAAACTGACAGGAATAAGCCCTCGGCCAAGGCTGCATTCATAGGGTACAGAGAAGTCTTGACTGACCTTATCCGAGAGGATATAAAAGAGGCACAAGATAGAGAAGAGGGATCAGACGAAACGCCTGAGAAGTCACCTCCTCGTCACGACAAAGAACCATCAAGTGAGAGGACGATTAGTGAAGAAGAGGGAAAGTAAGAAGCTCAATCCAACAGGAAGGTGAAGACACCTAAAAAGAAGGAAACAAAGAAGTAGGAGAAAGAGAGGAAGAAAAAAGAGGAAGGAGACCTACTTAAAGCCAAGCTGACATGTCCATTGAGTTACAGTGCAGGCACGAGAAACTAGCATCAATGAGCCTGCCTAGGCAAAACAGGCCGGGAACCAGTGCCCAAACAATAGAAGACTTGCCTCCACCCATCCTGGAAGGAAAGGGCAAAGCCACACTCTACCCGACCCTACCTACCCTCTTGTCCACTACCCCAACCATTATAGTCATGCCAGGCACCCCAATCATAGTGGATGCCAGCAACCTCATGGCATGGGTACATGTTTTAGTCAATCATGCACATACCCCAATGCCCACCTCTAATGCGGGAACCCCAACTATAGGAGTGAAAAGATTGATTGAGCAGATGCCGAATCTCAACAGGGACCCAAGCGACCAAAGGTAGATGTTATCACCACGGAGCTGCAGGCTGCATATTAGGACGAGCATATCAGGGAGCTCTATGCTTAGTTGGAAAGGGCAAAGGAGGAGAAGAGAGAAGAAGTGGCGATGTTGGAAACGGAAAGGGAAATGGAAAATTCCTCCCAGCTAGAAAAGACCCACCAAGTGACCTTGCAACACAAAGAAATCCATGCGTTGAAAGTAGAGCTAAGGGCCAAGGAAGACAACGAAGAACAATGGCAAAAAATACTGGAGGAAGAAAACGAGGAGTTGGTTGCAATGCAAAGGGAATACAAGCTCCTAGCTCTACAGTAGGTGGAGCTCGAAGCACATGTGAAAAAACTTCAAGAGGGCATGAAAGAGCTCGCCATGCTGGAAGTAGAGAGAGCACAAGAGTAGGAAGAATGGAAAAAAGAGAGAGAAGAAGTAGAACATGGAACGCAATGACAAAGGGAAGAACGAGCAACACTAGAGGAAAAGATCGGGTGCCTAATAGAAGAAAAAGAGGACCTTGTACAAAAAATGGAAAAGGCACGAGCCGGTGATAGTGGCACTATCACAAATTTAAAGCAAGGGCCTGGAAGAAATGAGAAAGAAGGCAAGGGAATGGGAAGCCAAGAGCAAGAAGCAAGTGAAGGATCTACTGAGCTGCTTGGCCCTTGTAGAGGGAGGCCGAATATTAGCAGAAGGCAGGGTAGGCAAGCTAGCCTCGAAATCCAACAACGTGCCTTCCTCAACACAAGCTTAGATGTCACACTCTCTGAGGAGGAAGAGGCAATTGATGTGCTTAAAATAAAACTAGAAATAGCTCGGAAGGCGATTAAAAAAAAAAGCTGTGCTCCCAGGTCCAAGATGCAAGCCTCCACCCGATCAGTCAAGATCAGTAAGAGAAACAGTTAGAAGCAGGCTTGATACCAGAGGATATTGATGCCTTGCAACTTTAGGAATGACAAACCCAGGAAGCAGGGGTAGGGTCAAGTCGTGAAGGAAAGCAATAAGATGAGGAGTGGATTCCACCACCCCCTCATCACAACTAGACCCCCCTCAAGAACAAGATGCCATAGTGGAAAGGAAGGCAGAAGCAAAAAAGAAGAGGGCCAGAATGTTAGATCAAGCATCCAAAAGAGCTCAATCACAACCACTTGCAATTCCATAGCCGCCCATCCCACTAGAAAGGGATTGCTTACCCATGAACTAGAATACAGAGCTGTGGGTGTGGGAGCAGTGGGAAAATCGTCACCAACCCTTTGACTTCACCTTCCGATATCCAGTGGGTTAGAGAAAAGTACTATTCACTGAAGTAGTAACGGAGGTAATCACCATGGAAAAAAGGTTTGGTGAAAGATGGCTCACTGAAAGAGAGAAAAATCCAACAGCTTGGGGAACAGAGTCCCCAGATTACTAGAAAAACAAGGTTGAGGAGGTACCCCACACGGTGAAAGGCTAAAAATCCCAACCCAAGTGGAGGAGAAGAGTTTGGAATGGCAACATGGACGTGTGGATGTCACTTTGTGGCTCCCTACCCTTTGAATGGAACAACTTGACCTATCTACTATATCCTCGAAGGGTGGGAGTAGATTTTGACCTAGACATCCATGGCCGATACGACTTCCCGAGGATCTACAATGTCAACACCACAAAACTAGAGGAGGAACTTGCCTTCTCAGAACAAGATCTATGGGACTCCATGGACCATTTCCTAATGAAATTCTCCTCTTGCCTAGACTCTGCCTTTGTAACAACATGTAACTATATTAGATTACTTAAGACTCTTCTCAAGAAAACCCCCTTGCACCGACAGAGTACCATCTTCTGCTGCTCTTTTTTGACATTAATGCGGGAATAGATGGGTGCGCCATGACTCGGCTAATGCTGCACACTGCTTTACTTCCATCCTTTTGCATGGCCTTTCTTGAGGACATGAACAACATCCAATTTACCAAATGTAGCCATCCATTCTTGTCCACCACACCTCTCCACATTAGAATAGACCAAAAAGGGTATATGCTAAGAAAGCACTTCCTTAAGAAATCATTAAGGCCCCCAAATTCCCCATCCCATGCCCACGAACCCAAAAAATGAATATGTCATCTTGTACTACTTATCCAAATTCAAGAAATTGTTTATTCACAAAAAAAAAATGCAAGTTGCACATGGATCACTGTCACTGCACCTAGGGGTTCTTAAGTTAGGTATGCCCGATGGCCTCGGTCGGGTGGCCCCGATCGGCAGGCGGTCGGCTCTGTTCCTAACCCCATAGCCTCATTTTGATCCCCCACTTCCCGCTTAGGGTACATCAAGGGTAGGACACACACAGGGAAATAACACTCACTTGTGGTTAGACTTGTCACCCTAAGCTCCATCCCACTAGTAGGTGCACAATGCACCCCCCGACAATGGCACACATCCATATGTAATGAACCTTTCTTTTCTTTCCAGGTACAATCAAAGGCCCCCTCCACCAGCTTCAGTGACCCCATCATCCATGCAATGTGCTCCCCATCTTATGAAACATCCTACCATGCCGACCCAACAAACCAAGGGGTGGACACAAAAACCCCAATCAAAAAGTGAATGAAGAAGCTCATTTCGAATAGTGCATAAGAAGATCACTACAGAGCACCAGGCGAAGGATCCATCCAACACAATATTTAGTTTCAATGCCAAATGCACCCACCAGCCTCTCTCCATGACCAGGGCTTAGTCCAACCTCAAGGGCCTTTCACGTCCGTAAATCCCTCCAAGACAAGGGATCATCTCCAAATCAAGGGCCTCACAGTTTCATAAACCCTTCCAACACACCTTCCAACTTGACTTGTATACACAAACTCAAAGAGCTACTTGGCTACTTCAGCAAACAGAGTTCGACTCATCCCACAACAAGTGCCATGGGACTAGCACTCAGCTAGGAGGGGGTAATGTTAACCCTCAAATAAACAAGTGAACAAGGTGGAGAATCGAGAAAATCTAAAGCAGAAGACAGAGCCAAGGTAAAAGCGGAATGGAGAACAAAGGCATGCCAAGAAAAATTGGAAAACACAAGAAGTGTGAAAAAGTTCTAAATCAAGGAGAGGCACTCAAGAAAAAGCACAAGTCAATACTTTTGTAAAAGAGTGCAAGGCACACCGTGATTTATTTTAAGAGCATTGAGCTCTCACCCGTAGGAGGACAACGAGAAAAAGGGCCTAGGCCACCGGCCATGTAAAAAAGAGGATAAGTGGATGAGCGCCCAAAGGGGATCTAGGGCTTTGTATATAAAGTTCAAAAAGTGAATGAGAGATCATTCTTTGATGTGTGGCAAAGTGGACTCTTCTTCTTCTTCTCTCCTTCTCTTCTCTTGCTTGCTTGTGAGTGCTTGAGGGAGGGAGTGTGAGGGAGTGAGCTTGTGAGAGTGAGAGATCTTGGAGGTGAAGCTCTCAAAATTCTCCTCTCTTCTTCTTCTCTTCTCTTATCCCGTGCGTAGCTATGGAGGATGGAGCTTGGAGGAAGAGTCTTGAGGATGTTTGAGCTTGCATCACGAATTGTGGAGCTATCAGAGTGCTTGAGAGAGGAAGCATCTCAATCGGGCATCAAGGTAAGCTCACTACACTCGTAGAGAGGGATAGCACATTGGCTATGTGAGAGGTAGCCATTAGTGCTTGCTTGAAACTCTTGAACAATAAGCAGTGCATGGGTCTTGGTGGTTGGAGCTTGTGCTCGCCTCTACAATTGTACTTGCTTTCTTTTCTAATGCAATGTCATAATACTTTTGTCCTTTAGTAAAGTCTCTGTGTCATTGTCAATCAATACACAAGATTGTGTTTATGAGCCCAAGCTTCCATCTTGGAACCTAATTTACTTGTGTAATAGTTAGTCATATCAGTGCCTTCATGAACTCACTCTTTCTCTTTCAACCTCCATAGCTTCTGCATCTGCCATGCTCTAGATCCCGCATCTTTCACATGGCACCAGAGCTTAGTTGAGCATGGCCTTAGCTCAATCTATCTCTTCTCTTTGCTCTTCTAGCTTCTCCTAACCTTAGGTCAACTCATGGTTCCAATTTTCACTCTACCTTCAGTGAAGCTTCAATGGCTGCCATAGCCAGACAGGACCCTACTCACTTGGAGGATCTGGATCGCTCCATCCAAGCAATATCTTCTCTTACTTTCTTGTAGAGGATCATTCCTCAACTCAAGGGGCTCCTCCTTGGCTCATCAAACCTCAACATTACTCGTTGTTGAGTCCAACATTCTCATTCTTGCAGATCGTTGCCCAGAATGCACCTACTGTCATTCGTATTGTTGCCACCATCACTACAGTTTGCGATGTTGAAGACCACCATAGGGCATTGATAGTCCATCACCCAAGCTTCATTTCCATAAAAAAGGTTTTCAAAATTATCAAGTATAGCTCCTGCAATGTCAAAAAACTAGGCTGCCCCCAAAAACCCTAATTGTGACTTCATAGCCATTTTCACCTAAGCTAAAAAATCTCATCATTTTCTCTCTCCTGCCACCTAGAGCAGCCCACTGCCACTCTGATCTACTGTCCGAGCATCAAATAAAGAAGGGGAAGGACCTGGAAATATTGAAGAAGGATCGACGACCCTGAACTAAGAAGATTCAAGTTTGACATCAACTCAGACATAGACTTTACATAGTGTGTTTTCACACTGTCATTACTAGTATCTCTTGACACATTGTAATCTACTTTTCCACTGATAAAATCTGATAATTGTGAAGCTGATTTGCTGCTATCCCTACAAATCCAACATGGGAAAAGACTCTCCAATAGCTCGCTTCAAAGGAGTCGGCGGGTTTCACACTTGGCAAACTCATCCTGATGGAGAAAGGGCCATTACCACTAGAAAAGAAAAGAAGCCTCGTGATGCAGACCTTGGAATCACTTGGCAAAAGAATGATGATAAGGATCATGCCATTATCAAATTGGAGCTAGATGATAGCTATATCCACCATGTGGATAACTGTGATATTTCATAGGTTACATGGAAGAGACTTGACACTTTGTTTGGTGCATAGTCTAAGTCATCAAAGTATGGTCTCTTGATTGAAATTTTCAGGCTTGAAATGAAGTCCAACACATCACTTGCCACACATCTAAATTACATGGAAGGACTTCTAACCTAGCTTGCAGGAATCAACATTAATATGGAAGAAGATGTTTGCATTTGTGTTCTACTTAAAAGTTTGCCTCCTGAATATAATAATGTATCAACAATTCTAATCAATATGCCAAACCCTAAGCTTGTTGATATCCAAGCATCACTGCTAGAGGAGGAAAAGAAGCTAAAAACTAAGGAAGAACCAAGCACCTCTAGAGATGAACAAGCATCATATGCTGGCAAATAGGTACAAAGGCAAGAAGGATCAACTCTTCTGTGACTTCTGCAAAAGGATTGGACACACCGAGAAGTTCTACCACGCCAGAAAGAGGTCCCAAAAGGCCTATCTAATTGCTGTTAAAGAAGAAGAAGAACATGGAGCAAAAGAAGAATAAGAAGACCACTAGGAGAAGGACAAACCTCATCACTCCTTCTATTCGGATAGACTCTTTTAGCCTTGTATTGCGTAGCCCTAATGCTTCAGACATAAACTTGTAAACTCCTCATGTAGCCTTGTACTACAACCTCTGTACATTTTGTGAGACCCCTGTTACAGCCTCTGGATGACCATCATGTTTGTGGTACCCACACTTAGCATTTTTTGTGACACCCTATGGTGTTTTGCCATGTTTATGGTGTGCCCACACTTTGCAGGTGTTGCTTTCACTAAAGCCTCTATATGCTTATGTTTATGGTGTGCCCACACTTTGCAGGTGTTTTTCCATGTTTATGGTGTGCCCATACTTTGCAGGTGTTGCTTTCACTAAAGCCTCTATATGATGTGTACTTCTGGTTGTGATTGAGGAGGGGTGTTGAGATTTTTGCAATCACACCTACTTCAGTCTCTTCGTAGGGAGCAGTGAAGGCTCAGGACTAGAATCCCATATGCATAGTAGGAGAAATGCTACCATCCAACTTCCTATAAAGCATTGTACTTGTTCTCTTTTCTAATGTAATGTCATAGTACTTTTGTCCTTCAGTAAAGTCTCTGTGTAATTGTTAGTCAATACACAAGATTGTGTTTATGAATCCAAGCTTCCATCTTGGAACCTAATTCACTTGTGTAACAGTCAGTCATGTCAGTGTCTTCATGAACTCACTCTTTCTCTTCCAACCTCCATTGCTTCCGCATCTACCATGCTCTAGATCCCACATCTTTCACAGGAGACTCTCCTACAATGCTTCTATTTCAAGATTGAAGCAACGTTGCCAATCTTGAAGCTCATTGATTATCAAGAGGCTAATATGGATCAAAAATTGGGGATTCTTGGTCTCAAGTCTTCATTCTTCTCAGTAAGCATTCCATAGTGCTAAAAAGGCTCTTCAAAATGGAAGTTCTATGGATCTTCAAGAAATGGGAGTGGATTATTGTTTGACATTGTATCTTATTGAGAATTTGGGAGCTATTTTGGGATCTATGTCATTGAAGATTGATTTGTTTTGATCCTTCAAGCTTCAAGCTCCTATTGAAGAGGTAATCTACAACATCTTTCTCTAAAAAACTTTATAATTCATTTGCTATAGGTAATATCCACTTGTTGATTAGAGAATAGTTTTCCATAGGTTTGATTTCAATGTTCCATTAGAGAAATTTGTCTTCCATAAGACTCAGAGTTACATAGAGAAAATTTTAGGATCATTTTCTTAAAATCAAGGTTCCATTTTAAATGCTCTTTATGGATTGCATGACCCCTACTTTTGCGCGTGGATGCTTTTCTATTCCCAAAGAGAAGCTAGCCATTAGTGAGTCACTGAATTGATGAGATAGGCCCTCATCTCAATCCATTGTTTCAATTCAATCCTTGCACATCATCGAAGTTGAAAGCTTTTATTTGGGCAATGCATTTCATCCTTGATTTCTTGGTCTTGTACACTTGTGCCATGTTCAAATATCCGTAAGGAAAAAGTGGATGTCGAGTGAGATATGAGATAAAATAGAGGTGAACTTGCCTCATATCTAGGATCTTGAAGGTGTGTACAACCTACCTCGAGGAGAGAAAATTCCGCATCTCTCAAGTCTCAGGGCCCATGTAGGAAGCCATGAATGTTGCCTTATTCCTCACACATGTACAATGAGTGGAGCATTGAAGACACAAGCTTGGACAAATAATCAAGGAAATTTTTTATCAATACAAGGATTTTACAAGTTACCATAAGTTTAGGATAATAGGTTATAGGAGTTCAAACACTTTCTAGGTGTTTCCTAGGCATTACAAAGTATTGTAGGGTATTTTTGAGCCCATAATAGTTTCAAAATATTCTCATCCAATTCTAATGATATGTTTGATAGCTCATCCTGAAGAGTACGTCCTTGCCTTTGATTTGAATTAGAAAAGCACATCATTCATATATTGGGATCAAAAGATATATCCATATTCTTGATAGCAATTCTGTTTTGATAGCACTTAGAATGGAATGGAGGTAAATACAAGGCTAATTATGATGTATAACAACAAATTGGAAATTCTATGGTTGAGCATCCATATGAGGAACATCATGAGGAGTCTCAAGATTATGGGGCCTATAGTACTCTTAATGCCACTTTGTACAATCATGAGATTGGTTCGGTTAGGCATCTTGAATTTGTGTCCAAGATTTGTATAATACTAAGACTAGATATTCAATTAGGCATCTTGAATTGGTGTCTAAGCTTGGCCAAATGGTTGAAAAAATGACTCATTTGAGTGCAAAAACCAAAGAGGTAATTGATCATATGGCCCAATCCACAAAACACTTTTTGATAAACTAATGGCTCAAATCTCATATCAAATAATTTCTCAAATAATTTGGATCCTAATGGAGGTCACATGGACCAACATCCAAAAAATTCTAATGGATAACAAGCATTCATTGAAAGAGAGCTCAGTGAGATAAGATTGTCATGACCAAATACAATGGGAACTCATTTGATCTAGAGAAAGGGACATCAAAGCTTGAGTCATACTTTGATACTTACCCAAGGTCAAATGAATAAAAAAAATCATTTGCTACTCTTTACTTGGAATTTTTTTCCCATATATGGTGGAGATATGTAAAGAGAGAAAACCAACAAATTCATGGTTGTTGGGAAGACTTTAAGGCTCAAATGGCCTAGGTTTTCATGCCTTTTGTTAAAAAGCAAAAGCTGGCTAGAAGGTGGTACCAATTGGATCAAATAAGCATGATGGTAAGAGAGTATACCAATTGGTTTTTGAACCTAATAATGTATGTGAAGAGTGTTATTGATAATGCCAAGTACACAAATACATTTATGGTTTGGAGCCTAGTCTTTGAGTAGATGTTATAGCCTAGAACCCACCCACTCTCTTCTAGGAAATAGAATTAGTTACAAGATATGCCTAAAAATATAGAAAGGATGTTAATATTTAGTCATCATTTGGACAAAGTAAAGTTGCAACAAATATGGTCACTTTGGGGGAAACTTTGGAGCTGCTAGCATGTCATATGGTAGCCCTAAAGCCCTTATATATCTATCTTTCAATGCAACAAGAAAGGGAACTTTAAAGTAGCACTCAACCCCAAAATTGAGGGCAATCAAGGAGATAATAGGCAACAAACTACTTTATCTAGTGGTGGGTAGAAATGTATTCCCATGGATCTCTTCAAAGAGAGAAAAGAAAAAGGCATATGCTTTAAATGTGGGGAAAAATGCATTGCTAAACATGCCAATAAGTATATTTACAAGGAAGAAAAATTTAACATGTTTATCATAGAGGAGTCAGGTGATGAAGAAAAAGTACCACTCATGATTGAAAATGTTGAAAATGATGATTTTGATGATGATAGTGGAAAATATTACTTTTATGATCCTAAGAAGGATTTCCTTTTGATCCAAGTGGTCACATTATTTTTTGATCTTGGAGGAAAAAAAGAGCAGTGAGCTATTTCCTACAATCGCTTTAGTCTATTCAATCTCTATGGATGCATGGATAGGTTCTAGGAGTCTACATAAATAGAGAATACAAGGAGGTATCCATGGGAAGTTTGTGTACATTTTGGAGAATAGTGGTATTATGCACAACTTTGTAAATAAGCAAGAAATGGATTGTTTGCATTGTCTTCCCATCCATTGATTTACAACAACCCATTAAGGTTTAGGTAACTAATGGAGAAGAGGAAATCAATATCCAAATGCTCAAAAGTCCCCTTACATTTGGCTAAAAATTATGACACAGAGGTGGACTTAATTGCTTTAGAGATGGACCCTATAGTTGTGGTGCATACATGTAATTGACTAATGAAATTGGGCAAGATTACTATGGATTTCTCACAACTTTAAATGAAGTTTATTAGTGAGAGATAGCTCATCCATTTGTTGTAGGGAATACATAGTAAATCTGATTTTCAACTTATCATTGCTAAACAACTCAACAAGGAGGTTCAAATATGATCTAAAATATTTATATTGCATCTAAATAAAGAGATATTAGATTAGTTCAAACAATCAACAAATAATTTAGCACTAAAGCCTCTTCTAAGGTGTACAACGACATATTTTAGATGCTTACAACTTTTAGATTCTAAGAGAGTATTTGATCACCCTATAAATTTGGAGCTTCAATCAAAACTAGTGAATAAGCTACCCTACATGTTATCTAAATGTGAGTATGAGGAAGTTGCCAAGAGAATCAAAGACTGATTAGAGACGGGATTCATTAAGGCTAGTTCTTCATCCTATGTATCTCCAATCTTGTTGATCAATGAGAGATATGGTTCCTTAAGGATGTGCATTAATTATAAGGACCTCAGTAAGATCACAATAAAGAATATCTATCCCATCCCTAGAGTAGATTATTTGCTAGATGAGCTTAAGGTGAAAAGGTATTTTACCAAGACAATATATCATGCTACCCCTAGGTTCATGTGAGAGAGAGTGATAAATTTAAAACAACATTTTACAATGATTCAAGGGATCTATCATTTTTTTGTTTATGTCATTTGGGTTGACTAATGCCCTGGCCACTTTTCAAAGCCTCATGAAGAAGATATTGCAAACATTCCTCATCGAATTTGTCTTGGTGTTCTTCGATGATATCCTTATTTACAATAGATCATTGGAGAATCATCTACTACACATGGGGAAGGTATCTGATGTATTGAGGTACCATAGGCTCTTTATTATGGAGAGCAAATGTTCCTTCATGTAAACAAATGTGAGATACTCAAGACATATTGTCAGTGAGAGGAGAGAATCAAGGCCAATCCTCAAAAGATTGTCCCACTCCTATAAATACTACTTCCCTTCATGGATTTATTGGTTTTTCATCATTTTATCACAGATTCATTAAGCATTATATAACTATTGTAGCTCTTTTAGCTGATAGACTTAAGAAGGTGGCTTTCTTTTGGGATGCTATTGTTGATTACAACTTCAATTTAGATGAAGGACTTTCTCACTTCTACTCCTATTTTTGGTTGGCCCAAACTTCTCTAGGGAGTTTAGAATTTAATGTGATGCTAGTGGAAGAGACATAGGTGTAGTCTTATTATGGGAGCATGGAGTTATTGCATTTGAAAATCACAAGTTTATATAAATATAGATGGAAACACAACGGTTTATGGCCAAGCAATATTGGCTATCATACCATTATTTGTATGGTAGCTGATTCAGGGCGGTTAAGAGGGATCATAGGGTACTTACATATTTTCTTTCTTAGTCAAATCTTACTCCCAAGTAGTGTAGGTGGATGGCTATACTACAAAACTATGATTTTGACGTTACTCATATGAGGGGAAAATACAATATAGTGGCTAATTCTCTCTTTGGAATGTGGGCATGTAAAGTTTCAATCATCATTACTGAGCTTCATAGTGATTAGATTGAAGAGTTGTAAGAAGCTTATTTGTTGGATGAAGAACTCATCCATGTATTCCAAAAATTACATCAATAAATCATGGATAAAAAATCTCGTTTTTAGTTTAAAAATGGTCTCATTTGGTTCAATGGCAAGATTGTCATCCTTTATACTTATTTCAAGCAAAAGATCATGAAGGAGATGCACATGTTTCCCACAACTAGAAATTTAACTATTTTTAAGACCTATGACAAGATTTCCAAGAGCTATCATAAGAAGGGCTTATGGAAAAATGTGAAAGATTTTTTTTTAAAATGTGTGCCATTAAGTAGAATAAGGATTTGATGTACACTAGGTAGACTTAATTATGCGTTTGTAACTGATATGTAGTCCCAACGTTTACCTTCCTTTCTCCTCAGAGGGAGATCCCATAACATGTAGGCATAGTGTCTCGTCACACAAACATTAAGAAGCTCCCCTCGGTTGATTGCCACAGCTCCATTGTGACTCTCCTACACCTCGGGGATTGGCCCCAAGATGCGTCGCTCCAACATATAAGACATAATGCACAAACTCTACTCTTTTCTTATTTTGTACGATCCAGGAATATATAAATTCTCATAGCACTGATTTCTCGTGCTACTAGCCCCTTAAACTGAATTATCACAATTATAAATGGAATGCACAATCAAATATGTCAAAGATTCAAACCCTCTCAGCCCTCTTAATCTCTTAACCTCACCCTTTCTCTCTAACGTTTAGGTTATGCTGCGTTGCATAGGTGTAAGGTATTATTTTGTATGTATTTTTCGCATAAAATGGAAAAAACATGAACTATCACGCATAAACAAAGCCAAATTGAAGCCAAACTTCATTAAATAAGGGCTTGCATGAGATTCAACTCTTCTTTCCCTTGAGGATTAATCTTCTCATTGAAAGGGACAGTAGGAAGGGTCACCTTATAACCATACACGGCCTCGAAGGGAGAAACACAAATGCTAAAATGTGTAAATTTATTATAGATAAAGTCAATCGTATGTAACCATGAGCTCCACACATACTACACATCATGAAAAAAATAGATAAGTTTCCATCCACTTATTAACTCTTTTTGTTTGGCTATTAGTTTGAGGATGGTATACTGTAGATGGAGCTAACTTAGTGTCCATTGAATTGAGAATCACTTGCTAAAAATTTCTCCTAAATTTGGTGTCCCTCTCATGAACAATGACCTATGGTAATCCATGAGCTTTAAAGATATGCTCTATAAACCAACTAAGAAGATTTAATAATCTTGGAAAAATAAAATACCAGCCATACTAGTTAGACATGAGAGATGTTAGATAAGTCTCTTTTGTCTCACCTTCTCTTGTAGGTTCCATGGCTTCTCTCTCTTCCTCTATCCAATTCTAGACTCTCTCTCTTCTAATCAATCTTTCTATCTTCTCTTTCTCTCTCTTCCATACTCTTCTCTCTCCGCTTAGTTCCCCTTCCTAACATGTCCATTTGAAAACTCACTTTTCTCTCTTTCTTGATAGAGCAACCAAGTCCAAGTACCTTTGAGCTTTAGAGTTTGTTTGGCTTACAAGGTATCCTATTTTCACACTAGAAAATTATCAATGTGGTGCTTGTTGACTCTCTTAGCTAATATTTCAAGAGAAGCCTCCTTGCAAATCAACCCCTCCTCCCCCAACAAAAACTCGGATTGCCCTTGTTCTTAATAGAGTCATTGGGTTCAAGTGAGCTTTAGAGTTTTTTTGGATTAGAAGATATCCTATTTTCACTTTATTAAAAAATTATCAATGTGGTTCTTGTTGACTCTCTTAGCTAATATTTTAAGAGAATACTCCTCACAAACCAATCCTCCCTACCCTCCCCACTTCATTGTAGTACACTTTCAAATATTACTAAGATATATTCTCATAATATCCCCAATATTGTGGACCATGAGGCCACTCAATGTTTGATGATAATGAATCAGTGGACAACCCATAAATAAGGGGATTGAGGATAGAGAAGGTAAGAGAGAGAAGACTATCGAAATGAGAGAGAAAGACTAAATAAAGAGAGAGAGACATGCGTAGAGAGAAAGAAGGAAGGGAAGCCATGGAGGCTATGTGGAAGGTGAAGAGACTTAGTTTGATTCAAATTTTGGATGCCCTAATCGAGTCTCTTTACACCTTTTATACACCATCAATGTGATTGAGTATTGCCTAGTTCATATGTTATCCTACTCTTTACATTCCATCCTCTCGATTGCGAAGGTTTTTGCTCTTTAAAATAAAAAAGAGGGCTTATTGCTATGACTCAGTAGTGGGGTTTTGGAGTATTACTTTGCTCAACATTACAATGAGAGAAAATGAATGGGGAATCTCAAATCTAAATGGAATTGGGGCACATAGTCATGTATGTGATATGTACATTAATGGGTCCCTGTGAAGGTATGAGCTTGGCTACCAATTCCTCATAAATGGGCTTCAAAAGAGTGTGGACAACATGCTATCCACCATAGACATGATGTAGTAAATTTGGCATAACTTTCAATGGGATGCTCCAAATGGGGTGTGCTGCATGTCAAAATGAATCTCTTGATGAGTACTTTTAGCCCAGATAGGATCACGGGGGATTCACTAGTAATAAGGAGACGTCACCTGCGTGCAAGAAATATATGAAAATACCCCTTATCTAACCCCCTATTTATGGGACCTTACCTTATAAAATGTACATTCCTTCCCTTAAATAACCCCCCTCCCTTACACTCACGTGGTGCCATGCGGTAAACCCTAGTGGACCCCTTGGGGATAGGATGCACTTTTACTCTAATTCATGCAAGGTCAAAACTAGTTTAGAATAGAGTGCTATTTGTAATATAGTAGTGTTTGGTTCTGCATGTCAAAATGAAGCTCTTGATGAGTTTTTTCAGCCCAGATAGGATGCACTTTGGTCTAATTCATGCAAGGTCAGAACTAGTTTAGAATAGAGCGCTATTTGTAAGATAGTCATGTTTGGTAAAATTGGGTCATGTCTAAAGCCAAATTGGAATATTTTAAGTGGGGGAAATTGGTTCCCATAGAGTTGAAAATTGGGTCATGTCTACAGCCAAATTGGAATATTTTAAGTGGGTAAAATTGGTTCCCATAGAGTTGAAAATTGCTTGCCAAAAGTTGCTTATAAACTTGGAATCCTTATCATGCACTATAACCTGAGTGGCCACTTGAGACATTATATACTAAGTCTTCGTGGGAATGAAGTGGGTTGCTTTGATGAGTCTATCTACCACCACATATATAATCTTCCATTCTTTATTGGTTGTGGGTAGGACCATGATAAAGTCCATAGTAATATGCACCCATTTTCCCTTAGGGATAGCTAAGGGCTGTAATAAACTAGCTAGTTTAAGAGTGTTGTTCTTGTTTTGTTGGCATGGAATGTAGTAAGAGACAAAGCTATTGACATCCCTCCATAGGCCCTTCTAGTAAAAACTATTAGCAAATTGTCATGTCTTGAAAACTCATAGGTGGCCAGTAGTGGGGCAAGAATGCATATCTTCCATGATTTTTCATGTGAAATGAGAAGTGTGGGGGATGAAAATCTTGCTATGGACTATATGAGTCCATTCTTAAGCTGATAGTAGGAGTTCTCTTTCGTTAACCCATGTTATAATTTATGAAACATGTAGTTGAGTTCTTCTTTCAGCAACAAACAGGCCTCCAAGAGCTCCTAAATCTAGTCACTATGCAATTCCAACATATGTGATACTCTACATGCCCACATATGTGTGAGAATTAATCACTACATTATATTTTCCTCTAGTGCGAGAGATGTCAAAATCATAATTCTGCAAGGTTACAACTTATATTCTCTACTTAGGCACCGAGTCAGGAAGTATTTGAGGACTCTATGGTCACTCTTTACTCTAACTGGTTGCCATAGATATAATGGTACCACTTCTTAATGATATGAAGGATAGCTAACGTCTCTTGGTCAAACACATTCATTTACATTTCCTTTTAAGCAAGCTTGCAACTCTTGAATGAAATTACACCATGCTCCTATAGTAAAACAACTCCAATTCCCATCCCATTGGTATCATGTTGCATAGTAAAATCCCTTTAGAAGTCAGTATATACTAGGATGGGGGACTAAAGTGAGCATTTCCTTCAATTGATTGAAGCTACGATTAGCAATGACATCCCAAAAAAATGCTTCTTTCTTCAACCTATTTGTCAAGGCTATTGGAATGGTTGCATAATGCTTGATAAATCTTTAATAAAACACTAAGAGACCAAAAAAAACCATGCAAGGAAGTGGCATATGATAGTATGGGCTAACCCCTTATACATTGCACCTTTTTGGGTTAGTTTATATCTCATTTTTATCACAATGTGGCCAACTATTCCACTTATGTTTGTGCTCTTCTAGCGACTTGTCATAAATAAATATATCATTAAAGAATACAAGCACAAAATTGAAAAGAAAAGGGTGCAAGATTTTGTTCATGAGGCTTTGGAAAGTGGATGGGGCCTTCATTAGGTCAAATGGCATCACAATAAAATGATAAAGCTCACGATCAGTCTTGAATGCTATCTTATATCTCATCACCCTCTCTAATGCAAATCTGATGATACCTAGTTCTCAAATTTATCTTGGTAGAGTACTTTGCTTCTTTTATCTAACTAAGCAAGTCATCAATCCTAGGAATGGGGTATCTATTCTTGACCATGATTTTACTGGAGTCAATGCACATTTTGAAAGAACCATTTAGGAAAAAAATTTGACTTACTAAACCCTATCTTAAGGGGAACTTAAGCACCTCTTTGACATGCTTCGTAACTTCTTCATGCTCACATTTTGAGAGTCTATAAGTTGTCTTGTTCACTAGCTTATAATGGGGCTCTAAATCAATGGGGTGATCCACTTGCCTCTTAGGAGAAAGGGTTGTAAGTATCTGAAATAAATCTTTGTACTCTTCTAACAAAGTTTTCAATGTTGAATTCTTGGAAAAATTTGAGGACTGATCTATGACTTATTTATTTGAGTGTACGATAAAGATCTATGAGCGTTTCCCTCTCTTGGATTGCTTAGTTGTAATAAGCTAAAAAACTGCATGATTACAAACCCCCTCTAAGCATATGTGATGCCAAGAGGCATATTCCACGGTGGATTCTGTGAGGTTTTGCTGTGGATTCTTTAAAACTATATTTATTTTTTGCGGCTTGTACACAAGGTGGATTCTTTGTGCGAAAAGTTGACGGGGACATCTGTCCTTTTCGGACATCACGTTAATTTAATGTACAAGTGGGTGATTCCATAGCGGGTGATTCCGCAAAATACATATTTAAATTAATGGACGTTTATGAGTTTTGAGTGCGCTCTCGTATTAAATTAAGGTTAGGACAGAGTTCCAACCTATTTATTTATTTTATAGCTGAAGACTTCTAGTTATTCACTTTTGTCGATTTAATTTTATTATTTTCTAATAATTGTGAATGCTTCAGTTGATGTGTAGAGCAGGTGACGGTGGCATTGGGAAGCACTGAGCGATAGCACGTATTTAAGTTACTTAGAAGAAATTATCATTTTTGATGGGCATGCATCTTATCATTAAAGGCGCGGCGCTAATATTTATTTAGGCGCGCTTATTTATTGAAGCGCTTGATATATATCTATTATTTTGTATGCGCATGGGCACAGGGTTCAAATATTCATTATTGGATATTGTATTTGGGCATTGCCTGTTGGGCATTGCCCGACTCTTGGGCCGTCCAACCACTTTATTCTTTATTTGGACAAAAGCAAACACAAAAGCTAAAGCATGCTAATTGTAAAATTGGGCTATTTTTGAGCTTTGAGATGAATAAATTAATAAATACATGCTTTGTGGAGCACTCACACAAGGCATGGGAGGAGATTGTACCCAATTGGTCTTTTTGCCTCATGTCGTGCAAGTCTATTCTCTTAAATTTTAAGCTTAAAGTAGAGTTCTTTATTCTTAGGGATATTCCGACGCTCGCTACGTACGCATACAATATCCGATTTGCACACCAGTGGTATCAGAGCGAAGCTGAGATCAAAGGATTCTAATTGCTTACCATCTCGTGGCGAAGGCAAAGCTCTTGGAATGAACGGGATCTACAGTAAGTCTCGCGACAATATGTCAATACCTGCGTGTTCATGGCAGTGAAGAACCCCTTGCTGCACTGTTGGATTGCGAAGGACCAGTCTCTGTTGGTGGAGGACCACCTGGGAAGATCCTTTGTAAGTCTTTTGGTCAAAACAGAGAACAGAGAAGAATATTTATAAAGTTGAAGTTGATTAAGGTTAAAAATCTTAAGTAAAGCTTAAGCCTTCCAAGAATTCGACGTCGATGGCGACAGTATACACTCCCTGGCGGCGACGTCGACGTCAGCATCATTTCGTCTCAGCGCAGTTCAAATCATTAGTTAAAGCCTTCTTTTCAAAAAGCTAAAGCTTAAGGTTTTACTCTATTACTAAAGTTTTAAAAATCCAAGCTTAAATCTTCTCCATAGCCGGCGTTCACACTGTGTCAATCCCGAGAACTCGTTTCAACCTCCATGCAAGCCTTTGTTCACACCCGTGCTGTGAAAGAGATAATTTTCAACAAGTAGATTGCTATACGCAGTTTTCACGAGTACAATATTTGTCGAAGAAGGATTTCATCAACTTCCGTATCCGCAAAGAAGAAAGATCACAAAAAAACCATTAAAAAAAGCAAGCCTTGTAAACCCGACTTTGAGCTACGCTTATCCCACTAACAAGATTTCGAGTGTGTGAGGTTGTTTGAAATTTTGCAGGATGACCGATCAAAATATGGAAGATTTTATGGCCGAAGGTGATTTACCGAAACCAACGATAAAGCAAAAATTAGACCTAAGGACATTATGAATTCTTTGTTATGCCTTTTGGTTTAACTAATGCACCAGCCACATTCAGTCGTATGATGAATTACATATTTTTGAAGCATCATCATTGTGTTATTGTTTTCTTTGATGACATATTGGTTTTCAGTAAAAATGAGAATGAGCATTATGAGCATGTATTACCTTTGAAAAAATTATTAAAGAAAGGTATTGTGTATCATTGGTTTGAAAATCAACAAAAGTTTTTTGATTTATTGAAACATGCCTTAATACATGCTCCTGTATTGCAACTCCCTGACTTTAATGGACCATTCTTCCTAGTAGCCACTGATGCTAGTGGATCTGGAATAGGAGCTGTCCTTATGCAAGATTCACATCCCATAGTCTACTCTAGCTGCAAACTTAAACCCTTTGAACTTAAGTATTCTACCTATGATAAGGAATTGCTAGCTGTAGTATAAGCTTTACGACAATGGAAATACTATTTAATGGGATCTGAATTCATGATCAAAACTGACCAACAAAGTATTAAAAATCTCCTTGGTTAGCCACAAATCTCTGACCGTCATATTAAATGGGCTGCTTTTATTTAAAGTTTCCATCTACTTATCCAATATCAACCCAAAAAAGAAAATGTTGTTGCAGGCGCCTTGAGTAGAAGACTAACTATTCATAATATCTTTGTGATATCTTTTGATTCCCTAATTCCTATGAAAGATACCTATGATCAAGACCCCAGTTTTCAAGTTGATTGGAATAAATTAATTGAAAATAACTGGATTCCACTTGATTCATTGTCTTATGCTGATGGATTTATGTTTTATGAGAAAAGGTTATGTATAATTGTTCTATTTAGATAATTCGTATTGCAGAAATTCATTGTCCCCCATATCAAGGCCATAGAGTACTATTTCCACTTTACGTACATTGGTTGAAGATTTTTACTAGCCACAGATGGCATCCGATGTTTCTAACTTTGTATCTGAATGTTTAATATGTCAAAGAGTTAAGCCATACCATGGTAAGCAATATGGTTTATTAATGCCTTTACCAATTTCAGAACGACCATGGAAACATATTTCAATGGATTTTATTATTGGTTTGCCTAACATCCAAGCTAATCATGATATGATTTGGACTATTATAGATCGATTTAGCAAACAAGTATATTTCATTCTATGCAAAAAAATGTTAACTGCATCTCAAGCTGCTCAATTGTTTTTGAAAACTGTTTTTACTAACCATGGTTTGCCAAAAATAATTATTTCTGATTGTGATTCTAGATTTTGCAATAATTTTTGGACTACTTTGTCATCTGTATTTCATCCTAAAACAAATGGGCAAACAGAAGCTACAAACAGTACAATTTTGGATCTTTTGCGTGCATACACAATTTTAAAACCATAAATATGGAATACACACTTGCATCTACTTCAGTTTGCATAATACCCTAGATACAGCTACACAAAAAGCACATTTTGAAATCATTTATGGATATAGATTGCCTACATCTATTACCTCATTGTCAAACCAAATTAAAGCTGCTGATGATATTGCCAATATGCATGCTACTATTTTTGCTGAAGTCAAAGAAATGATTGCAAAAGACCAACAATCATACATAAAACAACCTAACAAGAAAAGAAAAGCTATGAATTTCACAGTTGATAATTATGTTTGGTTACACATTGAAAAGCGAAGATTACAAAGTGTTGAGAAACACCCTATTGTAAAGTTAGCTCTTAGATTTTATGGACCTTTCAAAATCATTCACAAAATCAACGACAATGCATTTAAATTAGAATTACCCCAACACTCGAAAATGCACAATAATTTTCATATCAGTTTGTTACGCCCTTTTAAAGACCAATTACTTGTCCACCCTGTCTATGAAAATCCTCCTTTGTTAGAAGAAGAAACTGAAATCCTTGGACCCAAAACTATTTTAGACACTGATTATATGACCACTAGAACTGGCCGTAGATATTCTAGATATTTGGTAAAGTTTAAAAATCATCCTGTTGAAGAGGCCCAATGGATGCACGCTCGTGACCTAAGTGCTTACCCCTTATTGCTTGCTCCATATTGAGCTGATAGCAATTGAGGACAATTGCTTTCCCACCCTGGGGGTATGATGCCAGGAGGCATATTACACGGTGGATTCCATGAGGTTTTGCGGTGGATTATGTAAAACTATATTTATTTTTCAGGGCTCGTACACAAGGTGGATTCTTTGTGCGAAAAGTTGACGGGGACGCCTGTCCTTTTCAGACGTCACGTTAGTCTAATGTGCAAGTGGGTGATTCCATAGCGGGTGATTCCGCAAAATATATATTTAAATTAATGGACATTTAAGAGTTTTGAGTGCGCACTCGTATTAAATTAAGGTTAGGATAGAGTTTCAACCTATTTATTTATTTTGTAGCTGAAGACTACTAGGTATTCACTTTTTTCAGTTTAATTTTATTATTTTCTAACAATTGTGAATGCTTCAGTTGATGTGTAGAGCAGGTGGTGGTGGCGTTGGAAAACACTGGGCGATAGCATGTATTTAAGTTACTTAGAAGAAATTATCATTTTTGATGGGCACGTGTCTTATCATTAAAGGCATGGTGCTAATATTTATGTAGGCACACTTTTTTATTGAAGCACTTGATATATATCTATTATTTTGTATGCGCATGGGCGCACAGTTTAAATATTCATTATTGGACATTGTATTTGGACATTGCCCGACTCTTGGACCGCCCAACCGCTTTATTATTTATTTGGACAAAAGCAAACACAAAAGCTAAAGCATGCTAATTGTAAAATTGGGTTATTTTTGAGCTTTGAGATGAATAAATTAATAAATACATGCTTTGTGGAGCGCTCACACAAGGCATGGGGGGAGATTGTACCCAATTGGTCTTTTTGCCTCATGTCATGCAAGTCTATTCTCTTGAATTTTAAGCTTAAAGTAGAGTTGTTTGTTCTTGGGGACATTCCGGTGCTTGCTATGTACGCATACAACATCCAATTTGCGCACCAATATGAGCCGAGAAAATGTCGTAGTAATCTTGCCTAAGCATTTTAGCCAATCATCATAACCGAGCCTATTTTTTGTGCAATTAAATCCATAGATGCCACATAAAGCTCAATCAAACATAAGGGTACCTACTAAGAGCATATTTGACTTTTGATTTCCTCATCACCATTAGCCCATTGTACTTTGAGGGGATGCTATTATTCCATGGAAAAGAATTTCAGTCTATCAATGACAAGCTTATTTACAAAATTGTGGATACTGCCACTATCCACTAAAAGGAAAACATTATTTCCATTGATTTTTCCTTGAATACACAGTGTGCTAGGGCTCGAAGAGCCTATCCATACATCCATATATATGGGAAAACGGAAGTGGTAGCATTTGAGGGTACAATAGAAGCAATCCTAGTGGGCTCACAAGGCAAATATGTACTTGAGTAAAAAGGGAACCCATTTAACGATTCATAGAATTGCCCTTGCTCAAAATCCTCCTCATACTCATCATTTTTAGCATGTATCATGGCATTCATATTATCAGAGTCCTCATCCTCATATTTCTAGTCTTCCATGATATACATGCTATGAATCTTAGCCTTGGCTATCTTATAAGGGCATTTAGAGGCATGATCTGTTGTGTACTTATCCCCACACTTGAAACATAGACCTTTTTTCTTTTCTTTTTTTACTACATTCTATGTAATAAAGTTTTGACCACTTTATCCACTTAGGAGAGGGGCATTTATTACCCTATTTTCAACATACTTACTGTCTCCTCTTGGGTTGAATGTTATCCCAAAATTGCTTTGTTTTATTTTAGCATTAAATATGGGGTACATAGGGATTTTTGGGCTAGTATTGGGCATGCTATTTCTGCTATAAATCTCTCCATATTGGCCCTACCATATGGGAGCTCTTTGCTATCTAGAACCTTGTTGCAAACTATCATTATTGTGGTACTTACATGCATATCTTTCAGCCAATTATACTACATCAAACAAGATGGGTGGCTTTTCAGCCATTACATTAGCAGAGAAGCTTTCCCATAGATATACTTATGTAACTTGGTGTCATCATTGATGCTTTCAACATATATTATCATGTTCATAAACTAATTTGTGTACTCTCACATTGAAGTTCCATTGGTCAAGTTGGTACCACCATTGTGCAACCACTTTTTTCCATTGGCGACATAAATAAGTGCACCATTTGCATTTTAAAGTCCTCCCAATCAATGAATTGTTGATTTTTCCACTGTATGTAATGCCATTACAGATGAACAAGTCCCTCTAAATGAACAAAAGCAAAGAGAAACTTCTCATCATCGAGGTGTGGGTAAATATTAAAGCAAGATTGCAACTTAGAGGTTCATTCTTCCAAGTCAAATGGGGATGGTGACTACCAATTATACTTGGTGATAATGATCTTATCATGGAGCTCATTTGGTCCTTGTTGCACATTAAATCCTTGCTACCCATACATGCCATGGTGCCCATTGAAGTCATGTGATCCATGCTTTCCATTAATCTCATTAAAGCCACATTGGTCTCATTATTTTGTTGATCCAACTTAGAGGTCAAATTTTCCAAGTCAAATGGGGATTGTGACTACTAATTGAAGTAAGAATCCAACTTAGAGATCCATTCTTTCAAGTTAGATGGGGATGGTGAGTACCAATTATATTATCACCATGAAGCTCATTTGGGCCCTATTGCCCATTAAATTCTTGTAGTCCATACATGCCATGGTGCTCATTAAAGCCATATGGCCCATGTTGCACATTAATGCCATGTTGCTTAGTAAAGTCATATTGGCCATTGATTTTGTTGATGCAAATAATTTCCATATGGATCATCATTATTTGAAGGACTCGTAGTATAAGTGTGTAGGACCATGTCAATGACTAGTTGTTGTCTCAATGTGGGGTCGATTGCATTTACAATGGGAGAGCTCAAAATAGGCTTTTTGTTTCTATGCAAGGACTCATTGACTTCATCGGTGCTAGATGGGATATCCCTAGACTCAATACTACCATGTGGGCCATGTACATTCTCCAACGGGAGAGGCTGTCTAGCCTTAAGATTGGACTCGTTTGCTTTCCCCTACACCTAAGTGGTGGCTAACTGAGTAACAACAGTCATAAGTTGCTAGTGTTTGTTGAGTTCCAAATTTGGAGAGGGCTATTTTCTCAATCATTTTATCCATTCTAGATATCATGTCATTATGTCTGTAAGAATGGAAAATCTCATGCTGACATAGGATATGATTTAACATGTTAGGGATCCATTTTAGATAACTCTATTTGCACCTCTCCAGGGTACCCTTAGTGGAGCTAGAATCATTCATAGATGCATAGGCATCTCTTATTCACCTCTAAATTTCCTCTTGGGGCTTCCCTTTTCCTCTATACCATGCCATTTCTAGTGGAGTAGTCCATAGGACCTCCTTGCACTAAGACTGCTATAACTTTTAGGGCGTAACTTCAATTGAACAGATTTTTGATTCAAATTGAAGGAGAGAATGCCCTCTTTGTAATGAGCTATAGAGATCTCTCATCAGAAATAATTCAAAAAAATTTCAATTAGTTTTCTCAGATTGTCTAGAATTTCTACATCCTATTTAGTACCTATCTTGGACCAAAAATCCAGTGTTTGACTTGCTCTTTATAGGCTAACATTACTATGGGACGTATTGTGTCCTATCATTATAAGTATGTTATGAACTCGATACATGGTCTACAACTACTTGGCTGCAATTTACACGTAAGCATGCTATGAATTCCAGGCATGATCTACAGCTACTTACAATTTGCTGAGAAAATCTTGCAAAAGTCTAGTATACTATACATTTAACCCCTTTGCAATACATTGGAGCATACATCTAATTTACACTTTTAATCTTCTTTCAATGGATAAGAGGGGGAATGTACTTGCACTTGCAAACAAGTTTGGACTCCAAGACTTGAGGGGTGTGCAAAGTTCCTCCTTAAGTTGGGTTGTGCACCTCTTTAGGGTTGTTAGTGGCAAGGGAGGGTCACCTGACTCTTGCCTTGCCACCTCACCTGGCATCAACCTTTTCCTTAGTTAGAATAGAAATGACAGTGGCATATTAAGCTAGTTAAATAGCATGCAATGCAAGTTTGATCAGAAGAGAGCTTTTGCTTTCAATGAGATGCAGTAGCTCAATAAGGAAAGTGGACTGAGGACGGGATTACTTTAGTAGCTCAGTGATACACCAGCTACTAACTTGCCCCTTAACAAATTTTTTCTTCACACAAAGTGAAAATGGTTAGGGCTACAATTTTCAGCTCAAGGAATGAGATTAGATTGATACATATGTATTTATGCATGCATTGAGTGATTGAATGGTGATTGATGAAATCATTTGATCCATTCTATACAAAAAGATAATGATTAATATAGAAGAGTGCTGAATTCTTAATTTCTCTCAAGCAATCGGCATGGGCTCAACAAATGGATAAAATGGATATTAATATTCATAAGACATACCTCTTCCATGCTTGAAGAAGTTTGATTTAGTTTCCATGATCAAGGGTCCCAAAACTTCTTCCAAATAAGCTTGTAGAAGCAAAATGCCTTCAATGCCTTGAATTCTCTAAGCATTAGTATCACAACTCTATAGAAACAGAATTTGTATCCTTTTTCATTAATTTGTCTATATAATGATTTATTAAATTTATTTCCTTTGCACTAATTAGATATAAAGAAAAGTGCATTGGAGCTGGCCACTGATGAGTGGTCACAGGTTATGGTGGACCCACGCGGTGGGTTAGAGAAAAGATAGTTCACACTTCCACCTATATGGCCCGATTGGGCGCTTGTGACTAGAACTCACGCATATCAGGGTTAGACTCGCACACAGAAAGGATTGATGCCTTGAAGTGTGGGCTAGATCCACCAGAACAAACAGTTACAATCAACAAGATGGCATGATCATGAAATGCTTGTATAATGTGCATGTGTGGGCTGAAAGCTTGAAATGCACATTTCTTTGCATAGGAAAGTCAGATGAAGATTCGGATACCATTTTTGCGATGTACACGGAAAAAACTTTCATATGACACCCATATTGGGGGGGTCCCTAAATTTTAGGAGATCCCTAAATTTTAGGAGCCTCGAATTAGCTTAAAAATGCTAGTCCTAAAAAATAGGGATGCCATTCTAAAAATAGTAAGTTCTGTACTCTGACTGTGCTTACTAAATTTGGTTGTTTCTATTCTTGACAGTATTCAACCCAAAAAGGAAGGCCATAGAGAAGAGACAAGTGTCAAGACACTTGTCACACAAGTTTCCAAGTGTCCCACCACTTGTCACATCTCATGACATGTGGTTGGACACTTGTCTTGTGCTACTCCACTTTCCCCTTTTGTACTAGCTCTCCCCTCTCCTATAAATAAGATCTCGTTTTTCTTCATTCAACATCATTTTTCTTTGCTGTAAACTCATGTACAGCACCCACAGATAGCCAGAAACTGGCCCCATCCATCCCCATCATCATCCTCCACTTCTCCATTATCAGTGGCCAGCTCCAATGCACTTTTCTTTATATCTAATTAGTGCAAAGGAAATAAATTTAATAAATCATTATATAGACAAATTAATGAAAAACGATACAAATTCTGTTTCTATAGAGTTGTGACAATTAGAGTGGTAGCTATGAAGAATCCTTTAAATCTTGAGCCTTGAGAAATCTTGAGTAAAAGTTGCTATATAGGAAGACCTTGGGGATGAGAATTGAAGCTCTCTTCAAGGTTTGCAAGTTTGGGATTATGTGGCTATGGTTGCCCTTTGTTGCCCCCAATAGGGTTTTCCTCGAAGAGCAAGAAAGGGCAAGAAGGCTTCGGTGTTGGCCATTAAGGGTGCCCATACTTGGGGAAGGAGGCTAGAAGTGAGATGGAAGTGCATGAGTAGCAGGAGTGGAGCAAAGAAATCAGCACAAAATGCGGTGCAATTAGTGCGCAAGTCTTGAAGACTCCACATGGGATGTTGCACTTCAAGATGGTGCTCAATTTGCTCCAAATCATTGTGGTGGAAGTCTTTGATCTATGGGGATTGAAGATCAAGAAGAGAAATGAAGATTTCTCTCTGAGGATTCCATGGCAAGAAGAAGAGGGAGAAGGTCTTCTTGAAAAAGTAGCAGTGGTTTTACCCTTCTCTAGCTTTTGTGATTGCCTCCTATATTAAGAACCCTTAAAAATTTGCTTGAAACTTATTGATGACTTGCTAAGATAGCCTTGTTACCTCCAAATATGTTCATAGCTCAAGCCATAGCTTTTGTACGTCTTCCAAGAAAGTTGCTAGCTACATGTGAGGGAATTGCTAACTCTTGGGGGTTCTCCATTGTTGTACTAGTACTTGCTATCTTGAGTAAATAGGTAAACAACAAGGTTATCAATTTTTATTTTTAAATTACAGGTTTTGCCATGCATGAGTCGGCAGTATTAAAGGAAAAAAATAAAGTACTAGCAAATTTCTTCATGTGTGGCATCAATAGAATTGTTCGCCATAGGTATGGTATATTGCTTATGAGCTATTTTTCCAAAGCGAGTCTACTTAGAAGTGAAAGTCACGTGCTATGACTTGGTAGTGTAAGTGCTAGTAAGATGGTGTGACAAATCCGCGGTCCAGGGTTCTATTTTCATGGGGGAAGCAATGAAGGCACCTTGCACAATGCCAAACCAAAAAGAGGTTGCAACTCCACCTGGCTAGTCACCAAGATGGACGTTATGATGGGACTGCATATTGAGTTGGTAGTTAAGGAATCTTGGTACCCTTTGATTGTAAGTCTTGATCTAAGCTGTCGTATTCAATTAATACTAAATCTTTCGTGACTGATGTGCAGGCCAAATTGGGTATGTGCGTGGTACGTCACGCGACAGTACGTTCATCAACTCTCGTTGCTAATTCAGCAAGTCTCAGCGTCGCATTACTCTTATATCTGCATTACTCGTCGCACTACTCTTATATCTGCATTACTCGTATATCTGCAGTGATGGCATCACCAGTACTTAATCCGGTCATGGTATGGAGTTCATCAGCGCACCAGTAGGACCAAAAACGTATAGGCGGCGGCGGCGGCGCCCCCCCCCCCCCCCCCCCCCCCCCCCCCCAACACACACGCACACACACTCAGCAGCAGAATGAGTACTCCACAAATAACGGTTCATGACACCCACCGTCTGCTATGGAGTGTAGCTTCATAAAACTCATTTAATGTAAAACATGGAAGGAATTAGATGTAAGAAATGCAAGCTCATCTTGGGCATTACAGATAGAGCAATATCAGAGAATGAGATGCTCACTTTATCTGGACCTAGCTTTATGATAAATGGCCGGACATTCATCAGGTACAATCAATCAGGGCCCTGTCGATGGGGGTCGAGATCGGAGAGGCGAAAATCTAAATCTTCCTGCAAATGCAGACTTATGGGTGGTAATTCCCTCATTGCCTTCAATTTGCCTGGCCTTCATGAGCTGGGCGCGTAGACTGTTGCTCTTGACAAGACTCTGGCCCGCGGCTGGCTGCTGTATGGCCTTCTGTTGAATATCCTGAGGCAGAATAGCAGTACTAGCATGTGCTGCTTGTGTGCCCTCGTGATGAATGTTCTGATGATGATGGTGATGGTGTTGATGAGGAGGAGCTGGAATGAGCCTGCTCTCAGACAGATCGCAGGTCGTGCGGTGCGAATGATTCTTGCCGCTGCTACCAGCTGCAGATTTGGCTGCGGTGCCGAAAATGGCAGCATAGTTTGTTGGAGAAGCTGGAGACCAAAAACATTGGAGAGGCCTCATAGAGCTGGACTGGCCTGATTTCTGCAGAGGGGGGCTCATTGCAGGAGTGGAGTAAGCAGACTTACTCATGATTTTTGGCTCTGGGCTACATTTAGAGGGGATATTGTGGTTTTGTACTCTAGGAGAGTGGCAGCTGCTCTGGCTGCTATTGTCTTTGTTTGATGTTGCTGGCTTGGAACTGCTCACCATTGATTGCTTATCATTCCTTGGGCATGCTAGTAAGGTGGCATTGATGTGGCCAGCTGACCTCGGGCTGTCGATAATTCCAACATCATTTTGCTCTTGTGATTCTGCTTGGCTTGAGTTTTGGGTTATGAGCTGAGAACTATCTGCATTTTGAGCTGGTGGCACGGTGGCTGGAGCTCGAACAGGTTCAAAGTAGAAGTCTTCCCATTCATCACTGTCTTGATCATCAATCTTGTTGTTGTTTTCACCTTCATGGTGATCCCGAGCTGCTGAGCTGCTATGAACTTGTTGCTCCCAGCAATGGCCAGGCTTGGTTTTCATACCACTTCTTTCAGCTTTCGGTTCGTCCTCTTCTGACTTTCGGCCATTCTTTTTATAGACACCAGCATAAGCATCTTTCTGCACCCATGTGTGATGCAAATCCGTATGCTGCTCATCAACTGTATTTCTTCCCATACTAATCTTCCCTGTTGAATCAACATAGTGCAATGACAATTGCTTTCTGTGACCTTTACCCGAGTGATAGTTACTATCAAGACAGCATCCATGGTCTGCCTCTTGATCTGAAAAGCTGCGATGGTTATCCTCTTGTGACAATTGAGCTTCACCATTTGTCTCTTGCCCTTTGAGGTAATTTGTTTCAGTAGACACATTTTCTCCTCCTGTACTAAGCTTGTGATGATCTTCTCTGCCGCTTGTATCACTGCTATGCTTGTCAAAGGCCAATAATTCAAGATTTTGCTCATCATAAACATCAGTATCTTCATATTGAGTGTCAGTAAATTGCTGTTCTCGAGTAGAGCTACTACCATCAAACAAGTCTTGTGATCTAACTCTGTACAGTTTACCATTTGCCCCTCTTCTCAGTCTGACTTTTCTAGTGCTGTATTGAGCACGGTTACTCCAGACAGGCCGCTCTTTCCTGACTTTGTCTTCAAAATGGGGACTCTTACACATAGAGGAACCAAATTTTTCAATGGAGCTGTAGCTTAAGCCATGTCTTGATAGATCATGAGCAGATTCAAGCCTATAGTGACCCAATTCAGTATCTCCATCTTCAGTTTCCCTTAATTCCTCCTCTTCATCCATGTGTGTTTGATCACCTCTATCCTCCACTGGTTCTTCTTCTTCTATTTCAACCGTTTCTTGCAAGCTATCAAGAGCCTCTCTCAACTTTTTAGCTTGTTCCACTTGCCTCTCCAAGTCCTCCCTGGATCCCTCACAAGCAGATCCCACGGTAGCAACAAAAGCTTCCAGTTTCCTCTTGAGATCCTGAAGAGCTAAACGATTCTCTTCATTAGAGTCATTGAGCCCCATTTGAGCTTTGGGCCTCATCCTCTCCTCTCTCCACAGATCAGAAGCCATTCTCAGCATCTTTCTCTCTTCCTCTGCCCTCTCTTTCACCAGTGCCTGCTCCCTTTTTAATTCCTCCACTTCAGCCTTGTCTTGCCCAATCTCTCGAGCAAGCTCATCACAGACATCCTCCATGAGTTCACGTGCTTTTCTCTCTCGCTCAAGCTCCTCGCAGGCAGTGGCAGCAGCACTGCTAGCCTGCTCCAGCTCTTTGCCAAGCTTCTTGTTTTGGATCCGGAGGAGCCTACATGCCTCCTTCTCATTCTCCATCTCTTCTCTCAGATGCCAGAAGGCGGCACGGACCTTCTCTTGCTCTTTCCTTCTGGACATGGCAGCCAGCTGCTCGCCATAATGCTGAAGAGCAGCGTTGATCTCTGAAAGTGCGGATTTGTGCGAGTACTCGAGGTCTTGCAACCGAGCAGAGGTGTCTTCAACCTCCAGGCGCAGTGTCCGAAGCAATGCCATGCTCTTCATTTGGTTCTCTTCCACAAACTTTAGGCGTTGCAATATGGCAGCCAAGGCAGCTCCTGTACTGGCAGCTTGATCAGAGCTCATCATATCATGCATCTTGTTTTCTCCTATCTTCTCAACTGCTGGGCTTGACACCTGTCCAATATAGAGTAGAAAAAAAATAGTCCTAATTAGAGAACTCAGAAAAGCACGACTGTTGAACGATAACAATATTCATCATCACATCAGCACATCCAATTTGGCAAGAGTGTGCACTGTACTAATTCATTTCTGAGTTTTTCTGCGCGTTTACTCCACTGGAGCCCTTATATCACTTACAAACCCATTTACTACTTGAACAGAAGACATGATAAAGAGAAGCTTTCAGCTGCTATGATTCAGTAAGCTGGCTCGAATGACTTGATTGATATCAGAGCTCAAATATATGATTGTATCTCTAGGCTTCTTATAAGCACTGCAAGGGATGCTGTGTGGCTTGCCCTTTATATGCCTTGGTTTTGCTGATGAGTGATTGAAGAGCACGAAGGTTTTAGCGTCTGAGGAAATTCAAAATGTTCACCAGGAGAGAGGAGATAACTAGCTGGTTCATGTGTCTTGACACATTAAAGTACCCTATAAGCCAATTACCTTCTTGCTGCCTGCTGTTGGCAGCTCATTTCTAAGACTCTCTGATACGGCTGGCTTTTCAGCATGCACGTTATTTCGATCAATCACAAGCTGCTCATTACAACCATCTCTAACAGTTGATGAGTCTTCAACCATACACTGGTCACTAGGCTCATGATCAGGTTGTTGATCAAGGGAGGAGGAGGTGGTGGTGATGTCATAGTACTCCCATAGTAAAGCCGCAAGCTTGCGTGCAGAGATCAATGAGGGTATTCCATATGGTCTATTGTAGTGGCATTGTTGACCTGCTCTGGCATCACCGCCAGCATGAATTCCATAACCCTGAGCATAATTATCATACTTCTGCTGCTGGACTGCATTATGCTCATGTGATTGCTTGCTAGGATAATGATCGCGATCTAGATTAGTGAGTCTCTCGCTAGATTTTGTATTGGCCAGCTTCTGTTTGGACAGCGCAGGGGTGGCATCATTAGTACTAATGCCAGTGTAAAAGGGGTTCTGGTAGGTTTTCCAGCTAGGGACAGGGGTTTTGGGTCCTGAGTCAAGGTGATTAATGCAGTGAAGGATTAAGGGAGCTGATAAAGCAAGGGTGGAAGAAAGATTAGTGACGGTACTGGAGGCACTGGATATGTGATGTGATTCACGGGGGCGCCCATCTAAATGATGGCTGAAATTATTATGAGGGTGATCAGGGTCCTCCATAGCTCTCTGTTCAAGGCAAAAAAAAAAAAGAGAAGGGAGGGGACCAGAGACAGGAGAGAGAAAGAGGGGGGGGGGGGAAGAGTTTGCGTGCAGGCAACACCAATTATGCTGATACCTCTCTCTGATCAGGAGCTAGTGCTACTAGGGTAGTGCTGGACAATGAAGTATGTGAGCAGAAGAATGAATGCTGTCAGCTCCCCCTCTCTCTCTCTCTCTCTCTCTCTCTCTCTCTCTCTCGACCACTTGCTCAATCTGTGTTGTATGAATGATAGCATGCAAAGAAAGCTTCTATAAGCATGCAATCCTCTCAAATTATACCAGACAGCCAGCAACAAGGCTTGATGGTGATGATGACGACGAGTACCTTTGGATGAAAGGCTTGCAGCCTAGTGGTCTCTCATGAAATCAAGCTTGGGGCCCTAGCTGTTCCTCAATCATGAGCAGCCTAGCAGCGACCTCTAATAAAGTCTCTCTCTCTCTCTCTCTCTCTCTCTCTCTCTCTCCTTGTAACGTGTGTGTGCGTATGTGTTTCTCTCCTCGCCCTTGTGATGTCCCTGCTGCACCAAACGACGTTTATTGCAGCCTTGCTTGGCTTTGCAGGACAGGAACAACATTCTCTCTCTCTCTCTCTCTCAGACTCTATCTATCCCAGCCTCCAGGGCTGTAGACTGTGGTAAATGCTCTCAGCAATTTTCAGAACCGACAAATTCCAATGAAAAAGGACGAAAATTACCTTTTTACCGGGGTGAAACCTCACTTATCATTTATTCCCCTTTGGGTAAAAGGAGAAGCTTGGAAGGACGCAAACAGGAAACAATGCATAATAAATAGTTTTTTATCTATATGGCTAGGTACTATAGTCTATCACACACACACACACACACACACACACACACACACACACACACACACAGAGTCACATATGGATATACATATATAGAAAGGCCACCCGAGTGCTCACAGAAAAACGGCAGGAATGAGCGATGAGCGGGTAAATTCCCAAAGCATATATGATTGAACATTCTAAGGACCACCATGGGAATTCACAAGCCTCAGAGCATATTCACATTTATCCAAGAACACCCACGTCACACACACACACACACACACACACACACACACCCCCCCAAAAGAACCAAGGAAAAAGAAGAACAGCTTACAAGAATTATTACCCCACGCAAGAGGCGACATAGACGCATGCAGAGCCTGTGGCGTGAAGCACACACATGAAGGGCCCAGCCGGGGCATCTCATTCCCATAATTTACATGAAGTACATGGGGTTGGTCGGATTAGAACGATTCCGGAATGATATCTTAACCGAAGGCTCTCATTTTGGCATCTGGATTAAACCAGCGATTCAAGAATGGAATGGCTACAATTCAGGACGTCTGGTTGGTGTGTGTACGTGTTGTTCTGGATTAGAACGATTCCAGAATGATATCTGAACCGAAGGGACCGTTGTATCTGGATTACAGCCATTCACGCACGATATATATTGTTATATTGATCTGTGCCATACACACAGTAACACACACTTCATTGGGAAAGCGCCCTACCACCATGGCCATTCCTCTACCGCTAGTCTGTCTGTGTTGCGGGTTAGCCGGCCGCCTGTCCTCGTGAAGCACATTTCCTATTCTTGGATAAGCTCACTGCACTAACCTTCACCAAGTCCACTAAGTGGAGAGTCGTTATATGCAGTGACCCCCTCGACTGTGGTTGCTCGGGTGAGCTCTCAATTCATGCTAGCTCTAGCTCGAGTCAATGATAGATGCCTCCCAACTACAAGCATGGATCACTACCCTCACCTCATAGCCCACCAGTACGTCTCCTGATGATGATGAAGCTGCCTGCCAGCTCACACATTGGCCTTTAATCCATCATCTACAATCGCGCTCCACATGAGCATCGATCATCGCAGCTGCATATACGTCCACCTCTCAGCAAGTAGAGCAACAATGGTGCTCCTTACAAGCACCAATCATCACCACATCCACCTCTAATTAGCAAGTAAAGAAAAGGAGCATACTGCAGAGAAAGAAGGCATGTGCAAGACAAAAAGAGAAGCAGCAAGAAGGAGAACTCACATCTACAATGGCTTAAGCTCAATTCTCAGCTTCACTTACCATAAGAATGAAAGAAGATCATAGCCAATATTAGTAACCTCATAAGAACCAAACACCATGTTTTGGGCAGTCAAAAAGTCCAACTCTTTAATTGCTTTATGCTTACTTCAAGGCCCTCCTTTAGATATCATATAGTAGGCCCAAAAATGGGGCTAAACGTTTGCCTCCTCTATCTGGCTAAGCTCGCCAATTATAGTAATGTGGTGTGCAAGTTACTTGCTATAGTGTATATGTACAAGACATGTAGGTAGTAAAGTGGTAGTATTCCAAAGATTATACAGGCCTTCTTTCTCTCACATTGTCATGTTGTTCTTCCCACATTTGTTTGATTTGGGGTGCCTCTCAATATGCAACTTTTACATTGATTTTACTAGAGGACCGATTAGGCTTAGTGCTCCTTTTAGTTGAAAGAGTAGGATCGAGGAATGATTGAGGCATTAAGAAAAAAACATAGAGACAATTAGGTATGATCTACCCTTGCTCTAAGTTGGGGTACATATTAGGGAGAAGGTTGGGGCATCAATAATGGAGCTAGTTGACAAAGGCCATTGGGCATCATTCTCGAGAACCCTTAGTTTAGGTAGCAACATAGTTGTGCTCAATGGGGGGTGATGTCAACATGCATTGTTATTGAAGAAGTCACAATGTTGTAGGAACAAGTACTTGTAATAGATGCATCCTAATTGAATGCCTAGTGTTGCATGCTAGGATGTTGAAGCAAGAGAGTACCCAGCGGCAACCATAACTTCAAGGATTTTTCTATACTTTTGTTTTCCTTGTTACAAGTTTTCATACTTTTAAGGTTGAGGACGTCTGCCATGTACAAAGTATAGTTTACATATCAATTTAAAAAGTTATCATGCATTCATGTTTGTTTCAAAATAAAAAAAATGTAGAGTGTGATATCATTGATTTCACCATTAAATCTACATGTCAATTTAGAGTACAATCAAGGCATCCATTTTGAAGTGACAATAATGTAAGGATGAGACTGTTGGATTGACCATTGAGCTGTGTGAGATCTACAAGGACAACTTCAACTAATGGCAACAAATGTTGTGCCTCATTGTAAACTCTCATAGAATGAAAGTGTAGATCTATTTCATGAAAGAGAAGAGTAAGGTGTACATGCACTTTTTAACTTTCAAGAGAGTGGGAAGAGCATGGAAATTAAATATCTACACTTAGATCATGGTGAAGATTACATTTTAAATGTTTTTAGGGATTAAAAGCATAGTATCAGGTACTAAAGTATGCAAACTCACACCATCTCGTCACTTAGGTACGGACAATTTTTTTGGTTGGAGGAAAGTCCAGATTAATATTCTTTTGGATACATGATGTGAAAATTGCATGTATGATCATTATTTTGAATCACATATGCTTGTTTTATGTGTGCTTGGTAGGTGGAAAAGTCTTGTTCAATCAAGGAGTAAATTTTAAGTAGTTGTCTTTTTTGAAAATTGTATTCCATTGCTTATGTTTCTCAATCCAGTCATGAACATTTGGACTAGTAAAAAGATGCAATGTTCACTTTTTTTAATGTACTACAAGTTCATGGTTGAGGTATTCCAAATCTGATGTTTGTATCATTTCATGTACTCTAAGCTTCCTATTTGCTAACCTACTAACATCTCGATTACACCTACCTACTACCTTGGGAGCCAAATAGATGAAGTTACTGCCATCATCTCGTGATGGGATGCAAAGAAGAATGATTCCCCACATCATGTAGCATTATGTACCAAAGGAATCAATGATATACAATCTTCCTATTGAGCCTTCCACATTACTTGTTGTACTAGATTGCAATCCTAAACATACATGTAGTTGTAAGTGTAGAAGTGTATTGAGAGTATAGAGTAGATTTGAGTTTAGACAATATACTTATCATTGTAGGCATTGTTGTATCATATAGTTGATTGAGATTCTTAGAATGAGTACTTTTTTTTGAAAATAAAAATTTGATAAAGAGTGTTATCATTGTCTTCATATTAATAGAATTGGCTTGTTCATTTTGATAATGTCTTGCTTCCTCTTCCTCACTAAATTTTGTCGATGGGATAAAAGCAAACATCTTAGGATTTTTCCTACAATGAGCCTAGTGTATAAATGAAACCTCCATAGAATCCCATTTATTATATTATATTCTTCAAGGTTAAAGTGACACTTGTTTGTACAATCTACACTTGGAACCTAGTTGATAAGCTCAATGGAACCAACTATGCTAGTTGGAAAGTAATGATGGAATCACTCCTATTCTTTCAAGATTATTGGGAGCTAGTTTCTATGGATACACTATGACCAACTTAGCATAATGAAGAAGGATTGGAGATTGGGAGAAAAGATTCTTAGTGCCCTATAAGGAAGTTTCTTGGTAGTTTCTTAGTATTAAGAAATTGCATTATAAGGTAGCTTTAAAAAGAGATGTGGAATACTGAGAAACTACCTAAAAGGTAGTTTGGGATTAGAGGTATGGAATGATTTCAAAATTTAAACTAATTAATATTGAAAGCTAATGAGTCAAACATAAAAATGCTAAGTGTGATGATTATTGCTTAGTTCTTTTAAAAACTTTAGCCCTACTTCCACTACTGCAAGTATACTTCTTCCTCTATACTAACTTTGTCCTCTCTCTGTGTAATGTATTACAATAGTTGTAGCTCTTTACAAGAGTGATATTAGTTTTATCTTGTGATTGCTAAGGTTAGATTGACTTCTTATGTAATGGAAAATTATATATGATGATTATTGCTTAGTTCTTTTAAAAACTTTAGCCCAACTTCCACTACTGCAAGTATACTTCTTCCTCTATACTAACTTTGTCCTCTCTCTGTGTAATGTATTACAATAGTTGTAGCTCTTTACAAGAGTGATATTAGTTTTATCTTGTGATTGCTAAGGTTAGATTGACTTTTTATGTAATGGAAAATTATATATGATGATTATTGCTTAGCTCTTTTAAAAACTTTAGCCCAACTTCCACTACTGCAAGTATACTTCTTCCTCTATACTAACTTTGTCCTCTCTCTGTGTAATGTATTACAATAGTTGTAGCTCTTTACAAGAGTGATATTAGTTTTATCTTGTGATTGCTAAGGTTAGATTGACTTATTATGTAATGGAAAATTATATATGATGATTATTGCTTAGTTCTTTTAAAAACTTTAGCCCAACTTCCACTACTGCAAGTATACTTCTTCCTCTATACTAACTTTGTCCTCTCTCTGTGTAATGTATTACAATAGTTGTAGCTCTTTACAAGAGTGATATTAGTTTTATCTTGTGATTGCTAAGGTTAGATTGAGTTCTTATGTAATGGAAAATTATATATTTCCTTTGCACTACTACAGACCTTGATTTTAGATGCAACTCCTTGATTCTTGTAGGTAGATAGCTAATATCTTGTAGTTGTATAGCCTTCATAGGTTGCTCTGTTAGGCAACCAACATCTTTGCATACAAAACAATAATACATGAACCTTTTTGGTACAATAATAATCCATAATTACAGGAACATTTGAGTTTTGAAGATGGGAAAACTAAATGTAGATTGAGAGAAATTTGCTTTACAAAGATACTACTTCAAAAGATGGCTCCTCAAATTGGTGCATAGTTATCTCCATTATAGAGATACTTTCCATTTTCCATTCATATGCATACTGTAGTGCCTTACACAAATGTGAGGTTATATATAGGATGTTTGACCTTTCCCATGATCAATGGCCATGAAAATATAATATTTCTTTGACCTTACCCTATTAAACCTTTGTATTAAGACCTTATTCATATGCAAGTAGATATGGTATGAATTTTCATGTTTCAACACCTTCCCTCAAAGATTGTCAATATCTTAAATCAATCCTATATGAAAAGAAAATATCTAACTTAATATGTGATTAGAAGAATATTAAGCTTTCCCTTGCTTCCAATGCATAGCAATGATAATCGAGCCTTTCCTTACTCCTCAAACTCCTTCCTTTAGGGGAAGCTCCAACATGCCAATAACAACTCTATGCTGATTGAATAACTCTTTTCCAAGAGGTTTGGTGAAGATATAACCTTATCCCTTGTTTTCAACAATGCTGTAAAGAAATATAGCCACCTTGAACTTTCTCTCAAATGAAATTCTTAGTTATATCAATGTGCACTAGGTTTACCTTGGACTAAAACTAGGCTTGCTGAGAAATGGCAACTCAATCTAAAGAGACATAGTCCAAAATTTCGAAAAATTTAGAAGGAGTATTTATGATATTTTGGCTATATATATTTTTCATTTTTTGTAATTTCCAAGTAAATACATGTCATAAATTTAATGGCAAAATAAATACTAAAAATGCTATGGATCATATCCCAAAAATTTGAATGTTAGATCGATCTCTCAAATGTTTAACAAATTAAGAAACTTTTCATGCCATCTTTCTCCTTATATCTTCTCATTTTGCATTCTTTCACTTGCATTTACATTCTTTCACTTATCTACTATTGTAAACAATAATGATATTCTTGTGATATTAGATGTCAATCATTGCTTTTCTTCTTCAATTCGAGAAAACTATCCTATTTACTTTGTATTTTTTGAAAAAAGGAAGAAGTGGATGCTTGAACAAGAAGAGTAGACTATGTTAATGTGCACATTGAGCTTGATCTTGAATACCAATATCTTTACAAGAAAAACCATGTTTTTACTTTATCTAATTGAAAAACAATTGCATAAGATGCAAGGAGCAAAGATTATCAATCTATGGGCCAATGGAAGATAGTGGCCCATTTGACTAAGACTAATAATTCTAATTATAGTTACACATTAACATGGTAATAATATGCATATGTGGTGGTTGTTTTTAGAAGCATCCTAGAGCAATAAATCTCAACAAAGGGTGTTGTTTTGAAACACTATTTTGTTGTACATCCCAACTCTTCCCTAGATAACAAATCATATAGAATCTCTATGGAAAAAGAAAAAGAAAAAGAAATCTAATTATAATCAAAACTAAGTCAATGTAATGAAAATTGATATTAAAATTTATAATAAGCCATATAGATTTTGGTTCAGTTATGTTACTCACCCTCGCAATCCTCTTCCAAAACATTGTCAGTTGCTTTGTTTTGTGTGTTCTCACACACTTGACTAAGATTAAGCTTGATTATGTCTTCCCACATGCAATCTTTTGTAAGTTCACTTGTTTATGTTGCTCAAGTGCATTTGGATTCCATGCCCAAACTATTGAATTGCCATTTTCTCACATCTTTGGCTCTCCCTTCTTCTCCATCCAAATATTATTTTGCCAATCATAATAAAAATTTCATTGAAGACCTGGTACCCAATACTACATGAAAACCTTGGAGTAGTTTGGTGATGTGCTATCCATGTCAATATTTGACTAAACAAGAGTAAGCCAAACAAGTTAGATTCTTGTGTCATTTGGACATCAGGAGAAAGCCACCTTGCATGTCTACACATGAATTGAGTTTGTCCTTTGGTTCCAACAAATGTGGCCTACAATCATGATCATTGCATTACTCAAATCCTAACCATTTTTCCTCTTCTACATCTCTCTTTTTGACTTATTACTAAAATCATATGTGTTGGCCAAAAGTCCTGGCCAAAAGTCCATTTACCATGTCAAATCTTGCTTTGTTTGAGTAGCAAGTCTCTTAATCTCCTTGATCACATTTCCCAATCCTCAATGATATGCTTAAACTATAGTGGGATGTCTTTTCCCTCTCCTTAACTCCCCCACAATCTCCTATGAGTGTTTACCTTGATGTTGCTAACTTGAGATCTTTAATAAAATTTCTCATTGCAACTAACTTGGATAGCCACTTGGGAGTAGAGGATTATCATCATTATCCTTATTCTGTATCTCTATATCCCTCTCCTTGGATATTGAATTGATCATTTTTGGATGCACTTCATCTTGCATGATTAGGATATTTCCTTGCATCAACAAAACAAAATTGGAGTGGTTTCAAGTGGCCACAATGAGATAATTTCCATCATAAAGGTATCTATTAACAAAACTTTTTGAAGTAAGACGAGAGGAAAATCTATTGCAAGTATTGTAATACAAAAGATCATGTCATTATGGACTTTGCTCAATTGGTTGTTAAAGAGGCTAAGAAGAAAGATTCTAGTATGGCCATTGCAAATGCCTCTTCGTCTAAATTAAAATCTATAAAAGTGGTGCAAGATACAAAGTAGGAATTTAGTACACAATGCAATTATGCCTCTTGTTTACAGGATTCTTGCATGTCCATGTAGTGGATTCTGATCTGTGGTGCTTTGATAGTGGTACCACTAGGCACATTACTTCTCAATGTAGTCTTCTCACTTCTCTTGAGTCTACCCTTGAGGGCATTACTATTACATGTGCCAATAACTCATATTTTCCTATTAAAGGAGTTGGAAAAATTGTATTGATTCTGTTAGTTGCAATACTTTCAGAGTTATAGATGCTTTATATGTTCCAAAAATAAATGAGAATTTGTTGTTAGTTTTTTGCACTTGCGAAGATTGGCTTGATTGTGTAATTTGTTAATGACAAATATATATTCATGATTTCTCTTGTGGTAATACCTTAGGTGGTGCACCTATAAGAAATCATTCATATTATGTACATTCAAAAGGTAGTCTTACATGCCATAAGAAAATAACAACCTTGTTTCCTTTAAGAGACTTATACATTTTTTAAAACTTGTAATCAAAATAATTCCTTTTGTAAATATAAATTTTACTAAATAAAATAAATCCTTTTTAAATCACACATCATACACTTGAATTTTCTTAAGGGTGATACAATTATTGGTTCTTTGCAAACTGTAGCTTGTACACAATGATGTTTATGGTCCAATGCAAACACTGTCTTTTTGCAACTACATGTACTTTTGAGTTTCATTAATGATCACTCTAGGTAAGAATGGGTATATATTTGAATGTTGCTGGCCTTTATAATGTAATACACCAAAATTTGAAAGAAAATAAGGGAATAACGAATTCCAAGAGAGAATAGAAATACAATAAGCTTGCATGATACAAAATTGGCTACAATCTCCCCCTATGCATGGATGAGCACCTCCCTAATACATGCATTTATGAATTGTATTAGGTTTTTATGCTCAAAATACATTGAATGGGTCTTTTTGTATTCTTTCTTTTCCTTACACAACTTGCTTTTGACAAAATAAATCTAGCATAACCTATTCTAAATAGCTTATATAAAAATATTTTAATTTTTTTAGTTTTTATAATAAACACATCTAAAATAAATCAATTGTGTATGTGCACACGTGTACATTTCTAAACTATGAAGCACATGTTTTTTAGGATTCACTCATTAATATGTGATTGAGTGTGTGTATAAAAAGGGGTTATTCATAGATTGAATAGAAAAGGGGTGTGTTTAATGTAGGAAAAGCTCATAGATAAGGGTATTTTTATGTAGGCCTTAAATGTATGTGATATAGAGGGTTTACATATAGTGAAACTTTGTCAGGTTGTGGGAGTATATGTGTAAGGACCTTAATATATATATGGCTCAACATGGGATAACAAACCAATATATTAGATACTACTTTTATTAGTTTAAGAGCTCCAACCCACCTTGGACAAGCTACCTATCTCATAGCCACTACACTCACACACACACAAATCCATCCACTCTCCTTTAATCCCATAAAGCAAGGACAATAGACCAAAAAAGAGGTGTATTTAGATCACCTTCTTATCTTCACAGTGTAGTCAATACTTACTCAAAGGTTCATTACTAACTTTAAAGTCTAAAATTCAAGTGACACACCTTCGAATGCATTGTTACTCCATTGACTTTACATTGATCTATGCAAGCCCCATGGATAGAAGAAGAAGAAGAAGAAGAAGAAGAAGAAGAAGAAGAAGAAGAAGAAGAAGAAGAAGAAGAAGAAGAAGAAGAAGAAGAAGAAGAAGAAGAAGAAGAAGAAGGCATGAATGGAGAAGAGTTTCTCCACATGGTCCCTCACTCTCCCTCACAGATTCTCATTCTTTCCATCAATCCCTCTCTCTATTTTTCACTCACTCTCTCCACACAAGGAAGAGGATAGAAAGAATCAAGAGTAACTCTCTCAAAGTTGCACACAGAAGTGACAAGAATGAACTCCTCTATTAACGTTTTAGCTATTATACATAAGGTTTTGAAGTTTAAGGTTCCAAAAGTCAGCCACCACACCCTGTTTTTGGCCTTTGACCCATCCTTCTTAATTTTCCCAAGATCGTAGGATTAATTGGACTTTCCTCTTCAAAATGTGAATAGAGGCAATGTGCCAACAACCTCACAATTATATTTGGTCACTATTCTTTCTCAAAAAATAGAGTATAATTTGGATGGAAGTGAGCCAAGATCTCCTCTGAAAATTTTACAAGTTCTTTAAAAAAAATCATTGTCAAGCTTTTGAAAATTTGTTATCATCCTTTAATTGCAACACTTGTGTCTTTTATCTGAGCTTGTGAGAATAGTGAACTTTGCACATGAACCCTTGAACTTTGCAACACGTATCTTTTATCTGAGCTTGTGAGAATAGTGAACTTTGCACATGAACCCTTGAACTTACATTCTTAAACTGTTATACTTGAGAGATAGGTAACATTAGCCCCCCTCCTAGGTGAGTGCCAATCCCATGGTACTATATGCTAAGGGTAGATGTGACATGCCCGTGTCAATAGCAGTGGAGTGGTCTTTGGAGAAGGAGTGGTAAGAGAAGCTGAAGTTGAGATCATGTTTGTAATCATTACTATACAAATGATGATGATGATCTTAAGGTTAGTTGGTTGCTGTAGAAGAGAACGTGAGAAGTGCGAAGGGGTATGGCTATTGATGTCATTAGATTTCTATGTAGTCTATACTTGCAAGTAGTGGGCACTCCCTGGGGTGTGTTTGCTTTATCAGGTAGTGATAACTGTGCTTATGCTAGTGCAATCAAAAGATTGACTGAACTCTAAGAAAATCAGCAATATTACCCCACACATTAGGAACCACTTGGTGCTAAAAAGGGGTGTGATACAGTGTTTAGGATGATAGGTCTACCAGGCATACCTATGATGTCCTACCCTTGATGTTCCTTGAGATTGCAAAGTGGAGGATTGGGCTAGGGGACTAGGAATAGAGCTAGCTAACCAGGACACCAAACATGCCTATCTTGAGGACCCTTTTGGTAATGCATGTGCACCTATGCTATATTAAAGTATCATGAATATGTGTGCACATATGATAGGGCCACTAGGTGTGCCTACCTTGAGGACCCTTAGGTGTCATGAATGTGCATGCACCTACGGTATATTAGAGCTTTTTCTCTCTTTTAATTTCTTTTGGCTCTTATTTTTATATTTTTTCTTGCTCTCTCTCTTGGATTATTAAGAGGAGTGGATTTACCACTCAATATAGGTTCTGCTTATTAAGTGTAGCTCTTTAGGGGTAGTTTTTTGCCAATGGTATTGTAGGTTGTTCTTAGGATATGTAGGTGGGATATCCTCTTCCTAAGGACATGGTGTTGTAGAATGCTATCCATGCCTCATTATTAGTGTCTAAGATATTATTTCTCCATCTTGGTTGGGATTCATATTCTTGTACTTTCTTAGGTATTTCAAAGACTTTATCATCCTAATATCCTATTTGCTATTGATGCCATGATCCAAGGTCTTGAATCTTATGGTCAAGCCATCTCTTTCCCATTATCATGTGGCAATGCTATTATTACTTGTAATAGTGAGACATAGCCAACATGTGCCTTTTCTAGTATAGAGGCACAATATAGAGGTGCTACATTTGCTACATGTGAGGTAGCTTGGTTACACAAGCTACTTGGTAATTTGGGGATGTAGGTGGACAAGAAGGTTATCATCTACTGTGATAACCTTAGTAGGATTCAATTGGCTAGAAACCCAATGTATCATGTGCAAACCAAACATATAGAGATCCATTACCATTTCATTTGGGAGTGGGTTCTAACAGGTGATATTGACTTGGTTTATGTCAACACAAAGGATCAAGGTGCTGATATATTCACTAAGGTCTTGGGAGTTGAGAAGCTTCAACGCTTCAGGACTATGCTTAGAGTTCATGAGCTCATGTTGAGCTCAAGAGAAAGTCTGTTAGAACATCAAGCTCTCGTTACTCTTCAGTCAGTCTATCTTTATGTGTGTGATTGACATTAGCTGGATACAACTGTACATGTGTGTGACATTCAATAAGTCGGTGTAGTCAGTGACTTAACCACAGTTAGTCTTGGTTAGTCATACCTATGTGTGTAAGTCTCTTTCAGTTTGTATGATGTAAGAATAATGAAAGAAGAACAACAATGAGCAGAGGCTCATCTTCCGCTCCACTCTGTCTCTCTCCCTCTCTTCCAACATGGTATCAGAGTTGAACTCTTGAAGCCTGAAGGCTTGGCAGTGGCCATTTGACATCAAGACATCAAATTTGAAAAAAAGGTCATCAAAGGAGACTGTGCCTGCAACGTATTTTTTTGCAAAAGATATATCTTGCTATAGAAATGGTTTTTGGAGTAATGGCCCCTATACATGACCGTTTCGATGTGGTCTACAACTTTGCAGAATAAAATTTTTTCTAATTCCTCACAAATTTTGAGATATTCAGCACACAGACTTGTGCAGACTGGCTGTTTACTACAATAAACAGCAAGTGATTTCGAGGCACTGATGGCTTTCATCCTAACAATGTATATGCCCTTATTATCATGCATCTGAGCATGATATTGGAGTGTTAAATGCTCGCATGTTGGAAATAGTGAACTGGTTGCTGTCCTGAATTTGGAAACAATATACCTACAGTGTTGAAGTATCTGTGATGCTTATTTGCTAGTGACAAATGCTTGGATTACACAACTTGAGTGGTAGATGATTTTTAGGATATTGTGAGTGTTGAAAGTCCAAAGTTTGGACTGATTTGTTGCTAGTTATACCAGGGTATTGACTAGTTATTGTCTGCAGGAAGGATACCTATCATCTTCATTTGACATATATGCAATATATTCTGATCGGTTGGACATGTATCAACTCCTGCATAGAGTAGAAATTGAATGAGATACTTTGGGGATATTGTGAGTTCTGAATACTCTTGTTTTAATAGATTAAATATTGCTAGCTATAGTAGTGGGCTGGCTGTATTTGGTACTACTACTTGCATACAGTACAAACATTGATACTTGTATGGACATAGTTTGTTGCTGGGATGTTTTGCCACTATCATAGAATGTTTTGAACTGATTTGAGCTTGGTTTATGCTCAGTTGACTGTGTTTTTTCATTGTTGGAATACAGTTTATAGCAAGCAAGTTGTCAAGAAAACTGTCCTGAATTGTAGGAAACTTTCCTAAATAGTAGGAAACTGGTCCTGAACTGTAGGAAAAGGAGTCACATACTTACATGTTGTATACATCACAGAATACCTAAGCTGCAACTATGGCAAATGCTCAAGGAATTGACAATATCACTCAAATTGTGGGAGAAAAGCTGGACAACAAAACTTTTTCTTTATGGAAGTTCGGTATGAAGATTTTTTTGGTTGGTAGAGGTTATTGGGACTTATGTACAGGTGATGAGGTTGAACCTAAAATGCATGAAAGAAATTTGACAAATGATCAGAAAAGGGCTCATAAGCTATGGACTGAGAGAGCATACAAGGTGTTACATTGGTTTTCCTTATGTATATCAGATGCTATGGCTATACATATTACTGGATGCAGTTCCCTAAAGGATGCGTGGGACATACTCATGAAGAATTATGGAAATTTAACACATGCAAGAAAGATTCAACTAAAGCAACAGTTCAATAACATGTCTAGGAATGGTAGAAGCATTCAAACCTACACTATAGAGATCAAGAACATAGCGGATCAACTTGCCACCATTGGATCTTCAGTATATGAGGATGATATGATTGTAGTGACATTGAATGTATTGGCAAAGAGTATAAAGCATTTGATACATCTATTTCTATGAGAGCTAAATCCCCTGATTAGGATGAGCTGATTGCTTTGCTGCTGCATGAGGAAGTTAAGCTTTGATTGAATACAAGTTCTAGTACGTCTCAAAGCAAAGACATTGTTCTTTACTCTAGACAATGTGGTAGAGGCAGCAGAGGCTGTGGCTCTTTTTGAGGTCGAGGAGGTACTCGAAACACTTATGGAAAGCATCAACAGAATGCCTAGCATGGCACAAATACACAAGGCCAGCGTGGATCTAGTGGCTTTAGAGGTAGGGGGATATCACCCCATGGTAGAGGTGGTGGATTTGGTTCATGGCGGTCAAATGATCAGTCAAACAGAGATAAGGACTGTCATTACTACGGCAGATATGGACACATTGCAAAGGATTGTTACAAGAAGCAGGGAGATATGAAGGCAAAGGGCAAAGAGCATGGGCACCATGCATCTTCAAGTAGTGCTCATGATGAGCAGGTTGACAGATTGTTTGCCATGCAGCATGTGTCTAAGAATGCATATAGGCAAAACAGAGATGAGAGATGGTACATTGATTCAGGGTGCTTCAAATCATATGACACCCCATGGAGAACGGTTTGATGAGATGGTTGCAGGTTCACATGGTTATGTGTGTACTAGGGATGACACCTAACATGACATTCAACACACATGAATTGTTCCGTTGTTGATGAGATGGTTGCAGGTTCACATGGTTATGTGTGTACTAGGGATGACACCTAACATGACATTCAACACACAAGAAAAAGAGCCTACATGATGTACTACATGTACCTACAATAAGCAAGAATCTTTTGTCAGTGAGGTAGAGCAGAATTTGCAAGTGAGATTTAATAGAGATGGATGCTTTGTTGAAGAATGTGGTAATGGCTGCAAATTGATTGCTAGAGGCCGAAGAGATGGAAGAATGTTAACTCTTGATGTGTCAATTCCAGAATTGAAAGCAACCATGTTTGCACATGATGATGGTGCTATACATGATGTTGAGATATGGCATAAGCGGATTGGCCATGTGAATGTACAAAAGCTAAAATCTATGCAGCAGAAGGAGATTCTGTTTGGACTACCTAAGTTCAAGTATCATGACTTTGGACATGTATGTGATGCATGTTAGTTTAGAAAGTAGACACAGTTTCCATTTATGAGAAATGCACAGAATAGCTCACAACCCTTGCAATTGGTACATTTAGATGTATGGGATTCGTCTCATAATGCTTCGTTTGGTGGTGCTCGGTACTATGTATCCTTCATTGATGATTTCAGCAGGTATACTTGGCTTTACATAATACTGAAACATAAGAATGATGTGTTTGATGCATTCAAGGACTTCAAGAAGCATGTTGAAAATGAGTTGAGCTGTAAAATTTCATGTCTTAGATCAGATGGAGGTGGAGAATATGTCTCTAATTACTTTGACAAGTACCTTGCTAAACATGGGATCAGAAGGCAGTTAACTTGTAGCTATACACCACAACAAAATGGTGTAACAGAAAGGAAAAATAGGGTACTGATGGAATCGGCAAAAGCTATGCTGAATGAGAAGAGTTTACCGAATGGTTATTGGGTTGAAGCACTAGTGACTATTGTTTATGTCCTTGAAGGTATTTGACAGCATTGCATATGTGCATGTTCCTGATGAAAAGAGGAAGAAATTGGATCCTAAAGCTGTCAAGAGTGTGTTCCTTGGTTATGCACAAGATCGGAAAGCTTACAAGTGTTATGTATCATCTACACATTATACACATTAATTAGCAGAGATGTTATTTTTTATGAGTTGGCATCATGGTATGGTAATCCTGTTGCAGTGGCTACTGATGGATCAGCTAGCACTAGTAATGCTAAAAATACACCTACAATCAGTACATCTATGAGTGGTCCTACAGGTGATGGGTCACCTATAGTAAGTCCTTGGTCAAGATGCTTGCGGAGTCGTACTCCTACGTCCACCGACATGGATATGTTAGTGAGAGGGAGATTGGATAAGGAAAAATAAAAAATGTTTAAGGACGTGACAGGTCCACTTACAGCAGGTTATGAGTCATCTAGCAGTGATAGTTTGGATAGTGAGTTGGGCATTCTGTCTATTATGATGCCTGGAGCAAGGCAGAGTCGTTATGTACCGCCTCATGAGAAGAAAGCTTAGAGTGAGCCACAATTACAGAGATCTAAGAGAGTTAGAAAACTAGTTGACAGGTTTACATACACTAGTTATTCAGCCCGCCATTATGCATATATGGCTAGTGTAATAGGTTACAAAGAACCTACAAAGTTTGATGATGTAGTTACAGATGATAACTGGTGTGCTGCCATGGATGAGGAGTATGCAGCCCTGGCTGAAAATGAGACATGGGAATTGGTTGATTTGCTTGAAGGAAAAGTCCCCATTGGCTGCGAATGATTATACATGGTTCGTTAGAATGCTGTAAGGCCAGGTTGGTTGCAAAAGGGTATGCACATCAATATGGCCTTGACTATGAGGAGACTGCAAAAGGTTGCACATCAATATGGCTTTGGTAGCATGCAAAGACTGGAAATTATGGCAAATGGATGTCAATAATACATTCTTAAATGGTGATTTGGTTTAGAAAGTATATATGGAGTAGCCTAAAGGCTATGTTCACCCAGACTTTTCTACACATGTATGTAGGCTGAAAAAGGCTTTATATGGACTCAAACAGGCACCTAGAGCATGGAATGCTTGGATCAACAGTTATTTACAACAACATGGATTTAGATTGAGTGATGCAGATCACGACATTCACGAAGAAGACAGATCATGGATATTTGTTTCTAGTGGTTTATGTAGATGATCTTATCATCACTAGAGATGATGAAGAGGGTATTGTTGAAATTAGATCATGTTTACAGGCTGAATTCAAAGTCAAGGACCTTGGTGAACTAAAGTATTTTCTTGGGATTGAGGTAGTCTCTACACCTCAAGGTATATGGCTGCTACAGAAGCAGTATGCTCATGACATGTTATAGAAGTATGGTATGACTGAATGCAAGCCTATGGAGACACCTCTTGATTAGAATGTCAAGCTGTAGATTGATGCTGGGAATGACTTAGAGAATGTGACCATGTATCGACAGATGGTGGGCAGCTTGATATACTTGACTACTATCTTGACTTATGTTATGGAGTGGGGCTGATTAGTTAGTTCATGCCGAAGCCTTGCAAACCACATTTAGATGCACTTAGGAGGATCATGAGATATGTAAAGGGTACTTCAGATTATGGGTTGTTTTATGCATATGGAAGATCCCTTGACTTGACAGGGTTACTGATGCTAATTGGGCTGGTTGTGCCTATGATAGGAGGTCAACCAGTGGTTATGCATTTGGATTGGGTAGCAGTATGAGTAGTTGGCATAGTAAGAAATGGCCTACTGTTGCATTGACTAGTACAGAAGCTGAGTACAGAGGAGCTGCCTTAGTGGCTTGCAAAGTAGTTTGGTTAATAAAACTGCTGAAAGACTTGGGAATACAGCTGGAAAGAAGAGTGAGATTGCATTGTGATAACCTCAACAGTGTTATGTTGGCTAGCAATCCTGTCTACCATGCTAGGTCCAAACATATTGAGGTTCACTACCATTTCATTAGAGAAATGATTCTTATAGGGCAGATTGACTTGATTCATGTGAAGACTGAAGACCAGGTAGCATATATATTTACCAAGTCTCTTGGTAAAGAAAAGTTTATATATTTTAGACAGCTACTTTGAGTTTATTAGATGGTTTGAGCTTGAGAGGGATTGTTAGAATATCAAGCTCCCATTACTCTTCAGTCAGTCTATCTTTATGTGTGTGACCAACATTAGCTGGATACAGTTGTACATGTGTGTGACATTCAATAAGTCGGTGTAGTCAGTGACTTAACCACAGTTAGTCTTGTTTAGTCATACCTATGTGTGCAAGTCTCTTTTAGTTTGTATGATGGAAGAATAACGAAAGAAGAACAACAATGATCTGAGGCTCATCTTTCACTCCACTCTATCTCTCTCTCTCTCTTCCAACAAAGTCTTGATATGTTGAGCTCTACATGAGTTGGTATCCACTACGTGCCATGGTTATGTGGCATGATATTATTCATTGGCATGTTAGGTGAGTGATATGAGGATATTCCACTAATTCTACAATTGGACTATACCCACATAGTCCATCCTTGGTTATGGCACATTCATTGTGTCACCTCTTGTTTGCTTAGTGGGTTCGGACTTAGTGATTGCATGTATGTACATTGTGGTATTTCATATTAGTCTTTTATCATGTTATAGACTTAGTTATTTTGTGAGGAAGAAGAAGAATATTTCGGTCCCACCTCTCTATATACTCAAGTCTCCATTGCTTTTGTATTTGTGCTATTGGTTTTTTCACCTCACTTCCCTCTTATCTATTTTCAGAAGGTAACAAGGGAAATGTCAAAGCATATATGATCCTTTGATGGTCTATCCCAAGGTGTGGACATGAATTACCATCATGAATGATGACACCCTAAGGGAAATCTCAAAGCATATATGATTCTTTGATAGTCTATCCCAAGGTGGACATGACTCACCACCATGAATGATGACACAAGGAAGGGAAATCTTGAAGCGTATATGATCATGTGATTGTCTATCCCAAAGTGGACATGGCTCTACACCATGAAGGATGACACCATAAGGAAGGTCCAATATAGTCTTAGAGTAGGTCTCACCAGCACCATGCGATCATATATTAGTCCCATATCACTGTAAATGTGGGATTCTTCATATTGCTAGCAAAGTCCTTCCCAATGGATACATAATCCCCAACAACAATAATACTCTTGTTTATAAGATTATCCATAGGAGTAGGCAATGTATCATCTTCTGAGCACAAAAAAGTTTTTTTTTGGAATGATATCAATAATCATTTCATGAAACTCTCTCTTGGCAATGCCAATAATCTCTCTCAAGGTAGATTATGCTTTAATATTTAGGATGCATTATTATAGGACCTTTTTCAAGGTAGTGGTAGTTTCTATGTTTGATTGCAATTTATAGCTTAGTTGTTTTCCCTTTGGTTTAACATGATCCTATTTTTTCTCTTTTAAAACATCATCTACAATATGCTCAAGTGAAGGCCTTGTAGGAGGCAGAGGCAAATCATTGTTAGATCTACCACTCCACTTAGCTACCCTCTTTGACATACTTGGATTTCCATAATCTATTTTTCTTTTTTATTCCACAATACCTTATGCATTTTTAGACTTGGTAAGATAAGAATAAACACAAACAAAATCTACCAAAGCATCCCCAATTATCTTTTCTCAAACTCTTTCTTGCCTCATTCAAGTTTGCTCCAAGAAAATTTTCCCTTTTTAGTAATATGCATAGCATGTGTACATACTTTTGGCATAGCCTAACATCTTGGACATGTAGACCCTATTCTAGATAAAGGGTGGATTTTGATTGTGTCCATGGGACTTGGACATTGTATCTAGGTGCTTTGGATATAAGTCCTATTGTAAGGGATGTACACTCAATCGGCATTATATCTTGGAGAATGTGGAGATGAATACATTATTGCTACAATTTTCGAAACAATATTTTTTGATCTCATCCTTGTGGTTGTGCCTAAATTACCTAAACAAACCTTGTACTACTAGGCTTTATATATCAAAGTAATTATGTTAGATAATTAGATAATTAAGATTCTCTATCATAAAAGGGGAATGAGAGGAAAGATCCCCGACAAATCCATCCTATAGTTGGATGCTCTCGGTGAACTGAGGGTTTTCCTTCGAAACTATTAAACTTAAGAAATTTTAGGAAAGAGATTGACAATGATTGCCTTAGAAAATATTATAGAGCCTGACCTCATTGTTTTTGGAAACCGGGGTGAAACTTTGCCTCATGGATAGAGGGGTCAAAATGTTTACTCCCCCTTATTTCTCACCCTCTTTGAACCAAGTGTGACATGAGAGGTTGGAGATGATTTGCAGAAGTAGCTGCTTGAGGACGGATTGCTAGATAAACTCTTAGGTGACCTTAGTATTATCCAGGGACCCTATTTGAGGTTGATCCTTGTGGGTATGGAATGGAGCTTCCCTTGTGAGATAGACTCAAGTGAGCCTAGGAAACAATGTCATGCATATTCCAAGTGAGTTCCAAACAATTTTACCTAGGACTATCTCTTGATGGGCTACCCAAATCATGCCATCAAGGGTTCATTGGATAGGCACATTACATGTGGTATCAGACGATGAACAATTTAACAATAATGTATGCATGTATTTACTTAAAATTTTGACTTCTTAGCTCTTTAAGAGAAAAATAGTTGAAGATATCCTAAAAGAAACAATCTTAATGATATGATGATATGATCTTAGATTGCGAAGTACCTTTTGCAGCCATAAAGACCAAGCTTTAAAAAAAGACATCTCTCTTGAAGCAGATAGTGCTACCTAAATTCATGGAGAAAGGATGTGATGCCAGGTCTAATGTTAAAGTTGGATTGAGACCCTTGAAGATTATTTTGATGTCATAGTAATAAGGGCAGCTAACAAGGCCATGATTGCAAAGGTATGGTTGGTAGCCAATGTAGGGTTGTGGTGGAAGTAGTGGTATCAAGACAATGCTACCACTGAAACCCTTGTAAGATGGGAAGACATTAGGAAGGCCATAAGAAAGAGATACTTATCACCTTCCTATCATTCCATCAAGATCAAAGAGTTATTTTCCTTGCATCAATTAGGATTAAGCTTGGAGGCCTATTCTTCTTCTCAGTTTATGACAATTCAAAAAATATGCACCATGTATGGATACTATCCAATAGGTGGCGAAATTATACCATGGACTAAATCCCTAAGGCCAATTAACTTGCAAGAGGCTCTCATACAAGAAAAAGCCTTGATTTGACTAAATGAAAACTAGCTTCTTGAAGATAACTACAATACAATGGATACTAAAGAAGATTATGATGACTCAAAGGACCAAGGAAAGAAGTGTTATAATGGTGGTGAGATAGGGTACATCTAAAAGAGATGCCCTAATTGTCGATCCTTCCATTACAATGAGCTAGTGAGATATCCTAGCAAATTTCCTAGAATTAGATGAAGATGATGTAGAAATAGATCATGAGAAAAGGAACCAGATACTAAACATGGCCTACATCCAACAAACACTATATTAGGGAATTTGGGAATCCTCATATAGTTTGGGAATTCCCAATGTAGTTAATATTTGGCCACATGATTAAATCTTGTCCCTTTACTTGAAAGTGGAGTCTATCCTAATTACTAAATAGGTTTTCTTTTCAAGTCTCACTTTGAAGCATGGGTTAGGATTTAGCCACATGGCCAAATCTTTACCCATTATTTGAAAGTGGGACTTGGGAGATTCTCAAATTCTCTAATATGGTGTTCCACTAAGACCTTTGAAAATGAGTGAAAATTCTAGAAAAAACTTCATGAGATGTCATAAGCCTTATACTTGGTAACGATCCCTACTCTTGTAATAATAGTTGAGTTATAATACATTGCAACAAATTTATATATAATCCCATTGTATTATCTTGAAGCTTGGATATTTGTGCATAATCTGAGTAGCATAGTAGAATCATAGTGGGCCCTAACCCACAACTTCTATAATCCAACTTATCTCAAAGGACAATACCCCCCATTTCTCTTGAGAAAAAGATGTATCGATTTCTCTAAGAGGGAGAGGATTTAATATTCCCACTCCCTCCCTATGTGAATCGACACTTATGGAGGGGGATGAAACCAAATGCTTAAACCTTTAAAAATAGAAACTTAAAACTTCTTGTTTGTCCTCCTCTAGTCTCCATTTTTACATGTGTCATCATCATGAACTAAACTGGCCACTATTTTAAACTAAGCTTATCGTCATCATCAATGTGAACTAACAAACTATCTCATCATCAGACAAACTGCATCCACTAAACAATGTGGATTGATCATTGGATAAACTTGCTATCAACATCAACATGGAACGGATTGAAGATTGATTGATAAATAGCATGACATTGACTCCGTGGCATGGAACTATCATCAACAATTGACCAAAATCTTTTGAGGCTGGTGAGTGGCAAGATTCACAAAACCTAACAATAATAACCTTCTAAGGGAAACCTTTAGGATGAATAAATCATACCCTTGTTATATATGCTTCATCTCACTTAAGGACATAATGCCTAGTTGCCATCTTGGGTCATCTCTCTTGGGCTAAGGAAAGATACTGCAACTCTAAGGAGTCCCCACCTTGTATTCTAGGAAGTATGAGAGGATATTTCTTTCGCAATGAGTAGCTTACTTAGTATATGCCATGCAACAACCTTGAGAAGAGTCACGATGAAGAAAAGATGGAAGTTGAGGATACTGAAATGGAGGTAAGAATTAAAGTAATAAGTAAAAAATGAAAAGGAGGATATTCTATTAATCCTTTTACACCTTAAAACAATTAAATACAATTTCATATGCAATATTAATCATTTGTTTATAAAGCCCTCATTCATGATTGGAATTTGACAAAACTTTATACATGCACCTATGAGGTGGTCAATAGTTTACCTTGTTTCATGAAAAAAATGCCATAAGATCTTTGGATCTAACTTAGGTGCATGGAGCTATTTTCATGTGATCCTAAAGCCCTCATTCTTTATCACTATGAGATGGGACTTTGTATGTGCACCAATGAGGTATACAATAGTAATGGCAATCTCAACATCACATGTGCAAATTCCATCACATTTTGATAAAGGATGAGGGCTTTATAATCACATGACAATGGATTTAGATGCCTCACTTAGACCCACAGATCTCTCGACTTTTTCCATGAAATAAAATAGGTGAGCTGCCAACCACCTCAAAAATGCATAGGGATTTACAATTAAATGATCAATCATACATGTGAAAATTCTCTTTCTTTTATTGGAGTGCAATGACGCTTTGCATGTGTATCCATGAGGTGGCCAATATCATACATTTTTTTTCATACAAAAAAAATGCCAAGAAAGGAATGGGTCAAAGTTTGGTGTTTTTTCCATTACAAAAAACATATGTACTATTGGCTACCTCATGGGTGCACATGCAAAGTTTCATCACATTATGATATACTTAGGTATTTTTACAAATATTTTACTCAAAACTATGCACGGACTAATGACCAAGGAGTTACAATTGCAAGTATTGATCCTTAGAAATTTTACACCATCTAGGCTCTTCAATTACAAAAGAGCCAAGTGTGCAACAAGTTTTGGAAACCTTCTACATATTTTCGATGTTGAAACCAATTGTAATATACCCACTCTTAGTCAAGAGAGCCTTGCCATAAGAGGTGCTGTGATTATGATAGGGGGACACATATGATATGAGCCAACTCATTACAATGGGATATATGATTTTAATTTACTAAAGTTTATAAAATCTTACATGATTTAACCTACCTTACTAACTCACTTTAACTAATCCTAATGTATTCATATTAAATATATACATAGCTTAGCTAACTGATCTATTCTGGTTGATACCACAAACCTTATTTATTAACTTGATATTTGATAACTTTATGCATTGGAATAACTCTTATTGATTGAAATAATTGATGTAAATAATACATCAGTAACTAGCTAGGTAATCTCCATGTTGTTTTAATTATGTAAGTAGCTAATGTGACTAGCTAGATAATGTTACTTAGTATTACTCTTTATATATTGGCTCTTGCATGTCTTTATGTTATTGTGTCATGTGAGAATGATGAGATTCCGAGTAAGAAAGTATCTTTAAAACTTGATACTTGAGGGACAACTTAAGTACATTATACCATCTTCTCCTTAGAGAAATCGAGGTGTCCTTATCTTAACAAGAAGTAGGGTTTTTTTCAAAGTCCTAGTTTGACCCACTCATGTTGCATTATGAGTTCCTTGTTTGAGGGTAAATGATATCAATGAATTTATCATTATGTTTTTGCTTTGATACTATGTGCGATGTACCCACCTCTAGGTAACATAGCTAGGCTAGAGCATGTGATGTAATTGTGACAAGGGAGACAAAGATGATAGATGCCAATACCTTAACATTAGCTAAGGCTTATAAAACATTATATTATTGAGCCTATCATACAAACCTACCTTAATTAATACTAATTGACTATTTAACTTAGGTAACTAATCTATTTTGATTAATATGAATAACCATATCAATTTACCAATCTATTTCAGTCAATGTCACTAAATATATCAAATACCTTAATCTTTGATAACTGCAAGTATTGGGAAAAATCTTACAAACTAAAATTTTAATATTTTATATGAATACTATAGTATTAACTAGCCAAGTAGCCTTTGCATTATTTATATCACCTAAGTAGCTAACTAGATAATGTTAGCCAATGTTGATGTTCATATCTTCGTTCTTAGATATCTCTATGTTATTGTGTGTTGATATGATCATGCTGAGATTTCAAGCTAGAAAAGGTCTAACAAACTTGATACTCAAAGATAAACCTCGGTAGGTTACATCAATAATGTGTGAAATAATGTAATCAAGTAGCAAAATACAACAAGGAGAATTAGAGTAAAGTTGAGAATAAAATTTAAAAGCAAAAACTTGCTCCATTTAAACTTCTAAGCTAGTATAATAATTTCATAGTTCTCTAAAGTCACATATCTCATAAACATGGGGGACATTTATCAAAGAAATGTAACATTATGAACAATATTCATTCTAATGGAATGAATACATCTGTCAATGTTTTAAGATTTCTATCAAATTACAAGTCCTTGGGGATTATAGTAATGTATTTTGCACATAATGTCAAGTACCACTCATTCGAGGTTGAGGAATAGCACTATCAAAAACTATAGTTGAGATAGTAATTGCTTCATTATGCTAAATAAGGTATGGGGCTCAAAGTGGAGGCTTCTTTGTCTACCTTAGACCTAACCAACTTTCTTGTGCAAAAAAAGTTGTGGAAACTCAATGAACAAGATAGAGAGTAAAATCCTAAAGTACAATGCTACACACACACACACACACACACACACACACACACACACACACACACACACACACACACACACACACACACACACACACACACACACACACACACACACACACACACACACACACACACACACACACACACACACACACACACACACACACACACACACACACACACACACACACACACAGGTGCGTGTGCATGCACACATATGTCTATATACTTGAATACTATCTTCTTGAACCTCTATTAAACTTGAGGACTAGAATGAGCATGTTGTGTTCTCTTGAAAAAAAGTGCATACTCATGTGCAATTTCTTTCTCCCTATTATTCATATACTTGATGCGTGGTGAGCTTAAATTGGATAGAGGGCAATTTTGGAGTTACACAACTCTATTGAATGAAAGTTGGTTTTATGGAATGAATATGTAGAGAATAATACAAGTGAGGTCAAAGAAAATGGGCTACTTCATTGTGAGAAGGTAGTGGATAGATGTAGGGAGGATATAGTAGAGCTCTAAGAGAAGTGGGAGCAGAAGAGCTCACAAGAAAGGGGTATCTATGGATTTTTGGATTATATAAGAGAAGTGGAATGGAGTATAAGATCTTAGAGGGAAGGGGTATCCAAAGGTTTTCGGATTCTAGAAAATTCAAATTTACCTCCAAATACTTTTTCAAAAAACATGAAATATGACCAATAGTTTATTTAATTGACCAAAAGCTAGCATATAAAAATTTCCTAAAGATGTTAAAAGAAACTCTCAAAATTATATTTTTTAAATTTTCTATGACAAATTGATATAACATCTAGTAATCATTTGGCACTGGAAATGAAGCACCAGTCTCCTATAACTAATCTTTATCTAAATATAAAATTTCATTTAAAAAGGGCTATTCAATGAGGAGAGACAAGGAACTTGGGAAAATCCTTTGTGGATAATAAAAAAAAGACAAAAAAGATTTAAAATGTGAAAAAAGGGATTAATTTCACATTCTTCTTTCCACTTTCCTTATTTTAAGGAGGAGAGAGGGGGGCTAAAAGATCTTTAAAAATTTTCTTTTTTTCCTAACACCATGTGCCAAGCTTAATCTCAAAAATAATTAAACAGTAGTGAAACTTAATTGAATTCTCTTGGAGATTCATTTTGGACAAATTAAATTAAGATTACTTTGAATTTGAGCTTGGCCATGTGGTCCAACTCATTGAAACTCTATTTGAGGTTAAGCTTGGGAACATGACCAAGCTCATTTGCAATCTCTTTAGGATTTCCAAGCTCAATTAGGCTCTATTTGAATTTGAGCTTGGCATGTGTTCAAAGTCAATAAAACTCTCTTTGAGGTCAAGCTCAATCTTAGAGGGAGTTTCATTAATCTTAGCCACAAGGTTAGGCTTGAGGTGAAAGGGAGCTCAAGCTTTGCCATGGGACCAAGGTCGACCAAACTATATTTTATATTGAGATCTTGGCAGTGTGGTAAAACTCAATGAAACTGTCTTTGAGTTAAGCTTGGCAGTATGGCCAAGCCTCTATCTCAAAGAGAGTTGGAATGAGCTTTGCCATGTGGCTGAGCTAAGTCTCAAAGAGAGTTGGATAGCCAAGCTCAACCAAAATCTCTCTTAGATTGAGCATCACCATCTAGCTAAGCTCAATTAAACTTTCTTTGGCCTTGAGCTTGGCCATCTTTCGTAGTGAGCCTTTCATTTTTTATATATAGTTAGATTATGATATGGCTAATGAGGTGTTTTATTTGATCTATGAATGTATTCATAGATCTTGCATATTTATGTTAGTATCATGTTAGCATATCAAAAGACTATTATCTTTATCATAATATAGAATGTCTTTTGCAAGGTGGAGACATGGGTCATTTTCTATCAAATGAATGTGGTGGTGGTGGCTCAAAGACTGGTATGGGTTTCAAAGGGTTATATATATATATATATATATATATATATATATATATACTTTCAAAGCCTATTTATAGATACCCTTATTTGTGATTTTTCCTTGAATAAAACACAACCCTTTTCTATTCACTCTGTAAAGAACCCCTTTCTATGACACCCTTTTGCATGTTAAAAATATATAAACATAGTATTTAAAAATTCCCTTATTTTGAACCCACATGATACACACATATATTTTTGAGTGAGCCAAATAACAAGCCCCCCCCCTCCCCCTTGAGGTATGGCAAAGGTGTCCATGATAGTGAATGCCTGTGTGAAAAATGTGAGCATCAATTTTCCTACTTTAAAGGTGAGAGAGTTGAAACATGTTGTGTGGAGAGTTATTTGATGGCTTTCCACATGATACACACATATATTTCTGAGTGAGCCAAATAACAAGACCCCCCCCCCATCCACCCCCTTGAGGTATGTCAAAGGTGTCCATGATAGTGAATGCCTGTGTGAAAAATGTGAGCATTAATTTTCCTACTTTGGAGGTGAGAGAGTTGAAACATGTTGTGTGGAGAGTTATTTGATGGATCTTGTTGGGTGTAAAAACTAATAGAAGATAATGGGAGTACTATAACATTAGGATCTCTAGATATTGCCAACACATGAATTGTAAGAGTATGATGCAAATATATGTAAAAATTTGGGGAAAGAACTCTAAAATCTTGACTTGATTATATGTATGATATGATCTTCAATGCTTCGCACCATGAGACTAGAGGAAATATTAAGCATGATATTAGAATTGATAGTTCTATGCAATGTTGCAAGGCACACTATACAATGCATGGGATTTCTAAAAGATATTTTTATATTTTTAAAATAAAGTTTGAGAATAATGAAGCAAGGTGTTATATCAATTATAATAAATAGAGAGTCAAGAGAATTTGAGTGCATGTGGGGATGGAAAGATCAATCCTTGTAGACTTTCTTAAAATTTATATAGAACATATAAGAAATAGAAGTAGGATATTTCTTGATGGGGTCATGGAGGTTCAATTGGATATTCAAGACACATATAAGCATGTTGACACATTGTTTGAGATGAACTTCTCAAATACAATAACTAGGTTACATAGAATAAAATTCACCAAATTTAATAGTGCAATAGCATTTCCAAGGAATAAAGAATATTGGTACATGACAGTGAGCAAGTCTAGCTAGTTATCTATATTTGGAGACCATTTGTAGCTTTGTAAAACCATAGTTAGAAGCCAAGTAGAGAATTTCAAAAATTGGATAAATTCTTATGACACAACAACTAAGCTATAAGAACCTCTAGTACACATGGCACAAATACTCTAAGGTTCAAACCAAAAAGCACATGTGTATCATGCATAATGAGATTGATTGAAAGAAAAAAAATTCCCTACATTAACTTAAGTCCATGGAAACTATTGGTATCACTAACTACAAAAATCACTCATAATCATGGGGAAGATCACTATGGACATTTTGTATTGAATGGTTTGTAGCCTTCTAGTCTAAATCTCATAATTGAATCTCTTGTATTTCTAGGATTTATGATCATTGCAAGAATGCATACATACAACCTAGAGAAGAAGAACTATAACATGCCTATATAATGAACCCTTAATGGTAGGATTCAAGTAGCCCATGAAGATATAGTCCTAGGTAACATTGTCTAGAGTTCCCTTGAAATATAGTACAAACATTGTTGCCTAGGCTCACTTAAGTCTACTTTGAAGGGAATGTCCTCTTCATACCTACAAGAATTGACCTAAATCAAGGTTCTTAGATAATACTAAGGGCACCTAATAGTTTATTTAGCATTAATCTTCGAGTAGATGTTTGTGCAAATCCCGGTGCAAATTAGCATGAATCAAAGTATACCCATGTTGCACTTGGTTCAAAGAGGACCACAAACAAAGGATAGTTAACATGTTGACTCCTCTACCCATGAGGCAAAGTCTCCCTCACTCTCCTATAACATCATAAGATTGGTCTCTATAATATTCCCTAGGGCAATCATTAACCAACTCTTTCCTAAACTTTTTTAATTCTAATACTTTTAAAGAAGAAATCTCGGTTCATTGAGACCACTTGACCATAGGATGGATCCATTGAGGATCCACCATCTTGCTTCTTTATATGGAATATCTTAATTATCTAACAAAATTAATTTGACATATAAAGATAGATTCTTAAATTAGCCTATTAATACAAGGTTAATTAGTGTAATTTAGACACAAACACAAAGTCAATGTCAAATAATGTTTAGAAAATAGTAGAAATAATGTATTAATATGCAGTTTCACTAAGGTGCAATGCTAACCCAACATTATGTACCATAGACTAGGATCCATATCAAAAGCACCTAGATACCATGCCCTAGTTCCATGGACATAATCCATAATCCATCATTTATCTAGAATAAGTATTCCAACATCCAAGATGTTAGAACATGGAGTTGTCCATCGCCATCCTAGACCCAACGTGGATGTCCAAATCCTCCTTGACCCACATGGTGCTGTAGGAGCAAACTAAGAGTGAAACTTACCTGTTGTGGTGGCGGCCTCTTAGCACCTTGACCTTCAACTAATGTTTTGAGAAGTGCCCATTCAAGTCTCTTGCCTTTATTATCATCTGTTTTGCCATGTGATCATGGAGGTAATCCACCCATGCATCAAACCCTCTTCTGATAGATCCTGGAAATGAGAACAACTCTTCCCCTTTGGGGATTTTCATGATTCAAATTAAAAAAAGGAAAACAACTTAACTTTCCACTACAAAACCATTTTGTTTCTAAGACAAGCATCATATCCTTTAAAATGTTTCTAGAATCAAAGAAATTCCTTTGAGTATTCCATAAGGAAAACTACAATTCACAACATTCCCTCTCAAGGAATATAACCTCCCTTAGGAAATAAATGCATAACACATTGTCAATACATAAAAGTTGTTCAAACACAAGTTCATATTCATGTTTGATCCTAAGTAGCTCCTCATGCTTATTTCCCATTTGAACGTAATCAAGGCTTAGTTTCCAACTTGCTCAAATCTTGGAATCCATCCTTTTGTTTATAGTATATAAGTTCGTGTAAAGTTCTCTCATCAAAGAAAGAGTCCAAGATAATTAACCTCGGAATATAAGGATGGTTAATCTCGTAATGTCTTTTTAAGAGAATATGTCTATTGTTTACAAATGCACTTAGGACCATGCAACTCAATTATAACCCTTCAATATAATGTAGTCATAGGTTCTTATATTCTTTGCAACATGATCAATTAATCCCTAATAACAATTATGTTGAGATGGCAAGCTCAACACGTGTGGACATTGATGATGGACTATATGGCTAGATGGGTCTGCACATCTACACTTAGCAGGTTGGTGGTCATTATGATATTCACATGGACACTGAATTATCACTTATTATATTTAGTTTGTTACATCTATCTACATTTGGCAAAGATATAGCGCTAAAACACCATATTGGGGAATATGGGAAATTTTCATAAGTTTGGGACACGTGGTCAAATCTTTGGATTTATCATAACTTGAACACTATAACTCCAAATCGAGCACTCTATAGCTCAATTCATTCCATTTTTCAAGAGCTTTCTAATGATAGGTCACATCATATGATTTTGAAAAACTTATGGGCATGTTATCTGGGTGCCACCTTTTTAGTATTCAAAAAATGGGAATTGGGAGATTCCCAAACTCACTAATGTTGTGTTCCAATTGATTAGTGTAGTTTATTATGCATTGTTTGACTTAGTAGGCCACTTTCCTTTATGTTGTATCTTATCTATACTTTGTGTACATTGTATAGTGTAGTGAAGAAGAAGAAGAAATCAACAAGAAAATGTTTTGGCCTCTATTTGTCTTCTTATGTTCTTGAGTGATCTTCCTCTTGTGTATACAGTGTGTGTTTGGCATAGTAGCTAAAGCAAGTCCCCCCACCACATGATTCTTGACATGGTATCAGAGTGGCCCCATTAAGAGAGGCTGATTTTGAAGGCTGAAGTAAAGGAAAAGAAGCAAGGTTTGAGCAAGCAAGCAATGGGTAAGACGCTCTCCCATTCTTCCACTCTTTCTCTTGGATAGTGCATGTGGAGGCACCGGAAGCAGGGTAGAGTGAAAATCTCAAATTGCTGTGAGATTTGGTGTGCAAGCATAGCACTGTATATTCTGCAAATCAGCCCTTCAAGGCTGCCCCATAGTTTTTTTGGGCATTTGAAAGCTGATTTCGGCCTCTTTTTAGAGCCGCAACGTTGCGGATAACACTTTCAAGGTATACTGTGATTTCAGCTATATTGACCGAAAGTGGGTGTAGATGTTACAGATTTTGAATTTATTACATGTATTATTGAGAAATCAGTGAAAATGGTTGCTTGGTGTATTGCTCTGCACTTCTTGTGAAATGTTGCAGAAGACTAGCTTGCTGTATTGTATCATTTTTTGTGATAATGGTAGAGAACAGTGGAAATCCCATTATGGTGTGGGAGACTGAGTAGCCCCACATCTTTAGGCTGATCTATAAGTGTTGCAAGCAAAGACAAAGGAAATAAGAAAGTGATGGATGGTAATGATGCATCTACTAATCATTTGGGATTTGATGGAGATTCTAGTGGTTCAGAGAGTTTGGATGATGAGCTTGGTATTCCTTCAGTCATCAAGATACCAGGTGTATAGAGAGCTCATAGTAATGTAAAGGCTCCATTGAGTGATCAAGTGGTATGCAAGTCTAGCATGGTCAGATACCTTGTTAAAAGATTTGGTTTTGAAGGTTATGTAGCTCACCATTATGCTTATATAATGAAACTAGTTGAGGATGTTGAGCCCACTTGTTTTGAGGATACTATTGGTCATGCTCATTGGGATGCAGCAATGCTGTTGGTACCCTTGCCTAAGAGTAAGAAAGCTATTGGCTATAAGTGAGTTTACAAAGTCAAGCATAATGCATATGGTTCCGTTAGTAGGTATAAGGCTAGGTTGGTTGCAAAAGGCTATGCTCAAATATATGGCATAGATTATGAAGAGACATTCAGTCTAGTTGCAAGGATGGCAACTATTAGATGCATGATTGCCTTGGCAGCAACCAAAGCTTAGATTTTGTAGAAAATGGATGTTAAGAAAGCCTTCTTGCATGGTGAATTGCAAGAAGAAGTGTATACTGTTGAGGTTCAAGCTCATAGTCCTACCTTAGTTTGAATAAGGTTAAGTCATAGTGACTTAACCATGGTCAGAACTAGGTTACTTTCTTTGTGTATGTGTGTTGTAGTGAGTTGACTTTACAGTGTGTTGAAAAAATGGGATGAACAAGGAGCATGACTGCTACCCTTCCTGCTTGTGCCTTTGTCTCCATATATATATATCTCATTTTGTAATATGGTATCAGAGCCGGGACTAGAACCCTGAGAAGCTCGGGCACCGAATGTCAAAGATGGCTTGTGTACAGAAAGGGGCAAGAGCTGAATGTGCTGAGGAAGCATGTGAAGAGGAAAAGGGCCTGCAATGGAGTTTGACTCACTTATATCAGTAGAAGCATAGAAAATCACTAGCATTGGTGGAGGACGACAAAAACGTGGACTTCTTCGCCATCATGACCAGTACGTGATGCAACAATAGTTAGCATCATGACTAGCATCCCTACGATCAATAGCAAAATGATGTCTTTGGCATCATCAATAGCATCAATTGATGTAGCAGTAATAGCATCGATGCTTGCATAATCGACATCACGAGCATCAACAAAAGATTCAGCCGGCTTTAACAACTTAAATGGTGGCATCACCAACAGTAATAGCATCGACAGTACAAGGCGCATTTCCAGTTGACTGCGTAGAGGCTCTGATTAATGTCACTCATTAGCTACTATCAAGTGGTGTTTAAACACATCAAAATTTACAAATTTGAAACCTACAATATGTGTATCCACTTTCTATAATATGCCCCGAAACTATTGTTTGCAATCTCGCATGTCTAAAATGGGACCCAAAATGGCCTCAGATGCCCAAAAAGGCAACGAAAAAGTCCTAATAAAGGGCCTATTTGTAGAATATATAGTGCTCTGCTCACACACACAATCTCAAATCAAATTGAGATTTTCACTCTACCCATGCTTTTGATGCCTCCATAGGCACTATCCAAGAGAAAGAGTAGAAGAATGGGAGAGGTTCTTACCTGTTGCGTGCTTGCTCAAATGCTTGTTTTTTTCTCCTTCACTTTGGCCTTCAAAATCAACCTCTCTTAGTGGCACCACTCTGATACCATCTTGAGAATCACATGGAGGAGGGATTTGCTTGAGTTGTTGCATCAAACTCAAACCATACACACAAGAGGAAGCTCACTCAAGAACACAAGAAAAGAGATGTAGGCCAAAACATGTTCTTGCTAGTTTTTTCTTCTTCTTCCACACACAATACAATATACACAAAGTATAAATAAGATACAAAATAAAGAAAAGTGGCCTACTAACTCAAACAATGCATAACTGACCATACTAATTGATCGACACTATAACTATGCTAGTTGTAGGTAGGTGCAATATACTAAATTGAAGGGAGGTGAGCCCTAAAGTGGAAGCACAAGAGGGAGCAAGAGCTATGGTGGAAGGAGTAAGAGCAAGAGAGAGAGACACAAACAATGTGGATACTCTAATAGTCACAATGTGTGACTAGTCTTCCCTTTATTCAAATGTCATTGAAAGAATAAAGAATGAAGAGATAGTTATGGGCGCCTGCCACGTGTAGTGTGCAAGCATGGTACTGTTAGTGTAGTAATACACGAGTGGCTAGGCAAAGGGGCCTTTATACCCAATAATCTCCCACTTAAAGGTGAATCTGCCTTAGTGAGGAGTGAAAAAAAAAATGAAAAGATAGTACAACATTTACATAGATACAATAGGATGAGGAAAGATGTCATCTCATCCAATGCCAATCAACCTCCTAAGAAAGACAAAGCACTCTATAGAGAGGCTTTTCATGAGAAAGTCTGCAGGATTTTGGTCAATTGAGATCTTGACAAGGTCTATTTGCAATGACCTCATGAATGAAGTGATATCTCACCTCAATGTGTTTCATCTTCACATGGAAGACCAGATTCTTGGCTAACTGGATAGCACTCATAGAATTCAAATGCAGTGTAGGGATAGTATCTGGAATACCAAGGTCAACAACCAAATGATCCAACCAAATGGCCTCCTTGCAAGTCTCAGTGGCTACAACATACTCGACCTCTGTAGTAGAAAGGGCCGTGCATTTCTACACCATGGACATCCATGAAACAGCACCTCCAACAAAAGTGAACACATAGACAGAAGTGGACTTCCTACTATCTGCATGTCCTGCATAGTCAGAGTCAGTGTATCCCATGACTCTTATATCCTAGCTACCATAACATATGCACATATTAACAATGCCCTTCAGGTACCTCATGATACCCTTCATGGCATCCCAATGCCTCTTGCCAGATGTAGTCATATAATGTGCCACAACACCACAACTGCAAATATAATATCTGGATGGGTGGCTATCATGGCATACATAAGACTGCCCACTGTAGATGCATAAGGAATCTTGGCCATCTTGGCCCTTTTCTCATCTTTCTACAGATAATCGACTTGTGATACCTTCACATGAGAAGGCAATGAGCAGCCAATAGGATTCACATTGTGCATACGAAAGTGCTCAAGGACTTTATAGATATACCCCTTTTGTGACAGATAGAGTAGTCCTTGAGACCTGTCATGCATAATGCACATACAAAATATATGAGAGGCATGTCCCAAATCTTTCATCTCAAAGCTCTTCTTGAGCAAAGCCTTAAGAGTATCTAGCTCATCATGAGCTTTCCCTGCTAAAAGCATGTCATCCACATAGAGTACCAAAATCAGTAATGAACCATCACGAGCTTTCTTCGTGTACAAGCATGGATCCATAGCACTACGATTATAGCCATGTGACTGCATGAATGCTTCAAATTTTTTCTACCATTCCCTAGGACGTGCCTACTTCAAGCTATAAAGACTCTTTCTCAATCTGCACACTAGGGGTTCCTTGCCAGGCTCTGCAAAGCCCTTAGGCTCCTTCATGTATAGCTCATCATGCAAGTCCACATGTATGAAAGCCATCTTGACATCCAACTGATACAAGTCCAAGTCAAGCTATGCAGATAAAGCCAAGACTAAGTGTAGGGTGGTCATCTTAACCACATGAGAGAAGACCTCACAAAGTCAACACCATGCTCTTTCTTAAAACCCTTTGCTATCAATTTGGCCTTATATGCCGGTCTGGGGTGTTCAGGGGTACTTTTTAACTTGTACACCCACTTGCAAGGCAAAGCCCTCTTGCCACTAGGCAAGGAAACCAAATCCCATGTACGATTCTTATACAATGAGTCAATCTCACACTGCATAGTCATCTCCCATGAGTGACCATCACCCCTGCACAGAGCCTTATCATAGGTGAGAGGCTCTCCTGCATCTCTAACCAAGAAATAATTTATGGAGGGCTCATAATGGTCAGGAGGTTGTCTATCTCTAGTAGAACACCTCAATGTAAGTTGTGTTGCCTATCTAATATCCTGTCTAACATCGTGACTATGAGAATCAGCTGCTCTAGTGCAGGCTATCTAGATGGCTATGCGGGAGCAAGGGGCTCCTCCTAAAAGATAACCTAGCGTATCTCAACAACTTTCTTAGGGTGCATATGCATTTTGTCCTCATGGAACACAACATCATGGTTGCGGATCACTTTTCATGCCTGCAGATCCCAAAGTTGATATCTCATCTCACTTGCATTTCCATAGCCAAGGAAAATGCATTTCACACTTTTAGAATCCAGCTTATTGTGTTTGTCCAAGGGCACATAGCAGCAGAAGGCTTCACATCCAAAGACACACAAATGAGCATATGAGGGAGGCTTTCTTGTCCATACCTCCTCTGCAACCTGGAAGCCAATACCACTACAAGGTGACCTTTTAATGAGATGCATGGTAGTAAATACTATCTTAGTCCAAAAATGTTGTGGTAAGCTTACTTGGCTAAGCGTACTGCGGACCCTCTCCTGGATAGTCCTATTCATATGCTCAGTCATACTATTCTATGGAGGGGTGTAAGGGGCGATCAACTGATGCTTAATACCCCACTCATCACAAAACTACTCAAAGGCATATGAGATGTACTCACCCCGTTATTGATCCTTAGGCATTTCAGCTTGTGTTTAGACTAATTCTCAGCGAGAGCAAGCCAACATTGAAATATAGCCAAGACATCAAATTTCGGCTTTATGGGATACGCCCAAACCTTACGTGAATAATCATCAATAAATGTGACAAAGTACTTCACACCCCCTAATGATTGGCATGCATAGGTCCACATACATCTGAATGCACATAGATAAAGGCTCACCCATGCGTGGAATACCAAACTTTTTATGCCAGATCCTAATCTGTCTGCCATATAAACAATGATCACACGACTCAAAATGCGAGCAGTCAAAAGGCGAAAGATACTGCAAAGCACTAAGCATTTTCATTCCCTTGAGCGACATATGCCCAAGAAGAGCATGCCAGAGAGATACATGTGGGATAGAACCCATTGACAAAACATGGTCAATAGTACCAGATACAACCAAGGGGTAGAGGTTGCCAGACTTGGCACCTCTTACAAGAACAAGCCTGCCATGAGTTCTCTTCCATGTAGAATCACCAAAGCATATATGATAACCTACATCATCAAGTTGCCCATGATACATAAGGCTTTTAGATAGTCAGTGTGGATATATAACGTACATTATGCAAAACAAAAGTGCTACCAGAGGGTGACTATAGAGAGATATCACCAAAGCCAACAATAGCAAGAGATTGATCATCACCTAAGCACATAGTACCCGATACACTGTGATAGGTATGAAACCACTCATGGTAGGGGGTCCCATGAAAAGATGCACCTGAATCCAAGAGCCAATACTGTGCATGCATAGACCGAGCCTTCATCAGTGAGCCTCGGTCAATTGAGAGGCATCACATGAAGATGCTACTAAGATGTAGCCACCATCGGAATCCTCATGTTGCATGACATTTATCTCCTCAATCTTTACGTTGGACTTTGCAGGTATAATGTTGTGATCATTAGATTTATCCCACATTTTTTCTTTCCACTTTTCTTTGTGCTTATCATCACACATCTTATGGCATTCCGGCCATATGTGTCCTACTTTCCCATAATAATGGCATGTAAGATTAGACTTACATCCACGGGACTTGTTGCGTCCACGTGGCCTAGACTCGGAATTTTGAGAGTCCTTTCCATGATGATCAGTATCTCTCTTGCCACCTTTGCCACCTCTAATGGATAAAGCATGTGAACTACGGGAAGAATAATTTTTTTTCATGTTCATTTCTTCAGTCAAAAGAGCACTCTCTATATCTTTGAATTTCAGCCCATCAAGTTTGTTGATACAGATCGTAGTGCAAAATACATCCCAAGACTCAGGTAAAATGCCAAGCAAAAACAAAGGATGATGATTATCCTAAAACTCAATACCCTGTTGAAGTAGATTCTTCATGATAGAATGAAACTGGCTAAAGTGAGCAGACAATGGGGTCCCCTCCTTCATACAGAGATCCATCAATTGTTTAAGCCAATACATCTGCAACGTAGGGCTCTACCTTGCATAAAGTTCCTGAATCTTTTCCCATATATTCCATGCACTCTAATATTCATCTTCAACAATATTATTGTGGACCTCTTCGGAGAGTGATAAAATGATAATGAACTTGCATAATGCATCTAGATCATTCCAATCATCATCATCCATATTCTTGGGTTTAATACCTTTGGTTCTTAGTGGCTTAATTTGCAATATCTGCACCAAAACCTGCCATATTTGAGACTTCTAGTAGCTATAGTTGGTGCCATCCAACTTGGCAATGTTAAACAAAGTATCTTTGAGATGACCAGCCATAATGAGTCAAACAGAGGTAGACTATGCAGAAAATAACCTTTGTAATTAGTAGTTAACAAGCCAAAACCATTGCCAAAATAAGTTGAAAATAAGAGAAAGTGCTAAAATGACTAGCTGTCCACCAAATAGTACCAAGAGTACATAAAAATTGCATGATTAAGATCAATAAATACATCACAGTCCACATAAAATATCTTGTTGTAAAAAATCACAGTAGTGAGAAAAAGAGAGCAAACAATGAGCTAAGAGTGGTCCAAAGTCAAGTATGACTGCTAGGTTAGATCCCACATGAAGCGGGCATGTAACAAACACTGTGGCAACCAAGAACCATGGGCCAAATCCCCAAATACCTGACAAAGGTCAATGTATGCTCAAAGAGAAGATAGAACAAATCAGCCCAAAAGCATCCAATGCAGACAATTATCTATCAAGAGCAGAGACATGTAAGAGATCCCAGTCTCATCTACTCAAGAAGCTCAACTACATAAACCACAAGTTTTGTAATATCCAGAGATAGCATGAAGCTCCCATTGATAGAAAAATTGATGTCAATTGAGCAACCAAGGTCAAAGATAGCATGCAAATTCATAAGGCATCATGGAGCCAAGACCGTATATCAACGAAGCATCCAAAGCAAGGGATCGGTCAAGCATCACCTATAACATCCAGTACATCATGTATCAATCCAATGTCAAAAATTTGTTAATCCAAATAAGCATGCAAGAGCTCCAAAGTATGCAAATGAACACCCAATTCAAGCTCCAAGTGGAAATCAAACATAGACAATGTAAGGAGTATGCATTTTTGACATATGCATTAAAGCATGAGCCAAAGGGTCAAGCATAGACCATAGGTGTAATGTCTGTCACAAAGCATGCCACTATAGATCAATGTCAATCAAATGGCAACCAAGACAAAGCTCGATCAAAGCTTAAAAGTCATTCTGAAGCAATATAAGACATGTGCTAACCTCTGTATACATTTGTGTACTCATATAAGTCACTCGGGAAGCACCCGTGATCAATATGTAGAGCATACACTGACCAAATAGGCTTAAGCCCTAGTTATTACAGCAATAAATTCACTGTCAAAACTGAGTAAATCAGTCCTCAAATGAATCTCAAAGCCACCTCAAATCATGGGCATATGATATATCAATGTATTAGCATCAATGGTACACATCATGAGTGCATATAGAACACCCGAATCATAGCCAGAAGCAATAGGCATACAAAATCCATATTAAAAGAGGTTTAGCTCTGTTGTATACAACTGTTGTATACAACAGTGAATACACTATCAAACCAAGCTATTTCAGTACCAAAATCAGCTCCAAATTCAACCCATAACACTGACATAGCATTTCCATACATGTAGACATCACTTCAGTATGATTGGGCATCATAAGACCAATAAAGTTAACTATAGAAGCATCAAATAGAGTGTTGCCCTATATTTCCAGCTAGAAAACTTGAGCCAAAATAGAGTATATGAAGTGGTTAAATCAGTCCCAAATCAGCTCCAAGCAATGACATAGCATCCTTGAATATATAAGCATCAACCGAGAGTATCATCCAACCAATGGCAATGGGTGTAGACATCAAAGGTAAGTACTGCCCTATTTTATGATAGTTTGTTGACGGTTATAATAGTCCAAAATTGAAGCTTAGCACTCAAATTGAATTCCAAGAGTGGAAGGATGAATGCCACGCATAAAAACCAAGTGTATAAGTGCTGGTATAGCTGTCCAATGAAGAAGATATGCTATAGGAGATGAAAAATGTGAGCTGTTGTTGAAAAAGAGCCTGTTCCACACAATGTGAAGCTGCATGAGCAAGGTGAGGGCTAGAGGGGCTACTCCAACTTGCTCGAGAAGGCTCAAAGAATGCCTAAGAAGAATGAAATTGATAGGAAGCTCGAACAGAGTGGCTATGCCTTGCCAACAAAGAGATGACTGTTGTAGGTATTCGAATGGAAGTTGAGAGTGTGCCCGGACCAAGCTCAAGCTTGTGAAGAAAAAGTATTTGATACCAGTTGAAGGGAGATGAGCCTTGAAGTGGAAGCAGGAGCAGAAGTAAGAGCTATGGTGGAAGGAGCAAGAGCAAGAGAGAGAGACACACACAATGCGGGAACTCCAATAGTCACAATGTGTGACCGGCCTTCCCTTTATTCAAATGTCACTGAAAGAATAAAGAATGAAGTGAAAGTGATGGGCACCCACTGCCTATAGTATGCAGGTGTGGGTATTGTCAATGTAGTAATACACGAGCGGCTAGGCAGAGGCACCTTTACCCCCAATATAAATATAATAAGGGATAAGTCAATGGCCATGTGAGGATTACAATGACTATTAATATGTTAAGTGTATATGTGTGGACCCATCTAGCCAGACGGTCCATCATCACTATCCGCATGTGTTGAGCTTACCATCTCAACATATAAGGGTTGTCATAGTAGTGGATATATCAAAAAGTTGGATCATACATCAAATGAATATAAAAAATGACTTCTTGCACGGGGAGTTGCAAGATGAAGTTTATGTGGAGCAACCACTTAGTTACATAGATGAGAGTCATCCTGATTATCTATGCAGGCCACCTCTTTAGGCATTGTATGGGCTGAAGCAAGAACCTAGAACATGGCATGACAAGATTGCAAAATACCTTGTCAACATTGGATTTCATAGAGCAGCACAAGTTGATTACTCACTCTATGTATGTGAGAGTGATTCAGGTATTGCAGTCATTACAATATATGTGAATAATTCAATCATTCTGGGTGATAGTGAGATATGAATTGAGAATATGAAGAGTCTTCTCAAGATTGAATGTAAGATGAAGGATTCGGGAGAATTGTGCTATTTTCTTGCCATAGATATAATCAAGACTCTAGAGGGTGTATGGTTGTCACAGAGAAAGTATGTGTTGGATATGTTGAACAAGTATGGTGTGGCTGATTACAAGTCTATACCTTTAGATACTAATGCTAAGCTTAGTACACATGAGGGTGGCATGATTGAAGATGTCACTATATATCAAAAGGTTGTGGTGGGCAACGTTATCTATTTGATGATAACTAGGTGAGACCTAAACTACACAATTGGTTTGGAGAGTTAGTTTATGCACTTTTCACAAAAGCCACATTTGGATATAGTGCGGTGTATATTGCGCTATGTTAAGTCCACATTGGACTATGCCTTATTTGATGGTATGTGTGTGTCATTGGACTTGCATATTTATACAAAAGTAGATTGGGTTGGTAGTATTTCAAACGGGAGATCTACTAATGGTTTATATTTTTCTTTTGGAGTCGAGCAAGAAACAACCAATACTTGCCTTGTCTAGTACAAAGGCAAAGCATAGAGGTGCTACAATTGTAGCATGTAAGGTAGCTTGGCTATGCAAGTTACTTAGTGACTTGGGAATGCAGGTGGAAAATAAGGTTATCATCTAATGTGATAACCTTAGTAGTATTCAATTTTCCCATTGTATCATGCATGAACCAAACATATAGAGGTCTATTACCATTTCATTGGAGAGCGGGTTCTAGCAAGTGATATTGATTTGGTTTATGTCAACATAGAGAGGAACAAGCTATTGCTATTTTCACCAAGGCCTTGGAAGATGAGAAGCTTCAGTGCTTCAAGACTATACTTAGAGTTCACGAACTCACACTAAGCTCGAGGAGGAGTGCTGAGATATCAAACTCTAGACGAGCTGAAATTCACTATGTGCCTTAGTGATGTGGCAAGATATTATTCACTGGCATGTTAGGTGACTGTGACATGATGATACACCAGTGATTCTACAACTAGACTACACCTACATAGTCCATCCTTGATTATGACACATTTATTATGCCACCTCTTCTTTTCTTAGCGGGTTCACACTTAGTAACCATAGGTATATGAGTTGTGGTACTTTCATATTAGTCTGTTATCATGTTGTGGACTTAGTTCTTTTCTAAGAAAGAAGAAAAAAAAGAAAAAGAAGAAGATTTCAGCTCCATCTTTTTGTGTGCTCAAGTCTCCATTTTTTTGTGTATGTGCTCTTGATGTCTTCACCTCTCTCCTCTCCTATTTATTTTCATCTATGTCTCTCTCTTTATTTCTTCTTTTTTGTCATTTTTTTCTTTCTTTATCTCTCTTTATCTCTCTCTATTTCTCTCCCATTTTCTTTTTCTTCTCCTCTCTTTTTCTTTGCACAGCCAAATTCTTGGCCATTACACCTTTGCTTATCAATAAGGTTGTTGCATTGTGACTGGTCTCAACCTCCTCATCATACTTCTTGATAGTGAACTTGAAACATCAGTAAGCATATCATTGACTACAGCTATAATCAACCTTAGGGTTTTCCACTTTCTCGAGCTATGGTGAGGCATCATGCTCGCTGCTTGAGCTCACACACACACACACACACACACACACACACACACACACACACACACACACACACACACACACACACACACACACACACACACACACACACACACACACACACACACACACACACACACACACACACACACACACACATGTGTTACTCATGGGGAGATTTTGGAAAGGGCCTACGTTGCGCCACACGGTGACACCTCGCCCCCATGAAACCCCTCTTTAGTAATAGTAAGATATGTGAGATAAGTGTAGATTCTAAAATGCAGAAGCCACATGATGAGACCCCCGGCCCCATGAAACTTCCCTTTAGTAATAGTAAGATATGTGAGATGAGTGTAGATTCTAAAATGCAAAAGCCATGTTTTCACAATTTCAAAGTTTTATTTCAAATTTAACCATTCAATACTAAACCTCATGATTTCATGGAGATGGTCCTTGTGTAAAATTTTAAAGATCTAGTTACAAAATCGACTTTTGCATGTAAAGGCTGTCTACTTTTTAGAGTCAAACATTAGAGAGAGTATAAGTATAAGGTAGAAGGGGACTCGGGAGTCTTCCTTGAAATATTTACTGTAACATGAAAATATCTGGGGGGAGGGTTTGATTTTACTCGGTTGGGAAAAATGTGTGTAGGGAGGTGATTTGCTTGGGAGCCATTTTTGGCAGCTCTGGAGGGAGCCCTGACGTGCACACAGACACACAAAAGAAACTAAGACACGAGAAAGGCGACTGCAGGAGTCCGTAGCTGATGACTTTGAAAATCTCTCGCTCGCTCGCTCTCTCTCTCGCTCGCTCGCTCGCTCTCTCTCTCTCTCTCTCTCTCTCTCTCTCTGTGTGCCTGCGCAGTGTGCAGTGTGCGCATATGAGATATCCTTGTCCCAGGCAGCCCCATATTTGACTGGACTAGAATATTAGATCATGCCGGATGACAAGACGACAAGTGGGTTGTCGCAATCCGACGGCTGTTGTTGCGTACACCGAGATCGTCCCACTGTGCGTGCCTTGCGGGACTGGCTTGTGACCATGGCTCGTATATGCCAAGTACTGTCTCCTTCCGTGAGTTGCATGTGACAGACACAGAGAGATAGAGAGAGAGAGAGAGAGCGCGAGTATATACGGTCTTCTATCGCCAGTCGCTTCATTTTCTTTTTACGCTGCTGCTGCCTTCCCATAATGGTGATCTCATCTCTCCTCCATCCTTCCATGCCCCTTGATCACCACCGTTACCCCCCCCCCCCCCTTCTCCGTCACCACAGTACCGCATGACAATGTATACACCGAAATGCTGCCCCATTATTCTCCAGACTCATCCCAGCTTCGTGGTGCTATACCGACGCGGCGTGTCAGGCTGGCGCAACGCTTCTCATGGAAAGGATTTTCCGTAGGATATCTATCACCTTTGGAACAAGTTTTCCTTTTCCCTATTAAGATCTTAAGGTAACGAGTATCTCCATCGCGATTTTTAGATTTTTATTTTTTAATAGATGATCTTTTTTTTACAACCCCTTGCAATTCATTTATTATATTTCTATATATTATTGAGAGCTTGGTATGAGGGATCGAGAACCGACCCCAAGGCTTCCAAGCCTACTCACTACAAGGAGATTAAGGAGTTTGATTTCGAGAAATAAAAAACACATTCTCTCTCTCTCTCTCTCTCTCTCTCTCTCTCTCTTCAAATTCAATATAGAATATGATCATAGAAAAGGGAAAGGTTTGAAAATTTGTATGTGGTGCTCTCTCTCTCTCTCTCTCTCTCTCTCTCTCTCAATTATGAATTTCTTTTTTCATTAGACATATGAAATGATATGATATTTTAATGGTTGAACATATGCATGCAAATTTGCAATGTGTACATACTCTAAAAATATCTACAAATGCACGTGCATACATTATAGAAAAAGAGTTGAATTTCATTTTTCCTTGAACATCATGAGATGGATGGGATTATAAATTTAATGGTTGAACATGTTCATGTAATATATACATATTCTAAAACCACATGCAAATGCGCATAGACTATAAAAAGACATGAAAATGATATGCACACATACACATCTACGCATCCACACACATGTGCAAGAGCACACATGTATGCATATATGTAGACATACTTACACACATAAATATGTATATATATATATAACAAAGTAGAGAGAATGGATACACACTTATAACATACACACTTACAAATATACACACATGTGCATATATTAACACACATATCTACACACACACACACACACAGTACACATACGTATACAAGCAATGCATACAAACATATGTACACATACACATATATGAGGTGAAGAAGGATGAGATTCATCTAAGGAAGAAAAAGAAAGGAGAGAAAATAAAAATGATGAGAGGGAGAAGAGGATATGCTCATATGAGACCATACAAATAGACAAACGCATATTAGACACACACATATATATATGTGCATACATACATACATACATACATACATATATGTGTGTGTGCACACACAAAGATACACATATAAAGCATAGAAAAACAAGAGTAGGTAAAAGAAAGAAATAGGTGTGTGTATGCATATGTATCATTCATACATACACATACACACATCCACATCTATATGTTGATTTACATATTAATCATTAACTATGAATTGTTATTATATAGATTATACTTAACTTACAATCAATACATATTTTTATAATAATCATAATTATAATCATAATATATATATATAATAAATATATACAAATATGACTTTAATTATATATATTATTATAGTTAATATGTATAAATAATAATAATAGATATGATATAATTATATATTAATTTAACAATACATGTATTTATTAATATATTAATTAATTGTGAATAAAAATGTATAATGTGCACATATGTAATAATTAATAAATAGGTCAATGCATATATGTATTATGTATTATGTATATACATTAATATATAATTATGATCTATAATATTAATTAATATATACTATTATTTTAATTCTCAATACAATTTATGGGTTGTCCAATTTATGCAGTCTTATTTACTCAAGTTGTGAGGATATTATGCATGCTATGATAAGCTCAATCTAAATAAGGTTTATATATGTTTATCTTTGAGAAACTTTGAGAAATGGTCATAAGGTTCCATTAGAGATATAATTTAGACTTAGTCCCATTAATGGTAGTCTTTCGCTCCATATACATTAGTGAGTGCCACATCCTCATATATTACATTTTCGTGTATTCATCAATTTATGAGTCTAAGTTGTTGCGACTTTAAAAGTTTAGATTACGTTTCTTTTATCAACCTCCCTTGAAATCTCTTGCCACATAGAATGTGCTTTCAAATCCAAGTTCCAAGCATTGAGAGAACACAAGCACAAAGTGCCAGAAGAATCTAGGCATGGAGCAGCTAGTTATTTCAAATGAAAAATAACCCTCTCCAATCCATTTCTTTCAAAACCTTGGGTTTCTATGAACATTGATTCGAGACCCTTAGCAATTTCATGCAACTAAGTGTTGGAACTAAGAAGCCCACATGTGAGCTTACATCCTTCTATCATTAGTGCAATCCACATGTCAATCCAGTAACTGTACATACCTTCTAGAATGCAAAGCAACCCATGCTAAGTTACTAAACTATCAATGCTTTAAAAAATTTTGTTAAGTTACTTGCCCATGATACAAAAAGTTTTCAAAAAACAAACTAAATTCTAAGTCTCAAGGGTGTGCAAAATGTTGTCTAGCTAGGATTCAGATTCATGAACACTTCATTTCCACCCCAACTCCCTATCCACTACCCTATGCTCTCTATAACAAATTTTGATCATTTTCAAAATTTAAAATCGTGTTAATGATTGTTCCTTGCCTGCGTGCAAATATGGGTTATCAAACTTATAATGGTTTAGCAAGTTAGCACTTTTGCAAGGGTGACCCCGTGACCTCAAGATTCACACAACTATGCCAAGTCGTTGATCCCAATGGCATCAATTTATTCTTGTGGATTGTCCCTTTTGTTACTATATATCATGTATTCATAATGTCCTATTTACACATCTAAATAACTTTAATATGCCAGATGCTCTAGATTTAACATACTTTCTAGTATATGACTTTATGTACATAAAAAGTCACATGCCAACAATATGCCTTGTTAGTTGCAAATCATTTTAAAATCACAAGCAAAAAATGTTTTTGTACAATTATTGGTACCAACTACTAGTGCTAGCATCTTAAATAGTGAGTGGTGTAAGGTGTTGTCGAATTGTAAAGTTTGTAAGGTACTAATTGTGACTAATGTGGATTGTGCAATTGTAACCCCAATGAATATTTTAAAGCATTGTTTATTACTATACACCATGTATTGCAATTGTCATATTCCCTCATTTAGTTAACTTTCATGTGTATCTTTACATGTAAAACATTTGCTAGCATATATCCTTAATTAGACATAGGAATGTAATAAGTTGATAGCATGCATTGTTCAATAAATGACTTTGTTGGATCGTTTTTTAACGCATTGGCAAGGAAAGATGTTGACAAATTATTGGCATTTGTATTTGTCTAAGACATTTACTTAGCTTTCTAAACCAATGAATGATGGGAGGTACTTTTTGTATTCTAAGGTCCAAAGTGTTTCTAGGTGTAGACTACAACCAAGATGTTGACCTGCACCTATTCATCCTTTGCAGGATATGATCTTATGGCATATTAACATATAGTTTGAATAGTGTAGGTTCTATAGACTATGCAACTGTAATCTCTTCTAAAGGCTTTAATGCTATGTCACTCCTATACATATAGTTTAAATAGTGTAGGTTCTATAGATTGTGCAACTGTAATCTCTTCTAAAGGCTTTCATGCTATGACACTCCTATACACTCTGTACATGTAATCATAGTGTGTTATTCATACATCGTCCTTAACACAAGTTCAAGATTTAGGTATACTCTCGTATGGGTACTCTTATTGTAGGTCACATCGTCCTTGACAGAGTTCAAGGATTGAATATTTACGTGATCACTAAAAACAAAAATTTTACATGCTCACAGAGTGCAATTAACATTACCAACTATAGTGACTTGATTTTTCTTAAAAAATATCTATCTATATTTTATATAAGCTAAAATAAACAAGAACACCACATTATCAATGAAATGTTCACTATCACCTTAGTTTGAGTAACCATGTGAATTTTCAAATGATTGAGTTACTAGAGAAGATGTTGATATTTCTCCCTTTGATGCATCTGAAAGATGTTGTTAATATGATTTAATGATATGAATATTTTAATCATTTCTAAATTAAGAAGGATGTAAGTGCTATAAGCATGGCATTCTTCTTACTTCTATCAATATTTTATGGCACATTGTCACTATTTTGGTATAAGACAAAAGAGTGTTTACTTGTGTGATTAATTTTACATAATGAAATTTCAAGTCTTGTTAAGCATAGTTGACATCTATGATTTTCATATCTACCAAAAGTTTTGACTCTAGAATTTGATCAAAAGTTAAGTTCATTTTTGCATCTAATTGGAATCACAATGACATCTATTATGAGTCTTGTACCAAACAAAGCTGATGTGGTCAGGTTAAAAAATTAAAAATTCAAAGTTGAATGCACTCTTAGGAATGTATTGAAAGTCCTAATGAGAAAATATGGAATTCTAACTTTTTTATTTGTAAGGCTTGCATATATTCTATAATGTTATTGGTACTCTAAATAAGATAATTGGGATTGTTAATAAAAAATCTATGTGGATGTGAAGGGTTACAATTCTCTCTCTCTCTCTCTCTACACGTACACACATACACATTGCCATTGGCATGCATATTGTAACAAACTAAGAACGGCATGCAACTAGTTCTATTATACTCTATTGCACTCAATTATATGATGCATGGCATAATATGTGATGTCCCTTACATCCCCGAGGGGTCTGCTAGGGTTTACCATATGGTACCACGTGAGTGTAAGGGAGGGGGTTATTTAAGGGAAGGAAGGTACATTTTATAAGGTAAGGTCCCATAAATAGGGGGTAGATAAGGGGTATTTTCATATATTTCTTGCACGCAGGTGACGTTTCCTTACCCGTGCTTACATCTTCCCACATTTAAAAAAAAAACATCAATGATGGGACTTTTGTATGCAAACTAAGTTTAAAGAATGATTATAGTTTGCTTGAGTTTCTAGAATGATTTTTGCCACTACAATTTGGGGCCATATTATTTTTGAGTTTCTTGTGAAAAGCTATGTGCATGATGATGATGGTTGTGGCAAAGGGTAGGAGAAGCTCAAGCTTAGAGAGTGTATTCATCAAATATGAGCAATCCTTCCACTCACCAACTATGCTTGGGTTTATATTGAGATGGAAAGCACAACACATGTGGACATTGTTGGTAAATTGTCTGGCTAGATTCTTTTGCATGTCTACACTTATCATATCTATGGCTATCATGACCCTCACATGCCCATCGACTCAACAATTATTATATTTGGTTAGTTACATCTACTTAAAAATGGAATAGTTATAGCACCTACAGATTATTAATTGTCAATTATGCATTGGTTGACTTTTTAGGACACTTTTCTTTATAGTGTACCTAATATACACTTGATATACGTTGTAGTATGTGAGGAAGAAAACAAAGAAGAGAAAGAAATTTGTTTGGCATCCATCCAATTTTTTGTGTTTGAGTTTATCATTTCACATTTTGTGTGTAGTTGGGGTATGGTTCAAGCAATTCCTCACATCATGCATGCAATTTTGTCATGGTATCAAAGCCTCACTATTGTTAGAGTTCATTTTGAAGGCTAAAGTAAAGGAGGAGTGATGACTCAAGCAAGAAAGCAATGGGTAAGAAGCCCTCCTAATATCTCGTTATTATCTTTAGCATTACCATGCAAACACCATAGTAGGTCAAAGTGATAATCTCAAATTGCTATGAGATTTGGTGTGGAAGAGTTTGTGTCCATTGGTTTTTTGGTCATGTTGGCTGTTTTGGGCCTTGTTTTGGCCTAGCAAGATTATGGATAGTAGTTTATGGGTATATCACATTCTTAACAATGCTAACTGTTCTCAAATGTATAGGTTATAGACTTCAAAGCTATAAGTTGTGAGGCTTTTGTCATGAGGAAAAAAAAACAAGGCTTACTTATTTACAATTTGCAATTTATATGCATCATTGAGAAGTTAGTGTAAAAGCTTGGCCAATTTGTTATCATACACTTCATATACAATGTTGCCCAAGACTTCCTTGTTATTTGGTGTGCAATTTATCAAAGTCTAAAAACAATGGAAATCCTATCATTGCGAAGTTTGACAATAACAACTACTATTTATGGAAATTTCATGTGACAAATTTTCTCATCGAAAAATGACTGTACAACTTGTATTGGTTGTTTATAATAATTGAAATCAGTATGTTGGAAATGCAAGGCTATGCAATGATAGTAGAGTGATGGGAATTTGGTCATGTATTTGGCAAGATAATTGCTTGATTGTCTTCTATTGTTTGATAAGACACACATCTAGGTTGTATATATCCTCAATTGTATGTACTTTTTAATAAAAAATCACAATTTGTGTGTGGATTTAAACGAAAAACTAACATACAATTTATGGTACATTGACCAATGACAATGCTACATCAATAAACTACAAATTAATAAAACTTGTATAATCTAACATTGAAGATAGACTACAAACCACATGTTTTTCATGGAGATAACTTTGAGTCTAATTGTACCTCTCTCTCTCTCTCTCTCTCTCTCTCATTCCAAGTAGACTAACTTATCATTATTATATTCATTAACTTGGACTTTTAGCTCTCTCTCTCCTTATAATTATATAGTCATAATGGATGATATATAAGCACACATACATCAATTAATAATTTTGATTATCTCCAGACTCAATGGCATACCAAGATAGATTAACATGGACTCACAACTCTCTCTCTCTCTCTCTCTCTCTCTCTCTCTCTCTCTCTCTCTCAATCATCTGAAGATAGATTAACATATCATAGTTATATTCATTAATTTGATTTCGTAAGTGTCTCTCTATCTAAACTCAAGTCTACAGTCATGATATGGTAGATGATATCTAAGCATAGCTATGATCCTTTTTGTACTTACATAGAATAGCTAAACTTACATTAATAAGTTTTAGTATTTAATCTATTGTACAAATTCAACTGTAGATTCCTTTCTCTACCCAATAATCATTCTAATATCATCATAAGTAGAGAAATGATTCTAAATATCACAAATAGTATACTATGCAAGGACTAGCTCTATCATAGGAGGGGATACTCATTTTGAAAATTCCCTCCTAGGAAACTAATTAAGTAACTACATACTAAAGTTTGAAGGTATCATAAGGATACTCAAAACTCTAGTAGTTACACTATATGATATCTTAATCTTCCACAATAATACCACCCAATATTTATCATATCAAAAAGTACTTTAAAACATATGGGAGGGTGCCTTGACTTGAGTTAGTGTGATAAGGGCATTCCTTGTTCGTGTTACTTCTTATCCAACTCTCATGTTCCTTCTCTTTGGAGCCATTATGAACACACAAGTTGTCATAGTGAGTCCCTTGTCCCACTTTTTCTTGAGCCTTCATTGGTCTTGAAAAACTCAATTGTCCTTGAATCTAAGGCTTATAAAGGTAAAAGGTATAAGGTATGGGTAGGCAGTAGATATTTTGACTTATGAAGGATTTTCTTTGGCCAATAGACATTTGAGACTTGAGGTATTTTGAATGGGTTGAGGATGGAAAGTAAAACTAGAGATACTATTGGAGGAATAATTTGCGATACTGGTATGGAGACTAAGTGATGGAATTTTTGCTAGGACGTGAAGAGGACATTCAGAATGGGTTGATGAGGAGATAATTGTAAGCGAAGAAGATGGAGATAGGACCCAATTTTGTTGGTGCTTCTTGTCTCTTTGTCTTCGATTGATCACCTTTGATATTATTGTCTCCCTCCCCTCTCTATTCCTACCCCTTCTTTCTCTCTCTCTCTCTCTCTCTCTCTCTCTCTCTCTCTCTCTCTCTCTTTATATATATATATATTTTTCCTCTCCTCCTCCTCCTTCCTCTATGTGTGTGTGTGTGTGTCGATAGCACCATTTGAATCATATAAAAAAGGAGTTAGTAGCCTCTCTAAAAAGGCTTCTATATATCCTAACATACTTATAGGGTGGGGTTGATTTGTAACGTGTCCACCTGTTAATCGTCAGGACACGTCTTAGCAGTCCATCGGAAAGGATGTCTAGAAAGCTTCGCCCGGCACTCCCATGGAATGTTACGGGGTTTGCGATCTAGGACTTTCCGTGTCTGCCACGTAGCGAAAGTATTCCGGCCGTTCCCACTTAGGACCGACTTGAATTAGGGTTTTTCCTATTGGTCATTTGCTAACAGCAACTACCGTCGAACCCGAGAGAACTACTTTACGCAGAAATGCCAGGTCCGAAGCAGATTCACGCTGCACTTGGTTCAAGGAGAACGGGAAACGAGAGGGATGCGAAGCTCAACCTCTCTGCCATAAGGCATAGCCCAATTCCGTTTCCCTAAAACAACGTAAATCAGGATCATTTATAACTTAGACTCTAGGTCAACGATCTTGCTGTTCGTGTTCTTTGAAACGATCTTCTCGCTGTCCATCATGATTGAGAAAAGTTCCCGGCCAACTGGGACCACCCATCTGTAGGATGGACTTATGGCCACATCCTCTGCACTTTCCTCAAGTTGTTTTAGTTATTTAATTACCTAACACATTTAGTTGGACATGTATCAATCATCTTCCTTATTTAGCCCGTTAGGCACTGGTTCCTTCACGTAATCATAGCACTTGACATAAAAAAACAATGTCAAACAAGTTTCTTTTCAACAGGTTATCATATCTATCTTTGAAATACATAAAGTCCAGCCCGTAGGCTTATCCATAATCCACCCGAAGGCTATCCAGCAATCCACAGGGATTACTAATCCAAGATTCTGCCCGTAGACTAGCATGCGGGCCTCGAGATCCAATCCCGAGCGTGGTCTCTTGTGCAGGGCCCGAAAGGCGAGGGATTAACGGCCAGAGCCCCCTCTGGCACCCAAGCGTCCTCCTGCTCCAAGTAACGCTCAACGGAGAGACCTCTCGCGGCGGGTTTGGTCCACCTTCCCGGCGCAGTTAACAACCCCCTTGGTTAGGGTCAGGCAGGCAGTCGGGGGTAACTGAAGCTGTCTCTCCCTTCAGGCCTTCAACCTGAAGCATTAGATATCCATTTATCCTTTAATTCTTTGAGCAAACAAAGAAAAACAGTGCTTTTAAAACTGTTACAAGCACAATCATTTCCATTGGTCGTTATTTTTGGCTAACTACTAAGGAGCGAATCCTTCTTTCCGAATGCATCCAACACTCGATCCGGGATCAATTGCGACTTGGCAAGATCCCCAAGGGTTTATTTGTTAACCCTATATCTTGGGTTAGGGAAGTACCCTATTAACCTGACTTAGTCAATACCTTAAGTTCATATATTATTTCAATTTATTGATTGGTCTTTTGCTTCCAAGCAAATATCTAATCCTCGTATCTTAGTCACTTTCCCCAAGAAAGATACTATATCAGGACAATTATTCATCCTCTTGCAAGATAAACTTGCGTAAGAATCTACCAATCTCATTCCGAGGAATTGGCCATTCCCTTGTGATCAAATCACAAGATCATGCGACTCTACAACTTGTTGCACAAGTGTCGCATCAAACTATGGGACTATTCTACCCATCAATGGTGTCTTCTAATCACGGTATTATGATTAGATATAACAATCCGTTCTTGATTGCATTAGGCCGACATTGTCGGTCCTAGGGTTCCGAGTTTCATCTTTTTAGCGAGAGATTCTTAGGAAAAACCCTAGATCACTTCTCGCAAGTATGTTCCAATGTCCCTACATTCCATGAATGTGGGCAAGTCTTTAGGGTATAGGAGTTTCAGCTTTTTTTGGCAATAAAAACGATTAGGTAATGTCCTCAACGAGCTAACCCTAGTTAGCTCTTTGGGTTATGTTGCAGTGAATTAACCCTTCCTAAACGAGTCTCTCGCGGTTTTTAGGTGTTTAGGTTTAAACCAATTTAACTTGTTTATTCTTGAAGATAATTACGCTACCATTTCCGTAACCACATGATTCATTGCCTACGTATAAGTTGGTTTACAAACCCTAACTTTTCAGGTTATGATCAAAGCATAGGTTAAGTTATAGCATATTTCCAACTGATCATCCTATAACATGCAAACAAGATTCATACTACTAGGCTTTAGGGTTTTATGTTTAAACATGCAGCCTTTTTCTACTTTCATTTCCAAACGAATTTGTCGTATGCAAAACTTACAAAACCTTTCGTTGATTTGAGTTTTTAGGTCACTTGCCTAGAGTTAAATCTTCCTCATGCAGCCCTAGCAATTTCCTACGGTTGCTAGTAACTTTCCTTAAGAATCATCTAAAAAAAAATGTTCAATAATGCGATAAGTGGTTTATTCCTTCCATGCCTAATTGAAGTGTACTATCATCATTCCGTTTTGTAAAAATGGACATTAATTAATCTAATTTCATTTCCTTGCAATGCATAAAATCCACTTGCTAGAAATCTTATGCTCACTTTATTTTGTTCGTTTTATTGTGTAACGTGTCCACTTGTATCTTCAGGATACGTCTTAGTAGTCCATCGGAAAGGATGTCTAGAAAGCTCCGCCCAACACTCCCATGGAATGTTACGGGGTTTGCGATCTAGGACTTTCCACGTCTGCCACGTAGCGGACGTATTCCGACCATTCCCACTTAGGACTGACCTGAATTAGGGTTTTCCCTATTGGTCATCTCCTAATGGCAACTAGCGTCGAACCTGAGCGAACTACTTTACGCACAAACGCCAGGTCCGAACCGGATTCACGCTGCACTTGGTTCAAGGAGAATGGAAAATGAGAGGGATGCGAAGCTCAACCTCTTTGCCATAAGACATAGTCCCATTTTGTTCCCCTAAAACAGCGTAAATCGAGATCAGTTATAACTCTAGGTCAATGCTCTTGTTGTTCGTGTTCCTCGAACGAATTTTCTGCTGTCCATCTTGATTGAGAAAAGTTCCCGGCCAACCGGGACCACCCATCTATAGGACGGACCTATGGCCACATCCACCGCACTTTCCTCAGGGATTTTTAGTTATTTAATTACCTAACACATTTAGTTGGACATGTATCAATCAGCTTCTTTAATTAGCCTGTTAGGCACTGGTTCCTTCACGTAATCATAGCACTTGACATAGAAAAACAATGTCAAACAAGTTCCTTTTTAACAGATTATCATATTTATCTTTGAAATACATAAAGCCTAGCCCGTAGGCTTATCCACAATCTGCCCGAAGGCTATCCAGCAATCCACAGGGATCACTAATCCAAGATTCTACCCATAGACTAGTATACGGGCCTTGAGATCCAATCCCCAGTCACGTTAGCCTATTGTGCAGGGCCCAGAAGGCGAGGGATTTACGACTAGAGCCCCCGTAGCACCCAAGCATCCTCCTGCTCCAAGTAGCGCTTAACAGAGAGACCTCTCACGGCGGGTTCGGTCCACCTTTCCGGTGCGGTTAACAACCCCCTTGGTTAGGGTCAGGCAGGCAGTCGAGGGTAACTGAAGCTGCCTCTCCCTTTAGGGCTTCAACCTGAAGTAATAGATATCCATTTATCCTTTAATTCTTTGATCAAACAAAGCAAAACAGTGCTCTTAAATCTGTAACAAGCACAATCATTTCCATTGGTCATTATTGTTGGCCTACTGCTAAGGAGTGAATCCTTCTTTCCGAATGCATGCAACACTCGATCCGGGAACTTTTGACTTGGCAAGATCCCCTATATCCTGGGACTAGGGCCGTACCCTATTAACCCGACTTGGTCAATACCTTAAGTTCATATGTTATCCCAATTTATTGATCGGTCTTTTGCTTTCAAGCAATTATCTTTACCCAAGAAAGATACTATGTTAGGATGATTATTCATCCTCTTGCAAGATAACTTGTGTAAGAATCTGCCAACCTCATTCCGAGGAATTTGGCAATTTCCTTGCGATCAATTCACAAGATTGTGCGACTCTACTACTTGTTGCACAAGTGTCGCATCAAGCTATGGGACTATTTACCCTTCGAATGGAGTCACGAAACAATCTGTTCCTGATTAGTTTAGGTTGACATTGTCAGTCATAGGGCTCCAAGTTCCATCTTTTTAGCAAAAGATTCTTAGGGACAAACCCTAGATCACTTCTCAAGCATGTTCCAATGTCCCTACATTTCGTGAATGTGGGCAAGTCTTTAGGGCATAGGAGTTCCAGCCTTGGTAATACGAGCGACTAGGTCATGTGTTAACTTCTAGTTAGTTCTTTGGAATTGAATTAATTCTTCCTAAGCGAGTCCCTTCGCGGTTTTTAGGTGTTTAGGTTTAAGCCAACTTGTTTAATTCTTGAAGATGATTACACTATCATTTCCATAAACACATGACTCATTGTTTACGCTAAGTTGATTTTCAACCCTAACTTTTCGGTTTAAGATCAAGCATAGGTTAGGTTATAGCCCAATTCCAATTAATCGTCCTATAACTTGCGAACAAGATTCATGCTAAAACATGCAGCCTTTTACTAATAAATATCCGGTTGAAAAACGATATTTATACCAATTTACTAGAGTTATGCAACCTAGGAATCATTTCATGCATTGCAACTTCCTATGGATTATTAGCACTTTCCATAATGACTCATTCCGAAGAAGATATGTCCTAATAATGAGACATGCAATTTATACTTCCATGCCTAAACGGAGTGCACTATCTTAATTCCGTTTTGTAAATGTGGACATTAATCTAAGTTCAATTCATTGCAATGCATAAAACTACTTGTTAGAAATGCATATCAATTTTTTGCTCACTTTATTTTGTTCGTTTTATTGAAAATACTAATGACCGAACTTTTCTATCTCGTGAGCTAATTCTTTCAGAGTTAGCCTAAGTATTTAAGATAAAAAATGCATCCTATCTCCAACAATTATCCTCACACGATTGAATTATAACAATACCAAATAAAACTTAGGAAGGAAAACCTGGACTTGTGGTGAGATGTCCACGTGGATGCTAGGAGATGATCCTCCTGCAGTTGTTCCTTGGGCTTTCTTAGGAGCCATTTTGAATTCAGCCTTTTCGCCTTGGGCGCAAAGCTACGATCTTGTCCATCTCCTTCTTACGCGAACACCCTTAGTGAATTGGGGGAAGGGATTTAGGCTGTGAAAGCCCATGTGGGGGAGACCAGGTTTGGCGACGTGTTGACGGGGTGGATTGCACTTCGAGCTGTTGATGGCGGTGATCTCCTCACGCTCCATGGTAGCAGAGTTTCTCCTCCAGCTCTCGACGGCATCACAACGTCCTCTCTCTCTCACGGCGGCGCCGACCTCTCTCACCCTTGCACAGCGTCTCGGCTTCTTTCTCTCCCTTCAACCACACAACAGCATCAATCAAGTCTTCACTCCCTCCTCGAGCTTTCTGGCAGTGGCGACCACCCCCTTTGCTCTCATGACCCTTGATATAAATAGGTGAGGGGAGGGGCATCCTGCCTCCCCTACGTGGCATCACGCATGCCCTCCTCTCTCCTGCAAGCTCCATCGAGGAGCTTGATTAAAACTTCTATTCCCCTCCCCCTCCAGTACGACCGTCGGCTGGGGGATAAGGGAAATAATAATAATTTTTAATCATTATCCTATCCTAAGAGGGCATTCATATACAAAAGGTGTAGTTAGATTGGAGAATATTACATTCTCTCCCCCTTGGAGGAATTGAGATGTCCTCATCTCGAGACAAACTAGGGATATTGATGGTTGAGAGTGCTTTCATCTATCCAAGTGGCATCCTCTTCGGTATAATATTTCCACTGGACGAGGCATTCTCTCAAGGTTCTGGATCTCAGTTGTCTCTCCCTAACATCTGATCCTGTCAGGCCTTATTTCAAGGACTCCTTGACTAGGCATTACAACACGTTGGTCATCAAGTACATGGTTAGGATTAGGTACATACTTCTTTAATAGGCTGATATGGAATACATTATGAACTTTTAGGTTCTCAGGGAGTTGCAGTCTATAAGCATTAGGCCCTAGGCACTTGAGGATCTTGTACGGTCCACAATATCTTGGACTTAGTTTCTTGCACTCTCCTAAGGATAGGGAACTCTTCTTTGGGCGTACGCGAATGAAGACCATGTCTCCTTCTTCGAAGACTCTATCTTGACATTTTAGATCCGCGTATGCCTTCTGTCTATCCTTGGCAGCTTGGATGTCCTGTCTTATTAACTTCATTTGGTCATCCATCTCTTCCAACATCTTCCTTGAAGCTTCAACCCTTAAGATTGGATCTGAGAAGTTTAGGGGACTTCAACAGTCATGACCATACAATGCTTGGAAAGGGGTCATCTGAATGCTTTGTTGGTAAGAAGCATTGTAGGCAAATTCAACCAAAGGTAAGTATTGAATCCACCTTTTTGGTTCACGACAGTAGTATGCCCTAAGCATATCCTCGATGACTTGATTGACTCGCTCCGTTTGGCCATCCGTTTGGGGATGGTAGGTGGTGCTAAAACAGAGTTGAGTCCCAATGGCTTCAAAGATAGCTCTCTAGAAGTGCGATGTGAAGAGAGAATCACGATCACTAATGATTCTTCTGGGTAGCCCATGTAGCTTGAATATCTCCTTGATAAACAATCTTGCAATGTCTGAGGCTTTATAGTTTGTCTTTACTGGAATAAGGTGTGCAACCTTAGTAAGCATGTCAACCACAACCATGATGGAGTTGTATCCCCCCTGAACTTGGGGTAGGCCAACAACAAAATCCATACTGATGAATTCCCATTTCATTTGGGGAATGTCAAGTGGTTGTAACTTCCCTGGTATCTTGACATGTTCAGCTTTGATACGTTGACAAGACAAATACTCAGTGATATATTTGAGAACGTCACCTTTAAACCTCTCCCAATAGTAACTTTTCCTAACTGCATTGAGAGTCTTGGCATAGCCAGGATGTCCTAAGAAAGGGGAATCATGAGCTTCCCACAATATCTTCTACTTAAGTGACTGGCTTGTTGGTATACACAGCCTCATTCTATAGTAGACAAGTCCATTATTGATAGAGAATTCGTGATACTTAGCCTGCAGCTTTTGGTTCTGATCCTTGATAGAGATTTCCCTTATCATCCTTTGATAGGCTGGATCATGGCATGCTTCCTCTCCATCTAACTCAAGTATTGGATTGTTTGGCATAGATACCTTTGTAGCTAGAGATCTAGCTGTTGATGGATTTTGCATTAAGGTTAGAGAATTAAGGAATGCCTTGCGACTAAGTGCATCAGCAACTACATTCTCTTTTCCTGGTCGGTACTTGATTTCAAAGTCATACTCCTCCAGCACTTCAGTCCACCGATGTTGCCTCATGTTGAGCTCGTTCTGGGTAAAGATCCACTTGAGACTCTTATGATCAGTTACTAGAGTAAACTTGTTACCCAACAGGTAGTGTCTCCAAAGTTTTAGAGCATGGATGACAGCTAATAATTCCAGATCATGGGTAGCATAATTCTTCTCATGACTCTTCATTTTCCTCGAAGAGTAGGCTACAAGATGACCTTCTTGCATGAGCACACATCCCAAGGCAAGTGTACTAGCATTAGTTACTACCTAAAACTCCTTACTGAGGTCTGGAAGTTTCAGGATAGGTGCTGATACCAAACTCTGCTTCAACTTATCGAAGCTAGTTTGTTCGGGAGTTGACCATGCAATGGAAGTTTGCTTCTTCAATAAGTCTGTCAGAGGTGCTACAATCAAAGCATAGTTTTTCATGAAGACCCTATATCATCCTGTCAATCCCAGAAAGCTGTGTATTTCTTTGACAGTTATTGGTATTGGCCATTCTAGCACATCTCTGACCTTGGCTGGGTCCAATGAGATTCATTCTGCTCATACGATGAATCCCAGATATTCAATCTGACGTTTGAAGAATGCACACTTCTTCATCTTAGCATACAACTTATGTGACCTCATTGTCTCAAGGACAATCCAAAGTTGGGTTTCATGATCTTCCTCCTGTTTGGAATAGACTAAAGTGTCGTCGAAGAAGACAAGCACGAAGTCATCAAGATATGGCCTAAAGATATCATGCATCAACCTGTTGAAGGTGGCAGGCGTATTCGTAAGTCCAAATGACATAACTAGGAACTCAAAATGTCCATATCTTGTATTGAAGGCCATCTTGGGGATATCTTCTTCCTTGATCCTTATCTGATAGTAACCCGACCTGAGATCAATCTTGGAGAAGATCTTTGCACCCTGAAGACGATCAAGAAGCTCATCTATTCTAGGAATAGGGTACTTGTTTTTGACAGTTGATTGATTCAATCCTCTGTAATCAATACATAGTCGAAGAGTTCCATCTTTCTTTTTCTGGAACAGTACTGGAGCTCCCCATGGTCAACTGCTAGGATGGATGTAGCCCTAATCTAGCAATTACTTGAGTTGTTCCTTCAGCTCAATTGCTTCCGGTATAGACATCCTAAAAGGTCTCTTTGCAATTGGCACAGCTCCTGGTATTAGCTTAATCTCATGATCCACTTCTCTTTGAGGCGGGAGTTCTGTTAGTTCTTCAGGAAATACATCCATGTATTCCTTTAGCCAAGAAGGTCCTTCACTAGACTCTTACTTCTGATCTAACTTGTTGAGCTTAATCAAGTAGACATGTAATCCTTTTCTGACTCCTTTTATGATCAAGATGCTTTGGCCAATTGGATTTTTGGATTTCCAGTCTCACCTTGAGTTGCAACTAATTCCCTTTCAGAGTTTCGAAAGGAAACTTGGCCCTTCCCACAATGAATGTGGGCATCGTTAGGCTTAAGCCAATCCATTCCAAGTAGACACTCATGGATACCTAAATTCATGACCCTAAATTTGACCGAAGTCATTTTTCCTCCCAGAAAGAATTCCACCTTAGCAGTTTGCCTGGTACAAGTAACCTCACGACCATTTGCCGATTCCACAAGCAAGATAGGTGCTTCTACTATGGCTATTCCTAGTCTTTTTGCACAAGCTGGTGAGATAAAGGAATGTGTACTGCCACAATCAATCAAGGTCTTGAAACCTTTACCTTGATAGTCTGACGGTTTCTGAATCACCGAGAACTGGCGATTCGGGCCTTTTTTGTGAAGAGCGGCATGGACTGTCGCCCTTTCAAATTCTGCTTCCATAGTCGGATCTTCTTCTTCTTCGCACATTTGCCTATTGGCAACGCAGGCGGTTCTTCCTCTGCCTCAGGTAGCGGCTCCCTGACCATGGCCCGTTCCTTGGAAAGGTGCTTGACGATGTCCTCCTCCAAGCTTGGGGCATTGCCTCTTGAAATGACCGGGCTCGTTGCAGTGGAAACAACGGAGGTTTCGGCCATTGCTTTGAGTAGGAACAAAGTTGTTGACGTTATTAGTTCTTGCTTTCTTTCTTTGTCCCTGATTCTGACCTTGAACTCTCTTCATCTGAGGCCTGAATGCTCCTCTGTTCGGATCATTATAAGACTAAGTTTTGTTACCTCTTGGTCTAGACTGCACCTCTTGAATTATAGGGGCAGCTCGAATAAGTGCATCCTGAAGATCTGGGCGCATCAATTCGAGACGCGTATTCACTGGTGGGTTTAAATCAGCACAAAATTTTGACACCTGCTGTCTCATGTCCATCTGTGGCGCATACTTAAGAAGTGAGACAAATTTAGAATAGTATGCGTCAAGAGTGAGTCCGAGCTGTTTTAGCTCGTAGAACTCATTCATTTTCTGCGTGCGATATGCAGGTGGTAAGTATCTTCCCTGCACGGCTTTCTTCAGCTTCTACCAGGTAATGGATCCTTTCGCGATCCCTTGATCCCTGCACCATTGCTTCCACCAAAGCCTGGCTTCTCCGGTGAGCTTCAGCTTAGCGAGCATAGCCCGATTGGTGGGTGCAGTATCGGCTGCTTCAAAGTAATCCTCCATGGATTCAATCCAAATTTCAACATCTGCTTGGATGTACCTGCCTCTTTCATCAAATTCGGGCGGCTTTATTTGCTTGAGAAGAAACTTCTTCTCCTGGATTACAGCAGTACTTGATGTAGGAGGCGAACTGGGGTTCTGTACCTGGGGTTGTGCCTGGATAAAGGTTTCTTGTCGTTATTACTCATTAATCATTACGATTTATATTTCATCTCCATTTCAGCTATCAACCAAGCTATCTAACCACTTAACTTCTTATCAATCCTCATGCACAAACAAACATTGATAAAAAGAAGTCTTATTGTATTTAATGGGCATAGCCCTTTCGGAATACAACATTTCTTGCGATGATAAGCCAAATGTTTACATTTAGCTTGGGGAGAATAATGTTGTATACATTTATCTACGGGAACTGGATAATAGTATGGTTTCAGATCATGGATCTTCAGGAATCGGTAAGTCATTGGAAGATCAGGGTATCCTTTCCTTTGGAACCCATTCTTCTCATGGTGCCCCAACACTTTAATCCTGTCGGCGGGGATTACACAAGTCACTTCCTCATATACATATGAGTTCAGTTCAACCCTCCGACCTCGAATATGTAAAGTTGAATTTACGTGAGCTTCCACAAAAATGAACTGCTTCACGACTTTTAGGTCTTCCAACCACTTGATCCTCTTTAGATTAGTCTGTAGGTATGCAAACTGGTGGCAGCTATATAGTAGATTCCTGAGGAACCCATCCATCTTAGTTCCATATACAAAGGTGATGGATTATAGATACGCTCTAGGATGTTCATCATCTCAACCCTTTGTCGATAATCTGGGAAATGCATTGCAGTCATAAACATGACTCGGAACACTAAGAACTTGTTCCATACTTCGTAATTCTGCAAGACAGCAATATTGAAAGTAAGGAAGTGTTTGGAACAACAACATTTGCTTTTCTTCATCTTATTAAGATTTCGTAAAAATAGTTCCGTTGTTGGTTCGCTCTAATACCAACTGTAACGTGTCCACTTGTATCTTCAGGATACGTCTTAGCAATCCATTGGAAAGGATGTCTAGAAAGCTCCGCCCGGCACTCCCATGGAATGTTACGGGATTTGCGATCTAGGACTTTCCGCTTCTGCCACGTAGCGGAAGTATTCCGGCCGTTCCCACTTAGGACCGACCTGAATTAGGATTTTCCCTATTGGTCATTTCCTAACGACAACTAGCGTCGAACCCGAGCAAACTACTTTACGCAGAAACGCCAGGTCCGAAGCGGTTTCACGCTGCACTTGGTTCAAGGGGAATGGGAAATGAGAGGGATGCGAAGCTCAATCTCTCTGCCATAAGGTCCCATTCCATTCCCCTAAAACAGCGTAAATCGAGATCAGTTACAACTCTAGATCAATGCTCTTGTTGTTCATGATCCTCGAATGATCTTTCTACTGTCCATCTTGATTGAGAAAAGTTCTCGGCCAACCGGGACCACCCATCCGTAGGATGGACCTATGGCCACATCCACCGCACTTTCCTCAAGTTTTTTTAGTTATTTAATTATCTAACACATTTAGTTGGACATGTATCAATCAGCTTCTTTAATTAGCTCGTTAGACGCACTGGTTCCTTCACGTAATCATAGCACTTGACATAGAAAAACAATGTCAAACAAGTTCCTTTTTAACAGGTTATCATATTTATCTTTGAAATACATCAAGTCCAGCTCGTAGGCTTATCCACAATCCACCCGAAGGCTATCCAGAAATCCACAGGGATCACTAATCCAAGATTCTGCCTGTAGACTAGTATGCGGGCCTCGAGATCCAATCCCCAGTCATGTTAGCCTCTTGTGCAGGGCCCGGAAGGCGAGGGATTTACGGCCAGAGCCCCCCTAGCACCCAAGCGTCCTCCTGCTTCAAGTAGCGCTTAACGGAGAGACCTCTCATAGTGGGTTCGGTCCACCTTCCTGGCACGGTTAACAACCCCCTTGGTTAGGGTTAAGCAGGCAATCGAGGGTAATTGAAGCTGCCTCTCCCTTCAGGACTTCAACCTAAAGCAATAGATATCCATTTATCCTTTAATTCTTTGATCAAACAAAGAAAAATAGTGCTCTTAAATCTGTAACAAGCACAATCATTTCCATTGGTCGTTATTGTTGGCCAACTGCTAAGGAGTGAATCCTTCTTTCCAAATGCATACAACACTCGATCTGGGAACTTTCGACTTGACAAGATCCCCTATATCTTGGGATTAGGGCCGTACCCTATTAACCCGACTCGGTCTTTTGCTTTCAAGCAATTATCTTTACCCAAGAAAGATACTATGTTAGAATGATTATTTATTCTCTTGCAAGATAACTTGCGTAAGAATCTGCCAACCTCATTCCGAGGAATTTGGCCATTTCCTTGCGATCAATTCACAAGATCGTGCGACTCTACTACTTGTTGCACAAGTGTCGCATCAAGCTATGGGACTATTTACCCTTCGAATGGAGTCACGAAACAATCTGTTCCTGATTACTTTAGGTTGACATTGTCAGTCCTAGGGCTCCAAGTTCCATCTTTTTAGCGAAAGATTCTTAGGGACAAATCCTAGATCACTTCTCAAGTATGTTCCAATGTCCCTACATTTCATGAATGTGGGCAAGTCTTTAAGGCATAGGAGTTCAAGCCTTGGTAATACGAGCGACTAGGTCATGTATTAACTCCTAGTTAGTTCTTTGGAATTGAATTAATTCTTCCTAAGCAAGTCCCTTCGCGGTTTTTAGGTGTTTAGGTTTAAGCCAACTTGTTTAATTCTTGAAGATAATTACTATCATTTCCATAAACACATGACTCATTGTCTACGTGTAAGTTGATTTTCAACCCTAACTTTTCGGTTTAAGATCAAGCATAGGTTAGGTTATAGCCCAATTCCAATTAATCGCCCTATAACTTGCGAACAAGATTCATGCTAAAACATGCAGCCTTTTACTAATAAATATGCGGTTGAAAAATGATATTTATACCAATTTACTAGAGTTATGCAACCTAGGAATTATTTCATGCCTTGCAACTTCCTATGGATTATTAGCACTTTCCATAATGACTCATTCCGAAGAAGATATCTCCTAATAATGAGACATGCAATTTATACTTCCATGCCTAAACGGAGTGCACTATCTTAATTCCGTTTTGTAAATGTGGACATTAATCTAAGTTCAGTTCATTGCAATGCATAAAACTACTTGCTAGAAATGCATATCAATTTTCTGCTCACTTTATTTTGTTCGTTTTATTGAAAATACTAATGATCGAACTTTTCTATCTCGTGAGCTAATTCTTTCAGAGTTAGCCTAAGTATTTAAGACGAAAAATGTATCCTATCTCCAACAATTATCCTTGCATGATTGAAGTATAACAATACCAAATAAAAATTAGGAAGGAAAACCTGGACTTGTGGTGAAATGTCCACGTGGATGCTAGGAGACAATCCTCCTGCGGTTGTGCCTTGGGCTTTCTTAGGAGCCATTTTGAATTCAGCATTTTCGCCTTGGGCGCAAAGCTACGATATTGTCCATCTCCTTCTTACGCGAACACCCTTAGTGAATTGGGGGAAGGGATTTAGGTGGAATTCACGCGAAATTGGGTGGAAGGATCCCAGAGGGCAGGGGATATAAGAACGGTGATAGGGCTTTGGGAAAGGGCCACAAGAAAGGATTTTAAGGGTTTTGGATTGCGAGGGTGGGGAAAACCCATGAGAAGGGTTTTAAAACCCAGGGAGGAGGGAATTTATCAAACCTCTTTGGAAGGCCTTTTGAAGGCCTGCAGGAAAAGAGGGGAAAAGGTTATAGAAGACCCTTTAGGATATAGGGAATCCTTTTGTGGGAAAAAGGGCCTAAAGAGCCCTTAGGAGGATTTATGGTATGGGAAAAAGAAAGGGGCTTATAGAGCCCTTAGGAGGATTTAAGGTATGGGGAAAAAAAGGGGCTTGTAGAGCCCTTAGGGGGACTTTGGTGTGAGGGGGGAGGGAAAAGGCTTTAATAGTCCATATGAGGGGGGGCTTCTTAGGAGCTATAGAAGCTTCCTAAGAAGCTTCTGTTGTGCTGTGAAAGCCCACGTGGGGGAGACCAGGACTGGCAACGTGTCGACGGGGCGGACTGCACTTCGAGCTACTGATGGCGGTGATCTCCTCATGCTCCACGACAGCAGAGTTTCTCCTCCAGCTCTCGACGGCAGCACATCGTCCTCTCTCTCTCACGGCGGTGCCCACCTCTCTCACCCTTGCACAGTGTCTCAGCTTCTTTCTCTCCCTTCAACCACACAGCAGCATCAATCAAGTCTTCACTCCCTCCTCGAGCTTTCTGGCAACGCCGACCACCCCCTCTGCTCTCATGACCCTTGATATAAATAGGTGAGGGGAGGGGGGATCCTTCCTCCCCTGCGTGGCATCACGCATGCCCTCCTCTCTCCTGCAAGCTCCATCGAGGAGCTTGATTAAAACTTCTAATCCCCTCCCCCTCCAGTACGACCGTCGGTTGGGGGATAAAGGAAATAATAATAAAAAATTGTCATTATCCTATCCTTAGAGGGCATTCATATGCAAAAGGTGTAGTTAGATTGGAGAATATTACATATTGAAAAAAAATACTAATGACTGAATCCCTCAATTGTGAGCTATTAGCCAAAAATATTTTCAATCGAAAAAACCATGCATCCTTATTCCTCAAATTATCCATGCATAATTGAAATATTACGATGTTAATCAAATTTAGGAAGAAGAACATGGACTTGTGGTGAAATGTCCACATGGATGTTAGGAGACGATCCTCCTGTTGCGGTCGCGCCTTGTGCTTTCTTAGGAGCCATCGCGAATTCAACCTTTCCACCTCGGACACCGATTTATGATGTTGGCCGTCTCCTTTGCATGCGAAACTCCCTTTGTGATTCCACCGTCCTTCGGAATCGAACCTTAGAAATGGAACTTATTAATTTCTCCTTCCTTTCATAGAAGCTCCGAGGTGCAAATTGTCTTCACGGGAAGGGGTTTAGCACTTGGGCTAATTGGGAGATTGTAGGAAATCCAAGAGGGAAAGAGGGCTTGATGAGGCTTTTTTAAAGGCCTCGGATAGGACTCCACAGAAATGGGGGTGCTAAAATGTACTTTGGCGGAATGGAAAAAGGGGGGAAAAGGGTGAAAAAGACCTTAAAGAAGAAATTTTGTGGAGGGGGGGGAACCCATGGGAATGGGATTTTAAATCCCGAGGAGGGTGGAAAAGAGGTTATAAAACCCTTCAAGAGAAAGACTTAATAAAGCCACGAAAATGGGGGCTTTGGATTTCGAGGGGGATTGGGGGGGTTGGGGAGGTTTATCAAGCCCGCATGAACAAGGGCTAGGAGGAAGCCCACAAGGAAGAAATGGGGGGTATAATATGAAAGGGGGATTAGGAAGCCCCCTTAGAAGCTTCAAGAAGCTTCCAGAAGCTTCTGCTAATCGTGGAGAACCCACGTGGAGGGGATAAAAGTTCGCTTATGGGTGGCAACTGGCGGCCAGGGCGGAGATGGTGGCTTCGGGCGTTGTTGTAGCTGCTGGGGGCTCTCCTCTCGACTCCCCTCAACTGGCGACGTTACAGCCTTCTCCTCCTCCATGGCAACGTTCCGAGTCTGACGGCTCCTCCCTCCACTCTCGGCGGCAATGTCAGCAACCTCAGGGCCCCTTCATGGCTGCAGTTCCCCAGCCGTAGCGTGACGATTTTTTTTTCTCTCTCCCATGGCAGAGGCTATATAGGGGAGGGGAGGGGATCCCCCCTCCCCCACGTGTCATTATGCATGGGGTTCACCCCCCTGCAAGCTCCAACAAGGAGCTTATTCACTCATGCTATTCCCCTCCCCTCCAGCACGACAGTCAGCTGGGGGGAAAAGGGGAATAATAATAATAAAATTTGCCATTATTTTATTCTTTTAGCCTCCTAAGAGGAGGTTCGTATGAAGAATGCGTTCATTTAGAAATCGAAATTATTACATGATTAATCCGTCTCACTTGTCAATACTTTTGAGAGAGAGGTAAAATCTTAGCTTTGGCCTCCCAGAAAAATATTAACCATGGTAACTATCCTATGAAAAGTGGAGTGACATGTACTAAATAGCTATATCTAGTGTTCGGAAAGCTACGCATTTTATAGCATCCACCCAACCATAGGTAATTGGTCATCCGAACCAAGGCCTCCCACTTCTCTTAACGGTGTTTGTTTTATTCATCTAATTAGTAGAACATGTTACCACTCTATTGTCACACATAAAAATAGCTTTCTTTTATTATCTTGTCAAACAAGATTCATTAACACAACCTTTAGCACATACCAAATGCTTAAGCATACAATACTCTATTTCATAAAATATATACAGAACCATCACTTTACAAAGAATGGTACAAAATCTATCTCTTCACAAAGAAGACAAGTGTTTGCCTAGGATAGGACCTTTCCACCTTGCAAGGTTGGGCTATATGTGATTGTACTCCTTTTGTGAACAACATGGAATACATTGACTCAAAGCACTGCTAAGCTTCTTTGAGCTTCTAGATCCATTCTACATAATAGGGATACTTAGCACTCAACACTTTTCTTTCTTAGGCACTCAAGTTATCCAAAACAAAAAAAACCTACCTCGTGTATGAGCATAGGATTTCCATCCATAGGTGACTTGTCTAGTATTCCAAAGAATTCTAAGGAGCATTGGGTTGGAATTTTCAACATCCTAAATTACTAGAATTTATAATTCCTTCGAGTTGTTACACAAAGGGAACCTTAAGATAATATATTTCACCACATATTCATATCCAAAAGCAACCATAACATAAAAGAATGCTCTTTGTACAATTTTATACGTTCTATACATCAGAACTTTTCTTTTTTGAGTTTCAATATTCATTCCATAAAAGAAAGTAAGAATTATAGGTTGGTTTTATTATTTTCTATCTTCTTTTCAAATATTTACACCAATGCAAAATTTTATGAATCAGAAAAGTACAATCCTATGGCCTTTTTTTATGGTCTTGGTTTTAATTTTGATTTTCCATGAAGTGCATGTGATCAACCACATAAATATGATTAAGAAAATTAAAATTTTCTAAGAATAATCTCTTAAAGAACATATAGATTATCTTTGGGACACTAACTTCACAAACACGCATGAACCATCCTTAAAATATGGATTTGCTATTGCTTTGGGGTAGAGCAGGGCTACAACGTCAGTGTCCATGAATTTTTCTAGATCATTCTGATGTTGTTTGGGGCTTTTGATGAGCTTCAGGGCTTAATACACAAAAATAAGAGCTTGAGTGAGTGGGAAGATGGTAGGAAAATTGTGAACAGACTCAAAAATATATAACATTTGTTGTTTATAAAGGAAAGAAAGAACGAGGGCAACAAATAGGCAACATCATATTAGAATACTTGGGAGATTATGTGCAGTACAAAGCATGAAGCTTCGTATGGAGAACATGATTAAAATCCTTGTGAAGAGAAGACCAAGATACTTTAGGGGTTTGACCTAAATCGCAAAGATGAGAATCCATCGTTTCTTACCCAAGATAGAAGGTTTATATAAATGTTAGGAATAGAAGAGCCTAATATGCTTTTCTCTACCACTTGTTTTTCTTTTTAACTCTATTTTCAAAATATGCACAATTGAGCATGCCTTCTTCCAAAAGTATATTTTTCTTTCTGGCCTTAGTATTTTTGCACAAAAGCTAATTCAAATTTTCCTTTTTCCATTGCATTTTTTTTTCTTTCTCCCATTTTTTAATCAACCCAAAAGCATGCCTGTGATATCTTGTATGTAAGATCTAATGCACTCTCAATATCGAAGTAAGATGTTCTAAAAGTATAGAGTAACTAGTTTTTTGAGAGGAATACCTCTACATATTACTTTTTCTTATCTTTAATATTAAATAGATTGATTCAAATTGTGTAATTTTTTTGTATTTTATTAATATGGGTTAGTTTTTACTAAATATAGTGCATAAATATGCAAATGTAACAAGTATTTACATTTCATTAACAAGATCACTTATCCAACATTTTTTGCACATTAATTGATTTGTTTTCACAATGCACTTTTTTGAGACAAATATGAATACATTATTAATTTTTATTATCTTTAACGTTAAGTTACTTGATTTAAATTGTGTAGCTTTTTTTATATTTTGAAATTATGGGTTATTTTTTATCATGTTTTTATTTAACAATGTGTAATTATGAAATGTGAAAAGTATTTGCATTTCATTAATGGAATCACTTATTTGACATTTTTTGCACATTAATTGACTTATTTTTAAATTGCATGTTCTTCTTATAGAAGCGAATTGTATATGCACATTGTTTATGGATATGTATTTTGGATTATTTGATAGGAAGGTAGGATATTGATATCCATGGAGGGTAACTCTTCTCTCTACAAATCTTGTATAGGTACTTCTATCCCTCATACTCCCCCCCCCCCCCTCCCCCTCCCCCTTTTGTTTTTTTTTTCATTTTTTTCCCTATCATGAAATCAGCTTGATCCAAAAGTTGAGTATCAAAATCCTTTTCCTTTCTTGTCTATATCAGTGTTAATTTCATTGCCTATTGGAACCCTATAGTGAGAATACTCAATGTTTTGATCACTCCACTTTCATCTGCAATTTCTTTTCCTTGCAACTATAGATTTTATAGAAAAATATAGGTGTGCATATTTCTGTGCATTTTCTCTTTTTTGTTGTTGTTTAATAGGATTTGATGTTTGTTCTAACTCATGCTATTGTCTTCCTATAGAGATCATTTTGGGCAAGAGATATAGCTGCTCATCTCTCTCTCTCTCTCTCTCTCTCTCTCTCTCTCATATTTCTCATTTTTACTTTTTGTTAGTAGAGCTTGATGTTGATTTCATCCCTTACTATTGTCTTCTTGTAGAGACTATTTTGGCAAAGATTGCATATGTGCTCATCTTTGTGTGTATGTATGTTTTCCTTTTTCTAGTGTTTTTTTATTAGAGCTTCATGTCAATTATAACTCTTGTTATTGTGCTCTTGTAAATATCAATTCAGGAAAGATTGCATAGGTGCACATCTGTGTGTATATGTGTGTTTTTTCTTTTCTACTATTTTTATAGAAGGGTTTGATATGGGTTCTAACTTTTGCTTTTGCCTTGTTGTTGCAAAGATCAAGAGCATGTGTCTTTTATCATATAGATATTTCTATACATATGTTTTTTACTTTTCAATGTGCTAATGGCATAGAATTTATTTGACTTTTCAATGTGTAGGTGGCATAGAATGTCATAAGGAAGATACTACCCAGCTTAAAGAGGATCTCTCCTTTTGATGGGTTTTACTATTATCTATAATAAGACTAAATTTCTCTCCCTTGTATCACAATGGTACCAATTCTATAGTTAAATTTGATCCTTGTGCTAATAGGGATTAATGTTTCCATTTTTAATCTATCATTTTCAATTGGTTTTGATTATCATAACTTTAGAATCAATCATTGCAACAATCAACATAGGATGAGTATAGATGTAAAGAAGGAAAAATTAAACACCCATGGGAAATGGGAAAAAATACCTTAAAAAGCTACATTGGCTAGGCATATAAGATGTATGGGATCTCATTTTTGGATCATCAGCCTACTAATATAGATACCCTTTCATCTTCATCTTCTTCTCCTTCAGTTTTAATGGCTTTCCCTACTTTCTCTAGCCTCTTCTTGGCATTCTCTCTCTTGCTCAAGGAAAACATACACAATAGAAATAATATGGCTACAACATGGTTTTTTTGAAGATTAGGAAGCGTGCTTTCTTAAGCATTACTTAGCATAACTCCAAGCAACATTTTCTTCAAGAAGAATATCCTATTTGTCCATGTTTTCCACAACTAGTTTATAGCAGGTGTCTATGCATTGGGTGCTATTTTGGATATCTTGAATGCTAAATATTATAGAAAGGATTCAAGTTTGTGTCAATTGAGACACTTTATTATCACAAAAAGAGTGATAACAAGCCAAAATTTAAGGCAAAAGCATCTTGTGGCCTACAACAATACTTCAAGTTAGTGGTGCCAAGAACAAGGAGATTTGATATCAAGTTTTCTATCTCAAGTGAACCAAGAGCATGCTAGCTTAATGCAAAGCTTTGAAGCTTGATTATGTTGTGGTAAAGATGGTATTGAGTATTAAGATCTACATACACAACACCAAAAATTTAGTAAGCCAAAATTAGGAGTGTCTCAAAGGCACTTTTCTCCAATATGTTGATGTTGGAGGTTGGAAGTTCAACATCCATTGGTAATCATTCATAGAACAACCCACCTCCTCAATGCTAGCAAATCATCTTCAAGGATATTGGACAAGACACAAGTATAGACACACATAGATAACAAGAGGGGGGAGAGAAAATTTGTAAACAATAGGAGCAACACTTGCTAGCAATAGTAGCACTTCATAATAATGGACTAATCATAGGCTTTTCTATAGCATGCTACTACTAAACCTTCTCCTATTTTTCCATAATCTTTGAGTTTTGATAGCCTAAAATACCTACTTCCATAGAGAATATATTCAATATCCATAACCATCCATACAAAATTATATAGCAGTATGTGATAAGGTATCTCTCAAGTTGAGGACCTTTTCGCAAAATACTGATGAATTTTCAAAGATAGATCTTCAAATTAAAAGTCATTGATGGTACTTACACTTTTTTCTTCAATGCAACCTAATAAAATTTGGTGCCATCATCTTGGTTTTGAGTGTTAGAAAAATCATTTGCTAAATGCCTCAAGAGTTTCTTAGTTTGTTCATTGAGTGTAGAAATCCAAGCTTCCCCTAAAAAGTTTATTATCCCAGTTGACATTAAGTATCTCAGATTGTAGCATTCATATTGCTTTTGGCAAGACTCACATCAATATAATAACCCCTTACTTCCATAGCCTTATGGTTCTAGCTCAAGTTTTAGAGTTCATATTTCTTTTGGCAAGACTTACACCAAACTAAGAACCCCCTATTTCCATAACCTTGTGGTTGTAGCTCTAGCGTGCTTGGTACCACATAGCCTACACATGCTTGATAAATCTTACACAAGCTTTGATGTTGAAATACACAACCTTGGCTTCACCCATAAAAGGTTGAGTCATCTCAAAGGTGCACTCTCATTCAGGGGAGACCAATTTTAAAGACCTTCAAGAGGACCAACACTAGTAGAGGATTCTAGGTAGGTACATGAAAGAGCAAGAGAGACTAATTTTCATGTAGTCAATAAGATTGAACCAAGCCATAAAGTACATAATCAATGGGTAACCAAGCAGACTAGTTCTAGGTCTATATATCCAATCCTTCATTGAGACAACATAGCACTATGTTCAAAGACCCTTTGATCCAAGGAAGATGCACTGCAAATCAACAACTACAATGGTGGATAGTTTTCCTTGCTAGTCAACCTATGCTAAAATATAGTTAAGTTTAAGAAATTAGCAACAAGTATTTGTATCTAATTTGGCCATAAGAATCATTGGAGTTTTTTTTAAAGTATTGTACTTGATATTTCTCCTATAGTAAAAGGCATTACAAACTTGCACAATCCACTAAAGGTATGGATGAACATCGTTTGGTCCCTTGATAGCTACATGGAAAGCACCTAGGGAATAGTAAATGTACACATTGTTACTAAATGATTGTAGTAAAGTTAGTACCTTTGAAATTTACCCTTCAATTATGAAACCCGTAGTATGGCTAATTAGACCATTTGTTCGAATGAGTGATGCATTCTTGACAACAACCATGCATAGGACAAGGTTGATTGTCAAGCATGTGCTAAGAGGAAAATCAAATGATAATTGTGATTGCATCAAAAGATTATGTTACATTTTTCTTAGCATGGCTATCAGCTCCTTGTCTGCAGACCGTGTATTCATAGGGGATCAAAATTATTCTAGTCATGGCTCCTAGTTCCAACTCCTTTACTCAAACTTGGCATCAAAAAATGAATGCATCAGATGCTACTCTATGGAGACAAGAAGCTAATAGGGATGAGAGACACAACCAACTAATCTCCAGGTTGGATTAGCTACTAGATCAAATGGAACTTGCCAATAATAGATCCAAGAAGGATCAATATGGTCAACAGCTTGATTGTCACCACCATGAGAAATGGTATAATCCATATGATGAGTAGCATGAACATTGGTCTAATGAAAATTGTTTTGGGTATGAACACCATGAGTATTATCCAACAACATCATTATGACCAGTAGCATGAGCATTCTCAAGGGAATTATGAACAACATGATGATTGGTATGGGTTCGATGAGCACAAGCAACAACATGTGCATACCTATGGTCAACATGCATATGATGATTGGGCATATTATGAGCAACATCATGCATTTGATGACTATGCACATTCTTATGAGCTGCATTATGGCCATGGGCATGGACATCCATCTGGGCACCATTATGTACATGAGCTATAGCATGTAACTCTAAATGAGTATATATATGGGGAGTAGCATAACGACTAGCAGTGCAATTATCAATATGATTAGTATCCTCGTCATTATTATGCATAGCATGAGAAGCCATCTTTGGGCAGCCTTATATACATAGGCAACAACATGCAAATGCATGGGGATGAGCATCACTATAAAAAATGAAGGGATATTCAACAATATTATGACCATGACTAGCTATATGATTAGTATCCTTATCATTATTATGCATAGCATGAGCAACCATCTCTGGCAGCCTTATATACATAGACAACAACATGCAAATGCATGGGGATGAGCATCACTATCAACAATGAAGGGATCAATATAATCAACAATATTATGACCATGACTAGCTACAACAATGGAGTGATCAATACCATTAGCCACTTATTGATTACATGAGTAGCATGAGTATCCTTGTGAGCAGTGTGCTGCTTCTCATAGAAGATACCTTACTAGTGATAAAATAAGGGAAATGCATGCTCAAGAGTTGTGTAAGATATGTGCTAAGCCTATATCTTCCAATCACAAATACTAATGCAAGGCAAAGAATGACAAACTAGTATTAGTGCTAGAATTTACTAATGAAGACGAGGATCAAGTGAAAAATGAAGTGGCAAAACCTTAGTCCACTTTGACTACTCTAGGCCATGAGGAGAGTATCTCATTGTAGCTTCATGAGAAGGAGACTCTTCAGTTCAATGATCTTGAGTTTAAATGCGTAGTAGTATCCAAGAATATGGGGATCATGGACATGCAACACCTAGGGGTTTATACAGTAATGCAGTGGTGATTTTAGCCTCATCTACTCTAGCCCTACATAGCATAGTAGTTCTTGATAAGTTTATGGAAGAGCCAATGAATGCTACCATACTGGTCATTGAGCATCTTGCACCACAATCAGTGCTTGAGGATGATACCATGGATCACTTCTATGACACAATGGATGTATTGGATCATCATTATCCTTTTGACCCCGGTAGCAGTGCAAAGACCCATGCTTGTATGGATGACTTCTACACTCTAGATGCCTACCATGTAGGTTATCCATTTGATCCAAGGGAAGGAATGGCTTGGAAAAGGTCCACCTAGATTAACATTCCCCTAGCATAGTTTGCTTATCTAAAAGAGGCATTATTGCTTGAAGACTAGCTAAATTTGGTCCCTTTTTTAACACAAGCAACCCCCAAATAGCCATCTATTTGGAAAAAAAATTACTCTATTCTTTTTATAGACAAATTTTTTTTACTCTATTCTTTTTATAGACAAGTGAAACTTACATAAGCTTGAAGTACTCAAACATAACCTTTTTTTGACATGTGACACGTATCATTTGGACTAGCCTATGGCAAGTTATGGTTGATTCTCTCCAATATGGCTTGAGTACATAACATGCTATCCATTGTCTGTGGGAGTTCTATTTTGGAACCCTTTTTACCTTGTCCTTTTAACCACCAAATGAGACTGACATAGTGCAACCTACTATGGGCAGTGAAACTTGTCATGCCAAACCAGTCAAAGCTAATGAAGCTTTGCAATAGATTCATTTCTCAATGTACTCCAAGAAAGCTTCACTTTGACATGTAGCATTTCTCATTTGAAGAAACCTATGAAAAGTTGTGGTTGATTCTTTATAACAAGATCTAAGTAGACAGCATGTTGTCCATAGTTTATAGTTGTCTAGTGCTCAAGGATAAATGTCCATATTTCCGCTTAAATCATTTCCATGGATGTGTATATCAAAAAAATAGTAAAAGCCTCTTCCACCAATCCAATCCTTCCCACTTTTAATATTGAAAGAGAGTAATATTTGGTAAATCCACACTTCCAACCTTATAATGGTCCCAATTTTGGTTTTTAAGAACAAAAACATTTTAGATAGGGAAGGAATGTAAAGGAGGATAAATATAAATACCTAAGGAAAACAGGGAAAACTATTGACTACATCAATCAAGTATATAAGATACATGGGGTTTCATTTTTGAATAATCAATTAATATGGATATCCTTTTATCTTCATTTTCATCTTATTTAGTTGTCATAGCTTTCCCTAACTTTTCTCTCCTCTTCTAGGCATTCTTTCTCCTCTTCTTGTCTTTCTTTCACTTTTAGTAGTATGTCTCTCTCTCCTTTTTTTTCTTTATTCTGCTCATTCTCTCTCTCCTCTCATCCTCCATCACAATAAATTCCAACTTATATTCTACAAATCAGCTTATAGGTAAACTTTTCCTCATTTCTATTGCCAAATTCATAGGACTAATTTGATTTTGATGATCATAACTTTACAACCTAATGTTCTTATAGCAATCAACATAGGTAGAGTAGAGATTTCATATTTTCTTCCAAAAATTAGCTTATAGGTAAAGTTTTCCGCTTTTGTGCGAAGCACGTAAACCTTGATCTACTTTAGTGTGATGAACACTTTCTTTATGCAGGATGGACTAGGTGTATTGTATATTGAGGTTCAAAAATCCTCTGAAGTGTTAGTTCCTTGTGTCTATTTAGATTCGCATCCCATTTGGTTGCCATCCATGTAACTCTTGTGTCATATTATCTATATCACACAATGTACTTAGTCATAGAAATCTCACATGTCAATCAAAAGTATCCATTTGGATTTGCACACCATTTGCCCATGCACATGTAACTACTATCTATATTACCCATGTATTCACACAATGTATTGAGTCAAATTAGACTCTATTCAATACAATAAAATTTCTTTTTACACAACTATCTTCTTGAGTATTCATATTATGTTTGTTCCCTTGTACCCTTGTCCAAACATGATGATCAATGTGACAATTTCAAATTCAATCTGCATTTGCATCAATATACATATTAGCCAATTTAGTTTCCTCTTTGCCTTGTCTAAATGAAGGATCATAGTCCAATGTTTCAAGGTTCCTATGAATAGATACCTTGAATGTCTACAATATTTTCTGTAATCACTTCACAAAGTCTATAATATTTACCACGTTCATGTAAGGTATAAGACAATCATACCTTGAATCTATCAACAAGCATATTGAATTATATAAACCCAAGCATTATGTCAATGAATGTAAATCTAAGTTCGACACCTCCCCTCCTCATGACCCAATATCATGGATGGTGTACATTTTTTTGTTAATATAATAAAACACTTTGGTTCATTTTATATTTGTTAATAAATGTATAGTGCATATATATGTAATATTGTCTGACCCAATAACATGTAATATATTTACATGGTTTAATGTATGATACATCTACATGTGATAATGTATGCCAAATTGATTAGATAAACATGTTATAACATGTACATTTAATTATATAATCCAAATCAATTAAATAAATGTATCATAATTATCTATGTGATAATGTACTCCAAATCCATATTTAAATACATATATGGCACATATACCTATAATCATTTGCAATATGTATACATATGGCAATGTGTGATGTTACTTGCTCTACACCTATAGCATCCAATTGTGTATAATTGAAGAGATGAATTAAGTATCCCTTTTCTACTCTTTGTAAGGCGTCTATAACTTTCATTGTCCATCTCTATGAGAAGCAATAGTTGCTATTAACTAAACATCATCATCACAACTGCAAAATGACCATTATCTTCCCAAATAGCAAAACCTCCCATACCTCAACTATACTCTATAGTATTATTCCTTAAGCTCCAAGTCATCACAATTGTTGATCAAGAGAGACAATTAAAATGAAGGATAAAGGAGAAAACTAGATTGACTCCACTTGTACCATGAGTCCACTTAAGGTCTAAATGAGAGAAGGAAAGTAAGACAGCTACACTGCACCTCAGGATCATCCCCCCTAAATCAACACCATCCCTGTTGAGAAATTGCAATCACATCCACCAAAGCCTCTTTGTTTGGAACAAACAAGGCAAAGAAACAGACTGCAAATAAAGCCTTAGACTAGGTCATGTATACATAGTTTATTAAAACCATGGTTGGTGATTACCATGGTTCCTTTCCACTTTTCTCCACCTACCAATATCACCTATTGTAAGCCTATAAAAGGCACTCATCGCCACACTCATTCAATCAATCATTATCAATCAATTGTACTTGCATTATGCTTGGATAATATTATTTGTTCTTTTTTGTCAATGCTTCTTCCTCATTATGATTATCTTTTTGCTCATCAGTGATCCTCCATAGCATGCATTCTTAGTAGTGAGCTACAGAGGGGTTTCTATTGCAAGAAAATCCTCCATAACAAGCAACTCCTAAAGACTGAAGAAAAGACTGAAATGAAGTGACAGTAGTGAGCTATGAAGAGACACTGTAGTGGCTTTGGTGCCCTTTCGTACCTCCCATACCTCTTGGGAGGTGCATCCATGACCTAAGAAGGCCTATTATGAGTGATTATTGAGCATTGTAGTAAGGAGTGGATGTACTATTGATTGAGAGAGAGAGAGAGACAGACAGAGTCAGAGATAGGCAATTCTATCAAAACAATGTATCTTTCTATGAGAGATAGAGAGAGAGAACTATGAACACAATGAAGATAAATCATATGTGATTATTTCCATTTACAAGTAGTGTATTCTCTTGTGTTTCTTATTCTATTGATGGATTCTATGAAGATGTTGAAGTTTATGGTTGATTCTATCAAATCTGTGGGAGATATCTACTATGATGCGGCATGAAGATTTGTTCTTTTCCTTGTTGTGGTTCTCTAAAGAATGAAATAAAAGCTTGTTGATGTTACAAGATAGATTTTCTTGTAGTAGAAACCCCTTTTCCTTGGTGTCTCTCTTGGAGCTCCAAGACTCCATAGCCATCAACCTCAAAGCTCAATTTTTTCTTCATTTTCCTACTTCCTTTTGCTCAATAATGTCATTGACCCTCTGATCTACTACAACACTGATTTCCCAGCTAAGTTACCACTTCGAATCAGCAATAAGAAGATTCAACATCAAGTGCTAACTACATTGTTTCTCTTAATACTAGTGTCGATTAACACTAATCCTCCTGTGTCCTTTGACACACTCAAATTCAACACTTCTACTAGACTATTCTCAATTCTTTTGTTGCAACTCCAGCATCAAATGAAGGAGGGGAAGAATCGGACTTGGATTTGCAAGATCTTAAAGATTCCAAGTTCAAGGGCATAACAATCACCTAGTATCTCTTGATACTAATCACCTAGTGCTTCTTAACACTTGTGCTCAACTCAAATTTGAATTTTTTGGAGCTGATTTGCTGTTGCTGATCTTGCAATCTCAAAATGGGCAAGGACTCACAGACATCCCGATTCAATGGTGTTGAATTCTATACATGGCAAACTAGGATCAAACTAATCCTAATGAAGAAAGGCTTGTGGTCAATCACAAATGGTCAAGAGAAGAAACCAAGGGAAGGCGCACTTTCAATCGTAAGCTATTATCAAGCTCGAACTTGATGATAGCTACATTCATCATGTTGATGATTGTGAAACCTCTTATGCGACATGGGATCGATTAGAAACCTTATTTGGAGGTCATTCCAAATCCTCAAAATATGGTTTACTAATTGAATTTTTTAGGCTTGACATGCAAAGTAATACCTCGCTTGCAACTCATTTGAATTATATGGAAAGCTTGTTGACAACTTGCAGGAATCAACTTGAAGATGGATGAAGACATTTGCATTGGAGTGCTTCTCAAAAGTCTTCCACCTGAGTTTGATAATGTGTCTACCACATTAATCAACATGACAAAGCCGAAACTTGTGGACATCAAAGCCTCTCTCTTGGAAGAGGAAAAGAAGATCAAGAACAAGGGAGAAACAAGTATCCCAAGAGGAGACCAACAACTCCTCTATATGAAAGGGAAGAAGAGTGTAGTTTGTGATTTTTGTAAGAAAACTGGGCATATTGAGAAATTTTTATATGCTAAGAAAAGGTCTCAACGAGCATCTCTTGCTATAGTCAAAGAAGATGAAGACAACATTGAAGAAGAAGGAGAACAAGAACCCCGAGAACAAAAGGATAGGGCTCATGAGTCCCTCTTTTGTAGGTCATTTTCTGATAGAATCTTTTAAAAGGTTAAAAATGTGGACTTGCCTAATGTTCCCACCATAAGCTCCTAGACTCCTCATGTAACCTTTGCACACTATAGCCTCTACACACTTAGTAAGGCCTTGTAACAGCCTCTAGCTTTGTATGGTTGTCTTTGTTTCTTCCATGTCTACACTTAGAAAAGTTCTAGGTTCTACTCACGACAACCTCTATATACTTAATGTCTTTTTCGATTGTGATTGAGGAGGGGTGTTGAGAAATGTGCAATCACATCCACCAAAGCCTCTTTGTTTGGAACAAAAAAGGCAAAGAAATAGACTACAAATAAAGCCTTAGACTAGGTCATGTATGCATGGTTGGTGATTACCATGGTCCCTATCCACTTTTCTCAACCTACCAATACCACCTATTGTAAGCCTACAAAAGGCACTCGTCCGAACACTCATTCAATCAGTCATTATCAATCAGTTGTACTTGCATTATGCTTGGATAATATTAGTTGTTCTTCTTTGTCAATGCTTCTCCTCATTATGATTGTCTATTTGTGCATTAGTGATCCTCCATAGCATGCATTCTCAGTATTTTAACAATCCCAATGAATGGAGTGATTGTTGATATTCTCATATTCTCCTTATATTGAGTCCCTTAAGGCTATATAAGCCATAGCAATTAAGGCTTTTGGATTTTTTTCCTCGCAACCTTATTCTTTTGGGAATGTTTGGGGGGGGGGAGGGGAGGGGAACAGAGGGGAGGGAGGGAGAAGTATTTATAGGGATCAATACAAAAAGAAATGGGGAGGAAAAGGGAGAATATAGAGAAGAGATGAAGGAATGAAAACAAGATAGAGATAAAAAGAAAGACATCATAAAAAATGTTTCATTGGACCTCTCTATAACAAGTTTCTGTACTTTATGGTTTCTTTCATTAGTCCTCCTCATCACACAAAGGAGGATTGGAAGGGCAAACCATAGATGCAAGACTTGGAAATTAGTATGTCCAAGTACCAAGGCTGTGGCAAGTTGTAGCACCATTAGAGTTGGAAAGTAGCACCTACTACAAGTACTCGAGGAGGTGAAATTTTGGGCTAATTGTCCAATTTAGTGGCAGGTATCAAGAAAGAGCTTATGGATGTGATTACAGAACAGTTACAGTTGCTGAAGGTGAATGCCACTAATATATCCACTCCTGTAGGAGGAGGGAGAGATGTGATGCGTTCAAATACATGGTGCGGAAAGTGCCATCAAGGGGACATTTAGCCATTGAATGTACCCAAAAACCAACCATTCCTGGAGCCTTCTTTTCATACTATTTGAGGAAGAACCATACAGAGGATATTGCTCTCTGAAAGAGATGCATGAATGAAGTCAGAAATATGAAAACACAAGATTCAACTTGCTAGAATCCAAAATGACAATCCAGGACATTGGACCAAAGCCTAGGGAGTTTGGTCCTAATTTCACTCCAAGGAGGTTTCCCTCTCAAAGTTACAAAGGATGACAGTTTACTGGCAGTGGTTTGGTTAGAGATCAGAGGTGGAATGTTACATATGTGGAGAAAAGGGTCATATCTCACCGAATTGTCCAAACCCTAGAAGATTTGTGGATTACAAGCCCTTATGTAGCCGATGTAGAGGAGAAGGCCATACTGCAAAAGATTGTCTAAGTCCAACCCCTGTGAAATCTACTTTTGATACCCAACACAAGACCCAAGAACTTGCTTTCAATTTGGTGAAATCAGAAGTAGCCGTAATAACTCAAGTAAAGAAAGGAGAACCCGTAGTTCCAAAAGAGAACACTCCTTCTGCAGAGATTGTGAAATTCAACCTTCCTTGAGAAAAGTATAACAATGCAATGCAGAGTAAGAAAGTATAGAGCACTACACAGTCCCAGAGAGCTACAGAGACAAAAGCAAAGATAGGACCAGAGGTCCATGAAATAGAGGATGCAGAAGTCCCTCCTCATGAAGAAGAAGCACAGATGCTGCCAGTCCTAGGATAAAAAGGGAAGATAAAAGTGGGCATGGCCCCATTTCCCAGTCGATTAGAAAAGCATGTGGATCCTATCAAAGAGTATGATTTGGTCAAAGACCTAGATACCTTTAAACTAAACTTAACCTTCCAATAGTTGCTGATGATGTCTCCCAGTTGCCGAAAAAGATTCAAAAGCATTTTGACAAGAAGGCGCAACCTAAGGATTGCTCCCTCAACAACAACAAAGTTCAACAGAGCCCCAAAACCTGTGAAGGAAGTGGATGTGGCTAATGCCTTCCTAGATCCTGGAACCCCAGAGATTAGTATATGGATAGAAGGATGCTTTATTTCAGATGCATTGATTGATGGAGGCTCATCAATAAACATAATGACGGATGTGACAATGAAGGATCTAGGTTTGCAAGGAATTCAACCTACACACTGGCTTATCAGATTGGTAGACCAAAGCAAAATTAAATAGTTAGGCATCCTCCCATACGTAGAAACAACCCTTGCAAGAAGAGACTATTGGCTGACATATTTGGTGGTCAAACCAAATTCTTATGGAACCTCGTACCCTCTGTTGTTGGGAAGACCTTGGCTTTTCGAAGCAAGAGCAAGGACGGACTGGTTCAAAGGAACCCTAACCCTAGGTAGAGGACCCAATAAAGTGGTGTTGAAATTGTATGGATCGCAAAAAGGCAATGGATCCACATCCATCAAAGTCATAATAGACTCCTCCAATGAAGTAGCAAATGGTACATCAGGAGACGAAGAGCCTATCAAATAGATCTTTCCCAAGAAAACAGAGGCACACTGTAAGCCAACTACCGAGAGAAGTAAATTCTTTGTCCATGGGAGAATACCTCCTTCCTCAACTCGAATTGACTTCAAAAATCACCTCTGACAGCAAAATAGAAGCATGGATGTACTGTTCTCCCTGTTACATGGCAGTTGCAAAGTCAGAAACTGAGTTAGAAGTAGAGACAGAGCCAAAGACAGAGGCAGAAGTAGAAGCAAACATAGAGACGGAGGACCTATTCTTCTCCTATAGAGCCTCTACAGAAACAATGACAGAGCCTCCAAAGGAAGAGGATGAAAATGATGAGGAAGAAAAAGAAGCAGGTTATGAAAGTGTAATTGAAGAATTTCCTTTGATAGCGGACAATGTTGTTGATGTCCCTATAGAAACCTCAGAGGCCAAGGATCTTCGAGTATTGGATGTGTCAAGAATCGCGTGGTGGGGGAACTTGCTCAAGATGCTGCGCCGAACACACACAGGATGCACAAGGAGAAGCTCACTCAAGAGACAAGAAGAAAGATGGAGGCCAAAATGTTTTCTTATTGGTTTCCTCTTCTTCTTCCACACACTTTACAATGTACACAAAGTATAGATAAGATACAAAATAAAGGAAAGTGGCCTACTAAGTCAAACAATGCATAATCGACTACACTAGTTGATTGGCGCTATTACTATGCCAACTGTAAATAGGTGTAACAACCTGAATATAATAAGTAATGAGTTAGTGGCCATGTGAGAGTCATAATGACCACTAACGTGCTAAGTGTAGACATGTGGACCCATCTAACCAAGCAGTCCATCATTAATGTCCGCATATGTTGAGCTTGTCATCTCAACACTCCCCCTCAAGCTCAACTGCATCTCTGCAACTCCAAGTAAGATTCGAAACTTTTGAAGCTTCTCTGTACCCAATGCCTTCGTGAAGATGTCAGCTATCTGGTCCTATGTGCTGACATACACCAAGTCAATCTCACCTGCTATTACCTTCTCTCTCACAAAGTGGTAGTGTACCTCAATATGTTTTGTCCTAGCATGGAACACAGGGTTCCTCGCCAACTGTATACTGCTCATGTTGTCACAATAAATGACAACTGGACCTTCCACCTGCACATCTAAATTAGCCAATAACTTTTGTAGCCATACTATCTCACATGCTGCAATAGCAGCATCTCTATACTCAGCCTCTGTACTCGACAAAGCAACTGTAGATTGCTTTTTGCTGCTCCAAGCAACTGCTGTACTACCAAGAGAGAACATGTATCCGCTGGTAGATCTTCTATCAGACATACTACCAAACCAATTTGCATCTATGTTTCCAAACACCTGTACATCTGTACCTGCCTCATAGAAAATTCCATAATGTAATGTGGACTTCACATATCTCAATATGCATCTGACTGCATCCAAATGTTGCTTTCTAGGTACTTGCATAAATTGACTCACAAGACCAACAGCATTGCTCAAGTTTGGCCTTGTAATGGTCATGTAGATCAAACTCCCCACTATCCTCCTGAACATAGTAAGGTCTTCTATCTCATCCCCAATATCAGCACTCAACTTTACATTCTGCTCCAATGAGACTGAAAGTGGTTTGCATGCTATCATACCATACTTAGACAACATATCCAAGCCCTACTGTCTTTGGGACAGCCATATACCATCATCACATCTGATCACCTCAATGCCAAGGAAGTACCTTAGCTCACCTAAATCCTTCATCTCAAACTTCTTCTTCAAAAAGTCCTTGACTTCAGCAATCCCACTATCACTATCACCTGTAATAATCAAGTCATCCACATTGATGACTATGATGACCAAACCTGCATCTCCCTTTCTCACATAAAGTGAGTGATCAACATCATAAACATAAAAGCCAATATTGACAAGATACTCTTTGATCTTGTCAGACCATGCTCTAGGTGCTTGCTTGAGCCCATAGAGAACCTTCTTCAAACTGCACACATACGTGGGATGCTCTAAATCTTCATAACCTACTGGCTGATCCATATACACTTCTTCCTGCAAATCACCATGCAAGAAGGTATTCTTCACATCCATTTGCTGCAACCTTCAACCTTTGGCTGCTGCCAAAGCAATCACACATCTGACAGTTGCCATCCTAGCAACTGGACTGAAGGTTTCATCATAATCTATGCCATATGTTTGGGCATAGCCTTTTGCAACCAGCCTAGCTTTGTACCTACTAATAGAACCATTTGCATTGTGCTTAATCTTATAAACCCACTTACATCCAATAGCTTTCTTGCCCTTCGACAATGATACTAGATCCCAAGTCTTATTGGCCTCTAATACAGCCATCTCTTCATCCATTGTTGCATCCCAATGAGTATGACCAACAGCATCCTCAAAACAAGTGGGTTCAACATCCTCAACTAGTTTCACCATATAAGCATAATGGTGAGCTGCATAACCTTCAAAACCAAATCTTTTAATAGGGTATCTGACCCTGCTAGATCTGCGTACCACCGGATCACTCAATGGAGCCTTTACATTACTATGAGCTCTCTGTACACCTGGTGTCCTGATAGAAGGAATGCCAAGCTCATCATCCAAGCTCTCTGAGCCACTGGAGTCTCCATCAAGAACTGCATCAATGCCATCTGACACTTTATTATTTCGTTTGTCTTTACATGTAGTGCTACTAGATGCACCTAAAGATGTAGAGCTACTCCTTAGTCTCCCAGACCAAGGACTACCAAATGATGTCTCTAGTCCACTAAGAGTCCGTGATTCTTGCTTTTCAGCCTGCACATGAGTGTCATGATGATCATCATCATCCAATCATCACCACTAGATGCATACCAACTACTCATTTCATCAAAGATGACATCCCTGCTCACTCTGAACTTACATGTGACAGGGTTATAACAATGATACCCTTTTTGCTCTAAAGAGTATCCAATAAAGACACATTTTTCTACCTTTGGATCAAGCTTCTTCCGTAGCTCATCTGGCACATGAACATATGCAACACAGCCAAATACCTTCAAGTGCAATACATCAAGCTTCTTGCCAGTAAAGCATTCTTCCGGAGTCATCCCATGAACTGCAGTTGTGGGAGTTATGTTCATAATATAAATAGCAGTATGAATAGCCTCAGACCAAAAATTCTTAGGCATATTCTTTTCACCCATCAAGGCATGTGCAACTTCTGCAATATGCCTATTTTTCCTTTCTGCAACCCCATTTTGCTGTGGGGTATACCTGTATATGTGAACTGTCTCTTTATCCCATGAGACCTCAGAAAATCACTGAAATCATTCGAAAGGTACTCTCCCCCTCCATCTGACCTCAGGCACTTTACTTCCAAGCATGTTTCTCTTTCAAGTGCAGCCTTGAAAGTTCTAAAGTTCTCAAACGCTTCACTCTTTTCCTTCATAAAATATACCCACAGCTTTCTAGAACAATCATCAATGAATGTGACAAAGTATGAACTACTTCCAAGAGATACATTTTGTGTAGGCCCCCAAATATATGTATGCACAACATCAAGGATATTTCTGCTTACATCTCTGTCATGTGGAAAGGATTGTCTTGCCTGCTTACCAAACTGACATGCTTCGCATACCTTATGAAATTTTGCAACTCTAAATGTAGGCAAACCTGTAACCAACCCTTTGGACTGCATTAATTTCAGCCTTTCTACATTTGCATGTCCAATGCGTTTGTGTCAAATTTCAATATCTACAACAACACCTTTTCCTTTAGCATACATAGCAACATTCATAGTAGGAATTCCAGCATCCAAAGTAAATATACATCCAACTCTACTTTCCTTTGCAACCAACCTGCACTTGTCATTGAAGTCTTCCACAAAGTAGCCCTTTGCATTAAATCTGACTTGCAGCCCTTGCTCTACCATCTGACCGATTAACACCAACTTCTTTGTAATAGATGGCACATGTAATATATCTAAAAGACTCTTTGTCTTACTATCATGCAAGAACAAGGGAACTTTTCCAATGTGTGAAATTAGGTGGCATGAATCATCACCCGAATCATCACCCGTCTGCACATAACCTATATTTTGCAAATCCTGCATCTCTCCAAACCATTCTGCATGGCTGGTCATATGATTGGATGCACCTGAATCAACATACCAAACATCATCATGTGTTCCCTTTCCTGTAACAGTATTCAACATATGTTGCATGCACAAGGAGAAGCTCACTCAAGAGACAAGAAGAGTGATGGAGGCCAAAACGTTTTCTTACTGGTTTCTTCTTCTTCTTCCACATACTTTACAATGTACACAAAGTATATATAAGATACAACATAAAGAAAAGTGACCTACTAAGTCAAACAATGCATAACCGACTACACTAGTCGACTGGCGCTATAACTATGCCAGTTGTAAATAGGTGTAACAACCTGAATATAATAAGTAATGAGTCAGTAGCCATGTGAGAGTCATAATGACCACCGACGTGCTAAGTGTAGACGTGTGGACCCATCTAACCAGGCGGTCCATCATTAATATCCACATGTGTTGAGCTTGTCATCTCAACAGGATGGAATGACCATGGTTCCAGTTGGGTTGACCAATGGACCACAAAGTATGTAGAATCTTATTAAAAATGGATCAAAGCTATAAAAATTAAGTTCACCAGTGGCTCCTCTCGCCCTGACCATTCATTTTGGAGAAAAGATGATGATGATGCCCCTTATCAACAGAAGCCAGATCCATCAGAGCCACGACTTATAGAAGGTCCATGCTATGTGACATTCTTGGATGCAACTTCTGAAGATGAATCCCTAATTCCAAAAGAAATCACCACTCATACTGAAACAAACAAAGCTCTGATACCCTTCCAGCAATCTCACCAGACAAACGAGTCAATTGTTCAGAAGGAGGACACTGGTTCTAGTGGAACATCAGAAGATGAGACCACTCCCTTGAAGGAGTCTGACCTCTATCCAGAAGCAATCTGTGGGACTTTTATCCGTGAAGTGGAGAGTGAAAGGCAATTGAGGTTCCTAGATGCTGAGTTACTGAACATCACCTGAAAGTGGGTCTAAATCTTCCAAAAGAAGAACTAGTGGTTCTGCGAGATCTACTGAAGGAGAACTTAAACGTGTTTTCTTGGTTGTATAAAGATCTAAAGGGGATTGATCCCACAGTATGCCAACACCACATCAATCTAGAGCCTGATGCCAAATCAGTGAGGCAGAGACAGAGGTGTATGAATCCCAATTATTCTGCTCTGGTGAAGATCGAATTATTGAAGCTTCTAAAAGTTGAGTTTATTTATTCCGTGGCTAACAGTGAATGGGTTTCACCCATTGTGGTCGTACCCAAGAAAAATGGAAAACTTTGAATATGTGTGGAATTTCAAAAGCTAAACTCAAAGATGAAGAAAGATCACTTTCCTATCCCCTTCACAGATCAACTGTTGGATACAGTGGCAGGTCATGAGTTGTATTCCCTCTTGGATGGATTTAGGGGGAACAACCAAGTCCAAATCGTAGAAGAGGATCAATCCAAAACAACCTTCACAACAGAATGGGGAACCTATGCTTACAGAGTGATGCCATTTGGGCTCTATAATATTCCTGCTACCTTCCAACGAGTAATGATGGCTGCCTTCCAGAACCATTTACATGATTTCATTGAGGTGTATCTGGATGACTTCTGTGTCTATAGCCTAATCTGTGAGCATTGGGGACACCTAGAGCAATGTTTTGATAGATGCCAAGAGTATGGGATCTCTCTCAACCCCGACACATGTGTCTTTGGCGTCTCATTAGGAGTTCTTCTAGGCCATATTGTCTCTACACAAGGGATCGCAACAGACCTGGGGAAGATTGAGAAGATTATCGCCTTGACAGCACCAACTTTTTAACACCCCTCCTTAATCACAACCAAAAGTACAAAGCATATAGAGGCTTTAGTGAAAGCAACACCTACAAAGTGTGGCCACACCATAAACATGGCAAAACACCAGAGGCTGTCGCAGAAAAAGGCTAAGTGTGGGTACCACAAACATGATGGACATCTAGAGGCTGTAGCAGGGGCCTCACAAAGTGTACAGAGGCTATAGTACAAGGCTAATTGAGGATTTTACAAGTTTATGTTTGAGGCATTAGGGCTAGGAAATACAAAACTAAAAAATTCTATCTGAATAGAAGGAGTGATGAGGTTTGTCCTTCTCCTCGTGGTCTTCTTCTTCTTCTTCCTTTGCTCCGTTTTCTTCTTCTTCTTTGACTGCAACTAGATAGGCCTTTTGGGACCTCTTTCTAGCATGGCAAAACTTCTCGGTGTGTCTGATCCTTTTGCAAAAGTTAGAGAAGAGTTGATCCTTCTTGCCTTTGTACCTTTTGCCAACATATAATGCATGTTCATCTCTAGAGATACTTGGTTCTTCCTTAGTTTTTAGCTTCTTTTCCTCCTCTAATAGTAATGCTTGGACATCAACAAGTTCAGGGTTTGGCATATTAATTAGAGTTGTTGATACATTATTATATTCAGAAGGCAAACTCTTAAGTAGAACATCGATGCAAACATCTTCTTCCATTTTAATGTTGATTCCTGCAAGTTGGGTTAGAAGTCCTTCCATGTAATTTAGATGCATAGCAAGTGATGTGATGGACTTCCTTTCAATCCTGAAAAACTCTATCAGGAGACCATACTTTGATGATTTAGACTGTGCACCGAACAAAGTGTCAAGTCTCTTCCATGTATCTTGTGAGGTCTCACAGTTATCCACATGGTGGATATAGCTCTCGTCTAGCTCCAGTTTGATAATGGCCTAAGCCTTATCATTGTTCTTTTGACAAGTGACAGCAAGGTCTGTATCACGAGGCTTCTTTTCTTTTCCAGTGGTAATGGCCCAGATGACCTTCTTCATCAAGATGAGTTTGATGCAGGTCTGCCAAGTATGAAACCCGACTCCTTTGAAACGAGCAGTTGGAGTCTTTGCCCATGTTAGATGGCTGGAGCAGCAACAAACAACTTTAGAATTCTTAGATTTTATCAGTGGAAGGGCATATTACAGTGTGTCAAGAGACACAAGTAATGACAATGTGAAAAAACACACTATGTGAAAACTCTGTCTGAAACTCGAATCTTCAGGGTCATTGCTCTTCTATCTTAATCCAGGTTCTTCTTCTCCTTGATTTGATGCTAGGACAATAGATTTGAGTGGCAGTGGTTTGTTCCAAGTGGTAGGAGAGAGAAAATGATGAGATTTTTGAGCTTCAGTGAGATTTGGCTATGGCTTCTGAATTAGGGTTTTTGACCCAGGCCTGGTTTTTTGCATAGTGTGCATTGTATACTCAATCATTCCAAGAACATTTTACAAGATTGAAGCTTGATTGATAGGCTTTAAAAGCCCTATGGATTTGGGCAAGATTGTGCTATGCATACAGGGAGAAAATGGCTCGATCAGGACTGCACCTGTTTTAAGCAGCAGCGACCATGTTTTTTTGCAATGTTGAGCCAAATCATCATCAACATTGGGGTGTGATGTGCTGTCGAGCTGTGTCTGAAGTTGGGGAAGATTCTCCTAGGAGACATCATGATGAATGGTGGCCTGTAGTGTGAGATCCATAGGCTCCAAGATGCCTAGGTGTACTGCCTAGCTATGGAGGCCAAAGGACAGAACTTGAGAAAATTGACACTGCTAAGTTGTAGATAGGGAAATGTCAAGTTCTGAGATAACGTAGAGAAGCATTAGTAACAGGGAAACACTTCTCTAGAAGGAAGCTTGGTAAGACTTGGCCAGTAGAGGAAGTTATGAGAGCTTCGAGCAGGCAGGATACTACTGGCTATGGCTGCCACAAGGTCAAGTGGAGAAGGAGTGGGAGATCAGGTCCTAGACTTGTCCTAAGCTTGACTGAGCTCAAGCTAAGCTAGATGAGAATAGAATGAAGGTGGAGGAGCAGTGCCATGCCCAACTGGGCTCTGATACCATGTAAAATATGTGTGATCTAGAGCATGAAAGATGCGGAAGCTATGGAGGTTGAAAGAGGAAAAGGAAACTCATGAAGACATTGATCCTGACAAGGAAAATTTGTTACACAAGTGAATTAGGTTCCAAGATTGAGGCTTGAACTCATAAACACAATTTTGTGTATTGACAGTGACATGACACTTTACTGGAAAGAAAAGAGTACTATCCTTGCATTAGAAAAAGAGTGCAAGTATAATGCTTTATAGGAATTGAGTGGTGATACTTTCTCCTACTGTGCATATGGGATTCTGGTCCTGAGCCCTCACTGCCCCTCACAAAGGGACTAAAGTAGGTGTGATTGCAAATATTTCAACACCAATCGCATCCTTTGCTCGATTCTGACCCGGACAATTGCCACACATTGCCGAAATTGGGATGATCGACTTACACAAGCCCTATGGGCATACAAAACCTCGTATAAGGCTACTACAGGACAAATCCCTTTCCAGTTGGTGTATGGCACAGAAGCTGTCTTCCTTGTAGAGCTGGAGTTGCCCTCTTTGCGAGTGGCAGTCAAAGAACGCCTCCGAGATGATGAGTCTCTCCAGTGCTGCTTGGTGCATTTGGAATGTTTGGATGAGATTCAGACACCTCCCATCCTTACTCTGTTCTCCTCTCGTCTAATCCAGCAGTGGTGATGCAGATGGTCCTGACACATGGTATTTTTACAACTCTTTTTTTCAAAAAAACAAAAAAAAAGATATATCGATCATGGGAGAAAAGGACTTAGGTCCCCGTCATGCCGACCTATTCTTTGAGAAAAGGTGGAAACACCCTCAGGAGTAGGAAATAAGAAAAAAAAAACCGCTATGGGAGAAAAGGAAGCAATTCCCTATCATAACAGGCCTTGTTCCAAGAAAATGTAGTAAACACCCTTGGGTGGAAAGTTGGCTGTGGAAAAGGTGGTAACACCCCACAATTTAGGATAGCTGACTCACTAGCAGAACTTCTTCATATACAATTTCAAACCACCACCCTTGGTGTGTTGTCCCTACAGCTTCACCAATCCGTCTGACCCTCTTTAACACATGATCTTTTATACAAATCATCAAAATACCAGATGTGTTGGCTGCCTCCCCTACGTACACTTAACTTCATCGCCCTGATGACAATAATAGACAAATGATCTTCATCGACAATCCCCTAATTGATGTGATTTTTCATCCTAATAGGATGGGGATGTGAGTATGGTCTGCCCTCTATATCTATCAATGAGCGTGAGATAGAGGGTGGGGTGAGTAACTAGTCCTTTCCCTTTAAGTCAAATGAGAGGTGTGATGTGTGAATGGAGTGTTGCATACACGAGTTGGGCCTCTCAATGCACAAAGCACGATCTGTTTCTATGCACTGCACTATAAGGCTCATTGGCCTTCCTTCTTGCACCATATGCCAACACAGGGTGGGATGCACAGTTGCACCATCAAATGCGCACAAGGCATACGACAATTCTGCACAAGTGAATGTTAGGATTACATCAATGGATGTAAGGAACGGGCTGCCCTCTTATATTCTCCAAGAGAGCATAAGAAAGAGGGTGGGCTGAGTGTGACTAGTGTTTCTCCTTAATCAATTCCGAGAGGTGAGATTGAGGGACGTTACGACAATTGGAGTCACGTACATTTTCATTTCCCTCTGCACACACAAGAAAGGTCTCTGCCATGATCACAGGACACGTCACCCTGTTTTGTGCATTGCACTACAAGGCTCACTGGTCTTCCTGCTTGCACCTATGCCAGATGGGTGGAATGCACGAATGCACCATCAATTGTGCACATTGGCATACTCCCTCCCAATCATTTTCTCCTTATTCCATTCTATACCGAGCGTGAGTTATGGGATTTCATGCTTATTCATTGAGCGATGTGCGTCATGGGCCGAGCAACTATTCTATTATCCTCCTACACTCCCGTGAGCTGAGAGTTCTATTCTTCGTCGTCGACATTTGAATTGACAGACTCTATCGACAAAGCTACCTCCCTGGGTGTTGTTGCATGGTCCCTGCCATGCTGGATGTGTTCTGTGGCGCGCCTTGGTCCCTCCTGCCACCCCGACGACAGCTTTAATCTTCTTGTATCAACAACGACGATTCCCTTCAACCATCTACAAAATGGGCCAAGTTTTTCTAACCATACCTCCTTCTATCTACCAGTGGCGGTCATGTCTTAAGTGTGGGGACGTCCAAGTCCACTCTCTTGTCAAGTCCTAGGTCCTTGTTGATTAGTCAACCCTACCCAATAAGGTCTTAAGTATGGGGACGTGTCCTTGCGCGTCTGTTGTGCATACCCCCTGCATATGTCATTACCCAATCATGTGTGTCTACCACATACTAGTTTTGCCTTGATGGGGTCCTTTCCCCACCCAACTATCCTCGTATCCCCTATCATCGAGGCCGTTTCCCTTGTGGTTGCTTTTATTGCACAATTTTTTCCCTTTTTATGTGAGCATCCCCTACGTTCACCACACTCCTGATCCAACTTTATCGCCATGTTCGTCCCTTCCAATGATACACTTTTGTTTTTTGCATCCCCTATTCTAGCTTCCTGTTTTTGAGTTGTTCATTTTTGAAGCTTTTCCCGCACAATTGGATGTATTTTCATGCGAATGCGTCCTTATCTCTTCGGAACAGTGATCTGGTATACCAACCATGTCCTATGCCTTCTCATGGCTATTTTTCCTTTTAATTGCCTATTATTCCACTGTACGGTTTGTCCGTAATTAATTTTTGTGTGGTTTCGTGTCTTTTTTGTGCGTATTTTTATCCTTTTTCCATAGGAACCTACCCTATTCTCCTCGAAATTCAATTCTGACTAGATAGTCTTGTCCGGCCACCCTTCTTGTCCATTTCTTATTTTTCCTCCTCCCTGTTTCGCCCTCTGGATTTTTTGTTATTAATTTTTCTTGGTGTTTTCGAGCTTCATTTTCTTGTTTTTTCCATGTGAACGCCTCCTAATCCCATTCGAACTGAGATTTGATGTGATAGCCCTAAAGATTATGTGTCCTGACATTTTTTCTTTTTACTGCCCTCCATTTCGATGCATAGATCATTCAATATTAATTTTTGAATCCTGTTTTGCATACGATTTTTGAATTTTTTTCCATGCGAATGGGATTTCTCTTGCTTGGCATTGTGTTATGATGTGATAGAATTGTTTGACACATTTTTATACACATTTTTCCTTGTTTCCACGTTTCATTTCGATGAACGGATTTTTTTATATTAATTCTCGTATGCGTTTTCGCGTTCAAAATTTCACCTTTTTCACATGCGAACCCCTCCTCATTCCACTCGATATGCATTTTCATGTGTCGGCCATGTAATTCCCCTTCCCCTGGACATTTTTTCCTTTTACTGCCCTTTGTTGCGGTGATCGAATCTTTTTCTATTAATTTTTGCATCCCGTTTCGAGGTTACTTTTTTTTGTTTTTTCCATGTGAACGGGTATTATATCCGTCGGAACTGTGTTTTGACATAATGAGCCTATCCGGCATGATTTTTTTCACATTGTTCCTTTTTCTTGCGTTTCATTTTGGCGAACGGATTTTTGATATTAATTGTCCTATACATTTTCGGGCCTGATTTTTGTGTTTTTTCCATGTGAATGCCCTGAATTGTTCTCGGACACCCCATTGCCCTTTTCTGCTGTCTTCCCCTCATCGTCCAACCCATTTTTCCTTTTTACAAAATTTCGTTCCAATGTACGGCTTGCATGTTTCCAATTTTCTTTGTTTTGTTGCGCTCCCCACGCGCCTCACCTTGCACGTGAACGCGCGTGTTTTTGCTATTACATGCCTCGCGACGCTCCTGTGATGTTCACGCCTTCCCTGTCACTGTCGTGGCCCTCGTTGCTTCCTTCCACTGCAAATGTTATTACCTCGCCCTGCGCATAAGCGCGAGATGAGGGGGTTTTTTATTTTTATATTTATTTATTTAATTCTTTTAAAAAATACAAATACAAATCAAAATACTCCCACCCCCCCACCCGACGGTTTCCCCCCCTTCCCTTTTCCTCTCTCTCTTTCTTTTCCTCTCTCTTCTTCTTCTTCTCTCTCCCCGACCTCTACCTCTCTCTTTCTTCTCCTTCTTCTTCTTCCATCTCCTCCTCCTCCTCCTCCTCCTCCTCCTCCTCCTCCTCCTCCTCCTCCTCCTTTTCTTTCTTCTCTTTCTTCTCCTACCCCCCGCCCGTTGCTGCCTTCCTTCTCCACCTTCCCTACTTCTCTCTCTCTCTCCCACAACACCTCTGCCGTCCCCACCATTCTTTCCCCCCACCGTCTCCTACCACCCCGCCGTCTCCCACCATTCTTCCCCCACACCGTCTCCACCTTCTCCCACCCCGCCGCATTCTTCCACCCTGTCATCTTCCACCCTCCCCACCCCGCCATCTCCTACCCCCTTCCCACCCCCTGCCCGCCTGCCCATTCCTACGCCTACCCGTTACCCTGCCCATTACTCACCCCCCTTCAAACCCCCTTCCTAAGCCCCTATTCCTACCCCCTCGATCGCAACCCCCTTTTTGGCCCCATTCTCCCGCCGACACGCACGGAACTGCCCCTCGCAGCAACTTGCAACCCCTCACATCGACTTCCTTTTTCCTCGATTTCCGCACCCACCTACATCAATCACCACTACTAATCCCCCCCACCCCGCTTGCGAGTGTTTGTGCGGGTGATCACACGCGTCGCGGGTACACTCATGTCGTGTCCCGGAGTCGTGCGTACGTGTTCACCCCCGGTCTTATCCGTGCGACGGTGCATGCTCGGCCGTTCATACGCTACCTCCTTTTAGTTTCCAAAAACCCGCGAAAAATACCTAAAATGCTTAAAAACATTTACCAATATTCATAAAAATCCATGTAAATCCAAAAAAAAAAACCCAAAACATCAACTGAAATTTTTCGATTATTTTCCTGGTCATAATTGCAGAAAATTAATTGTGAACAATTAAGAATATTCAAAATCCTTTAAAAATTCATTAAAATTTGAATATTTTCCATCAATATATTTATAATTAGAATTAAATTTTTAAAAAATAGAATTAAATTTAAAAAAATCATAAAATTTTCCATCAATATATTTGAATATTTTTGGAATATTTATAAGCTGAAAATGCCTTGACACATGATCACCCTATTATTTTAAGGCCAAAATGCTAAAACTATTACTTAAATTCATCGAAATTTCATTTTAAATTCCAAAAATAGACTGAAAAAATACTAAAAAATACAGATTCATTGTTAAAGCCTGATGGTTCAAGTTTCACTTAGGGTTGATTGTCAAAAGCTAGTTATTAAATTTGTTTTAAAAAACCATAATAAATCAAGCATTAAAATTTTTAAAAAAGAACACAAACAATAAGGGAAAAAAAACACATGAATCACAATAAAAATGATAACACCCAAACACTAGTCTGAATTAACTAAACCAAATATGACCTGACTAACCTTGCCTTTAAAAAAATAAGGTGTTTCATTTATTTTTTAGTAGTGGCTTTTGCTTTTTGGTTGGACTCATTGCATATTGGGATTCATCCGTGCACCCTCAGCCTATTGCATACACACCCCTGCAAGGTATTTATATTTTCTGCTTTATTTATTTTTGGTCATCCCTTAACCACGGTTAATTGTTAAAATGAATTTAAATCACCCACTTTTCCACGCACACTCGTGCCTAACACACATTTTTCTAAACAAATAAAATGAACTAGCCATTCACTTAGCACGCGCTTCGTGTGCTACAAACACATCTAAGTTTATTCAAAATGAACCCGCCGTTACAAGTGCATGCACTACACAATAAGTGCTAAACACACACTTAATTTTTAATCAATGAATATGCATTTAGAGACTTGAGTCTGGATATCGAAGTTCGGGATCCGTTTAAAGTACCGTTTCACCCTAATAATTAGTAATTAATATTTTAAGAAGGAACCACCATTTTCTTATTAAGGTTTACAACCTAATAAAATTTCATCAATTTTTAATAATTTATTAAAACAAACCCTTCACTAAAAGTATTCCCCTTACTGCACTTTTTTCCCTTTTCAATAAATGCACTTCGTGGGATGAGCACGTTAGCCTTTCGAGCTGTCATTGCTTACAAAAGTTCTAGTTATGTCCTGAGTGGGTTATTGATATATTATGGTTTGATTATATGATACGATTACTGGTGCGGTCTGTAGTTTTCTTTGCTGCTGCCTGATATGGGGTCTCGGGTGCATGTCTGTTGCATAGCATGAAGCTTTCAGTCGCATATGTGTAGAGGTCATGCCGAATTTTTTCTAGGATGTGGGTTGTTTGGGGTGGTCAATCGGTTAGTCACGTCTATATGTGCTTATTCAAGTCGATTTCTTTTTTATAGATATTCTGTTGTTTTGTAGGCATTCATTGTGATTGTCTGTGTGTGTGTACTCTATTTGAATGGCGCCTCAAGCTCCTCCTCCAGTTCAGTACGTCCCATTGGTCTCCCACGATTATTCTTTATTGCTGGAGTCCGAACTTATTGGCAAAGCAAGCTTAGTCAAGTTAATCACACTCTCATTACTACTCATCCCAGTGGATACTAATACTTGTGATAAGTTTATAGCGTCTTACAGTAACAGGTCTTGTCCTGTCAGAGGAACAATTGTCCAATTGACGCCTAAAAGTTTGGGCAAGGCTCTGTTATTACTCTATTGGGGACACTCTTTGCCTACTGCTAGGTGAGCTATGAAGAGACACTATAGTGGCTCTGGTGCCCTTTCATACCCCCCATACCTCTTGGGAGGTGCATCCACGACCTAAGAAGGATTATTATGAGTGATTATTGAGCATTGTAGTAAGGAGATGATGTACTATTGATTGAGAGAGAGAGAGAGAGAGAGAGTCAGAGATAGGCAATTCTATCAAAACAATGTATCTTTCTATGAGTGAGAGAGAGAGAGAGAGAACTATGAAGAGAATGAAAATGAATCATATGTGACTATTTCCATTCAAAAGTAGTGTATTCTCCTGTGTTTCTTGTTCTATTGATGGATTCTATGAAGATGTTGAAGTTTATGGTTGATTCTATCAAATCCGTGGAAGATATCTACTATGATGCATCGTGAAGATTTGTTCTTTTCCTTGTTGTGGTTCTCTAAAGAATGAAATAAAAGCTTATTGATGTTACAAGATAGATTTTCTTGCAGTAGAAACCCCTTTTCCTTGGTGTCTCTCTTGGGGCTCCAAGACTCCATAGCCATCAACCTCAAAGCTCAATTTTTCCTTCATTTTCCTACTTCCTTTTGCTCAGTAATGTCACTGACCCTCTGATCTACTACAACACTGATTTCCCAGCTAAGTTACCACTTCAAATCATCAAGAAGAAGATTCAACATCAATGGCTAACTACATTGTATCACTTAATACTAGTGTTGATTAACACTAATCCTCTTGTATCCTTTGACACACTCAAATTCAACACTTCTACTGGACTATTCTCACTTCTTTTGTTGCAACTCCAGCATCAAATCAAGGAGGGGAAGACTCAGACTTGGATTTGCAAGATCTTAAAGATCCCAAGTTCAAGGGCATAGCAATCACCTAGTATCTCTTGATACTAATCACCTAGTGCTTCTTAACACTTGTGCTCAACTAAAAGTTGAATTTTTTGGAGCTGATTTGCTGTTGCTGATCTTGCAATCTCAAAATGGGCAAGGACTCATAGACATCCGGATTCAATGGTGTTGAATTCTATACATGGCAAACTAAGATCAAGCTGATCCTAATGAAGAAAGGCTTGTGGTCAATCACAAGTGGTCAAGAGAAGAAACCAAGGGAAGCTGCACTTTCAGTCGTAAGCTATTATCAAGCTCAAACTTGATGACATCTACATTCATCATGTTGATGATTGTGAAACCTCTTACACGAAATGGGATCGATTAGAAACCTTATTCGGAGCTCATTCCAAATCCTCAAAATATGGTTTACTGATTAAATTTTTTAGGCTTGACATGCAAAGTAATATCTCACAAGCAACTCATTTGAATTATATGGAAAGCTTGTTGACACAACTTGCAGGAATCAACTTGAAGATGGATGAAGACATTTCCATTGGAGTGCTTCTCAAAAGTCTTCCACTTGAGTTTGATAATGTGTCTACCACATTAATCAACATGCCAAAGCCGAAACTTGTGGACATCAAAGCCTCTCTCTTGGAAGAGGAAAAGAAGATCAAGAACAAGGGAGAAACAAGTATCCCAAGAGGAGACCAACAGCTCCTCTATGTGAAAGGGAAGAAGAGTGTAGTCTGTGATTTTTGAAAGAAAACTGGGCATATTGAGAAATTTTTGCTATGCTAAGAAAAGGTCTCAACGAGCATATCTTGCTATAGTCAAAGAAGATGAAGACAACATTGAAGAAGAAGGAGAAGAAGAACCCCGAGAACAAAAGGATAGGACTCACCAGTCCCTCTTTTGTAGCTCATTTTCTCATAGACTCTTTTAAAAGGTTAAAAATGTGGACTTGCCTAATGTTCCCACCATAAGCTCCTATAATCCTCATGTAACCTCTGCACACTACAGCCTCTACACACTTAGTGAGGCCTTGTAACAACCTCTAGCTTTCTATGGTTGTCTTTGTTTCTTCCATATCTACACTTAGCAAGGTTCTAGGTTCTATTACCATGAGGTTTAGAGACAACCTCAATCCAAAAGAAATACTTCAGTTCTCCCAAATCTTTGACTTGAAATTCGGCATGTAACATTTTCTTGATCTCTCCAATTCTTGTGACGTCATCACTTGTAATGATCAAGTCATCCACATAGATGACTAATATCACATAACCAGCCCTTGTCTTCTTTGTGAATAGGCTATGATCAGCCTTGCCCATAGTAAAACCAAGTTTCTGTAAGCATGCACTTATCTTAGCATTCCAAGCTCTAGGTGCTTGCTTCAACCCATATAATGCTTTCTTCAATCTACACACATGTGTAGGAAAATCTGGATGTACATAGCCCTCTGATTGATCCATGTATCCTTCCTCAACCAAATCAACATTGAGAAAAGAATTCTTCACATCCATTTGATACATACTCCATCCTCTAGATGCTGCCAATGCAATCAGTGTTCTCACGGTTGCCATTTTAGCAACAGGGCTGAATGTCTCCTCATAATCAATACCATATTGTTGTGCATACCCTTTTGCCACAAGTCTTACCTTGTATCTTTCCAATGTGCCATCTTATTTGCACTTCACTTTGTATACCCATTTGCAACCAATAGCCATTTTTCCTTCAGGCAAACCAACCAAATCCCAAGTCTCATTTTCAGCCAATGCTGCATATTCCTCATCCATTGCCTTACATCAATGATCATCCAAAATAGCTTAAGAAAACTTTGTGGGTTCCTTGAAGTTAGTGACTTTTTCCATATATGCATAGTGCCTCACTGTATAACCATTCTATGTAAGCCTATCCATAGGCTTCCTGGTTCTTTCTGATCTCCTCAACTGAGGTGTAGTATGAGACTCTCCTCTCTCATGAGGTGGTACGTATCTATGTCTCACACCAGGAGTCACAACTGATGGAATACCAAACTTACTATCCAAGATGTCAGTGCCAGGTGAATCATAACCACAAGTGAGTAGCCATGTAACTTCATCAAGTTTTCCTTTGCCGTTATCCACATTTCTCCCCCTCACTGACATACCCGTGTCAGTGGACAAAGATGCTAAAGTCCTCAATCTTCCTAGCTGATGTAGTAGCATCTTTAGAAGGCCCAAAAATTTCTGCACTTTCATTTGTACCTGCATGTACATAAGTGTCCTGACAAACATCATCATCATTCATCAAAGTGGTCTTCTTGTCATGCCATGATTTCAGCTCATCAAATACTACATCTCTTGAGATTAATCTCATGAGTAGAAGGATTGTAGCATTTGTATGCTTTCTTATCTTGTGCATACCCAATAAAGATGGCCTTTTTTGCCTTTGGATCAAGATTCTTCCTCTTTTCATCTAGAACATGTACATATGCCAAGCATCCAAAGACCTTAAGATGGCTAATGTCTGGATTTATCCCATAAAGCCTCTCATGAGGAGTCACCTCATGTATCCATGTTATCGGTGTATGATTCATGGCATACACTGCAGTCATTACAACCTCTACCCAATATGCATTTGGTAGGCTTTTCTCATTCAACATGCCTCTAGCCGATTCCATGATCACCTTGTTTTTCCTTTCTGCCACACCATTTTGTTGTGGTGTGTACTTGCATGTCAATTGCCTTTTAATCCCATGGGCTGCCAAGAAGTGATCGAAGTCTTTAGAGACATATTCTCCACCACTATCAGATCTCAAGCATGAGATGTAGTAATGCCAATTCTTTCTCCACGTGTCTCTTGAAGTACTGAAAAGTATCCATGACATCACTCTTGTGCTTTAGCACATACAACCATGTGTACCTACTATAGTCATCTATGAATGACACATAGTAACGTCATCCCCCAAGAGATGCATTCTGTGAAGGTCCCCATACATCAGAATGTACAAGCTGTAATGGTCGAGTAGTAGTGCTTACATACCTCATAAATGGAAGCCTTGATTGCTTCCCAAATTGACAAGACTGACATACATGTCCCAATTCCACATGCTTGAACTTAGGGAGTCCAAGTACAACTTTTTATGCTGCATATTCTTTAGCTTTTGAACATTTACATGACCAATCCTTTTATGCCATCATATCTCAATGCCCCTTATTGCAACATTGTCATGTGAGTACATAGCAGCATTCAATGCTGGAATTTTTGTATCCAATGTAAGCATCCTGCCATTTCTTTTGCCTTTAGCAATGATTTCGCATCTTTAACCATACTCTTCAATGCATCATCCATCTCTATTGAATCTAACTTGTAGATTCTATTCAGCCATTTGTCCCACAAAAAGCAAGTTTTTGGTTATGGAGGGTACATGTAACACATCATAGAGACTCTTTTTCTTGTCACCATGTATCATCAAGGGTACAATACCTATATGCATAATGTCATGCTGTGTGTCATCCCCTATGCAAACATATCCATGAGCACCTTCTACCAATGTGTCAAACCACTCTCCATGAGGTGTCATGTGGTTAGATGCCCCTGAGTCTATATACCATACATCATCTGCTTTGCCTTTTGTAGCAAACCCTTTCATCACATGTTGCATAGCAAACAACCTATCATCCTTCTGCATACCACTAGAAGAAGCATAATTACCATCTTCCCTCTTGCTCTCTGAGCATTCTACTTCTTGTAGCAATCCTTAGCTACATGCCCATATTTGCCACAATAATGGCAATCCTTATTTGCATTTGATTGCTGTCCATGACTCATTTAAGGCTGCTGCCAAGTTCCTCTTCCTTCAGCTAAATAACCCCCTCTTCCATGAGCATGTGAGGCACCTCTATTTTCTTGAGGATGCCTATTTTTCCATCCAGTAGCTTGCTGTCCACGGGCTACATATGCATTTCTAGCACCTCCTCCTCTAAAACTTGATCTTCCTCTTCCACATCTACCCCTTTGATTTGAGTAGAAGATGTTGTCCCTGTTGTTTTTAGACCCACTGGAACTTGTATTGAGTCCAAGTTTCACTTATTCATGTAAAAGAAGTGCCACAAGTTCATCAAAGTCAAGCTGCTCCTTACGCACTGGAATGGAAGTGTCAAATTGCTTATATTCTTGTCCAAGTCCATGGAGGGTAGTAGCCACCAAATCATCATCCTCAACTTCAGCTCCAATTGAGCCTAGTTGTTTTGCAATGGTGTAATCTCACTGACATAGTCTTCAGTAGACCTTCCGTTCTTGGATATGTGGCTGAATTTTCGATTCAGTTGTGTCTTTCTCGCATGAGTGAGATGCCCACAATTCTTCATCAATAAGTCCCAAGCAGCTTTTGGTGAAGTATATTACAAAGATATGAAAGAATCAACTCAAGCAAGAGTTAAATACTTTGAAGAAAGGAAAAATGTTTGTCAATGAGTATGTTTTGAAGGTGAGTAGCATTGCAGATGCTTTGGCAGCAATTGACACAATGTCTGATGATAATGATTTGATTTCATCTAGTTTGGACGGCCTTAATAATGAGAAGGCTTGGAAATCATTTCTCACTTCTATATATATATATGAAAGCTATTTTAAATTTTTGATGAGTTGATCTCTCTCATGATTATTGAAGAGACCAATATGCAGAGTGACTCATTTGAAAGAAATACATTAAGAAAAAAATGAACCCACAAATGGGCCCCTAAAAATAATATAGTTTAAGATGGGGGACCTTTTGGATTGTCCAATATGAAGGATAGATGTTGACATCCATGGATGGTGAATCTTCTCTCTCCAAATGGGTAGTGGGGGATTTAAAAAATGAGAGAATGAATAATACAAAAAATTTCAGTTTCTCTCACCTCGTATTTCCCCCCTGTTTTGGAGAATTTTCACTTTTGGTTTTTTCCCCTCTCACAAAATCAGCTTGACCCAAAAGTTGAGGAGCAAACCACTTTCCCTCTCTTCTCTATACTAGTGAATTTTCGTCTTCGTTGAAGCTCCTTGGAGAGAGTAATTAGGGTTTTGAGCATTCTGCTTATCTCTACACTTTCTTCTCCATGAAGCTCAAGATTTTGGGCAAAACATAGGTGCCCATCTCTCTCTGCATTTTCTCTTGTTTCTATTTTTTTCAATAGGGTTTGATGTCATTTCTTATTGTTATTGTTGTTTTATTGCAAAGGTTATTTCGGGTAGGAGGCACATGTGCTTATCTCTCTCTCTCTCTCTCTCTCTCTCTCTCTCTCTCTCTCTCTCTCTCTCTCTCTCTCTCTCTCTCTCTCTCTCTCTCTCTCTCTCTCTCTCCTTTCTTCCTCCCCTCTCTCTATGTGTTCTTTCTCTTTTATATTGTATTTTCAATAGAATTTGGTGTTGGTTCTAATTGTAGTTTTCTTGTGGAGTTTATTTGGAGCAAGAGGCAAAGGTGTTAACGTGTGTGTGTGTGTGTGTGTGTGTGTGTGTGTGTGTGTGTGTGTGTGTGTGTGTGTGTGTGTATGTGTGTGTATGTGTGTGTTTGGTTTTTTTTTGTTGCTATCTTTTTAATACAGCATGATGTTAGTTCTAACCCTTATTGTTTTATTGCAGAGATCATTTTGGGTGACACTGCATAAGTGCTCATCTCTCTCTCTTCTCTCTTTCTCTCTCTATGTTTCCTCTTTTCTACTATTTTTTTAGTATACCTTTATGTAAATACTAACTCCTGCCATTGTCTTTGTAGAGATGAATTTGGGCAAGCTTGGATAGGTTGTCATTTCTTTCTCTCTCACGTGTACTCATACACACTCTCTTTCTTCCTCTCTGCATTTTCTCTTTTCTACTATCTTTACAATAGGGCTTGATGCTAGTTCTAACTTAATGATCAATTGTTGTTGCAGCACTTAACATAAGGTAGAGTAGAGATTCTGTAGCTTGATTTATAGGTAAATCTGCCATACTTTGTGGTGCCAAAATTTACTCATTTGATTGGTAACTTTTATGTTTGATGGGATTGATATTTTCTTTTGTCCATCATTTACAATGGGTTTTGATCAACAATGATTCAATCTTATCTTCAGCAGATTAGCTTATAGGTAAATTGGCCTTATTTTGTGTTGCTTCTATTCATGCAGTTATCTAGATATTTTTTGTTAAAAGGGATCATGTATGTATTTTTGTTAAAAGGGATTCATGCATGCTTTTTTTTGTACATGCAGGTATTGTACAAGGTTTAGGTGAAGCACATAATTCTTGATCAACTATTTGCTATGGTGAGTGATTTCTTTATGTTGGATGATATGAATCTGTTGGAAGTTGATGGTTCAAAAATCCTCTTTTTTATTGGTCATGTGTGTCCATTTAGATCTCCATGCCAATTGGTAATGATCATGAAACTCTTGTATCATATCATCCATATAACGCACAATGTATTGAGTCATTGAATATCTTAGGTGTCAATCCAATGTGCCTATTAAGATTTGCATGCCATGTGGCTGCTATCCTTGTAACAACTACTTTGTAATACCCACCTTTCATACAATGTATTGAGTCAAATTAGACTCATATTCATTACAATGAAATTTATTTTGGAAAAATTCACTGAGTATTCTTGTTCTATTCTTTTCATTATATTTCATGTACATACCAAATCTCAATAGCATAGAATGGCCATTGTGGAGTAGTGACATTTTGCACATGTGTAACACAAAAATTTCAGCAGCAGACAACCTTATGGAGCCAAGCATTGGCTCAAAGAATGTACATCTAAGTTGGTTCATACCAATTGCAATTTTTGCACATATATTCAAGGAATGTAAGGGTTTGAGATGTACCAAAAGCACATACATCATAAACAGAGCATTGGAGGATTATGTAACAAGGATTCTAGGAAAAACTTGGACATAAAAAATGTCTCACAGTCTTGACACAGTGGAATCTTGAGTCACAAAAAGGGACATGGATTTCAGGTAAATTTTTTCTCTCTTAGTTGACTATTATCTTACTTTGGGATAGATGAGCTAACTTTCCTTTCCAATTACAAGTACTTTGTCACATGACAACAAACTTTATGCCTAGTGTTCAAGTATCGTAGATGGAGGATGCTCAAGGGTGAATGATTGTGCCTTGATCAAGACACATGTGAATGTTACTATCATTTGTTAGGGCCGTGAGCCCTAAGTGTTGCAAATGGAGGATGATTAGCCCTTGAGTATAATGCACTAGGAAATTACAATGTTAATGTAGAATCCACCTACTAGCTTCTATTTTAAACTATATGGTAGGGAAATTTGAAACTGACCTGAGGATATTATTACCACTGGAAAGTGTGTGGCTCCATATATTTTAGAAATTGTAGCGTCTCCCTAAAAATACCAACACCAAAGGTTGTAATATCCAACATTGATAAATTTGTAGATTTTTTTGACCAATGGAATATTGTTACTTGCAAACTTGCAATATTTAAAAATTATGGTATTTATGCAAAACCATACATTGGCTATACACTTTTCACATCGACACATTTATATATGCATGTGAACCTTACAAAGACATTAAGTAAAACCATAACTTAATATCATATGTGAGCATCCCTTAATGGTTTAAAACTTATGCTTTTTAAAGTAGAACTAGTTTAGTTCTTGTTTCATTATTTCATTTCACATTTTCTCTCTTCATCTCTTTACATCCACCACATCCCTCCTATCTACTACGATGGATGCTCAGGCACACTTTAACGAGTGGATCCACGAGACTATCTTTGCCAGCCAAGGTGACAAGATATTTCAAGTTTTCTCTAAGAACTTTAACCTTGAAAGCGTGCTCTCATTGCTGGATCCTCCCCTTTAGGTTTTGGAAGACTTTGTGAGCACCATTGATACTTGCACATACTTCATCGAGCGATTTGACATGATTTGGGTGCCTTTGAAACAACTCATGGTATTTTAAGCAAGAAAGAATCACCAAAAGGTGGTAAATAGGTGTCTGTCCCACATGGATTCTTTGCACAGAGTATGCATTATTCCCATGGGTAGTGCACCACAGGTACATCATCTTTGGATCTCATGGAGTGTGATTGTGCATTGGCAATTTACCTCCTTGCATTGGATACACCCCTAGAGGAGGAGAGAGATGAAGATACAATTTCATAGGTTGTTGCTATCACCTAGACACAGGAGAAGAGCCAATTCAAGAGTTCATAAATGTTGAAGAGGAACATCAGGTGGTGGTAGAGCAAGGGTTGGCTCTCATGGTGTCATCTTCTTCAGAAAAACCACAAGTTGACAAACCCAACCTCGTCTCCTTGATGCCCATTGAAGTGGATGGCATGCAGTACTTACTTCTATCAGATATGCTGTAATACTTGAAAATGAAGGAAGAATAGTTGTTTTCCGTCCTAGTCCGGGATTTTATGGAAGACCTGATCGATTATGATCACATGGATGTGCATCCAATGATGGCAGAGATACTGTATCCCTATAAATAAATATTTATTAAATAAATATGTGATTTGTGTAAGTGTGACGATAATGTGTGGTATGTGAATGATGCATTCACAAAGGTTAGCATAATCTAATTTAATTATATCAACACATAGTACTGCACTTGCGACTATGCATAGGCGATAATGTAACTCGTATCTATATGTATTACTACTTTTGATGCGTGCGTACGTTAAACAAAAATTAAGAGTTGTGTGTTTCAAGAAAAAAAATAAAACAAATTTACTCAATTAATTGAATTCAATACACATCAGATGAGATATATGTATGTGTGTGTGTGTGTGTGTGTGTGTGTGTATTCCAATGTGGCAGAGTATTAAAAATATTTTGGCATTCCAAGATGCTATGGTGCTATAACACTCATTACAAAATCTTGCATCGTTAATCTCATAACCTATGGAGGAGTTCCCTTGCTATGTCGAAGCAGCCGAACGATAAAGTTCATGTCTTTATCTGTGATTGTGATGCGCTTTGCATGGATGGCTGCTAGCTGTGTATCATCAAACAAGTCGATGAGAAACCCCTCTACAGTTGTTTGAGGGTCTCCATAGCTACAACAATCCACTTTTCTGCCGTCGTGGTGGGTCATCGCACACTCACACCAAAAATCTTCCTAGCCCTGCACAACTTCCCAAACAACCTTATGAAAAGATCTTTTTGGGATGAGAAGCTCGTATCCGCGCTAGATCCTCCTTATCTCGCGAAGGGTGATAGTGCCCGATTTCCATCTTCCATTCTTCTCTAGTGGTCATTGTGCTCTATGGACAGCACTCGCTACTGCACCAGAGGAGGCCCCATCTTGTGCTCTAGGTGACAGGCCTTGGCGTAAGGCCTTCCCGTGGGCAAAAACGGTGACATGCTTGCTTAGTGCATGCCACGCAAGCTCAAGAAGGGCAAGGTGGAGAAGAGACAGAGGATGGGGGTGTGAGAATGGAGGAAGCAAAGAATGCAAGATGTGAAAATGAGAAGAAGAATGAACTTTTAACCTATTTAAACCCCAAAACTGGGCTAATACATCTTCATACGCATTGTGGACATCGTGTGATTGTAAATCCATAACCTTTTATTGGAATGCGAAAAAACTTCACACGCACACTCGTTGGTTGGCCAAGAGCCCAATTTTTTTCTTTTTGGAAAAAAAAAGGCTACAGACCCCTCTTTTAAAGTTTGGTAGGAAAGTGGCTCTAGACACCAGACTTTGGATAGGGGTTTGCATGCATTTCTTTTCCCAAAAAAAATGTCTCTTGGCCACCTAATGAGTGCGTGTGTGAAGTTTCGTTGCATTCCAATATAATTTGGTATTTTTAAAATTATCCTACATCAAAATTATGAATGGATTGATAATTGAGAAATCAACATCACAAATACTAGCCCTTAGAAACTTCACACCACATAGACCGTACAAAGGCATCAGAAGTAAAGTCTGCAACAAGAAATGGAAAATTTTTGCATGTTTTTCCTATTGAAATTGATAGTGCTAGCAAAAATTGTAAGTAAGATTTGAGAATACAACAAAGATGCATAGTCAAAGTTGAGAGCAAAGGAAAAGAGTAAAAATTTAATTGATATTTTAAGGGTGCATACAATAGTTTTGCACTGGGACATAGTGATATCTCGAACACTATGCCAAAAAAGATAACATTACAAACTATGTTCATTCCATTGGAACGAATGTATCCTTCACTACTTGAAGACTTCTTACAAGTTGGAAGTCATTGGGAGTTATAGAGATGCTCTTCGCATGTATTGCACAATGCTAAGCATCAGTCATCAAGTCAACCAAAAAATGCCTCTGCAGCAGCACACTGTAAAGCATGAAGACATTCTTTTGTGAAGGGATTAGTTCTATCCTGACCTTGTGCCAGAAACCACCTCCTACTTTTTCTACGATAAAGGTCTTGCAGAATCTCGTGAATAAGTCTCGAGAATCTCGCCTTCAGAATGAAGAGATCAAAAGAGGGCTAATACCTCCTGATTTCTCTCAAGGTCACTGTACCTAGCTTCCACTTGTGTTTCTTATGGGGATGTTGAAGAGAACCCTTGTGAGGGTGGCTTAAGGAAGATGGGTTAGGTTGAGAAGGGGGTGCATTTGAGCTAGTAGATGCTCTAAGGGGCTGAATACGATATGGGGCTCTGAGGGAAATCTTATTTGCAACTACCTTAGGCCTAGCCATCTTTCTTGCACAAGATATGTGAGAACTCAATGAACAAGATGGAAAGTGAAACCCTCTTTTATATAACTCTAAATTGTAAGACTCACTCACATAGATGCACACTCTCTCTTTCTCTCTTAAACAATGAATTGCATTCACACTGAACATATTGTTCATCTTACTATCTTAGCTCTCTTCAAACCCATATATTGCCTTCTTGAAGCCTTATTTCTAGCCACTTGGTAGGGTTTTCTTTGGCACTTGAGGCTTCATAATGCACTCTTTTAGTGACACGACGTGATTCCATCATGTTTGCAATCGATTCATTAATACTTCCATTTGCTCTCTTTTGCGAGAGTTCAGCTTCATCTGCTACTATAATCCTATACCACTAAGATAGCAATTGGACCATTGGATTGCTACCATTCACCCCATTAGGGGAGTTTTGAGGTCTCGAAAATACCTTTTAGGATGTGGAGAGAGAGTGCTCTAGACCAATAAGAGCAAAGCCTCCGTAACGGAACTTCTATTTTAAAAAAATTAAAAAATCATTTTATAAAAATATATAAATATGATAATATTACGAATTTGTATTTTTATTATGTATTTTTAGTCTCTTATATTCGTGATTATGACATATTTTGCATAAAATGGCATAGAGTCTCGGCTACTTTTATTTAATGATGTTTCTAGATTAATGATAATGACTGATGTAATCGAAATTCAAATTGGTGAAAAGCATGGCGCTCAGTTTTTTCCCTCCTTTCTTTTATTCCTCTATTGTTTTTCCCTCCGTTATGATAGCCTAGTCCTCTCTCTCTCTCTCTCTCTCTCTCTCTCTCTCTCTCTCTCTCTCTCTCTCTCTCTCTCTCTCTCTCTCTCTCTCTCTCTCTCTCTCTGTGTGTGTGTGTGTGTGTGTGTGTGTGTGTGTGTGTGTGTGTGTGTGTGTGTGTGTGTGTGTGTGTGTGCATGTATCTCTCTCTTCTACCATGGATACAGAAATTCGACCTTCAACAAGGCATCCAAGCTCCCAAATCACATCCATATCAGTGTTTAACTCATTCCAAACTGATGGAAGATGGATTCCTACTATCATTAGCAAAGGTAGTTGGATCACCATGCAACAAGCAAAACGTGGAAAAAGGCAAAGACATGAGAGCTCGTTTATCTCTGCTTGGAAGGGCAGAATCCGAGATTTTAAGCTTGGAGCAAATAAGAATAGTATCAAAGAGATACCAGTGCAACATGTGTTCATGCATAGAGAGCTGTGTTTGAAACCTGGATCTTCAAAGCTTCCAATGCATAGACCAAATTGTAAGAATTTGATTCTTAAAGTTTTTCCTTTCTTAAACATGGTTTAGGTTTTTCCATTATGATATTTGTTTGTCTTGTAGATGTCTATCCCTCTAATCTTGAGGAATGGCAACCAGTGGAATCTATTATTGATGTTATTGATGTTATACATGGTTCAATTGGAGAAGAAATGTATAGAGGTAGAAAGAAGACAGAGCTTGCAGAGAATGGAATATTCTTTTATGACCATTCTTATGTTATTCCTATGCGGCATTGCCAATGGGGATCAATAAAACTCCTTCCTTTGCCAGATTTTTCAAGCTTTGAGTGGCCTTTGCCAAGTCCAGCTACTAGTGAGGGCTATAGATGTAAGATATTTTCTAAGATCCAGAAAGCACTAAAATCTAATATCTCAAGTAGGCTAAGCAAAGTTACTTTATTTATGCCTATTAATATATTTATTGATTTCTTCTCTAATATGGAGATAAGAATAACAAAAACCATGCTTTCAGTGAAGAGACTAACATATGATCATATCATACAATTTGTTGATGAAGGATGGGATACAAGGACAGAAGGAAAAATTATATGTAAGATAGATCAAGACTCTATAGCTTGTAAATATATGATTGCTACTCAAAATTTTATCCTTAGCTTTTACTATAGTCGATGGTATTTTGTTGGTAGTAGTCTAGTTGCTTTAGACCAGAATCTTAATAATTTCAGCAAGGATCCTATTGTGGATCTTGATATTTGGTTCAACGAGGATATTATTGCAATCTTAAAGATCAGAAAATCATGTACGCTACATCAAGTGAGGATGGATTTACAAAATGAAGACATTGAACTACCATGCTGCTTTGTATTCCAACTTGACAAGAAACGAGTAAGTTTTCACATCATATTATATCTACTTAGATGTATATCAAGATCTCACTTTCTAACTAACAAACATTTGTAATTTATTTTTTGCAGATATCGAAAAGGAGAGAAAATAAAATACACTGCAATGACATTCAAGAAAAGATATCTTTACTATCAATATAAAATACATGTACAAATTTTGTAGCAGATGTCTATCTGCCATCTCTATGAGATATACAAGGGCTGAAGGGCAAATTTCTATATATGAAGGCCTACAAGGCGATATGGCAAAGCTATTTCTTTTTTGGAGAACTATCCTTTCTAGGAGTCCTTTTGCCTTTCTTTGATGTCTTGGGTATAGAAGGTGTTGAAGCTGTGGATTTGCCTTCCGTGGTTATAGGCACCGCATCTCCTTCATGGTGCAAATCCCCACCAATCTCTGTTGTTGGTTGTATACAATTGACCATCATATACTTCAAGAGCTTTGCTCTGATGTACCAAATATGCTCAGATGTATAGCAATCCTTCGAAAACTGTCACACATTTATAGAAAAAAGAGTTTTAGTTCATTATTGTTCTTACAATAGACTATATTTTTATCATCAATGGACTATTTGCAATTAATATCTATCTTAAAGTTTAGCATCTTTCATATTACCTTTACATGTTTATCATCATTAAGATAAACAAAGTTAACCATTCTTCTAGCATTTGCAATCACCCTCCAGCCACAAGAATGGCTATCATCCTGATGGGGACACTGTAACCACCAACACAAAGTAAAACTATAAAGAGGACGAATGGTAGTTCATAGAATAAACTCATGTTTCAATTATTTTAATGAATAACTTACCGCAACTTGTCTATATTGCATTGTTGCAAGCAAATCAGATGGCATAGGGGGTCTTTTCTCTAGCTCTTCAATTAATCTTTTGGCACCTCTGTATATAAAATATGTTGAAATTTAGAGTACTTACAAAAAAAAGAATTGAAATATCAAGGAGCCCTTGGATAATATAACTTACAATTTAGCATTTCCATGGCTTCCTTTCATAGAGTTGATTAAAAAGCATTGCTTATCCACAAGGTCTATTGCAATCAAGCTCCAATGAGAACTAAAAGCAATCATATCTCAACAAATTAGTAGGATAAAATCTCAAAAACTCTAATAGAATATTGAATCACTTACTTTTCATTATATGGAATTATAAGCAGCTCCAAAGTATCGAAGTCAATCAAATTGAGCCAGTGCTCAATAAAACTTGCATCAAGCTCATTCCTCATAAAGAATGAGATAGATGGATCAAAAACCTCAATTTTTTGTTGTATATCCAAAGGAAACTCATGCATTATACACCTAGAAAAGGCATAGAAATAGTGAGTATAAACAAGAAAAATCTTATTGCTAAAAAAATATCAAAAAGTATAAGTAATTATGGATGGACATACCTTAGGCCAACAAGAATAAGACTGTCATTTACTTCTCTTCTTTTATCCTTAAGAATCTGAACACATGCAGCATCAAAGGAGATAACCTCAGTTCTTTTGCCTAAGTCATCAGGTAAGAAACAAAACACATTGAATCCTTTTGGATTAGTTGCTTCAAGAAGGGTGGCTAGCTCATTTTCAAAGGGCTCTAGTTGCTCTATTTCCCTTTCTTCAACCCTTTGCCTCCTATACTCTCTCCATTTATCTGCTTGTTCCTCTTTAGCCTTCTCCTCTTTTTCATGTTGCCTTGTATCCTTCTCATGGGTGACATCCTCAACCCTGACACCAGAATCATCTTTCTTTCTTCTAGCTGGGGGCACATTAAGGATATTAAATGTCTTCATATCAGTGAGGGGAATTGGCTCAAGGACCTTTGAAAATCTATATCTTAGCCTCCTAAGAATTACCATGTCCTTGTCCATGAGTGTGAGCCTATGAGCATGAGCAGCACAAATGTAGGCATCTTGGAAAAACTCAATTAGAAAATCCTCTGTGGCTTCTTGTATACAATTAAGAGTTGTTCTTGTCCATCTGAAACTATCCAAACTATATCTGTCACAAATTTCCCTGACAAGCCTCTGAAAAGACAACTTTGGAATTGCATTGTCAAGAGCATTTACTGCCTTCCTAATCTCCCTTAGACACCTGACATTTTGAGAAAACCTTCTTCTTGGCTTTGACTTTCTAGAGAGCTTCTGAGGCTTTGAAGACTGATGAATCTTTGATGCTAAATCCCTAGGATCAATCTTCTCTTTTCTTGCTGTTGCCTTAGTCCTAGCCATCTGCCAAAAAAACATATGTTACTTCTTCTCCAGCATGTAAAGCAAAACGCGAGTCCCAGACAAGAGTTATCTATGCTGCATGGCGTTTTCTCGTATCAGCTGAATTTTTCTCGAGCTGTCTAGTGAAACGCGAGTGTCAAGCAAGGCGCCTCCTTGCAGCTGCTTCTTTTCGCGTTTCACCGGACTTGTTGTCCATTGTGTCCAGTGAAACGCGAATTTAAGCCAGGAAACCTGCTTGAAGTACCTTATTTTCGCGTTTCACTGGACAACTCATGAATAGCATAAAAATTGATAGAACCAAGAAAAAAGAGCTTTGATCCAAGGAAAGCTTTTAAGATTACTTAAAATATCCATAGAATTAGGGAGAAAATTTGAAGATTTCCTTAAATATCCACAATATTAAGGAATGCTTTCACTGTGGAAAAAATTCTTTTGTAGTGGTCATGAGCTAATAATAACATAAAGGATTAAGGAAAAATATCAAAACAATGCATTGAATGGAGCTTGTTATTGAAAAGCAAGATGCAGAAACCATACCTTCTTTTTAGCTTGTTCTTCACAATCTTAGCCTAAAGATGACAATATGCTTGAAGGTTTGCTTTGTTGGGGAAGCAGTGAAATGCTTGGAGATTGGAAGGAAATGCTTGGAGACTGGAAGGAACACCAAAAACAAAGATGGAGTAGCGATGAAATGCGATGAAAGCTGAAGGCGGTGAATTTGCATGGACTCAACGTTCTTCGCAAAGTGTTAATAACACACGTGTGACGTACTCTCGCTTATCGGAATTTTTTATTTACTTGGAAAAGGGTTATTTGACACACGTGTAACGTATTTTTGGAAAAAGAGAATGCGCACGTCTTCTGAGGAGTTTATTACGCTGTGTTAAGTCAGACACGTGTACACGTATTTTTCCATTATTACACAAACTTTTTCGTTGGAACTATCACCACATGCTTAACGGTCGATATAAAAGCATTTCAAACCCATTTCTCCGACATTGTCTTTTTCTCTGCCAAATTTCGTCTCCACTTCCCTTCAAGGTCCTTGCATCCTGTGTGGAGAGCAGTTCAACAATCTTTGATAGGTAACAATTTTTTTTATTACAAGCATTTTAACAAAATAAATTTGATTAATATAGAAAGAATGTTTTATAACACTTAAACAATTAAAGATGTTATGTGCTTTCTATCTTTCAAAAGCAGCATAGCTTTTCCAAAAATGATTATATCATCAATTTGTGTGTTTCCATAGAATTTATTTATTGTTCATGTTTCTTTTCTTCATTTGCAATTTTTGACAAGTAAAACGCGAGACAATGTCTCTGTTGATGATATTTTGCTTAGTATCGCGTTTCACCGGCCACATATTAGAATAATTTTTGTCTTCAAGCTAGTGTCCGATGAAACGCGATTCCTTCACAGGCATTTGCCTTACACACTTGAATTTTCGCGTTTCACCGGTCAACTAAAAAAATTCTCCTGTTTTGATTTTTTTGTCTTGGAAAATCAATGTTGGGGCCTCTTTCCATGATATCATCTTGTTTTATTGGATATTGGTTCTTTTGTGCTTTTTTTTTCAGGGATAAATATTTTTCTGGTCAAAATGACAAAGAGGAAGCTATCTCTGGAAGGAATGGATGAGGAGGAGATAATTGAGACATCTGATGATAGGCTCTTTGATTTTTTACACACCATTGGAAATTCTTCCATGTTTTGCTATATCAGGGAAATTTTCAATGTTCCTTTTGATTTGAAGGAGTTATTGGAGGATCTTGATGATAAACTTAAGGAGTACAGATGTTTTTATGATAGACATGTGCAAGGTTTGGAAGTCAATGGATTTGTTCATTATACTGATGTCATGGGAGCCACCAATACATCCAGGTCAACGTTGCTCGGCAGGTTCAACCTCATTGATGAGGAATTCAGAAAGAAAGAAACATGTTGCCCTTTCCACAGGTACCAACACCAATGCCTTCTAATCCAGAAGGACGTTGGATTTATTGTGTATCTTCAGTACATGGAAAATTCTTCTCCAGATATAGACCAACGGATAAAGCTAGAGGATATTGCAAGTATGGATAAGGAGGTCGAAGAGAAGGAGGAGATGTTCCAAGAAGATGTTGAGAATCAACTTGTCCAAGGTTTTGATGTAGGTTTATTCAAGAGTGACAATATCACAATGGTGGAAGAAAAGGAGATTGAGCCAAGTGCACAGGTTGATGAAGAAGGTCCTCTTGCCTGTGTTCCAACATTTCCCACTTATCTTATCAACAAGAAGAGATATGTGTTGCTAAATGATATTCAACATCTTTTTGATCTTAGAGAAGATTATTGCTTAGCAATCCTTGCAGGTTGGGGCAAAAATGACATGAATTTTATAGGTTATGAACAAGAACCACTAGCAAGTCTTGATGTTGAGGGAGAGAATTTCCAAGATAGCTCTATAGCCTTACATACATGTATTAATCAGATCATAGAATACGAAAAGGGGGGGCTACCTACAGAAGAAGAGTTCTTGCAGGTCCAGAAGAAACTTCATATTGATGATGTAGGGTATGAAGAGAGATTGAAGTCTCCACCAGATGAGAAGCCCAAGAGTTCAATAAATCTTTATGATGATAGTCTTCTTGAAGAAGATGAACACCCTAAGGTATGAAATATAATTCGAAGTTACCCATTGAGTTTATGTTAGACTTTATTATGCATTATAGATAAATATCTTATATCTTGTACTGTTGTGGTTTGTTCTATAGATTGAGATTGAAGATCTGGACAACTTTCTTGGAAGGGCCAAGGGCTCTAGGCCAATGAAGCTTGGAAAAAATCAAAGCCTTGGCCATTATATTGGAAACTTAAACAATCAAACAATTGTAATATATCATAGTAGATTGTCAAGCTCTCCAAGTCTACCAATGATGGCTTTGAGAGCTATCTCAAAGGTTATTGGATCTCAAGTTTTCAGCAGAGGTTTGGACAAGATCATTTTGGTGGAGAAGGAAGAAGCCATAAGAGTTTTTGGCTTTATGCCTGGATACAGTGGATCTAGAGCTGGATATTTTGGAGTTCTTGGCTCCTATTTGCTCTCTTATGTAGGAGATAGTAAGAATTTGAAGCTTCTTCCAGGCTATCGAAAACAAGAGTTTTTGAAATACAGAGGTCTTATTGAGTGGGATGAAACAAAAGATTCCTCTAGAGGCCCTGTCGAGCTACCTGAAACCAAGGACTCCACTGAAGGCCCTGTTGAGATGCCTGAAACTAAGGACTCTTCTGCAACACAATCAGACTAGAAGATGCCAAAGATTAAGGGTTTCTTGAAACCCATCTTTTCCCAACTCTTTGTTTGGTTTGTAACCATTCTGTAAATCTTTGCTTTGCGCAAGAATTTAAATATCTATCTTTTCTTCTTTGGGTAACAATTTGTATAGTCCTTGCTAAAGATGATGTATTGCTTGATGTGGTTGTATCTTTAAGCTTGAATTTATGCCAAATTTGTCGATAGAACCATTGAAAGACCTCTAATAAACTGTTGGCTTTGTGTCTTCCACCTCCATGTCTTGTATGTCTGAAATATTTTGTTCTTGCTTGATAATGTGATTTTTCCATACCTTGGGTTGACCAGATAGATAGAGATCCATATTGTTTAATAAAGTATGGAGCATGGTTGTATAGAATATGCTGCATAGTCAACAAACAAGGAAAGTTATTAAAAAATATTATATGAGTTCGACAATGAAGAAACAAACATATACAAACTTCTTACCATATAGTGAGTAAAGTGTTGATCACCCCAAGCTTCTGTCATCGCCTTTTTGAAAAGGTTCAATTGGTTTTTAAAGTCTTTGAGATCATCATCATTCCATTCAGTCTTATCACAATAAAAAAACACTTTGTCTAGTGTTTCCCAAACTTTAGCTTTTCTATTTCGAGCTTGTCCATTATCAGTGTGATCCTTAACTGCATTATGTAGGGATTTCCACTGATTAAATTTAATAGTTGAGCCACCATTTCTCGAGTTTATCTTGCCAAGTCTCCCATGAAAGCCTAGAAACCTTCTAGCCTTCACTCCACCAATAGATGGTTTTTTTGGGACACAATTACCATCCTTAGACTTTTGAAGATCTGGTTCAATAACAACATTGCCACCATGCAAACCAATTGCAGAGAGAACTTTTTCAACCTTTGTTATAGCATCTGTTCTAGTTGATAATGGCTTCAACTTCCATGCAAATCCTATATAGAGATGAACAAGCTTTTCGATTATCCTGCAAAGTGCATGAAGTGTACAAATATGGGCATTCGCTAAAGGAATGTCCAAGACTGGTTTAAACTGTGGATCCTTATTGTGCCTAGAGGGAGCTCTATTCCAATTGCTTGAGTTTAACTCTACAGCTGGTGACATGCAGTATAAGCAAGGAGATCTCGAGTTAGCTCCCTTTGATACATTATACATACATTTGAGTGTCTTTAGGTCACCAGCTATGTGCCACTCAATCCTGTAGTTCCCTAATCCTTCAACAAATAGCTCTTCTCCTGCTTGTTGCCTTTGAATAACATTAGGTATTTATGTTTGATGAAAAACCCAATATAGTATATCAAAATTCTCAGTATCTACCTCAAATGCTCCTAGCCACCAGATGTTATATTCAGATTGAACACTAAATGATGTTGAGTGATTGCAATGACTTGACGAAAGTGCTCTATTCATCAAGGTGATAGAGATTCTCTCCAATTTTTTACATTTCAGAATCTCACTTTCATCAAGTTTAATCACAAATCTAGCCACTCCCTGTGCCTCTGCTACTGACGAGTCATAAAATTTGATCATTAAGCATTGTAGGGTGGGCAAGTCAAGGAAAATATTGTTAAATTCATTGAATGTAACCTCCTTTTTCTTGCCCTTGAAGCTAGCCTTGATATGAAAAGGCTCACCTAGAATCTCCATCACTTTGTTATTAACTCTCTGTCTGATAGTCCTAACCACAAATGGTTTCGGAAGTATGCAATTGTGTACCTGTCCTTGCTTCATATTTGATTGTAAAAGTTGGAAAAGTTGCATATAAGCATCTCGACTGATACCAATACTATCCAGTGTCTTCTGTACTAACTCAGAATCCAAAGAATGATCCTTCACAAATGACTCCAAGCATTGTTTCTTTGCCTTTTTAAATTTCTTCTTCTCCAAAATATCCTTTGAAACCACTGAAGGAAGAAGATGATAATAAAACTGAGTTGCTTTTAAAGAATCTCTTTCACTTGCATTTGGTTGTAGAAGAGATCTAAGCAAAATTAACATCACAAATCAATGCAAGTAGTTTAAATAAAGCCATATTTAAGATTTTTCAAGTGAAAAAAAATATACCTTGCTGCTTGGATTCTTTTACCACAGCCTCCTCCTCCTCGTTTGAGATTCTCAATATTTTTAAGAGCTCTTTGTCGATTTCGAAGGCCTAATAAAGTTTGCTTTTGTTGATAAGCTTTGATACGCTTTTCCAATGAATGAATTTTTTGTTGACAATCCTCTAGCTTCTGCAACAACTCTATATTGTGTTTCATCAAAAGATGATTCTCTAGTCCAAGGATGTCCTTTTCTGCAACAAGATTAAGTGTATAACCTAAAAATCCATTGTAACCATCACCAATAAACCTCATTAATGACGAGCTATTATAGAAAGGAGGAGTGCTATTTCTGCTAGGATCTTTGGGATATAGCTTTCCATCTAACCAAAGATCAATATTCTTCTTTCCTTCAAACCTCAGTATATGTTTCATAGACTCTGTAACCGTGATAGATTTTGTTCTCTTTCTTATCGGTTCATACTCACTGTCCAACTCAATATGAAGATGATAGAGAGGTCTTTTATGAGAGGTACAGAGATCATTAGATGATTGATCCATAGCTGAGTTACAGAGATCATTGGTGGGTGATTGATCCATAGCTAAGGATATGATTAGAAGCAAGAACGAAAACAAAGAAGAGACTAATAAGGAGGAGAAAAAAAGAAGAGAGAAACGATGGAGAAACGATGGAGGGAGGCAATCGAGTATCCACCAAAATTCAAATTGAATATTACTTTTCACTTTAATGAGGAGAGGTAAGATCTTCATTATGACAACCTTGCCAACTTTATGGCGACCTAGATTTCTAGGTTTGATGTGACCACGAGAATATCACGACAATGACTTATTAACGAATTTTGATATTTTAACTTACCAAAATATAAACCTTTTAAAAATTCTATAAAATTATTTTATTTCATAAATTGTTTTCTCTCTCGGATCTCTTACAGGGCATTTTCGAGACCTCAAAACTCCCCTAATGTCCACGATGGTCAGTTTTTATTTGGTATGCATCACACACTATCCAATGTAAATTTTCCATCCCATGTGTGGACCAAAATCCGATGCTTCCCTTTTCTGTAAAGTATGGCCCATGTGCCACAAGGATATGCTACAAAGACACATATCACACATGAGTAAAACTATGCCCAATAGTTTATACAATTCATAAAATTTTAAAATATTGACTTAGTACACACCATGTAATGTGTGATTGAGATTTTGCCTATGCTTCCACCATGTCTTCGTAGAAGCTATGCATAACATCAATAAATTCTTGCTTATCTTCATTGTTAAACACCATCTTGCAAAGTAAAGAAGAAAATTTATTAAGAATAATCCAAACCTTAGCTTTGGCCAACCTTGTTTTTCCTCCATTACTTCGATTGGAAACTACAAAATGCAACTTTTTCCACCCATCATAGTCTTGTGGCCTATGAACCACGACATTCCCTTCCTCACTGATGGGTACTAAGAGAAACTTTCTACCCTTTGCTCCTCCAAAGAAAGGATTTTTTGGCAAGTTACGAGATTTTCCTGATCTCTTTTCATCTTTTTGAATCGTCACTTGATGCTTGTATAGCCCAATTTATGATAGCACTTGCTCCATATTCCTGCACGTTGTAATGGCTTCTTTTTTTGGTTGCATCCTATAAGCAAAGAAAATGTATTCATATACAAGTTTCTCTATGATTTTGACAAAATCATGCAATGAACAAATATAAATACAATCCAATGGAATGTTGAATATGGGATTCCAAGTGGGATATTCTCTATTGTGCATTGGTGTAGCACTTATCACCCTTTGCCAATTCTTATTTCCATCCTTTCCTTCCATCCTCTCTGTCAAGCAATATATGCATGGATTCTTTGTATTTGCACCATTGGAGATTCCACACATTCATTTTAAAGTTTTCAAGTCTCCTACAAGATGCCATTTAACCAAGTATTGACCATATCCTTAAATCAAGAGCATCACGAGCATCTCACCATGTTCCTAATGATCAAATGATGTTTGGAATGCTTGTGTGCATAAAGAACTATTGCAGCACCTCAAATGTTTCCTTAGGATCTTCAAATGTAGTGAGTCATCATACATGGTGCTCAAATTGAACACTAAAGTTCCCTGGGTTGTTCTTGTTGAATTGTAATGCTCTATTCATCAAAGTTATGCTAACTCTTTCAAGCTTTACTCCTTTGACGACCTCACTTTCATCCAAATTTATAACAAACTGCAATTTACCCATTACATTTCTCAACAGACATATTGTAGTACATTATCATTGCCAACTGCACCTTGTACAAATCTAAATAGTAATTGTTGAGTTTGGTGAACTTCACCTCATATGCATTTTTAGTACCAACCTTTAGTGCTTCCACGCATTGAACATGCATGTGACAGATGATTTTTGACACCGAGAAGTGCTTAAAGATAGCCAAAATTTTTGACTTTCAAGGAAAAAATAGACTTCGTCGAAGGCGGCAGCTGCAATCAGTATGATTTTAAGCGGCATTGCCCCAAAAGTGCTTTAAAGACCCACCGAGCAACGATTGGGGAATTTTCATTATTTTTTGGCATGTTAAATGGGACTTTTGGATATGCTCGGCAGTGCGGGACTTCAAGAAAAATGCTTAAAATTTTTTAGTGGCCAAATCCGAGACCGGACGCGGGAGATATGTCGGAAGGGAGGCCAAGGACCAAGATGGCCAAGTGGGAAAAGACTTTAGCCAAAGGGGTGTGACCTTTGGGGGCTCCCATTGGAGCCCCCAACCAAAAAAAATAATTTTGTGGGGGGGGAACCGATTTTTTCGAGTGCATCAGAAAACGGTGCCATGGATGGAGGAGGTGACAATTTTTGTGAAAGGGGGGTTGTAGAGCTTCAATGCACCCCTCCAACAGATTACTTGGCTGATCTTCCTCCTGTCTATGCTTCCTATAGCCTGTCTCTGCATGTGAGATGGCTGCCTGAAGATGGAGAATAAAAACCAGTATTTCTCTCTCCTCTCTCTCTCTCTTCCAAGTGGCAATTCATGTGGGAAGAATCAAGAAGAGAACCACTTGAAAGATGCTTGTCCGGCATGGTACCGGATCACTCCCGGATCGATAGAGGGCTAGAGTTGGATGTTCAAAGGTGGGATAAGCCTTGAATGAGGACTGATCTGTAGTCCCACATCAGATTTTAAAACCCGCAAAGAAGGAAAAAAAACAAGTAACTCTATTTTACAAAGGAAAATTACTTGTTTTTTATATTTGATTGAGCCAATGTTGTTCTTATGGAGTGAAAATTGGTAGACATGTTGTTTATTGTTTGTTCTATGCTTGTATAGTGAAAAATTTAGAAAATATAAAGCCAAAATATTGAAAATAATTTTAAGAAACCCGTAAAACACGGTTTTTATAAGAAAAATGAGATTTTTGGTGTTTTCGGGTAGGATAAACCAATGCACATGGGATAAAATGCCAATAAAATCTATATTTCTATTGTTCTAAGAATCAAGAGCCACAGATCTAAAATTATATCAACTTTTTATTGAAAAAATAGAGAAAAATAGAGAAAATGGAGAAAAGTAGAAATACGCATTAGAAAAATACCAAAAAATATAATAAGTGGTTGTGGATGTATGATAGGGAAAAGAATGAGGTTTGGCCTCAGTTTGCCCTATTTTTTTGTCACAGTGTGTGATTTATTACTTTTTATATATTAAACCATGACAAAACAACCTCTATACACCTATGCAACGAAGCAAAACTTAAACGGTGAGGGGAAGGAGGATTTTGTGCAACAGTTTGAGGGCTGAAATAATACACATTCTGATTGTTTTTCTATGCATAACATTTAGGAAATGACCTATTTGGAAATAAGGGATCTAGTAGCACAAGGTTCGCCTTGGTGCTAGATTCTTACAATGAAGCATATACGTATTAGTTGAAATTCATGAAAAGACTATTTGCGTACTAGCACATAGGCTACTTTCGAAACATAACTGTTTGTACACAATGAGACATCCACTATTGCATTGATCATACATATGGTATCAACTCTTGGAAATGCATGGCAATTGTTTGAATTATAGTTGACCCACGTTTGAGAGGGTGAGATTCCCCTTGCCGTAGGTGAGCCGTTCATTTCTTCGGGGAAATTATTGGTGAGAAAACATGGTATCTCTTGGATCTCGCTGACAAAGAGAGGAGTCTTGTGCGAATGTTAGGTATTCCTCTCTTTGTAGGTATTCCTCTCTTTGTCAGCGAATGTGCGAGATGTGTAGCTGTTCTTCTCTTGTGCGAATGTGCGAAATTATTAGCCAAATGGTAGGGAAAGTGTTGTAGGTTTGATTTAATGCAAAAGGTTATATTGTAGAAGTCTACTTTAATGATTAATACAAGTTGGTTGCAAAAGAAAGTAGAGTTGGTCACATGTTCACTTTAGATGTTGAAATTCCTACAACGAATGCTGCTATGTATGCTAAAGGAAAATGAGTGATTGAAAACATTGAAATATAGAATAACATATTGGACATGCAAATGTGCAAAGGTTCAAATTAATGTAATCCAAAGGATTGGTTGTAGGGTTACCTACTTTTAGAGTTATAAAATTTCATAAAGTTTATGAAGCATATCAGTTTGATAAGTAGGCAAGACAACCTTTTTTGCTTGCATGACAAAGATGTGAGCAAAAATATACTTGATGTTGTAACATACAGATGTTTGGGAGCCTACAAAAAATGTCTCTCTTAGTGGCAGTAAATACTTTGTCATGTTTATTGATAATTGTTTAAGGAAGTTGTGGGTATATTTCTTGAAGGAAAAGAGTGATGTATTTGAACACTTCAAAAGTTTCAAGACTGTGATTGAAATAGAAATAAGATTGAAAGTCAAGAGCTTGAGATGAGATGGAGAGGGAGAGTACCTCTCTAGTGAGTTTAGTGTCTTTTTGAGGTCTCATGGGATAAAGAGATAGTTTACTATGTAGGTATATCCCACAACAAAACAGGGTTGTAGAAAGAAAAAATAGGCATATTGAAGAAGTTGCACAGATACTGACAGCTAAAAAGAATATGCCAAAACGTTTTTTGTCTATATCTCTTTATATTGTTGTCTATATTATAAAAAAAACTCCCATAGTTGCAATTCATAGGATGATTCTTGAAGAATGCTTTACAGGCAAGAAGCTTGATGTATCACACTTGAAAGTATTCGATGTATTGCGTATGTTCATGTACTAGATGAGTTGCGAAAGAAACTTGATCCAAAGGTTGAAAAATATATTTTTATCAAATACTCTTTGAAGCAAAAAAGATTTCATTGTTATAACCCTATCATAGTGAGTTCAGAGAAGGTAGGGATGTTATTTTTAATGAGATGAGTAGTTGCTATACATCTAATGGTGATGCATCAAATAATGATTATGATGATGATTGTGATAGCTATCTACGATAGAACTAAAAGCAAGGATTGTTGAGCCTTTGTAGACTAAAAATATCATTTGGTACTACATCTATAGTTAGCCCTTGGTTTGGGAGACTAAGGAGTAGCCCCACATCTTCAGGTGGATCTATAAGTGTTACAAGTAAAGAAAGTGTTGGATAGTAATGATATATCTACTAGTAATTTGGGATTTGATGGAGATTCTAGGGGTTAAGAGATTTTGGATGATGAACTTGGTATTCCTTTAGTTAGGAAACTAGGTGTATAGAGAGCACATGGTAATGTAAAGGCTCAACTAAGTGATCCAATGATACACAAGTCTAGCAGGGTTAGATAACTTGTTAAAAGATTTTTTTTTGAAAGTTATTCAGCTCACCATTATGCTTATATGGTAAAGGTAGTTAAGGATGTTGACCTCACTTTTTTTGAGGATGTTGTTGGTCATACTCATTGGGATGTAGCAATCGATGAGGAGATGGTTACATGAGAAGCCAATAAGACTTGGGATTTGGTATTCTTACCTAAGGGCAAGAAAGCTATTGGCTATAAGTGGGTTTACAAAATCAATCATAATGCACATGGTTCAATTAGCATGTATAAGACTAGGCTAGTTGGAAAGGCCTATAGTCAAACATATGGCATAGATTATGAAGAGACATTCAACCCAATTGCTAGATAGCAACTATTAGATGTGTGGTTGCTTTGGGAACATCCAAAGGTTGCAATTTACAGCAAATGGATATCAAGAATGCCTTCTTGCATGGTGAATTACAAGAAGAGGTGTATATGGAGTAGCCAATAGGTTATGAGGATTTAGAGTATCCCATATATATATATGGAGGTTAAAGAAAATACTCTATGGGCTGAAGTAGCACCTTGAGCATGGTCTAACAAGACCAGAGAGTATCTTGTCAACATTGGCTTTTATGTCTCTAATATTGATCTCTCACTTTATGTGAGAAAGGGAGATGCGTGCTTGGTCATCATAGTCATCTATGTGGATGACTTGATTATTATAGGTAACACTGATAGTAGGATTGTTGAAGTTAAGGGCTTTTTAAAGAAGAAGTTTGAGATGAAGGATTTGGGTGAGCTAAGGTACTTTCTTGGTATTGAGGTGATTAGATGTGATGATAGTATATGGCTGTCCTAAAGGCAATACGGCTTGGATATGTTATCCAAGTATGACATGACAACGTATAAGCCTCTTTTAGTGCTATTGGAGCAAAATTTGAAGTTTAGTGATGATGTTGGGGATGAGATAGAAGATGCTACTATGTTCAGGAGGATAGTAGGGAGTTTAATTTACATGACTGTCACAAGGCTAGAGACTGTTAAAATATAAAGGATGCATGCTAAGGAGGACCACTGATGAGCAAATATACAATCATAATGAGGCACAAGCATTAACAAAGAAGAACAATTGATATTATCCAAGCATAATGCAAGTGCAACTAATGAGAATGACTGATGAAATGAGTGTGGGAATGAGTGCCTTTTATAGGCTTACAGTAGGTGGTATTGGTAGGTGGAGAAAGGTGGAAAGTAACCATGATATTCATCAACTGTGATTTAATAAACCATGCATACATGACCTAGTCTAAGGCTTTATTTACAATGTGTTTCTTTGCCTTATTTGTTCCTTACACAGAGGCTATGGTGGATGTGATTGCACATTTCTCAACACCCCTCCTCAATCACAACCAAGAAAGACACTAAGTATATAGAGGCTATCATGAGTAGAACCTTGCTAAGTGTACACATGGAAAGAACAAACCATACAAAGCTAGAGGCTATTACAAGGCCTCACTAAGTGTGTAGAGGTTGTAGTGTGCAGAGGTTACATGAGGAGTATAGGAGCTTATGGTGGGAACATTAGGCAAGTCCACATTTTAAACTTAAAAAAGTATATCAAAAAATGAGCTACAAAAGAGGGACTAGTGTGAGTCCTATCCTTTTGTTCTTGGGTGTCTTCTTCTTCATTGTTGTCTTCATCTTCTTTGACTGTAGAAAGATATGCTCTTTGAGACCTTTTCTTAGCATGGAAAATTTTCTCAATATGCCCATTTTTTTTACAAAAGTCACAGACTATGATCTTTTTCCCTTTCACATAGAGGCGTTGTTGGTCTCCTCTTGGGATGCTTTTTTCTCCCTTGCTCTTGATCTTCTTTTCCTCTTCCAGGAGAGAGGCTTTGATATCCAAAAGCTTCGGCTTTGGCATGTTGATTAATGTGGTAGACACATTATCAAACTTAGGTGGAAGACTCTTGAGAAGCACTCCAATGCAAATGTCTTCATCCATCGTCAAGTTGATTCCTGCGAGTTGTGTCAACAAGCTTTCCATCATATAATTCAAATGAGTTGCAAGTGAGGTATTACATTTCATGTCAAGCCAAAAAAATTCAATCAATAAGCCATATTTGGAGGATTTTGAATGAGCTCCAAACAAGGTTTCAAATCGATCCTATGTCATGTGAGAGGTTTCACAATCATCAACATGATGAATGTAGTTGTCATCAATTTTGAGCTAGATAATAGCTTGTGCCTTATCATCACTTTTATCCCATATGATTGAAAGTGCAGCTTCCCTTGGTTTCTTCTCTTGACCACTTGTGATTGACCACAAGCCTTTCTTCATCAGTATCAGTTTGATCCTAGTTTGCCATGTATGGAATTTGACACCGTTGAATCAGCATGAGGGTGAATCTTTTCCCATTTTGTTAGTAGGAGTAGCAATAAATAACTGAGAATAGTCTAGCAAAAGAGTTGAATTTGAGTGTATCAAAGGACACAACAGGATTAGTGTTAATCAAAACTAGGTAGTATCAAGAGATACTATGTAGTTGAAGCACTTGATGTTGATCTTGATGTTGAATCTTCTTCTTGCTGATTTGAAGTGATAGATTGGCTAAGAAACCAGTGTTATAGAAAATCAAAGAGTTAGTGACATTACTGAGCCAAAGAAAGTAGGAAAATAAAGTAAAATTTGAGCTTTGAGATTAATGTCTATGGCTGCCCTCTTTAGGGTTTTGACAGGTGACTAGTTTTTTGTTGATTGCAGTACGTAGACATAACCATTTGAGAAACCATCTAAGCTAGAGATAGCTTAGTTGTATAGATTCAATTGCCCTATGGTAGTGGATAGCATAGAACACAATATTAGTGAGTTTGGGAATCTCCCAATTCCCATTTTTTGAATACTAAAAAGGTGGCACCAGATAACATACCCATAAGTTTCTCAAAACCATATGATCTAACCTATCATTGGAAAGCACTTGAAAAATGGAATCTATTGAGCTATAGAGCGCTCAATTCGGAGTTATAGTGTTCAAGTTATGACAAATCCAAAGATTTGACCATGTGTCCCAAACTTATGGGAAATTCCCATATTCCCCAATATGGTGTTATGGTTGCGCGTGCAGGCATAATGAACAATACGAATCACAGATGGCGCAATCTGGGCAGTGACCTGTTACAGGCGCAATGCTGGAGCAAAGAGGCAACAATCTTCGGCTTTGAAGTGATAGGGAGGAGCGCCTAGAGAAAGAAAGAGTTTCCTAGAAGAAAGTACGAGCTGAAATGGCTTGCTTTGAGAGATTCAAGCCCTCCACTGAAGGTGGGTAGTTATGGAGGTAGATGAGAGATTCATGGGAAAGTGGAGGGAGCTAGAAATTCAAACTAAAATGACTCAATCAGTGGCCTAATGACTCATTAACTTGAAAGCCACTTTAATACTATGTTAAAATATTTAGGATGCATGTTAAGGAGGATCACTAATGAGAAAATAGACAATCATAATGAGGCATCACCATTGACAAAGAAGAACAACTGATATTATCCAAGCATAATGCAAGTACAACTGATGTGAGAATGATTGGTCAAATGAGTGTGGGGATGAGTGCCTTTTATAGGCTTACAGTAGGTGGTATTGGTAGGTGGAGAAAGGTGGAAAGTGACCATGATATTCACCAACTGTTGTTTTAATAAACCATGCATCCATGAACTAATCTAAGGCTTTATTTGCAATGTGTTTCTATGCCTTGTTTGCTCCTTACACAGAGGCTATGGTGGATGTGATTGCACATTTCTCAACAGAGACTTGTGTTATAATGTAAGCCTTGTCAGTCAGTCCATGTAGATGTCTAAAAAGCCTCATTGGATATAGTTAGATGCATATTGAGATATGTGAAGTCCACTTTACATTATGGAAATTTTTATGAGGCAGGGAAGGATGTATAGGTGTTTGGATACACAGATGTAGCCCAAGCTTAACTTCCTCATGCAACAGCAAAGCAATCAGCTCATCCCAATCAGGGGATTCAGCTCTCACAGAAATAGATGTATCAAGTGCTTTATACTCTTTGCCAAGTCCATTCAATGTCACTGCAATCATATCATCCTCAGACACTGAAGATCCAATGGTGGCAAGTTGATCTGCTATGTTCTTGATCTCTGTAGTGTAAACTTGAATGATTCTACCATTCCTAGACATTTTATTGAATATTTGCTTTAGTTGAATCTTTCTTGCATGTGTTACATTTCCATAATTCTTCATGAGTATGTCCCATGCATCCTTTGGGGAACTGCATCCAGTAAACTATATAACCATAGCATCTGATAGACATAAGGAAAACCAATGTAACACCTTGCATGCTCTCTCAGTCCATAGCTTATGAGCGTTTTCTGATCATTTGTCGGATTCCTTTCATTTATTTCAGGTTCAGCCTCATCACATGTACATAAGTCCCAATAACCTTTGCCAACCAAAAAATTCTTCATACAGAACTTCCATAAAGCAAAATTTTTGTTGTCCATCTTTTCTCCCACAATTTGAGTGATATTTTCAGTGCCTTGAGCATTTTCCATAGTTGCAGCTTAGGTATTCAGTGATGTATACAACCTGTAAGTATCTGACTTCTTTTCCTACAATTCAAGACCAGTTTTTCTACTATTCAGGACGGTTTCCTGCAATTCAGGACAGTTTTTCTAACAACCTGCTTGCTGTAAACTATATTCTAACAATGAAAAAAACGCAGTCAACTGAGCATAAACCAAGCTCAAATCAATTCAAAACATTCTATAGTAGTGGCATCCCAGCAACAAACTATGTCCATATATATATCAATGTTTGTATTGTATGCAAGTAACAGTACCAAATAGAACTAGCCCACTGCTATAACTGGCAGTATTTTCTATGTTAAAACAAGAGTATTTAGACCTTAAAACAGCCCCAAAATATCTCATTCAGTTACCACTCTATGCAAGAGTTGATACATGTCCAACCGGTCAGAATATATTACATGTATGTCAAGTGAAGATGATATGTATCCTTCATGCAGACAATAACCAATCAATACCTTGGTATAACCAGGAACAAATCAGTCAAAAATTTGGACTTTCAGCACTCACAATATCCCAAAAAGCATCTACCACTCAAGTGGTATGATCCAGGCATTTGTCACTAGCAAATAAGCATCATAGATACTTCAATCTTGTAGGTACATTGTTTTCAAATTCAAGACAGCAACCAATTCACTGTTTCTAGCTTGTAAATAAGCTCCAAAACTGAGCATTTAACACTCCAATATTATGCTCAAATGCATGATAATAAGGACATATACATTGTTAGGATGAAAGCCACTAGTGCCTTGGAATCACTTGCTGTTTAATGCAGTAAATAGCTAGTCTGTACAGGTCTGTGCTGAAATTCTCAAAATCTGTGAGGAATTTGAAAACATTTTCTCCTGCAAAGTTGTAGACCACGTCAAAACGATCTGGATTTTTAAGGCCATTTCTCTAAAAACCATTTCTATAGCAAGATATAGCTTCTTCAAAAAAACAAGCTACAGACAGAGTCTCCTTTGATGATGTTTTCTTCAAATAATCAGTCTTGATGTCAAATGGCAACTGCCAAGCCTTTAGGCTTCAGGCGTTCAAAGCTCTGATACCATGTTGGAAGAGAGGGAGAGAGACAGAGTGGAGCGAAAGATGAGCCTCATCTCATTGTTGTTCTTCTTTTATTATTCTTCCATCATACTAACTAAAAGAGACTTACACACATAGGTATGACTAACCAAGACTAACTATGATTAATTAACTGACTACACCAACTTATTGAATGTCACACACATGTATAGCTGTATCTAGCTTTGTCAGTCACACACATAAAGATAGACTGACTGAAGAGTAGTGGGAGCTTGATATTCTAACAAAAGAGGGGTAGGGAGAGAAATAGAGAGAGAGATAGATAAAGTTTGAGAGAGGAAGAGAAAAGAAATGGACAAAGAGAGATGGAGGGAGGCAAAAAAAGAAAGGAAAAGAAGGAGAGAAAGTGGAGTGATGAGAGAAATAGCAAGGGGTTAGATAAAAATGGATAAAGGTAAAGAGAAGGGGAGAGAAAAGGAATTGAGAGAAGTAGAGAGATGGTAGAGAGAGAAACAATGGGAGAGAGAAGGGAGGCAAACAAAGAAGGGGAAAGGGAGAGAGAGAAACAATGAGATGAAAGGATGAAAACAAAGAAAGGGAAAGGGAGAGAGAAAGAGGGATGGGGAGAGAAATAAAGAGGGGAGAGAGAAAGCGAATGGTAGAAAATATAAGAATGGAGATTGAGAAATATAAGTAGAGATTAAAATGAAGGAAGATCATCAATGAGGGAAAAAAAACATATTGTTTTTCGTAACATAGGTCAAGTGGAGAATGATGATAGTTGTGATGTCCAAGATCACAAGGCATATCTTAATTAGCATGTCTCGTATCCTTGCACTAAATGCTAGCTAGCAATCAAATAAAAGCATTGCTTGTCCATAGAACATATACGATGCTTCAACAAGTTTCAACTGGAGATCTTAGACTTTGAGTGAATAGTATGAAAAGTATATATCAATCATACTTTACATTCACAAAGTAATTTAATATCATATACAAAAATATTAGATGTGCCCTAGAAATTTGTATAAAGAGGTGACGCTTTATCCCAAGGAATGCACCTATTATGGTCCGTTAGAGGAGTTTGTGGGCGTGTAATGGATGGAGTGGCTAAGCTGATACATCGATTGGCAGGCATGATGTAGACTACATCCTTGATACCAGAGGAAACTATGGGTCTTTCAGACATTCCTCCAACCTTGGAGCCTAAGATGGAGGCAATGATTGATGCATTTGTGCCCATGGATGCCAAGTCATTTGATCCACTGATGAGAGAGGAAGTGTCCATACCATTGCATGAAGGGTACCAAGTATCTCACTTGAAGACACTACTTGCACTCCTAAGTGTGTAGCCAAAGTATGATGGATCGATACAAGTGTGGTTGAGTTGTTTTTCAGGTACATTCTATGCTTTCTTGATTTTTTTGACTCCATTATAAAAAATGCTTGTTGTGCTCTTCAAGGGTGCTTCTATTTTTTTTTCAAGTTGCTAAAATATCACATATTACCACTTGAAAACATGATACCTGAGTCTTGTGATGATGCATGATTGGTGTTACGAAAACTTAGCATAGACTACGACAACATTCATATATGTGTCAACAATTGTGTGTTGTTTTGAGGAGACTATGAGACTATGGAGACATGTTTGAAGTGTGGTACTGCTCATAGGTATCGATAGGACTTTCAAGGGCAAACCGACTCTCTATAGGCTCCCAAACAATTTCCAATTATACCGTGTATACATCACATGTTTCGTATGTCAAGCATAGCAAGCTTGTTGGGGGTAAAGGCGCCTCTGCCTAGCCGCCCGTGTATTACTACACTGACAGTCACTGCCACTACACACTGCAGGTGGCGGACGCCCGTCACCGTCACTTTATTCTTTATTCCTTTAGTGATAGTTTAAATAAAGGAAGGCCCGGTCTGTCAAGAATCGCGTGGTGGGGGGACTTTCTCAAGATGCTGCATCGAACACACAGAGAATGCACAAGGAGAAGCTCACTCAAGAGACAAGAAGAGAGATGGAGGCCAAAACGTTTTCTTGCTGGTTTCTTCTTCTTCTTCCACACTCTTTTCAATGTGCACAAAGTATAGATAAGATACAACATAAAGGAAAGTGGCCTACTAAGTCAAACAATGCATAACCGACTACACTAGTCGACTAGCGCTATAACTATGCCAGCTGTAAATAGGTGTAACAACCTGAATATAATAAGTAATGAGTCAGTGGCCATGTGAGAGTCATAATGACCAGCGACGTGCTAAGTGTAGATGTGTAGACCCATCTAACCAAGTGGTCCATCATCAATGTCCGCATGTGTTGAGCTTGTCATCTCAACACTCCCCCTCAAGCTCAACTGCATCTCTAACTTGTATGGTCCTGACAGCTAGAGGGTTAGAAAAGGCTTTGTCTCTTTCCTACAAAGGAGAACCCTTTGTCACAACCAGACAATTATTCTCAAATGAAGATATCCTTAAGCTGTTATAGAAGCAGACTAAAGAGGTCCTCAATGTCAAGAAGGTGATTAACACTTCAAGAGTGTCTTTCTCAATGATCACTGATCCTCTCTTGAAGCTAGTCTGCCAATTTCTCCAGGACAAGTTCATGCATGCCAAGACACCATCTCACTATTTGTCCAAGGAGCTCTTCACAGCCTCGAGGATGGTTTTAAAAGGGGTTGCCATTGATTGGAGTACTTACCTTCTTACGAAGATGGACTAGCATTTTGTCAAAGTGATTAGAGGGAATGTTACCAATGTAACCTATGGTTCATATTTATATGCTTTCTTGACATATTCAGACCTTAAGAAGGGTGTTTTATCTCCTCCTCCATCTGATCCAGCCCCTTCCCCTCCACCTTTAAAGGATTCAGAACCCATTGACATAGAGAATGCTGACTCCCCTCCTCCATTGGTCATTTAGTGGAAGTGCTTGAAGCATGTAGCAGAGACAATTCCACCAATCATTCCTTCAGTATCAGTTCCTAATGCCTCCGAAAGTGACCTCCCTGCCTACCTCACATGCAACAACTTATTCAGGGCACATCGAGAGGGTTCTTTGGATATATCAATTCCTTCGCTGAACAACTTAGTGATAGGGGATGCCATTCCTTTCCTTTGTAACGACATCTAGAGTTCTATTGAACTCTCAATGACAGCTTGTGTTCAACAATTATATACTTCTTTCTATGAAGAATTGATGCAATCCAAAGACTAGATGCATCAGGCAACCACAGAGTTAACCTCTACTAAAGACACTCTTTCTGATTTGTTTAAGAAGATGGAGCAACAAACACAAATGATTGAGAACTAGAGAGAAGAAATATCTTCTTTGAAAACTCAGTTAGCAAAAGCTCAGTCAAAGGTCACTCGAGTTTCGGAAGAGAAAGAGAAAATGTTTAAAGAAGCTCAAGAGTTTAAGACTCTTTTGGATACGAAATTGTCAGCTTTGCAGAGTGCTCACAATACAATGGAATCCCAAGCTTCCCAGGTTAAACATTTGAAGGACCAACTGGCACAGTCACAGTCCATCCCTCCAAGTCCCAGTATCCCTATGATTCCTTCTATATCTCAGCAAGACTTGGCAGTTCTCCAGAGACAGACCACATTACGTTCGTTGTTTCAAGCTAAAGTGAAAAGATTGCAGTCCAAGATGGATTTATTATGGTCTATATTTGAGCAATTTCAGGAGTATGTTCCTCCCAACCATTCCTTTTTTGTCCACTATCAACTGCAGAAGTTGGCCTTCTATATTAAGCTCTTAACGATGGATCTCCCTCTTCTATAGGATGGTTGGAGTGGAGCCTGGTCTTCTAATTTGTTGACAAAAGTTGTCCATATGGTCTTTGAAGATTTTGTGATGACAGATACCATGTTGTTGTCTTATACGTATCTACGAGGTGATCTGTTAATTCCCGATGATGTAGATCTGGCTTGGTACATAGGGGATGTGGCCTTACAAGTTGCCTTGTATGTCAACCATTTGGAGTTGAGGATAGATGAAATATTCCAATGTTATTCTTCTAAATTGGTTGCTTGCCCTGACACTTTATGGCATTCAATTATTGATTCTGTAGTCTTGAACCAACGACAGAATACAGCCTCTACTCATGTGCAAAACACTAACCAACTGAGGGTGGATCTTTTAGCTTATCTTTCCAAGAACCATCCATTTGATTTATCCTTCTTTGATGCCTACTATCAATGATCTGTTTTAGGTCCCTCTATTCCTAGCTTATTGTCTTATCAACAAATGGCCCATCGCTATGATGCTTGTTTTTCCCTTTATCAATCCAACTCAGCAGCCATCTTACCTCTCATTTTCCAACCTCAGGGTTTTCCTCAAATTCCAATCTTTATCTATTGTACTTTCATTGAAGATCAAGTCTTTTCTCCTTCTCCGCCTTGTCCTTCCCCATCTATCCATATACCTTCTACTTTTTTTGCTTATCAATTAACACCTTTTCTAACTGATTCGCCTAAATTTTCAGCTAATCCTTCTTTAGCTTATTCCTCATTTTATGATTTTTCCTACCCATCTCTTCATCCTCTTGTACTCATTCCTCTTCCATCTCCTACCACTTCTATTTCTCAACCCCCTCATTTGGTTAGTGGGTATGAAGGGTTTGACCAACAGATTCCAAGAAGACGAGGATGGAGCTCAACTTATTCTCTCACGTGATCACAGATTAATTGGCCATTAATTCTAGAAGATTGGACAATTGCTAGTCAAGCGTATCAAAATTATCTCCATTTTTCCCAACAATATTCACAATCTCTCGATCCTTCAGTGAGATTGACAGCCCATTTTGCTTGGTACCTAGCATATATGCATAGGCATTCCCATAACGATCAAAAATCCATTCCCAAGCTTTGTATGAATGTCAATATGAACATTGAGTCTCAACAATTGGATGTCCTATATTTTCGTGCCCTTTGTTTACCTAGTAGATACCTTGTTTTGCTAGAATGGATGTGCTGACTTCAATTCTTTCAGAATCCTCCAAAATCTTTTGTAGATGAGTCTTTATCCATGGATCGCTTTCGTAATCATCAAGCTTTCAAGAGGGATCATCTTCATTGATATCCCTCAATGTATATTCTATGCTTCTTAATGATATTTTTTTGGAGGTGCCATTCAGATGGTTGTTTTGTGTTTGTGATGTATTAATTTTTATGTGATGAGTTCGTGTTGGTTGAATAATTTATTCGAGAGCTCTCTTTTCAACTATTGACACTAATGGTGATGGTGGATGGCAAGCCTATGATGCAAAGCTGAGGAACCTCTTATATCCTTTACGAACTTGTCATGACTTTCTATTGTTTATAATATGTGTTAATGAATAACGATGTTTTCCTTTAGTAGTATTCTTTCTTAGATACAGGTGATAAGTTGGGGTCGTACTTGGGTGATTTTTGAAGATACTAAAGAAGATCGAATTGAGCTCTTTACTGGACTTATATTCTTCTTTTCCTTAGTTTGCGAGGACGCTTCCTTTCTAAGTGTGGGGAAATATGTTGAGAGTGGAAAAAGACTGAATTTTTGACTGATTTTTGTTGTTTTTGAGGTCTGAATGGTTGATTTTTGATGGATTTTGAGTGATATTTGGTTATTTTTGGAAGTGTTTGAGAGTATTTTGGATGATATTGATTATGTTTTGGAAGCTCATGATGTGTGGGAGCTCTCGCTTAACCACCAAGACCCACAGACTGCTTATTGCTTCAAGCATTCCAAGCGGAGTACTAATGGATACCTCTCACATAGCGGATGGGCTGTCCATATCTACGATTGTAGTGAGCTTACCTCCATGCTGATCGAGTTACCTCCTCTCTTGTGTACTCCGGTAGCTCCACGATCCAAGTGCAAGCTTCAAGCAAGCTCCATCCTCAAGCTCCACGCTCCAAGCTCCATTGCCACGAGCAAGACAAGATAAGAGAAGAGAAGAGAAGAAGAGAGGAGAAGATGGAGAGCTCCTCCTCCATGGTCCCTCGCCCTCATACACTCACTCCCTCACACTCCCTCTCTGAAGCACAAGCTCAAGCAAGCAAGAACAAGAAGAAGAAGAGGAGGAGGAGAGCCACTTTTGGCTACACACAAGAATGAGCTTCTCATTTACTTTTCAACTTTATATACAAAACCCTAAATCCCTTTTGGGCGGTCATCCCCTTATCCCCTATTTTACATGGCCGGATGTGGCCTAGGCCCTTTTTCCTATTATCCTCCTATCTTCCTAACTTCCTTCGTACCGCTCATCTACCTTTACAATTTGCACGAGTGAGAGCCCGACGCTCTTTAAAATAAATCCTGATACACCTTGCACTCTTTTACACGAATATTAACTTGCGCTCCTCTTGTGCGCCTTTCTCTTTGATTTAGGACTTTTCTGCACTTCTTGCGTTTCCAAATTATTCTTAGCGCACCTTCATCTTCTGTTTCACTTTTACCTTGGCCTTGTCTTCTGCTTTAGATTTTTCAGCTTTTCCACCTTGTTCGTTTGAGGGTTAACATAATCTCCCTCCTAGACGAGTGCTAGTCCCATAGCACTCATCGTCGTAGATAGCAGCCTTTGGCATGCACCGAAGACCTGGGTGGAAGGGATAGCTGTGGTTTTCCATTGAGGAATTTTGGTGGTGGTGCGGATGAAGGTCGTTGGGGCCATGTGGTTGGTGACAGGGCTGGGAGTTGCACTCATGGGTTGACACATGTGTTGATGTTCTGGGGATTCTACGGCCGACAATTCTTGGTGGGCTCTCATGATTATAAAGGATAAGAATTCAGAGTTGAGTGTTGATGAAGGGCGAATGACACTTTCCTTGGAGTCTTCAATACCTGCAGTTGAAAACCTCTCATACGTGATCTCCCCCTTGGGGTAGTGCTAGTCTTTTTATGGTGCACAAGACGTAGTTCGATTAGTTTGGGAGATAGGTCGAACTCTAAGCAAGCTGAGAGTATTGTCCTGCACTTGAGGACCCAAACTGTGTTTATATTTCAGTGTAGAAATGATGTGAGTGCTCGTACATACTTAGATATTATATAGTTAGAAGACCGCGGGTCTGGTTCCTCGTAACAATGTGTGCTCGTACATACTTAGATATTATATAGTTAGAAGACCGCGGGTCTGGTTCCTCGTAACAATGTGTGGATGAAGCAAAGTTGTCCATGTTGAGGAGAAGTACACAGGAAGGTATATATGACATCCTCGATGCGACAGCACAATGTAGCATAATTGAACACATTGACACCGAACTTTCGATAGCTGGTAGCTATTGGGTTGCTCGACAAGTATGGTGTACTTTTCATGGCCATTCATGCGGTGCTTACCACGATCGATTGCAATGATACTAAGGCGGAGTGCAAAAAGGAATCGTGTAATTGGGTCAAGGTAACAGGTCTAACCATAGGCGAGGCAAGCTCCCTAGGTATGTCCTTCCCTTGATATGCCCTTATAACAATTGTGGGGGATGTGTAGAGGGCTAGGGGACTAGGGACGGAGCCAGCCGACCAAGGTCACTGGGCGTACCTAATTTGAGGACCCCTAGGTGTCATGCTGTGATTGTTTTGCGCCTAGGCGGTGTCTCTTAGGGCCTCTCTATAAACATCTTGCGTTTGTATCACGTCTCGTAGTCCAACTCTAACCCAATTAACACTCCTCAAAGGGAGTCCCAACACATTGCCAAATAGCACGAAGTACAAACATAGGAGGTCCTCCCATGGCTGACTGCCGCTACCTCACTGCGACTCTCCTACACCTTGGGGATTGGCCCCTCGATGCGTCGCTAAACATATATAACACATTATCGCACATAGTTCCACTCAAGGTACCAATTGATCGTATCCGGGAATGTACCATTTTCCTCACTTTCTTTCCCTTAGGATCCAACGCCTAGCCTACAGCTTGGACAACTTTACTCACTCAACGTTGGTCATATTCCTCTAGAAAGCAATCGCCATGCATCCAGGAGATATTGTCTGATACCTTTTATCATTTCTTTATGATTCATGCAAATTGTGAATGTCTATGTGCTCAAACAATTAATAAAATCAGTATTGGTGCATATGTGGAAAACATTTCCTTCAATGATTTTGACTATTGCTCGTATGCTGCGTTACATGAACCTAGCACCGAGAAACCCTCGTGCTACTAGGTTCTTAATTTTTAGATATCGATCAACCTAAATGGTATGCATAAAAAACCAGCAAGATTTTCATCATTTCATTCAGTATTTAAACACTTTTCATACACTCTACCCCCTCACCCGTTTAGGTTGTGCATCATTGATCGGTTTAGGGTTCATTTTCCACATTTTTATTGTATAAAAAGCCATAAAAACTCACTAGAACAAAAAGGTAGGACTGAACTGAGGCTAAACCTCATACTTCAGACCCCCCATACATCCACAAACATGAATCTTATTTTTCCTTAATTTTCGGTACTCAAAATCTATTTTTTCCTTATTTTTTTCCATTTTTCCTATTTTTCTTGTATTTTTTGCAATATTAAATGACTGAAAATAGAAAATGAGTTGTGGATTGTGGCCCTTAGGTTCATTTGCAGCAAAAACATAAATTTAGTTGGTGTGTCTTGCTATATTTTCCATTTATATCTCAAAAACACCCAATTTTCCATATTTCACATGTTTTACGGGTTTTACACTATTAATTTCATCCACAACACTTATGATTTTCTGATTTTCTGATCATAAACAGTTGAAAGACATTGCAAACAATATTATAATGCATAATCATCTCATGGGAACAAGTATTCATGAAGCAAATTGCATAAAACATCAATTCCCTTTGTAAAAATGAGATTACCGTTCTTTGCGGGTTGCGGGTTTTTATTTGCCATATCTCGGGACTGATTTCCAGCCATCATTAATACTCATGACAGTCCACAATCAGCAATCTTCAATCTTCTTACACCACAGAGTAATCCGGTCTTCATTGGACAAGCATCCACCATCCATTCTTCTTCTTCTTCTTCACCACATGAATCTGCCTTTAGGGGAGAGAGAGGGAGGAGAGAGAAAGACTGAAATCAGAATTCTTCACAGAGACCGCCATTGGAGGAGTGAAGCACGGCGATAGAGTCAGCATCCAGGAGGGATTCAAGCCCCATAATCGATTGGGGGGGTTATTCACAGCCAGCCATCACCCTCTCCATGCCATAAAGTGCAAATTTCGGGTGCCATCTTCCTCCACGTTTTTCATCCCTCATTCTCTCTCCACGTTTTTTGCTTCATAAGGTGCATAAAATTTTGGGGGGACGTCCAAACTCAAAAGGCATGCTCAATTTTGGCCTCCCAAGTGTCCACCTTTTCATATCTTGACCATTTTGTGGTCATTTTCCTGTCCGGACTCCGAATTGAGCTCTGAAAAATCCTGGCCATCTAGCTCGGCATCCCGCATTGGCCGGTTATTCTTGTCAACCCGCACGATAGTCTGAAAAATTATGAAAAATCAACAAGTGTCGCTCGGGCGCCTTTAAAGCACTTTGACACTTAAAATCGTCAGTTGGAGCCGCCGCCTTCGATGTTGAATATTTTTCCCTTGACATTCGTAATTTTTAGCTATTTTTAAGCACTTCTCGGCATCAAAACTCCGCTCTCATTGGCGACCACGAGATAGGGCGACTCAGTCCGTCGAATCCTACGATAGATCTGCACAAAAACGACCCAACGAAGCATCAAGCTGATATAAAATAAATACATACTAAACATAGCACAATGCTCTCCCTACCCCCTGACAAAACCAAGGCATGACATCCACAGAGAGTAGGCCTAGCATAATCTGAAAAAAGTCCGAAGCTAGTCACTAACCAACCGCTCCAACACGACCAAACTAAAAAGAACTATCAAAGAGGTTGCCCTAAGTGGTGGTCTGAACTACCTTCTTAACTAAGGACAACACAAGTAGGAGTTCCTACTAGGCGAGGACTCTTGTAGCCTGATCAAGAAGTATTTTCTTTTAGCACATCTCTTCTTTTAGGGTTTTTATGTTTCATACTCGGGTATGTAAAAAAGAGGGAGCTGAGCGTAGTGACCCAAGGAGAACAGGGCATCGGCCTGAGCACCTGTCTCGGTACCCAAGAACCTACCAAGCCCTCGCAAGGCGACACTTAATCCTTTTCTGTTGCTCACTTTTATTTTCGCTCCAACCTTCCTTAATTTCTTCTTTTCCAGCAAGATGCCTCCCCTAGGAAGACAAGGCATCGGCCCCGGGTCTGACTCGTCCCCAAGAACCTACCAAGCCCTCGCTAGGCAATGATCAACTGCTTATAAATTTTCCTTTCTTTTCTTCTTCAATTTTTATAGGGGTTAGAACCCCTTTTTACACACCTTTGTATCTATATTTATTATCTTGTCAGATATTCAGGGTTTCTTTCATTATCATCATTATTTTCCTTCTGGCAGGCTTCTCTAACTGCCTCACAACTAACAAGAACTCCTAGAATGGCTACCTAGCAGGCTAGCAGAACAGGTCACTAGAACTGCCTTCTAGAACAGGTCTTCCAATGCTTGACAATGTCTTTACAGGAGGCAACGACTACTCAGATCTCCCTTCAGACATACTTAACCTAAACCTGGGACTTCATGCCTTGGACGCCGGTCCCCAACAAGAAAAGAAAATCCCCCAAAAAGTACACAGACACATATAGCAGAAAAACACGGTACTCATAAAGGAGAGATATCACCTGGATAGGGCCACGAGAAGCTTCTGCACAACAAAAGGCTCCTTCCAAGCTCTTCTTCGAACCTGTCTAGCACAGAACTACAACAAGAAACCATTAACCGCACCCGTACTAAACAAACAAATGGCCCTCTTGGCCTAATGAAATCTGGACATAATATCCAAAGCAGCTAGCCTTCCTGGCTTAAAACTAGATAGGTCATTGTAGTCCACGTAATACTGATATCCTTGGCATATACATCACACCCTATTAGACTACCTAGGGCGCCAAGGATAGAATATAATAGGTCGACTAGTCCCATGCTACTCATGCAAGGTAGCTAAAAGCTTGATCTTGTGGTTTTTTATCTTAGGTTTTTTTTTTTTTTTTTAAAGAGATACAAGTCCAAGCCTTTCCACAAATAACTCATCAATAAGACCGATCCCTTCTTGGGCACTATGAGCTGAATAAACAACCTTAGTGGGCTCGCATGTCCTACATTTATTGTAATCCGAATAAACTGGTCCTTCAAGCGGCTGAGTGGCTCCTTTGGGAGAAAGAATCATAGCTTTGTACTCATTCGAACCTCCCCTATTTGGGTTTTCACATAGATCAGTGCTGCGACCCAAACTAGGTAAAACTTCAAGCCTAAGCACATCACATGGGTGTATCCCAAGGCAGTGTATATTGTCAGATGTATATCCAGTCTTATCCTCTTGGGGGTTCAGCAGAATATATCCAGATGGGATCCTTGGCCTTGCATCTGACACTGCTGCCATACTTTTGGAGATTTTGGGTCTCCAAACCCATCTCACATTTCCCTTAATATTCTTGCATTCCCTCAATTTGCTGCACTGGTCTAACGAACTCAATGGAAACTTATCCCTATGGCCAAATGGCCTCACATCCTTGTGAACTTTGTGAAGCACAGGTGGAGTTTTAGCATTTTGCATCCTCTTTACAAAAGATGTCTTTACTTGTTTACATCCATACTGCAAATTTTTCCCCATACGAACCATGCTTTCACTGAAGGGAACAACATCCACCCGGAAGCATGATTCCAATACCAAAGGTCTCTCAAGAGCCTTACTAGCAACAAAATTAGAACCACATACAGAATGCTTATCAACACTCACAGGCCCATTGGTTCTATCCATGTTGCCATCACAACCACTTCTCGTGGAAGTGTTGCAAGCCCTACTGGGACTTACATGGCTTGGCACCTGTTCACTGAGAGGCATGTCATTACTACTCATAGGATGGCCATTTTCTACTTTGAGATTTTGGCCACCAAGGTTCCCCTCATAGGTTGCCTTGGTATCAACAAGTGAGCTGCCTTCTTGCATAAATGGTTGGAAGCTAGGATGCACTTGTACTAAGCGGGGAAAACTCCAAAAGTTTTCCCAACATCTCTGAATATGACCCTCATAATCAATGGCATGCATTTTTGCTTCCCTTAACGACTTAGGATTCCGCAGTCCCACTTGGATTTGCATATTAATCTCTAAGCCATTCAAAAAGAGCTCACATAGCACATCATTCGGTAGTCCAATGGCTCTTCTTGGCCAAAGCCTAAGAGTACTATCAAAGGCTCTAGCATACTCTTTAACAGAAAGATAAGACTCCTGTCTAAACTGCATAAGCTGCCCTAAGACCTGAATCATAGGGAGCTGTTTTTCATACTCATCTAGAAATCTATCACAAGTCTCCTCAAATGATTTGATCGACCCTCTTGGGAGGCTCCAGTACCATTTCCTTGCCTCTCCCTTTAGGGTACTTGGGAATACGAGCATCCGATGTATATCATCAAACCCACTTGCAATGCAAGTTAGGTCATATTCTCTTAAATGAATCATCGGATCCTCATTTGGCAACCCATAAAACACTGGGAGATCCCTATAAAGAGGAGGACATTTAGTCCTCCCTTTTGGGATCAACACCGGGTCATTAAAATCTTCATATTCACCATGATCTGGGTCTAGCCTCTTAGGATCTTTAACCTCTTCCTTCCCCACCCTTTCCGATGTAGGGGGGTTAATATCCTCATTGGCATCCCTTTCTGCCAACTCACTGAGTGGTCTAGGGAGTCCTATAAATTTCAACATATCCTTTTGATCCCCTCTTAGAGGGTCTTCCATACCTTTCCCTTTAAAAGGAAAGTCCATAACGGGTTTATATAAGAGTTTTTGGTCCTTATCTAAAGCAGATTTATCATTACTACTTCTTAAAACTTGGGAACCGTGCCTTTTAAGCAACGGTTTTCCCTTGACAGCTAGGGCTTCTAACATCATTATGATGCCTACTATGTCGTCATGGTAGCCCATTACACGGGATGTTTCAACCACAAGCATATTCCATCGTATATCCGCACTTTCCCATGGCATTATGGCTTTAGCATGATAACTTGTTGATGCCATAACTACCCTAGTTTCCAACATGCTTGTTTCATGCTCTCTAGATTGATGGATGGTTAAACATGATTTCTCTTGGGTAGAGACCACACCAAGGCGAACCTCGGCCCATGCCATCATATTAGAGGATGGGTAAATCACTAATGCCCTACTCTTTTCATCACATAAATTATCTTCTGCAGAGGACTCATGCTCTACATAACTAACTAAGTCCATTAGTAAGTTTTGTATGGGAAAAGCCAAGTTTTTCCATCCTTGAACAAACCCCATTTTATGGATAATTTAGGGTCTCGTGAGACCCTAGATTCAAAAAACGCCAGTTATAGGCGGCTCCTGGCAAATGCACCACTGATGGGACCTAAAACGGGGGCTCATGCACTAGCCGGACCTCTATCATGCGCTCAACAACCCCACGGCCTCGCGGCCAGGAGCGTGGATGACACATACATCATCTTCCTAAACATCTTGCGTTTGTATCATGTCTCATAGTCCAACTCTAACCCAATTAACACTCCTCAAAGGGAGTCCCAATACATTGCCAAATAGCACGAAGTACAAACATAGGAGGTCCTCCCACGGCTGACTGCCGCTACCTCACTGCGACTCTCCTACACCTTGGGGATTGGCCCCTCGATGCGTCACTAAACATATATAACACATTATCGCACATAGTTCCACTCAAGGTACCAATTGATCGTATCCAGGAATGTACCATTTTCCTCACTTTCTTTCCCTTAGGACCCAATGCCTAGCCTACAGCTTGGACAACTTTACTCACTCAACGTTGGTCATATTCCTCTAGAAAGCAATCGCCATGCATCCAGGAGATATTGTCTGATACCTTTTATCATTTCTTTATGATTCATACAAATTGTGAATGTCCATGTGCTCAAACAATTAAGAAAAGCAGCATTGGTGCATATGTGGAAAACATTTCCTTCAATGATTTTGACTATTGCTCGTATGCTACGTTACATGAACCTAGCACCGAGAAACCCTCGTGCTACTAGGTTCTTAATTTTTACATATCGATCAACCTAAATGGTATGCATAAAAAACCAGCAAGCTTTTCATCATTTCATTCAGCATTTAAACACTTTTCATACACTCTACCCCCTCACCCGTTTAGGTTGTGCATCATTGATCGGTTTAGGGTTCATTTTCCACATTTTTATTGTATAAAAAGCCATAAAAACTCACTAGAACAAAAAGGTAGGGCTGAACGGAGGCTAAACCTCATACTTCAGACCCCCCATACATCCACAAACATGAATCTTATTTTTCCTTAATTTTCGGCATTCAAAATCTATTTTTCCCTTATTTTTCTCTATTTTCCCTATTTTTCTTGTATTTTTTGCAATATTAAATGACTGAAAATACAAAATGAGTTGTGTCCTATGGCTCTTAGGTTCATTTGCAGCAAAAACATAAATTTAGTTGGTGTATCTTGTTATATTTCCCATTTATATCTCAAAAACACCCAATTTTCCCATATTTCACATGTTTTACGGGTTTTACACTATTAATTTCATCCACAACACTTATGATTTTCTAATTTTCTGATCATAAACAGTTGAAAGACATTGCAAACAACATTATAATGCATAATCATCTCATGGGAACAAGTATTCATGAAGCAAATTGCATAAAACATCAATTCCCTTTGTAAAAATGAGATTACCGTTCTTTGCGGGTTGCGGGTTTTTATTTGCCATATCTCGGGACTGTTTTCCAGCCACCATTAATGCTTATGACAGTCCACAATCAGCAATCTTCAATCTTCTTACACCACGGAGCAATCCGGTCTTCATTGGACAAGCATCCGCCATCCATTCTTCTTCTTCTTCTTCACCACAGGAATCTGCCTTTAGGGAAGAGAGAGGGAGGAGAGAGAAAGACTGAAATCAGAATTCTTCACAGAGACCGCCATTGGAGGAGCGAAGCACAGCGATAGAGTCAACATCCAGGAGGGATTCAAGCCCCATAATCGATTGGGGGGGTTATTCACAGCCAGCCATCACCCTCTCCATGCCATGAAGTGCAAATTTCGGGTGCCATCTTCCTCCACGTTTTTCCATCCCTCATTCTCTCTCCACGTTTTTTGCTTCATAAGGTACATAAAATTTTTGGGGGGGGGGCGGGGGGGGGGGGTCCAAACTTAAAAGGCATGCTCAATTTTGGCCTCCCAAGTGTCCACCTTTTCATATCTTGACCATTTTGTGGCCATTTCCCCGTCCGAACTCCGAATTGAGCTCTGAAAAATCCTGGCCGTCCGGCTCGGCATCCCGCATTGGCCTAACTCTTGTCAACCCACACAACAGTCTAAAAAATTATGAAAAATCAACAAGTGTCGCTCGGGCGCCTTTAAAGCACTTTGACACTTAAAATCGTCCTAGCTGGAGCCGCCGCCTTCGATGTTGAATATTTTTCCCTTGATATTCATAATTTTTAGCTATTTTTAAGCACTTCTCGGCATCAAAACTCCGCTCTCAGGCTTTGAGGCAGGATATAATTATTTGCATAAAAGGGATTAAACCGTGGATTATCAAGCGCATATGAGGAGGAGGGGTGAGGTGAGGCATGCAGTATTTGTTGTAGAGGGACAGCCCCCGTGATGATATTTGTCATGCTTCGACTGCGGGGTGTATTCCAGCCATTAGTAGATCTTGGCTTATGCTAAGTTGCATGGACTGGTTGTGATGGAGTGAAGCAAGGCTCGTCCCTGGAAGGATAGACTAAAAAGGGAAAAGGTGTATAGAAGGGGATGGCACCCTATCTACACCGTCAGAGATTGTTGGTCAGGGCTTCCTATGGCGATAATGAGGGTTGCATGCCCTCCACCTAGAGGCAGGAACGGTCACACGATTTCTAGACGTGTGGTGAGAGGAGAACCTAAGGAGCTCAGCCTGTCAAACCCAACTCTTCTCCCAGCACTTGACTATCATTGCTTGTGTGTGTTGATATTATCTATATAGGGTCACAAAACTCATAGTTATTTATGTACATATTTACGAATCCATGTCACTTCGTGAGGATAAAAACCAATTGCAGAACTCAGGATTGTACTGGAGTGTGGCACATTCATCCAGTACTCGTGGCAGCTTACTCAATAACAATAGATATTTTGTAACATCGAGTAGTATGGTACCTTGTTTGAGTCTACTGGCAACATGTAACTCCTCCTCAGTGAGAACCTTATCAGCCAAAGAGTTCTCTTGGCTAGTTCCAGCTAAGTCCCTACCCCGAATGGCAGTGAGCACTCGAAAGGAAGTTGGCACCACATAGGTTGGGTCTCTTTGAGAATGCCATTTGGCCAATCGCTCCTCTGAGACTGTCATAATCTGGGCTCCTAGTTTGGCCATTGTAACACGGTTTTCAAACCAACGTTTTTCAAATTGACTTTGCCTCTCTGATTGTCGCCTTAGTTGCTCTATCTCTAAGAGATTTGGTTGGCAGAGCACATCATTGAATGTCACAGCTAAGCATAGTTAGTGGGCTTCCTCATCAGAGATGAGTCGCATGCGTTCATGTAGGAGCCTGTCATAATGCTCGTCAAGATGCTCTTGCTCTTCCCAGGATAGGGAAAATGGTAGGTATTCTTTTAGTTGCCCCCTAGGGAATGCGCCCATGTCTGCTAGGACATTGACACGTGCGAACACTTCGAGCTTAGCATCCAACTCAGTTAAGCATTCTGCGACACTTCTATGTTTAATGAGGACTTGCTCAATTGCTATCTCACGCAAGGTTCTAGGAGTTTCCCTAGGCTTTAGTATGGCTGGGGGCTCAGGCCTAGATGAGCAAGATTGGTCAACTCTAGGATTGCTTATGTCCTTGGCGTTTCCATGTTTCTCCTGAGGCTTTGTTATTGCGTCATGGTTCTTCTCGAATGTGACTGGTATAGATTTGTCACCCTGTTGTGACAGTGTTGTATCCACTCTTGATTGGTTGTCGGTGGATTGAGTGTTGCAAGCAACTGCTGATGGTGATGGTTGCTTTGACTTATCAAAACACACTGATGTTTCTGAGGTTCCACCGCTGTTAGGGGAGATGGCAATGGGTTCCTTAGTGGGTGGACTCGATGCTTTATTCCCAAGTTCTTCCGTGCTCTTGGACTCAATCTTCTTGGCATCCACAACCACTTGTAAGTGTCATTGTATTCGTTGTGTTCTCCTCTTATTCATGGGCAATGAAGGTGTCTTTCTCAAAGACTTAGGACCCTAAACTAGGTCAGTCATTGGTGTGCTTGGTTGGGCCTTAGCACTCTCTTTCTCTGGTGTGCTCTCATGGGACTTTGTTGCAACCTGTTGAACAGCCTTGCTAGGTTGATTGGTCAGATGCGCCATCTCCTTAGCCACATCTTCGAGAGGTTTCTCCTCAAGCCTAGGCTTTAGGTGCTTCGGTAGTGCTGAAGGTGTCAAGGATGTTGGTTGCAACACCTCTTCCATGGTTGAATTGCTAAGGACACGTTCTGCATCATCACAGCCAAAGACTGTGACTGCTATGATTCCTGATTGGAAGTATTAGCAGCTAGTTCAGTGGACTGGCTAATGTTAGTAGATTGTAGTGTCAGGTCCTTAGGCAGATCGGAAGTGGTTGTGTCTTTTGTTGCCCTTTGAGCATTCACTTGTGCAGATCGAGCCTCAGTTGATCTAGTCACATTAGATTGCACAGGCATATCCTTGGGCCGAGAGCTACGGGTGGTGTCATGTCCCATCTCTTAGACATTTGGAAGCTTAGATGGAATAGAGATTGGGATTGAGCAGCTGCACTTGACGACTATTGTTGTGCTTCCTATGTCTATTTTGGGAAAGAGGGTGTAGGAGACTTGGGACTCCTAAGTGGCTTTGACACTGGCTAGAAGATTTTCTCGTGGCTGTTAGATGATTTTTCCATTTGCTTTGTTGAGCATTTAACCTTGCCATGAGCAATGTTGTGCCTATGATGCCTGTTATCCTCTTGGGAAATCAAAGGCTCCTTAGGCACTAGTGGCTTTTTCTTACCCTCAACAATTACATCTAATATCTGCTTGTCAAGCACGCTAGGCTGAGGATCTACCCTTCGAATAATCCCATTTGGTTTCTTGATTTCGATCGTGAGGGGCTTGGTCACTCCAATGTTTTTGACTTGAGACTTTGTTTTTCATTTAGATTTCCTCCTGCGCTTCTTTGCTCTTGATACGGTCTAGCCTTCAGCTGATAGAGGAGGTTTAGCAGGGGGTTTTGGTATCCAAATCCATCGGTTACATGTGTAATACCCTTGATCACGTAGCAACGCTTTGGATATCCGTCTCGGCGTTGTGCTGGCTCTCCATCGATACCTTTGTCTATAAGGCTTGGGCTTCTTTTGGGGTCTTCTATGATATTTGTAAGTCCAAAGCCCATCATTGGCATTGTCTCCTGACCTTCTTGTTTCAAGCAGGGCCTCACTTACTAGTTCTCGTTGTTCAACTCGTGCTTGTATCAACTCTTTCAATAGGTCCTTGCTCTCATTACTAGGCTTGCTTATTATGTCCCTCGAGGGACATTCCTTATCACATGTCACTACTAGATGCACCTGAAGATGTAGAGGTACTCCTTAGTTCTCGTTGTGAGCAGGAATGTCCCTCGAGGGTATCGATGTTATACTCTTTCAATAGGTCCCTCGAGGTTCCATGAGATCACCCTTGCTAAAGGTTGTGACTATCCTCACACCTGGTAGTGTCAAGTGTTCCTTTGTGCTACGTAGTCAGCCTCACACTTCGTTGCCCTTTTGAAAGGCCGTCCGAGGAGGGTTTCCTTTCCACAACTAGCACTATTTGGAGGAACATGGAATAGGATAGGCAAGCTTTCAGTTTCAATAGTTACAAGGATTTTGCACTTTCCTATGAGTGCTTGTGGGTGTCCCCCATATGGACTAATAGTTGCATTATTTGGTGTGAGCTCTGGTTGGCCTAGCAGAGTCCATGCTTCATAGGTCAAGATATTAAAATCTGTCCCTTCATCGATGAGAGCATCGACACTATACTCTCTTTTTGCAATGAGTTTGACCCTAAGATAAGCAGGTGGTACTATGTCTTCGTCTTCCGAGTCTTCACCTGAAGATGTAGAGGTACTCCTCGAGGGACATTCCTGCTCATCACTACTAGATCTGAAACTTTATTCTTTCCTTTGTCTTTACCTGTAGTGCTACTAGATGCACCTGAAGATGTAGAGGTACTCCTTAGTCTCCCAGACCAAGGACTACTAGATGATGTCTCTAGTCCACTAAGAGTCCGTGATTCTTGCTTTTCAGCCTGCACATGAGTGTCATGATCATCATCATCATCCAATGCATCACCACTAGATGCATACCAACTGCTCATTTCATCAAAGATGACATTCCTGCTCACTCTGAACTTACATGTGACAGGGTTATAACATCGATACCCTTTCTGCTCTAAAGAGTATCCAATAAAAACACATTTTTCTGCCTTTGGATCAAGCTTCTTCCGTAGCTCATCTAGCACATGAACGTATGCAACACAACCAAATATCTTCAAGTGCGATACATCAGGCTTCTTGCCAGTAAAGCATTATTCAGGAGTCATCCCATGAATTGCAGTTGTGGGAGTTCTGTTCATAATATAAACAACAGTAGGAACAGCCTCAGACCAAAAATGCTTAGGCATATTCTTTTCAGCCACATCAAGGTGCGTGCAACTTCTGCAATATGCCTGTTTTTCCTTTCTGGAACCCCATTTTGCTGTGGGGTATATCTGCATGTGAAATGTCTCTTTATCCCATGAGACCTAAGAAAATCACTGAACTCATTCGAGAGGTACTCTCCCCCTCCATCTGACCTCAAGCACTTTACTTTCAAGCCTGTTTCTCTTTCAATTGCAGCCTTGAAAGTTCTAAAGTGCTCAAACGCTTCACTCTTTTCCTTCATAAAATATACCCACAGCTTTCTAGAACAATCATCAATGAATGTGAAAAAGTATGAACTACCTCCAAGAGATACATTTTGTGTAGGCCCCCAAATGTCTGTATGCACAACATCAAGGATATTTCTGCTTACATCTCTGTCATGTGAAAAGGGTTGTCTTGCCTGCTTACCAAACTGACATGCTTTGCATACCTTATGAAATTCTGCAACTCTAAATGTAGGCAAACCTGTAACCAACCCTTTGGACTGCATTAATTCCAGCCTTTGTACATTTGCATGTCCAATGCGTTTGTGCCAAATTTCAATATCTACAACAACACCTTTTCCTTTAGCATACATAGCAACATTCATAGTAGGAATTCCAGCATCCAGAGTAAACATACGTCCAACTCTACTTCCCTTTGCTACCAACCTGTACTTGTCATTGAAGTCTTCTACAAAGTAGCCCTTTGTATTAAATCTGACTTGCAGCCCTTGCTCTACCATTTGACCGACTAACACCAAGTTCTTTGTAATAGATGGCACATGTAATACATCTGAAAGACTCTTTGTCTTACCATCATGCAAGGACAAGGAAACTTTTCCAATGTGTGAAATTGGGTGGCATGAATCATCACCCGTCTGCACATAACCTGCATTTTGCAAATCCTACATATCTCCAAACCATTCTGCATGGCTGGTCATATGATTGGATGCACCTGAATCAACATACCAAACATCATCATGTGTTCCCTTTCCTGTAACAGCATTCAGCATATGCTGCATAACAAACAGACGTTCATTTTTGTCTTCATTTTGTTGTGAAGACGATGCATAGTTTCCTTGCTGCAACTTACCACTGCAAATATCATCTTTCTTAGCATAACATTGGGCTGCAATATGACCTGTTTTGCCACAGTAGTGACACACAATACCAGAGTTGTTAGAACCTCTGTTCTGCCATCCACCTCTTCCTTTAAAGCTCCCCCTGCCTCTAAAGTTACCACGACCTCCTGAAACCTACATATCGCCAAATTGCTGATTCAATCTGTTTTGCTGGTTGTCACTACCACGTCCTGTACCACAGCCTCTTGAAGAGAACCTGTCACGTCCCCTTCTTGAACTGGAGTAGAAAGCTTGGACCTGTTCACCACTTCTTTCAGATGTCTCACTCTGCATGTTGATCTCTTCAGTGATCATAAGGGAGACCAACTCATCGAAATCTGGAAATGGCTTTCTCACATATACGGAAGTTACAAAAGACTTCCAAGCCTTTTCATTATTAAGCCCGCCCAAGGTAGACGACAGCAAATCATCATCATCGGGCATTGCATCAATCACTGCCAATGCATCTGCAATGCTCCTTACCTTCAGTGCATACTCATTGATAGACATCTTCCCTTTCTTCAATGTATTCAACTCTTGCTTGAGTTGAATCTTTCGTGCCTTTGTATTTATGGAAAACATACTTTCAAGTATGGTCCAAGCTGCATATGAATTCTCTCCATTTCTAATATGTCCCAGCATATTATTGTCAATTACTACAGACAGCCAATACATGACCTTCTTGTCTTTTGCATTCCATTCCTTCTGTGCCTTTGTCTCTTCTGTAGTTGGAGGATCACTCACCTCCGGCTCCTTTTCTTCACTTGAAACAAACTCGTAGAGGCCTTTTCCAATAAGGAAGTTCATGACACGGAACTTCCATGAAGGGTAGTTGTTCTTCTCGAGCTTCTCAATGATGGGGCTTCCACTGTTCTCTGCCATTATCACAAAACTAATACCAAACAGCAAGCAAATCTTCTGCAACCCTCGACATGTAGTGCACAGCAATACACCAGACAGCCTTTTTCACTGTCTGCTCAACAATACATGCAATTTGCAATCTGTTTGCAGATAAACATTATGTTTGCTTCATGCAAACACCTCAAGAATTACAGATTTGCAAACAGTAACCTGCGTACCCACTTTCGGTCAAAACAGCCGAAATCACAGTGTATCTGAAACTGTTGTCCGCAACCCTGCGGCTCTAAAACAAGGCCTGAAACGGCCTCAGATGCCCAAAATAAATGCGGGACAGCCCTAAAGGGCTAATCTACAGAATACGCAATGCTCTTCGCGCACACCAAATCTCACTGCAATCTGAGATTTTTGCTCTACCTTGCTTCTGGTGCCTCCACAGGCACTATCCAAGAGAAAGAGTGGAAGGATGGGAGAGCTTCTTACCCATGGCTTGCTTGCTCGAACCTTGCTTCTTCTCCTTCACTTCAGCCTTTGAAATCAGCCTCTCTCAGTGGCGCGGCTCTGATACCATGTCAAGAATCGCATGGTGGGGGGACTTGCTCAAGATGCTGCGCCGAACACACAAAGAATGCACAAGGAGAAGCTCACTCAAGAGACAAGAAGAGAGATGGAGGCCAAAACGTTTTCTTGCTGGTTTCTTCTTCTTCTTTCACACTCTTTTCAATGTATACAAAGTATAGATAAGATACAACATAAAGGAAAGTGGCCTACTAAGTCAAACAATGCATAACCGACTACACTACTCGACTAGTGCTATAACTATGCCAGCTGTAAATAGGTATAACAATCTGAAAATAATAAGTAATGAGTCAGTGGCCATGTGAGAGTCATAATGACCACCGATGTGCTAAGTGTAGATGTGTGGACCCATCTAACCAAGCGGTCCATCATCAATGTCCGCATGTGTTGAGCTTGTCATCTCAACACGGTCATACATTGTGACTGTTGGAGTTCCCATTTCTAGTCTCTCTCTTTCTTACTCTTGCTCTTCCGCCATAGCTCTCGAGTCCAACCTTCGATCCGTTGCTCCCTTTCAACTGGTATCAGAACTTTGCTTTCCAACTCTTGAGCTTGGTTCATGGCATTCTTAGCATCCCATCGACTCCCTACTTGCATTGGGTCTCCTTCCCAGCCCAGCAGCCATATCCAACTCCTTCAATCTCCCGTTACTCCCCGGCTTCCCGAGCACCTTCTCGGCATTGTTGGGCACCTTCAAGGCGTTACATCAGAGGTATTTGATCATTTTCTTCAGGGTTTACTTCAGTTCTCAGGTCTCACAGGCTGTAAACAAGATTGGGGCAGCCACCATTGAAGCTCCCTTGCTTCATATCTCACTTGCCTTTGAACAAGACTTGCTGGAGCTTGTTTGAGGCCTTCCTTGCCTTTAACCGGACCTCTCCGAAGCTTAGCCACCATTTTTTGCAGCCCTAGGACTAGCATTTACAGTTGGCAGAATCACGTAGCCCTCCCATATGTGTCTTCAGCATTGAGAGTCACAACAGCAGCTCTCCCCCTCCTTGGCACTTGGAAAGGCTCCATTTCGGGCATATGAACATGCTTTGATGCTTGGTTTTGATGGTTGATGTGTTGGCATAGCATTTGGATTGATTTAACACTGTTTTGGGATTGTCATAACAGTCTGGAGGCAGTTTATGACAGTGTTACACTAACATAACAGTCCAGAGGCAGTTTATGACAGTGTTACACTGACATTTAATGCTACAGCTTGTTTGGCATTGTCATTTGATGCCCGGTTGGTCCCGTTTGATGCTCGGATATTAGGGGAATGTATGCCTATTGTTTGGAAACCATTTGGAGCTGATTTTGGTGCTGAAATTCTCAGTTTTGAATAATAAATCACTGATGTACACAGTTGGGCTGAAGTCATTTTACTCATGTATACTTATGCCTATGCTTTTTGGGCTATGTTTCGGGCATATATGGTGATGTATTGACACTTGGGGCTCGATATAGAGCTTGGTTTTGATTCGGGATTGTTGGTTGAGCTTGAGCTCGCTTTGCAAAGCATTTGGATGCTCCATCTTGGAGGTACTTATGGCATGTATGTTGCTTATGTCTGATCGGTCTTGACATGCTTAGCCTATGCCATTACTACATGCTAGTTACATTGTTTGGAGCCTATTGCTACTGGAGCTCGGTCTTGGCTTGACCTTGGATTCTCAAAGCTTACTTGAGCTATTTATTGGCTTGCCAAAGTTGTATCTTGGGATGTACTTGATGTCTTACATGCTTATGGATGCTACATACGGATGCTCTACCGCCTACATGTTCGGGATGTACTATTGATGTATTGTCTTGGACTTATGTCATTGGCACTGTGTCTTGCCTTGGCTTAAGCACTTGAGCTCGTACATATGGCTTTGTGCCAGTGGGGGTATTCTTGAATGCCTATCAAACATTGAGCAGGTGGTACTTTTATGCATTGAGCCGTTACATGCTATTGAGCAGTTACAAACACTTGAGACTTTGGGACTTCTTACCTTTTGGGATGATACATCATATGTCTTGGTTCAATGTATGCTTATGAGCTAAGTCTCAATTTTGGATCCGTATCTTTGTGAACAGACACCTACTTGTGTCAAGTTTTGGTAGTGGCATGAACACTTTGCCCCATTGGGGGGTGTGCCTACTCATTGGTAGATGTTTGTATGACCTACTTGGGTGTTGGATTCATGCTTATCGACCATCATATTCTTATGCTATGCCTGCATGATGCCGGCTTTGGTCTTTGCAGTATCTAATTGCCTTGGGATCCGATTTCGACACTGTTAGCTTCTTTTACTAAAGTCTGAAATTTATTACAGCAAGCATATACGTATGGACTGACATGGATTTTTCATGTTGAAACACTCTGAAATGATGTACTTTCACTAGTACTTGGTGGGAAGCAGCTTGGTTCCACTTTCCTCGCCATTTTCCCTCTATTTTGGTGTTTTTTTTGTCATTTTCTGTAGTAAACAGCAAGCAATTTTGAACTGCCTACAGTCTTCCAGCCTGCATTATGGCGAGTTCGTCCATTGATCATGCTATTTTCAACATCACTAAGCTTGATGGTACGAATTACTCTTATTGGAAGAGCCAGATTTGGCAGGTGTTGGTGCAGAAATCGCAGATCAAACCTTTGAGGTTAAGCGAGCATCCGCCTATAACTATGCCAGATGAGGAATGGCTTGAACTTGATGAGTTATGCAAGTCCACTATTGTATTGTCTCTCACAGAACACGTTCACTATAATATCTTTGAGGAAGAACAGAGTGCATGGCAGTTGTGGGAAAAGATCAAAAATCTCTATGACAAGAAAATTCCAGCGATCATATGTATTGGCTGAAGCAGCTTATGGATCTGCGGCATGAAGGAGAATGTGACTATGTCTGCTCACTTGAGCCAGTTCCATGCTATACTCAAGAACTTGACTTCGCAGGATATCACTTTTGTAGAGGATGTCACTCCTCTTTTCTTGCTTGGTACTCTTAATGAGTCATGGGATGTATTCCGCACTGCATTATGTGCCTCTACTGCTACCTTGAAATTATCTGATGTTGACAGTGCTCTTCTGCAGGAAGAGGTTAATCGTAAGAATTTGGATGCCTCTCGTGTGTCTCATGCTATGACAATTAGAGGCAGGAATGATGGATATGAAAAGCATGGCAGTGGTAGTGGTCGTGGGCGGGATTCTCAGAAATCTCGGTCCAAGTCTCGTGGAAAGTCACGTAGCAAATCCCGTGGCAGGAATGCAGAAGTTACTTGTCAGCATTGTGGGAAAAAGGGCCATATTAGGCCACAATGCCGTGAATTGCGCAATGAAAGGTGCAAAGATAAGGGAAAAGACAAAGTGCATGATAAGTCTTCTGATCGTAGCATAGTACCTGCAAAGTCCAATGTTAGAATTGAAGAGATCAATGTTATGCATCCTGAGAATATTGATGATGATGATTATATCCTAGCAGCTTCTTCTAGTGCTTCACATATGACAGAGATACACTCTATGTATGCATAGTGTTGGCTCTTGGACTCAGGTGCTTCCTTTCATGTGACACCTTGCCGAGAGTGGTTTCACTCATACCGTACTGTTTCGGGTTCTGTGCGCTTGGGTGATGACAGCTCTCTTGATATTGTGGCTATTGGTGATGTTAGGCTGCAGTTTCCTTCTAGCAGCAATTTTGTTATGCAGGATGTACGTCATGTATCTGCTTTGACATGCAGTCTCATGTCAGCTGGACAGCTTGATGACGCAGGATATCATGTATGTTTTGGAGACTCTACATGGAAGATCACTCGTGGTGGCAGACTTGTGATTGCAAGAGCTGCCAAGGCTGGCAGTCTCTACCCCTTGATTTTATCAACTTCTTCCCTTGATCATGTTTTGTCTGTGGGTTCTATCCCACATGTATCTGTTTGGGCCGTATGTCTTTGAAGGGAATGAAAATGCTTTCTGGTTTGCAGTACTTACCGCCCCTTGATTATGCATGTTTTGATTCATGAGAGCATTGTCTTTATGGCAGATAGACTAGGTCTACGCATAAGAAGTCTGGTAGGCCACCCATGAGTAAGCCCTTGGCATTGTTACATTCGGATATCTGTGGGCCCATGCCTTGTCAGTCTATGGGTGGTGCAAAGTATTTTGTTACGTTCATAGATGATTTTTCACGGAAAGTTTGGGTTTATCCCATTAAGCTGAAATCCGATATCTTGGCTATGTTTCAGAGATGGCTTGCATTGGTTGAGAACCAGTCTGGGTATAGGCTAAAATGCCTAAGGACAGATAATGGGGGTGAGTATGTCTCATGTGCTTTTGAGCAGTTATGTGATGAAAGGGGTATTAAGCGTCAGTTGACCGCCCCCTACACCCCCCCAAAATGGTTTGGCTGAGTAGATGAATAGAACCATCCAGGAGCGTGTACGCAGTATGCTTAGCCATGCAGGCCTACCATAGAGCTTTTGGGCTGAGGCAGTTAGTACAGCTGTGCATGTCATAAACAGATCACCCTCTAGTGGTTTGGATTTCCAGGTTGCAGAGGAGTTATGGACTGGAAAACCTCCCTCTTATGTGCATCTCCGTGTCTTTGGATGTGAGGCATTTTGCCTTGTGCCCAGGGACAAGAGAAGTAAGCTGGATCCCAAGAGTGTCAAATACATTTTCCTTGGTTATGGGGATGCAGGGGAGATGGGTTACCGTCTCTGGGATCCGCAGGCGCGGAAAGTCATCCGCAGTCATGATGTAGTCTTCCATGAAGACAAAATGCATAGGCAGCCTGAGAGAGTTGTTGTAATCCGCAAGGTCATATTTCAGGAGAAGCCGAGAGCTCCTGCACAGCCAGTTGGACAGCCTACAGTTGCAGTAGATGCTCATGGTCAGGGTGTTGGACAGGCAGCTGGGCAGGCAGCAGAGCCTGCCCCGTGAGACGGTCTACTAGAGTCAGATGTCCACTTGATAGATTTCATCTCTCGATGCATCATGTCTTGGTTACAGATGCAGAAGAGTCTTTCACCTATGATGAGGCTATGCGCAGGGGTGACAATTACTCTTGGGAGAGGGCTATGCAGTCTAAGATAGACTCCCTGCATAAGAATAACACTTGGGATTTGGTTTCCTTGCCTACGGGCAAGAAGGCTTTGCCATGCAAGTGGGTGTACAAGCTAAACAGTACCCTTGGACACCCCAAGCCGGCATACAAGGCTAGATTGGTAGCAAAGGGTTTTAAGTAGGAGCATGGTGTGGACTTTGACGAGGTCTTTTCTCCTGTGGTTAAGATGACCACCCTGTGCTTAGTCTTGGCTTTGGTTGCTCAGCTTGACTTGGATTTATACCAGATGGATGTCAAGATGGCTTTTTTACATTGGGACTTGCATGATGAGATTTATATGGACCAGCCTAAGGGCTTTGCAAAACCTGGCAGGCAGCACCTAGTGTGCAAATTGAAGAAAAGTCTTTATGGCTTGAAACAGGCACCTAGGGAGTGGTATCATAAGTTTGATGCCTTTATGCAGTCACAGGGCTACAGCCGAAGTGCTATGGATCCGTGTCTTTAAATGAAGAAAGCCCGTGATGATTCTTTATTGATTTTGGTACTCTATGTGGATGATATGCTGATAGCACGGAAAGCTCATGATGAGCTAGATGCTCTTAAGGCTCAGCTCAAGAAGAGCTTTGAGATGAAAGATCTGGGACAGGTCGCTCACACACTTGGTATGCACATTAGATGCGACAGGCATCAGGGACTCCTCTACTTGTCACAGAGGGAGTACATTCATAAAGTCCTTGAGCGCTTCCGCATGCAGGACAAGCATATTGGCTATCCATTGCCTTCTTATGTGAAGATATCACACGCTGATTGTCCACAGACAGATAAGTAGAGGGCCGAGATGGCCAAGATTCCCTATGCATCCGCAATGGGCAGTCTTATATATGCCATGATAGCCACTCGTCCAGATATTGCCTTTGCAGTTGGTGTTGTGGCGCGCTATATGGCTACACTTGGTAAGAAGCATTGGGATGCCATGAAGGGTATCATGAGGTACCTGAAGGGCACTGCAGATATGTGCATATGCTATGGTAGCTAGGATATAGAAGTTGTGGCGTACACTGACTCTGATTATGCAGGACATGCAGATAGTAGGAAGTCCACTTCCGACTATGTATTCACCTATGCTGGAGGTGCTGTTTCTTGGATGTCTAAGGTGCAGAAATGCACGACCCTTTCTACTACAGAGGCCGAGTATGTTGCAGCCACTGAGGATTGCAAGGAGGCCATTTGTTTGGGTCACTTAGTTGTTGACCTTGGTATTGATGATATCCCTACACTGCATTCGGATTCTATGAGTGCTATTCAGTTAGCCAAGAATCCGGTCTTCCATGCGAAGACAAAACACATTGAGGTGAGGTATCACTTCATACGTGGGGTCGTTGAGGACAAGTCTATTGATCTTGTTAAGATCTCGACTGACCAGAATCCTGCAGATCTGCTCACGAAAAGCCTCTCTATAGAGCGCTTTGCCTTCCTCAGGAGGTTGATGGGCGTGGGATGAGATGGCGTCTTTCCTCATCCTGTTGTACATGTGTACATGTTGTACTTTCTTTTTTCTTTTTCTTTTCACTCCTCACTGTGGTAGATTCACCTTAAAGTGGGAGCTTGTTGGGGGTAAAGGCGCCTCTGCCTAGTCGCCCATGTATTACTACATTGACAGTCACCACCACTGCACACTACAAGTGGCGGGCACCCATCACTGTTGTCGTCGTGTTAGGGGTTGAAGGTCTACCTCCGGGGCTTAGAGTAGAAGAAGAGTGTGTGATTCAAGGTTTGGAGAAGGGGAAAAGAATGGGGTTTGACAAGATTCGGGGTTTAAAAATGACTTAGTTGAAGAAGAAGATATCAAGCTTTTTCTGTGTTTTTAGCATACATGAATGGAATGAATGACTTTGACTTGATCACATCAAATGCATTTGGGAAAAATAAGCCATTACATAAGGAATAAACTTAGATTTAATCCAAATGCAGATACCAAATGCAAGCTCAAATGGTTTTTATTTCATGTACATGGACGGATTTCAACTCCAAGAAACAAGTATTTGGATGGTAGACTCAAGCACATTCAAGACATAGATTAATAGCTCATGAAATGCATTGATTGAGCATAAATTTAACTTCAGCCCTGTTTTAAAATAGAAATTTCCAGCCCATAATCAAGCTCAAAAAGTATACATAAACTCAAGAATAAGCTCCTCTAATCATTCATGAGTAAAGCCCTGATATTAAAAGGTCAATTTCTTCTATTACAACCACATGGATCACTTGTTTGCTCATCAAAATGAACAAGAATAGTGGGCTTTCCTATTTATGATTGGTTTTTTCAGCCCATAACAACCCATACACCTTCAAAATCCTCCCCCTTTGCTTGCCCCAAGTCATTCAAGTACTTGGGTACAAGACGGGCTTCATTGGACCATGAAGAATGTAAAAAGATGAGAGAAGACGTACATAAGAGCAGGCTGAATACTTTTCTCTCAGGTTTCCCCCTTTTATAGACTATCATACCATTCATTTTTGTCATACCAAATGGACGGATAAGGGGAGCTCTCACCTTTCTTGTTTGTATCTCCTTCTTCAGCTCTAGTTTGCCTTTAGTTTGCATGCTTTAGAGCATGCACCATAGCTCACAGTTCTTCTCCAGTTGCTACAGGCATGCAGGCCTGCTTTTTGCACCGAAAAATGCGGGCTATGTCCTGCTCAGCTCCCACTTAACTTTTTGACCTACTTAGGTCACTTACAGGTCACTTAAGTTCATTTTTTTAGGTCCCTCATGAACCTAGTGGACTTTTGGCATTTTTCTTGAGTTCTAATGTGATTTAGCCTGCAGACTATCAATTACTTCCAGCTGATCAAGTTGTAAGTTCTCGTAGACTTAATTTTTTATCAATATACATGGTACAACTGAAATTTGTATGCCAAATACAAAAGAACTTATGTAACTAAGTGATATCTAAGTTGGTTGTTGGGTAACAATGATTGAGTTATGTATGCAAATTCCTCATATAAATCCTAGTAAAGTTCTTCTGTGTTCATAAGAATCCCATGATTTATATTATGAACAATAAACTCTTTGACACCATCACTTTATGATTTATTCCTTTAGTCACAGTTTGAATAAAGGAAGGCCCGGTCACACATTGTGACTGTTGGAGTTCCCATTTCTATTCTCTCTCTTTCTTGCTCTTGCTCTCCCACCATAGCTCTCGAGTCCATTCTTCGATCCGTCGCTCCCTTTCAAAGCTTAGCAATGTGGCATGCACATAATAGATCCATAGAGGGAGTCCAATGAATATCAATAGATTCATGTGCATGAGTCACATTGACTCCATCTTTCCAACCTTTGCATATGAGATAAGGAATAGATGGTGTGAATCCATTCAGTCTATGCTTAACTTCTTACATTATGTGCCCTGTAGTCCTTGTTAACTACAATATCTCACCATGGCTTTCTATGAAGAAAGGATACATGATCCTTAGCTTACTTGTTCCTGGGCACTACAAAGTCAAGAACATGGACATCTACCTCCATCCATTAGTTGATGAGCTCAAGATTTTGTAGGAGGAGGGGGTCACTATGTAAGACATGAGCAAGCACCATGGACGACAATCTGCTAATATACTAGCCATTCTCATGTGAACCATGCATGACTTTTCAAGATTTGGGGAGTGCTTAGGTAACTGGGCTTCAATTAGACTCTTGAAGGTTACAGACCATGAGGAAGATGGTATATTAGGGACTCTATACTTTCTTGTCGGAGGGTCATGATCTAAGGAAAGGTTTTCTTGGATGACCTTAAGCATGAATGAATGCCCAAAGCTAATACAAGTTGAAAATGGTCCACAAGGAGTCACATCCAAGAAGAATGCGATGGTTCTCAATCTACTATGAGTTTTTTATTAGATCTACTTATACAGATTAACCATTTGTTGAATCCATGTATATTTTCAAGAATGTGGGTAGCTTATTATGGGATCATATCACAGGAAAGAGAGACACTATAGGGGCACAAATGAATTTGGAGGTAGAAAAGATGGAGGAAATCAAGGCACAGTTGCTTGCAACTACCTCATGCTCCTTGGGTCTTGTCCACTAAAGAAGAGTGCATTGTGAAGCAAATTATCAGGTCTATTCATACCCCAATGGGTATGATGCGTTTCCTCAGGTCTGCTTTTCTAAAGATGACCAGCTAATCTCAAGGCTGAAATCCCATGATTGGCAAAAGATATGCCAAGTTTGTCTTGACCTTGATAGAAAGTAACCTTAATATTTCGTTATTTAGTGTCTACTCGATGTTTATAATGCTTCTCCATTTTTGACAGTTTGTACCACCAATCGCAATCGTGGGGTGCCTCACTCCAAAAATACACTCGACAATTTATAGGTTGTCAAATCTAGTGTAATAGATCTCATAGAAACAGATTAAGATATCCTCGACAAAATTTGCAAGGTGGAAAGTGGTGGAGATGGTCAGTCTCTTTGAGAAGTATATGCCCACAAACATGCTCGTGATACAAACTCACCTCTTGGTACATCTCTAGATAAAGTGGAGATTGTGGGACCCATCCATATGCGATAGATGTTCTTCTTAGAGTGCTTCATGAAAACCCTGATGAAGGGCTTTGTGCAATAATGAGCTCCGTGGCTAGAAGGTAGCATCACTGAAGGTTGGTTGGTGTTAGAGGCATTAGTGCTTCATGAAAACCCTGATGAAGGGCTTTGTGCAATAATGAGCTCCGCGGCTAGAAGGTAGCATCACTGAAGGTTGGCTGGTGTTGGAGGCATTAGTGTATATTTCAAAGTGGCTACTGACGATAGATTTAGACAACAGTATGTTATGGTCGATGAAGGATGATGATAGACTAATCAGAGATATGGTAGTTGGAAATGGGGTAGAGAGAAAAGGATGGATGTTGCCATGGAGGAGATTGTGAATCATTTTTTGTATATTACATCATGCATCCATAGAGAAGTGGCTCACTAGTAGGTATGAGCAGGCTGGAAAAGAGAGAGAGGGAGTACAATCAAAATTTTGATGCAGTACACGCCATCAATTGTTTTGATATCCTGAGGGCATGGAGGAGATGTCATGGTTTATGTCTATGCGGTAGTTGCATGAAGCTTTGATCATAGCTTCTCACAAAAGAATAGATATCTTTACTGAGGAGTGGGAATTCTCGAAGGGATGTAGTCCAAAGGGTGACTACATGGTTTATTTGTTATCATATCTAGATTTTATTTGCAACAACTAATCTAACCCTTTTGATGTACAATACAAAATTTAAGTGTGGCATGGTCGTGCGGGCAACATTTTCATGTTGAGCACATTGATAAAATACACTACAACAAATTGTGGTGTCATGGCAAAGTTCGAGCAAGAGAGCCAATGGTGGGTCATGGATTTGAATACCATAGTAGATGAGATGGAGTATTTTGGTAACTTGTAAAGTGTTATCTCAGTGGATTACCATAGGCATTGGGTCTAAGGGGAAAGAAAGTGAGAAAAATGGTACATTCCTGGATACGAATAATTGGTACCTTGAGAGAACTATGTGCGATGTTGTGTTATATATGTTTAGCGACGCATCAAGGGGCCAATCCCCAAGATGTAGGAGAGTCGCAGTGAGGTAGCGGCAGTCAACCATGGGAGGACCTCCTATGTTTGTGCTTCATGCCATTAGGCAATGTGCTAGGGACTCCCTCTGAGGAGTGTTAATTGGGTTAGAGTTGGACTACGATACGTGATACAAATGCAAGATGTTTAGGAAGATGATGTATGTGTCATCCACGCTCCTGGCCGCAAGGCCGTGGGGTTGTTGAGCGTGTGATAGAGGTCCGGCTAGTGCATGAGCCAGTGCCAGCCCGTTTTAGGTCCCATCAAGGCACATAAGTCTAGCTGCCCGTGTATTACTACACTGACAATATCCGCACCTACACACTATCACTTCATTCTTTATTCTTTCAGTGACATTTGAATAAAGGGAAGGCCAGTCACACATTGTGACTGTTGGAGTTCCCACTTTTGGAGTCTCTCTCTTTCTTGCTCTTGCTCCATCCACCATAGCTCTCACCTCTATGCTCTCTTACTCGATCCTTCTCACCTTTCAATTGGTATCAAAGCTTGGCTCTTTGAGGTCTTGAATGTGGTTGGGCACTCCTTCAACATTCATTCGAATACCTACACTCTTGTCTTCACTCTTGGCAGTCATAGCCACACCTTCCGAGCTTCTGATCAGTCTCATCCTTCTCGAGCTAGCATTGGGTCTTCTTGGGCAACCTCAGGGCATTCATCTATAGGTATTGGAGCTCTCATTCCACTCTTTATTTTAGTCCATAGGGTTTGAAGAACAAGGCAGCCATGGCTCAATCCATGAAGGTTTGGAACTGAGCTCTCTCTCTTCTATGCCTATTGAGGCCTCTTGGGAAGCTTCTTTGGGAGCCATAGAAACTCCCTAACCATCAAGTAGTGCCCAGTTCCCTTAGCAACATCAAAAATGTGATTTTACCGGGTTGTCCCACTTTCTCAGCTTGTCAAAAACGTGGCCTTCATCTCCAGCAACTCTTCAAGCCATTGGCACTACACATTTGATACATAGGAGCATGCTTCAACCATGGCATTGAAGGCTTGAGCTTGGCATTGACATTTGGGTCTGATATACTTCAAACCAGGACTATCATAACAGTCCATAGGTAGCCCCAAATAGTGCTACATTAGCATTTTATGTTTATGCTTGCTTGGTACTAGCTATTTGTTAAAATATTGAGAATGCATGCTAAGGAGGATCACTGATGAGCAAATAGACAATCATAATGAGGCATAAGTAATGACAAAGAAGAAAAACTGATATTATCCAAGCATAATGCAAGTACAACTGAATGATAATGATAGATGAAATGAGTGTGGGGATGAGTGACTTTTATAGGCTTACAGTAGGTGGCATTGGTAGGTGGAAAAAGGTGGAAAGTGACCATAGTATTCACCAACTGTGGTTTTAATAAACCATGCATACATGACCTAGTCTAAGGATTTATTTGCAATGTATTTCTTTGCCTTGTTGTTCCTTACAAAGAGACTATAGTGGATGTGATTGCACATTTCTCAACATGCCTCCTCAATCACAACCAAGAAATACATTGATTATACAGAGGCTGTCATAAGTAGAACCTTGCTGCTAAGTGTAGACATGGAAAGAACCAACCATACAAAGCTAGAGGCTATCACAAGGCCTCATTAAGTGTGTAGAGGCTATAGTGTGCAAAGGTAACATGAGGAGTACATGAGCTTATGGTAAGAACATTGGGTATACAGATGCTATCATAAGTAGAACCTTGCTAAGTGTAGACATGAAAAGAACCAACCATACAAAGCTAGAGGCTATCACAAGGCCTCATTAAGTGTGTAGAGGCTGTAGTGTGCAAAGGTTACATGAGGAGTACAGGAGCTTATGGTAAGAACATTGGGCAAGTCCAGATTTAAAACTTAAAAAAGTCTATTAGAAAATGAACTACAAAGGAGGGATTGGTGTGCCCTATCCTTTTCTTCTTGGATGTCTTCTTCTTCTTCTTTTCCATTGTCGTCTTCATCTTCTTTCACTGTAGCAAGATATGCTCTTTGAGATCTTTTCTTAGTACGACAAAACTTCTCAATATGCCCAATATTCTTACAAAATTCACATACTATGCTCTTCTTTCCTTTCACATAGAGGAGTTGTTGGTCTCCTCTTGGGATGCTTGTTTCTCCCTTGCTCTTGATCTTCTTTTCTTCTTCCAGAAGAGATGCTTTGATATCCATGAGCTTCGGCATTATCAAACTCAGGTGGAAGACTCTTGAGAAGCACTCCAATGCAAATGTCTTCATCCATCTTCAAGTTGATTTTTGCAAATTGTGTCAACAAACTTTCCATATAATTCAAATGAGAAGCACTCCAATACAAATGTCTTTATCCATCTTCAAGTTGATTTATGCAAATTGTGTCAACAAACTTTCCATATAATTCAAATGAGTTGCAAGTGAGGTGCAACTTTTCATGTTAAGCCTAAAAAATTCAATTAGTAAGCCATATTTGGAGGATTTTGAGTGAGCTCCAAACAGGGTTTCTAATCGATCCCATGTTGCTTAAGAGGCTTCACAATCATCAATATGGTGAATGTAGCTGCCATCAAGTTTGAGATTGATAATAACTTGAGCCTTATCATCATTTTTATCCCATATGATTGAAAGTGCATCTTCCCTTGGTTTCTTCTCTTGATCACTTGTGATTGACCACAAGCCTTTCTTCATCACGATCAGCTTGATCCTAATTTGCCATGTATGGAATCCAACACCATTGAATCGAGTTGTCGATGAGTCCTTGCCCATGTTGAGGTTGCAAGATCAACAAAAAATCAGCTCCAAAAATTTCAGATTTCAACAATAGAAGCATTGAGCACGTGCCAAGAAGCACTAGGTGATTAGTATCAAGAGATACTAGGTGACTAATATCCCCTTTCAACTTGAAATCTTCAAAGATAATTGAGGCTTTCAAGATCTTGCAGGTCCAAGTTTTCCACTCCTTGATTTGATGCTAGAGTAGCACAAAAAAACTCAGATTTGATCAAAGACAAAGCTGATTGTGTCAGATGACACAGTGACAAGAGTCACTAGATCAGTGTCAAGAGACACTATGCTTGACTATGCTTCAATCTTGCCAAAAAAATCACCAAGATCTCCACTCCTCAATGATTTATTGTGAGAATGTATGCCAAATCCAATGATATTTGAGTGCTAACACTGTGGCTTGAGTGGCAGAGGAGAAAAATGAAGTGAAATAGAAGCTTGAAGTTGAAAGAGCTATGGCTTCTTTATTAGGGTTACATTGGTTGTCATAGTGCCTCTGTTATGCCTTCTTGATGTAGGATTGGACTTGTCAGTTACTATTGTCATTGGATCTCTTTTAGCTCACTGTTTGCTCTCATTTACCCACTGATGTCATTTATTACAGCAAGCTATTTTATGCGGACTGTGATGTACTTACTGAGCTTAATCATGTCCTTTTGTACTTTTGATACTATTTGGTGGCTGGTTGGTCATGCTAGCAGTTTCTCTTATTTTCAGCTTGTTTTGGCAGTGGTTTTTGGTCTCTTTATTGCTAATTACAATAGGTTGTTTTCTGCATAGTTTGCCTCTGTTTGACTCATTATGGCTGGTCATCTCAAAGATACGGTTTTGTTTAACATTGTCAAGTTGGATGGAACCAACTATGGCTATTGGAAGTCTCAAATATGGCAGGTTTTGGTACAAAAATTATAGATTAAGCTCGTAAGAAATAAAGGTATTAAACTCAAGAATATGAATGATGATGACTGGGCTAATTTAGATGCACTATGTAAGTCCACTATCATTTTGTCACTCTCTGAAGAGGTCCATATTAATGTTGTTGAAGATGAAGATCAAAGTGCATAAAATCTATGGGAGAAGATTCAGAAACTTTATGCAAAGTGTATTTGATTAAATAGTTGATGGATCTCCACATGAAGGAGGGGATCCCATTGTCTGCTCACTTTAGCTAGTTTCATTCTATCATGAAGAATCTACTTCAACAGGGTATTGAGTTTCACAATAATCTACATCCTTTGTTTCTACTTGGCACTTTGCCTGAGTCTTGGAATGTATTTCGCATTATGATCTGTACCAACAAACTTGATGGGTTGAAATTGAAATATGTAGAGAGTGCTCTTTTGACTAAAGAAATTAACATGAAAAATAATGATGCTTCCCGTAGTTTACATGCCTTATTCATTAGAGGTGGCAAGAAAGATAATGATTGTCATGGGAAGGACTCTTAGAAGTCTTGGTCTAAGTTACGTGGGCATAGCAAGTCCCGTGGGATGTAAGTCTGATCTTACACACCATTATTGTGGGAAAGCAAGACACATATGACTACAATGCCATAAGATGCGTGATGACAAGCACAACAAAAAGGGGAAAGAAAAAGTGCAAGAGAAATCCAATGATCGCAGCATTATACCTGCAAGGTCCAGTGTAAAGATTGAGGAGATAAATGTCATGTAGCTCTTGAGGAGTCCAATGGTAACTACTTCTTAGCAGCCTCTTCATGTGATGCTTCTCAGCTGACCAAGGCTCATAGTCTATTCATGCATAGTGTTGGCTCTTCGATTCAGATGCGTCTTTTCATGTGACCCCCTATCGTGAGTGGTTTCATACCTATCATAGTGTATACTATGTGCTTAGGTGATGATCGGTCTCTTGCTATTGTTGGCATTGGTGATGTCACCCTACAACTTTCCTCTAGCAGCACTTTTATTCTACATAATGTATGTCATATACCCGCACTGACTAAAAGCCTTATGTCTGCTGGGCAGCTTGATGATGTAGGTTATCATATATGCTTTGGTGATTCTATATGGAAGATAACTCGTGGCAGGCTTGTTCTTATAAGAGGTGCCAAGTTTGGCAGCCCTCTACCCCTTGGTTGTATCTAGTATTATTGATTATGTTTTGTTAGTGGGTTCTATCCCACATGTATCTCTCTAGCATGCTTGTCTCAGGCATATGTCACTCAAGTGCTTCATGAAATACCTGAAAGGCTTTGTGCGACAACGAGCTCGGCTAGAAGGTAGCATGGTTGAAGGTTGGTTGGTGTTTGAGGCATTAGTGCATATTTCAAATAGTGGCTACTACCAACGATGGAATTAGACAAGAGTATGCTATGGTCGTTGAATGATGATGATAAACTGACCAGAGATGTGGTGGTTGAAAATGGGGTAGAAACAAAGGATGGATCCTGCAATGGAGGAGAAAGTGAATAGTTTTTTTATGTTGCACGATGCATCCATGGAGATGTGGCTCACTAGATACGAGCAAGCTAGGAAAGATTGAGAAGAAGTGTGATAGGAATTTTGATGCAGTATGCACCATTGACCGATTCGATATCCCGAAGGCATGAAGGAGATGCAATGGTTTATGTCTATGTGAAAGTTACATGGAGCTTTGATCACAGCCTCTCGCGAAGGGGTGGAGGTCTCTACTAGGGAGTGGGAATTCTTGAGGGGATGTAGTCCAAAGATGACAACATGTTTTATAAGTTGTAGTATCTAGATTTTATATGTGACAACTAATCTAACCGTTTCAATGTACAATACAAAATATACAGTGCAGCGTAGTCGTGGGGGCGACATTTCTACAATGAGCGCATTGACAAAATGCACTCAACGTATTGTGGTGTCATGGCAAAGTTTGAGCAAGAGAGCCAACGGTGAGCCCTAGATCCAAGTACCATTATAAATGAGATGGAGTATTTTAGGAACTTGCAAAGTGTTGTCATCACGGTGGATTATCGTAGCTTCTCCATGATCATATTCAATGTGCAGTGGTTCAAAGTGGTATTGGAAGGAGTAGAGGCTGGACGAGGTCCATCTGGATGAAAATGCTTAATGCTTTGCACTATCTTCTACCTTTTGACTACTCGCATTTTGAGTCATGTGATCATTTTTTATATGGCAGGAAGACTAGGAGTTCACATAAAAAGTCTGGTATTCCACGCATGGGTGAGTCTTTGGCTCTTGTGCATTCAGATGCATGTGGACCCATGCCCTATTAGTCATTAGGGGGTGCAAAGTACATTGTCACATTTATTGACAATTATTCACATAGGGTTTGGGCTTATCCCATAAAGCAGAAATTTGATGTCTTGGCCATCTTTCAGTATTGGTTTGCTTTAGTAGAGAATCAGTCTAGGCATAGGCTGAAATGACTAAGGACTGATAACGGGGGTGAGTATGTCTCGCGTGCCTTTGAGTAGTTGTGTGATGAGAGTTGGATTTTAAGACCGGATTTGGACCCATTCTTGAAGCGTTGGAGCCCATTTTGGAACCGAGAAGTGCTTGAGAGGCGTTAAAGAGCCAATTTGCATGAAAAATCAAAGGTGAAAGATGGCTAAGCTAGAATTTTCCTAGATGCATTCTGACGCCAAGAATCCAATGCAAGTCTCGCTTCGTCGATCGGAGGTCGTTTGACCCCCCATTTAATCCTCATAAGGTTTGATGTTATAAAGCAGCTACTAGATCAGGGAGCTAGAAAGTTCAAGGGGAAGGCCAAGAGGATGGAGTTTGATGTCACGAAGCCTCCTGGCCAGGCGGATTTCAATTCCGAGTTTGTTTGGGCCTTAAAAATCAAAATGTCCACTTGCATGTAGTGTGAACATGAAGTCATGAACTACTTATTTTGAAATTTTAAGCTTAAAGCTTAATTAGCAAAGTGCTAATCAATAAGGAATGAAACGTCATGAGGGAGGGGTGCATTTTTTCACATGGCCGATTTTTGGAGGAAAATTTGGGATTTTCACTTAGTAAGAGATGCAAGGCATGGAGAGCCTCTAAGTTGTAGAAGTTCTTCACCTTCCATCACCATGAACAGATCTGAAATTGATACAGTGAGTAAAAAGAACGAAAGTAGTATTTCTCTCTCCTCTAAGAGGGGGTTCGTGTATGAATAATCAAGAAGAGAATGCGGCTGAAGGATGCTTGTCCGACGGTGATCGGATTGCTCAAAGATCAAGAGGAGGCTAAGGGAAGGTGTTTAGCACTGAAGAATCATTGCTGGTCGGCGGTCTATTGGCTATGTGTATTAATTATCAAAAAAACTCGCAACACGTGAATAAATGGTATGCTTCTTTTTTATAAAGAAAATTTGGTTACTACTATAGTTGTGTATGATTTGATCATTGTGGATGATAGTGAGATAGAGATTGACCATGTGAAGGGGCTCATCAAAATAGAATATGAGATAAAGGATTTGGGAGGGCTGCGCTATTTTCTTTGCACAGACATAATCAGGACTCCAAAGAGTATATGGTTCTCACAACAAAGACAGTGTGCATTAGATATGTTGAAGAAGTATGGTATGGCTAATTGCAAGTCTATTTCTATACTTTTGGATGTTAATGCTAAGCTTAGTATACATGAGGGTGAATTGATTGAGGATGTTACTATGTATCAAAAGTCTATGGTAAACCTTATCTATTTGATGATCACTAGACCAAACCTAAATTATACAGTTGGTTTGGAGAGTCAGTTTATGCATATTTTATGGAAGCCACATTTGGATGCAGTGCATTGTACATTGTTCTATGTCAAGTCCACATTGGATTATGCATTATTCTATGGCGCAGGTGTACCATTTGACTTGCATGGTTACACAATTGCAGCTTGGGATGGTAGTATTTCAGATAGGAGGTCTAACAGTGATTTTATGTTTTCCTTTGGCAGTGCTATTGTTACTTAGAGCAATAAGAAATAGTCGATGGTTGCCTTGCGTAGTACATAGGCAAAGTACAGAGGCGTTGCAATTGTAGCATGTGAAGTAGCTTGGTTATGCAAGCTACTTGGTTATTTAGGGATGTAGGTGGATAAGAAGGTTATCATGTAATGTGATAACCTAAGTAGCATTCAATTGGCTACTAAGGACCTAGTGTATCATGCATAGAACAAACACAAAGAGGTTCATTAACATTTCATTTGGGGACGGGTTCAGTGATATTGACTTGGTTTATGTCAACAGAGAGGATCAAGTTGCTAACATTTTCACCAAGGCCTTTCGAGCTGAGAAGCTTCAATGCTTCATGACAATGCTTGGAGTTCACAAGCTCATGCGAAGTTCATGCTGAGCTCAAGAGGGAGTGTTGAGATGTCGAGCTCTACATGAGCTAGCATCCACTATGTGTCTTGGTGATGTGGCAAGATATTATTCATTAGCATGTTAGATAACCGACAAGGGGATACGCCAGTGATTCTATAGTGGACTACACCCATGTAGTCCATCCTTAATTATGGTGCATTCATTGTGTCACCTCTTCTTTCCTTAATCGGTTCACACTTAGAGACCACATGTACATACATTGTGGTACTTTTATATTGGTCTTTTGTCATGTTGTAGACTTAGTCCTTTAGTATGTAAGAAGAAGGAAGGAGAAGAAGAAGATTTCAGCCCTATTTCTCTCTGTTTTCAAGTCTCCATTGCTTTTGAGTGAATGCTCTTGAGTTCTTCATGCAAAAAATATGCAATCTTCATAAAAAATCTACATAAATTAGCAAGTAGATTGTGGTTTTTTCTTCGTAGAACCTCTAAGTCCTCTCCTTTGGCTATAATACCATGCAAGAGTGTACAATAGAATAAAACAAACATGGAGAGAGAAGGGAAGAGAGAGATTGATATAAATGCAAAAAAATAGAAGAAAGAACTACATTAATCTAAATGGAATGCTAAATACAAACTATACTAATTAGTCACATATCCTAAAGCATCATTGAGAGCATGAGATCATTCTAATGACAAAGTATACACCAAATGATGAAAAGTAGTATGATATCTATAAAGGAGAAAGAGAATGAGTAAACCAACCATGGGGAGCTACCTTAAATAGGACATTTTTCCCCAAATATTGATTGACCACTTGCCTCACCATGCAGTAAATATGTCCAATTAGCATTAAATTTTGGTCAACTACCCAAAAAGTGATCATGGGGTGCTACAATTAATGTAGCCACCAAGTACACAACCTAATCGCTCGCTTTGGTAGTGTAAATGCAAGTGAAGGAAGCCTCAAAAGTATAATGCACTAGCTAGATATAATTAATAACCAATGTAAACACACTCCTAAACAATCTACAAATAGAAATGCACCCAAATACAAGACTAGAAACTGTCACAAAGCTCCTCCACCTTTGACATACGCTAACATAGCTCACAACTAAGAAAAAACAACATGAAATAGAATAGGCTAACAAAGGAAGATTTGTTTCATGAGGCATCTACCCTAGAAGCCTTTCAAGCTCCTCATCCTCATGCTCCATGCCCACCATTGGATTTTGATTCCTCCCCATCGAAAAGCACTCCCTATGCCAACTTCTTCACTTCTAACACATGAAACATATTGAAAACTTTCCAAACTATTGGATACAACCTCACACAATGACACATTAGTTACAAACCACTGTAAACATGACAATTGCAATAAAGGATCTAATAAGTTCTCTGACATAGAGATGCACACATGCATGCACACATACATGTGTAGGAGGGGGGTTTAAGAAAGAAATTGATAGAGAGTGAGAGATCTTGATAGAGATGAAGAGAATGATGCAATGTTCTCCAACTAATCTTGGAGTATAGTGTGTGGGATGTTGGAGTCCACATCACTGGTATAGTGACTATGCAAGTCATGTGACCTTTTTGCCATGTAGATAATTCTGATTTGGAGGTTTGACTCCCTCTGACATGTGGCCAATTGGAAGGCATTTTTTGCCTCATGATCTTTTAAATCATTATAAAGAATATATTTGGAAACATTGGACTAATTAAAAGCATGTTTATGAGTAACATTACACCTCCTTGGACCCCTTGCAACTCGCGTATTACTGCAAAAACACATTTTCCAATGTCAAATAAGCATGAAATGTTAGTTGTTATTTTACTAGCTCTTCAATCATAGGGATACCATAACTACCAAACATCCTCAAAAACACATTTACGAATGTCAAATTCTTTACACACCGGCCTAAACAACTAGTTCACCACGTGAAATGAAGAGGCATTCAACTTTTGTGTCCATGAAAGATTGGATCTGATGCAAAGTAATTGGCATACATTGAACTCATGACCAATCCCCTCAGAGTCATGAGCTTTATCCAATGGGCCAACCACATCAATTTGATCAAACAGCCTATGCCCAATGTGTAAAGAAATTAGCAGGCCTTTTTTAGGGTGAGTAAGCATTTGTGCCCAATGTAAGAGGTTAGTTACACACCAAATGATGGATGCCTACTTTGTAAGCTTTAACCAATCAACTCACTTATTTAAGGGTTCGGTTCCTGCAATCCCTTACACACTAGAGACGTCATGACCTATTGTTTACCTGCTAGACAAGTGAGTGCCCCCATCCAATTTTGGATCAGGAGTCTTCTCACCCACTTTGTAAAGTGATAAACAAAGGTGTGTTTTTTGCATTTACGACCAATCAAAAAATGTATAAGTTTATTTTTATTTATTTTTTGCAATTGTGTCCACTTGGTGTCTAAAGATATTATGCCATGTCTATGCCCAGATTCAAAAAGTACATACCCACACTCTAGGCATGGGTTGGGCATACGTCACTTAGTCCTTTACACACTAGAGATGGCATGACCTATTGTTTATGTGTTAAATGAGTGAATTTTGGTATCAGCACCTATTCTAAAACTTCCTGACCTCAATAAAGAGTTCGAGGTAGTAACTGATGCCAGCATTCTTGCCTTGGGGTGTGTACTTATGCAGGAAGGTCATCCAGTAGCATACTCTTCAAGGAAATTGAAGAGTCATGAAAAGAATTATGCCACGCATGATCTGTAATTATTAGCTGTCATCCATGCTCTAAAGCTTTGGAGACACTACCTGTTGGGTAACAAGTTTACTCTAGTAACCGATCATAAGAGTCTCAAATGGATTTTTACCCAGAACGAGCTCAACATGAGGCAACGTCGGTGGATCGAAGTATTGGAGGAATATGATTTTGAAATCAAGTACCGACCAGGGAAAGAGAATGTAGTTGCCGATGCACTCAGTCGCAAGGCATTCCTAAATTCCCTAATCTTGCAGAATCCATCAATGGCTAGATCTCTGGCTACAAAGGTATCTATGCCAAACAACCCTATACTTGAACTAGCTAGAGAAGAAGCATGCCATGATTTGACCTACCAAACAATGATAAAGGAAATATCTACCAAGGAGCAGAATCAGAAGCTGCAAGCTAAGTATCGGGAATTTTCCATTGATAATGGGCTTGTCTACTACAGAACAAGGTTGTGTATACCAACAAGCCAGTCACTTAAGCAGAAGATATTATGGGAAGCTCATGATTCCCCTTTCGCAGGACATCCTGGCTATGCAAAAACTCTTAATGCAGTTAGGAAGAGCTACCATTGGGAGAGGTTTAAAGGTGACGTTCTCAAATATGTCACTGAATGTTTGTCTTGCCAACGTATCAAGGCCGAACATGTCATGATGCCAGGAAAACTGCAACCGCTTGACATTCCCCAAATGAAATGGGAATTCATCAGTATGGATTTTGTTGTGGGCTTACCCCAAGTCCAAGGAGGATACAATTCCATTATGGTTGTGGTTGACATGCTTACCAAGGTTGCACACCTGATTCCAGTAAGGACAAACTATAAAGCCTCCGACATTGCAAGATTGTTTATCAAGGAGATATTCAAGCTACATGGGTTACCTAAAAGAATCATTAGTGATCGAGATTCTCTCTTCACATCACACTTCTGGAGATCTATCTTTGAAGCTATTGGGACTCAACTCTGTTTTAGCACCGCCTACCATCCCCAAACGGATGGACAAACAGAGCGAGTGAATCAAATCATTGAGGATATGCTTAGGGCATACTGCTGTCGAGAGCCGAAGAGGTGGATTCAATACTTGCCATTAGTTGAATTTGCCTACAATGCTTCTTACCAGCAGAGCATACAAATGACCCCTTTCCAGGCATTGTATGGTCATGATTGTCGAAGTCCCCTAAACTTTTCTGATCCAACCCTAAGAGTTGAAGCTTCAAGACAAATGTTGGAGGACATGGATGATCAAATAAGGTCAATAAGACAAGACATACAAGCAGCCAAGGATAGACAAAAGGCATTTGCAGATTTGAAACGTCAAGAAAGAATCTTCGAAGAAGGAGACATGGTCTTCATACGGGTACGCCCTAAAAAGAGTTCTCTATCCCTAGGAGAATGCAAGAAGCTAAGTTCAAGGTATTGTGGGCCGTATAAAATCCTCAAATGCCTAGGACCCAATGCTTATAGATTGCAACTCCCTGAGAACCTAAAGGTTCACAATGTATTCCATATCAGCCTATTAAAAAAATATGTACCCAATCCTAATCATGTACTTGATGACCAACAAATTGTAATGCCTAGTCAAGGAGTCCTTGAACTAAGGCCAGAAAGGATCTTAGATGTTAGGGAAAGACAGTTAAGATCTAGAACCTTGAAAGAATGCCTTGTCCAGTGGAAAGATTATCCCGAAGAGGATGCCACTTGGGTAGATGAAGGCACTCTCAACCATCAATATCCCCAGTTTATTTCGAGATGAGGACATCTCGATTCCTCCAAGGGGGAGAGAATGTAATATTTCGCGTGGAGAAAATAATTCGGACTAATAGATTTTTTTTAAAAAAAATTCCCCCCCTTATCCCTCCAGCCGACTGACGAGCTGGAGGGGGAGGGGAATAGAAGGAGCTACTAAGCTCCTTGGTGGAGCCTTGGAGGGAGGGGGGGACATGCATGTCGACACGCAAGAAGAGAAGATCCCCCCTCCCTCCACTATTTAAATGAGGGGAGGGGGCCGCTGTACAGGGGAGGCTGGGGGGCCGTGAGAGAAGAGCCTATCATAAGAGAGAGAGAGAGAGAGAATTTGCGCCGTGCTACTGACAGTAGCCTTGGGGGAGAAGCCGTGTCTTTGGGCAACAAGAGAGGATGGTGGTCATCGCTGCCATAAGTGAAGGGAATCGCCGTGAGCTGCCGCTCTGCGCTGACGAGGAGCTGGGCTGGGAGAGAGACGTGGACCCCAGCATCGACGGAAAGCCGGTCGTCGCCGGGATCCGTAGCCCACGCTGCCCTTGGCCTTTGTATCATTGCCTGGGGGAGTCCTATCCCCCCCCCCCCACGTGGCCCTTCCAGAAGCTCCTTGGAAGGTTCCAAGGTGGGCTTCTTAAGCCCTTGTTCTCCCCCCCCTCCCGGGGTTTTAAATTCCCCCCTAAGCCCCTTGTTCTTCCCCCCCTCCCGGGGTTTTAAATTCCCCCCTAAGCCCCTTGTTCTCCCCCCCCCCCCTCCTGGGGTTTTTAATCCCCCCCTAAGCCTTGTTTTTTCCCCTCCAGATTTTAATCCCCCAAAAGTCCTTATTACCCTCCCCCCCCCCCCCCCCGGGGTTTACATTTTCCCCCCCCCTAAGCCCCCTTGTTTCCCCTTCTGGTTTTAATTTTCCCCCTAAGCCCTTGTTCTTTTTTTTCCCCCTCTTAGCTCTTTAGACTATTCAAGTCACACCCCTATGCCTACCTTGTCCTTAGGCTACCTTGCGGACTTCCATTCTCTTGCATTAATTCCTTCACTCACTTTTAAATCTTTTTGTGCAAGTGCTCTCGTAGTTGAGCTTTGTGTTCTTAGTCTTATCAAACAAGCCGGTGTCCACACACTCCCATGTCCTAAAAATCCAATGGCTTCGTATGGTATCCCGTAAGGAAGAAATAGCCGTGAGATAAAAGATAGGGAGGGAAGTAGAGGGAGTGAAAAGAGGGAGTGAAGGAGGAAGAGTGGGGAAAAGGAAAAAGAAAAGGAAGGAGAAGACGGTGGAATTCCAAGAAGAAAAAGGAAAAGGCTATCTCACATTCGAACTACGATGCCGCCGAAGGAAGTCCAAGGTGTAGCTGCGGGAGGGTCATCTCCCGGTATCCATGTGGATATCTCACCTCAAAGCCAGGTTTTTCTTCTTGATGTTAATTCGGTTTTAAGTCAATCATGCAAAGAAAAATTGTTAAGGAAAGATATATTTGTTCGAGTTATTTTTAACGAAGGAGTTAGCTTATGAATGACAATGTATACAAATTAGCTTTCTTCAAATTGCATCAAGCATTATAAAATTATAGGCAAGATTAACCATTTACTATAGTAATATATTCCTAAAGTGTAGAAATTATATCTTGCACCATTAGTCTTATTCCTTTCGCAACGAATCATGGTAAAATGGCTAAATTCATGGAAGGTTTCTTCGATGCTCAAATTACTAGGGAGTTATCTTTGCTAGTTGCACATCTTAGCAAGGCAACTGTTGTTATTTGGCATGAGTTCATCTTTAAAGAAAACGGAAGTTAAATGTTAGGAATTAACAAGTATAAAAATTAGATATACGAACTCATTTGGAAAGAAAATGTAATGGGGAATTGCTGGATGACATTCTATTAACACTTTTCCCCTACTATTTGAGGACTTGGAACTAATAAAGTGTGTATACACTAAATTCTCAGCTAGGCCTTTTGTCCCAAGGAGTATTGTCGCCTTTGTATCATCTTGGCATTTATGCTATATGCCAAATTAAACTGTATTGATTGGGAAAGTTAATTGTCACAAGGATAGTAAAACTGTGACAAGACAAGTAAGATTACTTTCCACAAGCTAACCGAACCAATCTAAACATAGAAACATTCATACCCTAACACTTGACTACTTTCCTTACCGTAAGGACAATAATTTCATAAAGATAAGAAACTAGGGTTTGTTCCTAAATGAAGAAACCCTAGGCCTGACATACGTCAGCCTAAAGAATCTAAACAGATTATTCCATCGCAGGACTTGTGTAACATGTATGAAATCATTTTGTGATTGATTCACAAGGAAAAAAGGAAAGAACACTTCCTTAGCAGTTTGCCATACAACTGGGTTGATTAATGGAAATGTTTGTGCTTACTAGAGATTTTAGGGCTCTGTTTGAATTATGAATTACAAATTAAACAAGTACCTATACTTCAGGTTAAAGGCCTGAAGGGAGAGGCAGCTTCAGTTACCCCCGACTGCCTGCCTGACCCTAACCAAGGGGGTTGTTGACCGCGCCGGGAACGTGGACCGAACCCACCGCGAGAGGTCTCTCCGTTGAGTTCTACTTGGAGCAGGAGGACGCTTGGGTGCCGGGGGGGCTCTGGCCGTAAATCCCTCGCCTTTCGGGTCCTGCACAAGAGGCTAACGTGACTCGGGATTGGATCTCGAGGCCCGCATACTAGTTGACGGGCGGAAGCTTGGAATAGTGATCCCTGGAGATTACTGGTTAGCCTTCGGGCAGATTATGGACAAGCCTACGGGCGGAACTTCTTGTAATTCAAAGATAAAATGATGAGATGTTAAAAGAACTTGCTTGATATTGTTTTTATATGTCACGTGATAAGATTATGTGAAGGAACCAGTGCTTAACAAGATTAATTAAAAAAGCTGATTGTTATATGTCAAAATTAATGTGTTAGATAATTACATAACTAAAACAAACTGAGGAAAGTGCGGAGGATGGGCCATGGGTCCGTCCTACGGTTGGGTGGTCCCGGTTAGCCGGGAACTTTTCTCAAAAATCTCGAGGAACAGCGGAATGATCATCATCATCAAAAAGAATAACGAGAACGATGACCTAGAGTTACGTCTTACCCGATTTATGCTGTTTTAGGGGAACGGAATGGGACTATGCCTTATGGCAGAGAGGTTGAGATTTGCATCCCTCTCGTTTCCCATTCTCCTTGAACCAAGTGCAGCGTGAATCCGCTTCGGACCTGGCGTTTCTGCGTAAAGTAGTTCGCTCAGGTCTGACGCTAGTTGCTGTTAGCTAATGACCCATTAGGAAAACCCTAATTCCGGTCGATCCTAAGTGGGAACGTCCAGGATACTTCCAATACGTGGCAGACGCGGGAAGAACTAGATCGCAAAACCCGTAACATTCCATGGGAGTGCCGGGCGGTGCTTTCTAGACATCCTTTCCGATGGACTGCTAAGACGTGTCCTGGATAATACTATGGGACACGTTACACTTCTCTTCAGTCTTTAGCAATTACTTCTTCCATTTGTTTTAGCTCTTTTGAACTTAGATTCATCCTTTCCAAAAGTTAGAAAACTTTCCCAAAGTCACACATACATTCTACAGAACACTTATAGAAGATCTATAGAACAGAACATAACAGGAACAAAGCAGAGATAGAGTAGAGATAGAGGCTCTACATAAGGTCTATAGAAGATTACAGAAGGTCATCAGAGAACAACAGATCCTCATAACTCATACTAAAACCATTCCAAACAATAAAAAACTATTCAATAATCTTTTAAAAGACCTCAACCTTTATCAATCATTAATCCATGCTTCATACAGAAGAAAATCAGAACAAAATAGAAGCTAAACAGAAGATATCAGAACCTCAACAAAACCTATCAGAACATCACAGAGCTTCATATTTCTACTAAGAATCATCATGAGTTTCCAAAACATAATCAATATCATCGAAAACACTCTCAAACACTTCCGAAAACAACCAAATATCACTCAAAATCCATTAAAAATCAACCATTCAGACCTCAAAAACAACAAAAATCAATAAAAAAAATCAATTTTTTTTCACTCTGAACAAAGTAAAAGAAATTTTAAATTCCGTACTTTTAATGGGCTACATGATGGAAAGACTGTTCTCACTTTTATCAATTAGTTTGATGATTATTTCCATGTCAAAGAACAGTATGCCGAAAAAGACAAACTCAAGTATGTCACTAACCATTTAGTGGATATAGCATCATTATGATGGACTATTGTCCGCAAAAGTATTGATTGTCCTACTACTTGGGAGGTTTTTCAAAAGAAATTTTTTAAAAAATTTCTTTCACCTCAATTTCACAAAAAAGAAATCAAATAGTGGGATCTTCTACAACAAAGAGATCATGAGCCTATTTTACAATACATTGAGCGTTTCTGGAATGCCTTGTTGCAACTTCGAATGTTTGAAGATGTATTGAGGCAATCCACAAGCACAAGTTTATGTCTAGTTTGCTTGGTCACTTCTATGCGGAGGTGAACATGTTCAAGCCAACAACTCTCGAGGATGCAATTTCTTTGGCCCATGATGCTGAAGACAAAATTCGAGGACGAGAGAAGCGACCACGAAAATTCCCAACTAATGATAACTTCGGTACAAAGAAATTCAATTCTAACTTTCGAAGATTCAATCAAAACCGCTTTGTTCCATCTTCTTTTCGTTAATCCTGGACATGACCCCTTGCTTTACCATCAAACACAAATCGAAATCCTAAGCCATCTTTCCAACCAAATTCCAACATATCTAAACTCCCAGCCATTACCAATAATGTTTCCAAAACCAAACCTATAGTTTGCTACAAGTGCCATCAACTTGGACATCTAGCGGTAAATTGCCAATCCAAAAAACCAACTGTTCACATCAACTACTTGGGAGCGACTGAAGATGAAGACTATGAAGAAATGCCAAATTTCACGGAAGACGATGACCATATCGGTACTACTTCAAATACTTTACTAGGTATGTCAAATCCTCATTCCTTATTAACAATGAAATGCCTTGTACATGGTAAAGAAAAGATTGTTTTGCATGATGATGGGAGCACACACGATTTTATTTCTACAAAATTGGTCAAAGAATTGAATTTACATACTATTTCAACTCATTATCACATAAAGGCTGCATTCTTAGGTACTAGATAAATGGTACACAAGAAGTTCATGACTTAGAAATTAAAATTAATGATTATGTTGAGCACAAAAATTTCTTAGTTGTGCCTTTGCAATCTAGTAACATTATTTTAGTAACGCCTTGGTATCATAAATATAATCTTGATATAGATTATTCCACGCATTCAATGAAGATTTATTCTAATGGAAAACAAATCACATTACATGGTACGCACACTTTAGATAATTTTCCATTGCTTAGTCATACACAGGCTAAACATGCATTAAGAAAAGGTAGCAAATCATATTTAGTATGGGTGAATGAAATTGAATTTAAGGATGCATCCTAGGCACGCACAATTTCTTTCACAATTTAAAGATTGTTTTCCAGCTAATTTACCACATGGCTTACCACCTACACATCCTGAAGATCATAAAATAGACTTAATTCTTGGATCAGAACCACCATGTAAAGCACCTTATAGACATAATCAAATTGAAAAGAAAGAAATTCAAGCCCAAGTTGAAGAATTGTTAATCCAAGGACTCATTAGGCTCAGTAGTTCTCCTTTTGGTGCACTTGTCCTGTTAGTAAAGAAGAAAAATAACACCTATAGGATGTGCATTGATTATCGTGTCCTAAACAAGATCACTGTTAAGAATAGATATTCGATCCCTAGGGTAGACGGCATCATGGATAAATTACAAGGGGCCATGATATTTAGCAAGATAGATCTCAAATTTGGATATCATCAAGTACGACTGGATACACTTGATATTTTCAAAAATGCATTTAGAACTCAATTTGGTCATTATGAATTCCTTGTTATGCCTTTTGGTTTAACTAATGCACCAGCCACATTCAATCATATGATGAATCATATATTTTTGAAGCATCAATATTGTGTAATTGTTTTCTTTGATGACATATTGGTTTTCAGTAAGAATGAGAATGAGTATTATGAACATTTATATTTGGTTTTCAAATTATTGAAAGAGAATCAATTATATGCTAACCCTGAAAAGAGTGAAAATTTCAGAACTCACATTGAATACTTAGGACATATTGTTTTTTATGATGGTATTAAAGTTGATCCTAAAAAGATAGAAGTGATTTTGAATAATTTGACCGATATCTAAAAATGTGCATGAATTATGTTCTTTCTTAGGTCTTGCTAGCTTTTACAGAAAATTTGTGAGAAATTTTTCATTGCTTGCATTGCCTTTGACAAAATTGTTAAAGAAAGGTATTGTATATCATTGGTCTGATAATCAGCAAAGGTATTTTGATTTATTGAAACATGCTTTAACTCATGCCCTTGTTTTGCAATTACTTGACTTTAATAGACCATTCTTTCTAGTAGTCACTGATGCTAGTGGATTTGGAATAGGAGCTGTCCTTATGCAAGATTCACATCCCATAGCCTATCTAGCTACAAACTTAAACAATATGAACTCAAATATTCTACCTATGATAAGGAATTGCTAGCTATAGTACAAGCTTTACGTCAATGGAAACACTATTTAATGGGATTTGAATTCATGATCAAAATTGACCAACAAAGTATCAAACATCTGCTTGGTAAGCCATAAATCTTTGACCATCATATTAAATGGGCTATTTTTATTCAAAGTTTTCATCCACTTATCCAATATCAACCCGAAAAAGAAAATGTTGCTGCCGATGCCTTAAGTAGAAGACCAACTATCCATAATATCTATGTTATATCTTTTGATTCCCTTATCTCTATGAAGGATACTTATGATCAAGACCTTAGTTTTCAAGCTGATTGGAATAAATTAGTTGCAAATAACTGCATTCCAATAGATTCATTGTCTTATACTGATGGATTTATGTTTTATGAGAAAAGTTTGTGTGTAATTATTCCATTTAGATAATTTATGTTGCATGAAATTCATTGTCCCCCATATCAAGGCCATAGAGGTATTATTTCTACTTTGCGTACAATAATTGAAGTTTTTTATTGGCCACAGATGGAATCTGATGTTTTCGACTTTGTATCTAAGTATTTAATTTGTCAAAGAGTTAAGCGACACCATGGTAAGTAATATGGTTTATTAATGACTTTATTGATTCTTGAATGACCATGTGAACATATTTTAATGGATTTTATTATTGGTTTGCCTAACACACAAGCTAATCATGATATGATTTGGACTATTGTAGATCGATTTAGCAAACAAGCATATTTCATTCCATGCAAGAAAATATTAATTGCATCTCAAGTTGCACAACTGTTTTTGAGATCTGTTTTCACTAACCATGGTTTGCCAAAAGTTATTATTTCTGATCGTGATTCTAGATTTTGCAATAATTTTTGGACTACTTTGTTTGCTAATTTAGGTACAAAGATTGATTTCTCATTTGCATTTCATCCTGAAACAAATGGGCAAACAGATGATACTAACAATACAGTTTTAGATCTTTTGCATGCATACACAATTTCAAAACCACAAACATGGGATATACACTTGTATTTACTTCAGTTTGCATACAATCATACACTCCATACAACTACACAGAAAGCACATTTTGAAATCATTTATGGACATAGATTGCCTACACCTATTACATCATTGTTAAACAAAGTTAAAGCTGCTGATAATATTGCCAATATACATGCTACTATTTTTGCTGAAGTCAAAGACATGATTGTGAAAGCCCAGCAATCATACACTAACCAAGCTAACAAGAAAAGAAAAGCTATGAGTTTCAAAGTTGATGATTATGTTTGGTTACGCATTGAAAAGAGAAGATTACAAAGTGTTGAGAAACACCCTGTTGTTAAATTAGCCCCTAGATTTTATGGACCTTTCAAGATCATTCACAAAATCAATGATAATGCATTTAAATTAGAACTACCCCAAAACTGGAAAATCCACAATACTTTTCATATCAGTTTGTTATGGCATTTTAGAGGCCAATTACCTAGCCACCCTGTCTATGAAAACTCGCGTTTGTTAGAGGAAGAAACTGAAATCCTTGAACTTGAAACTATTCTAGATACTGGCTTTTTGACCACTAGAACTAGCCGTAGATATTCTAGATATTTGGTTAAGTTTAAAAATCATCATGTTGAAGAGGCCCAATGGATGTACGATCATGATCTAAGTGCTTACCCTTCACTGCTCGCTCCACATTGAGCTAATAGCAATTGAGGACGATTACTATCCCATCCCGGGGGTATGATGGCAAGAGTCATATTCCACGGTGGATTCCGTGAGACCATGGTGGATTCCGTGACGTTTTGCGGTGGATTTCATAAAACTATATTTATTTATCAGAGCTCGTACATAAGGTGAATTCCTTGTGTGAGAAGTTGATGGGGATGTCTGTCCTTTTCGCGCGTCATGTTAATTTAATGTGCACCTGGGTGACTCCACAGCGGGTTATTCTGCAAAATACATATTTAAATTAATGGATGTTTATGAGTTTAGAGTGCACTCGTATTAAATTAAGGTTAGGAAAGAGTTTCAACCTATTGATTTATTTTGTAGCTAAAGATTGCTAGGTATTCACTTTTGTCGGTTTAATTTTATTATTTTCTAACAATTGTGAATGCTTCAGTTGATATGTAAAGCAGGTGGTGGTGGCGTTGGAAAGCACTGGGGGATAGCGTGTATTCAAGAAATTATCATTTTTGATGGGCGAGCGTCTTATTATTAAGGACGTGGCACTAATATTTATTTAGGCACACTTATTTATTGAAACACTTGACAAACATTTATTATTTTGTATGCGCATGGACGTATGGTTTAAATATTTCATTATTGGACATTGTATTTGGGCACAGCCCGACTTTTGGGCCGCCCAACTGCTTTATTCTTTATTTGGACAAAAGAAAACACAAAATCTGAAGCATGCTTATTGTAAAATTGGGCTATTTTTTGAGCTTTGAGATGAATAAATTTATAAATACATGCCTTGTGAAGCGCTCATACAAGGCATGGGGGGAGATTGTACCCAATTTGTCTCTTTTCTTCATTTCGTGCAAGTCTATCTTCTTGCTTTTTGAGCTTAAGTAGAGTTCTTTGTGCTTGGGGAATTTCCGAAGCTTGCTACGTATGCACCCAGCATCCGATTTGCGCACCATTTCTATATCAGATTGTAGTTTATAGCCAGGTTGCTTGCCTTTCTTTTTCCCATCTTGCCTCTTTTCCTACCCAACATCTTTCATATAACATGCTCAGGACTGTCTTTTTTAGCTATCTTCTATTGCACTAAATTAATTCGTGTCATTTGTTTTGAGGTACCTGCAGCCTCATTGTTTCTTTTCCTTGTTTCCTCAACAACAACGTTAATATTCTGTACTTTAGCCAAGTATACATATGTTATAAATGAATCCGCCAGAGCATTCCAACTTGTTCTACTCCGTATGTTTTGCCCAACACATGAAAAATTATCCATAGATGTTTTTTCCCTTTCTACAAAATCCAAAGTTTGTGACCATACATTAGATTTTGAAATAGCGACAACCCTAGTAGGGGCTTCCTCTATTTGTAAACCAAAAGTAGATGCATGGAATGCTAAAACTACGTCCTTGATGACCAAAATTCAAGGCAAGAGGTATACCTATTTCTTGTATATGAATTTTATTATTTTCCCAATAGATTATCTTAAGATTCAAAGCATCATGATACGATGCATAGGATTGCTACTCATGATGCGAGCTATCATACTGCATACATCACTTGACAAAGCCCTCCCTATGTGCCTTCGAACCTATAGAACAACTAGAATTTTCAAGCTTTGCATACTTAAGATGCAAGTCAAGCAAAGATTTTGTTATCTCCTCTATAACAACATCTCTAGATGAATCAACAAGAGGCACGACCGATGGTTGCTTCAAAACATGCTCTAACTTAGCAACATGATCAAGCCTAAAAACATGCTCAATCTACAAAGGACTAGCAATAGTACTAGGTTAATTAGCAATTCTTCTCTTTTTTAGCTACTATTGACCAACTTTGTCACTACAGCTTGTATATCAACCCAATTAGTTTTCAGCCCCTACACTATAGTATCATCTTCCAAAAGATTTTCTAACTCACCTTACAATGGTGGGTTTGTTGCTTGCAAGAATAAGATGATATTTTCTATTTCCAAAGACAACTTCTCAACAACATCTATCTGATTATAACACTTTTCAAACTCCCTCAACAACTCAGGAGCAATACACCCCTTTGTAAGCTTTGCAACCCATTCGAGAAAAGTCATGTTTGTAACCCTATCTGTATCCTCAATAAAATATTCATCCTTTAAGGCCCTCTTAAAAGCAGCCGAAGGACACCCATGGCTTGCATGGATTGCCTTTATTTGTGTGCAAATTTTAGGAAGTGCAATCTTATAAAAGTGCAACTACATCTCATTTATAGGTACATTTTTTCATTCTAATTTCTTCACATAAACCTTTAGGTATCAAAAACATTCATGCCATCAAAATTTTGCAACTTCATAACCACACTCTACAAAGTCTTAATAATTTCCTTTCCTCTCTTATACATTCCATAAGTCTGCACAAACTCCCTGAATCCTAAATTGAGACTATCATCTACATGGTCTCCCATCCTACAACCTTCTGATGGCCTTCGTGTTAGGTTCACGAATGTTGGAGTGTATACTGTCAAAGGCCTTAACCACAGGGGTTATGATGAGAAGGGTACAGAGATTCAAGACTAGAAAGAATAAAAAAAGAGATGAAATGAGTTGGATTTAGTAACTAAGAACCCAGGTGGAAGCCAACATAAATTCTGTGTGATTCAGTTCATGTATTCAAAGCATGTTTGATACATATGCCTTATGTACTCATGAACAAGTACATAAACCCTTTGTTCTAAGACTTATAGTCAAAGAACACCTTGATACCAGGTAGTACCTGCTATTCATAGGCTCAATCCAATGATTTCAACATAAAAATCATGTAAAAACCATCAAACAATGTATTGCATGGTAGTCCCTATCAAGCAGACATACTACCAAGCATCATGCATCTTTTAAACTTGACAAAACCCTATAGGGGAAGGAAAATAGAGCTTCAGCCATGTTACAATAGTTTAATTACAATAGCAAAAATGCAAGCCTTTGCTGTTCCATTTCTTCACAAGACAATGTCTTCTTATTCTATCAATGATCTAGCCTTAGTAGGGCATCATATGCATGAAGGAGGTGTTGTGGAAGACCTTGAATCACCTTGTGGGAGCCTTATAACAATAGATACCTCATTGGTTACTATTATTATAGTAGCATAAATAGTTTAAAATCCCACTTTAAAGCATTCACATAGCTCTTAGGAAGTCCTTTAGTCCACTAGGATTGCGTTTTTCCTCTTGTTCAAGATTTACATGAGCTATGGTGGCCCTCTAAAGAGCTTCAAACTCTCCTTTTTTTTTATATGTCGCGATCTCTATCTTTTTGCACCTGATTATGTGAAGAATAGCTTCATGCCACTTAAAGTAAGTCACTTACTTCCCTAACTTGGGCCACATGTAAATTACCTTTCTTCTTCAGACATAGGTGACTCAACTTGAACATTCCACTTGATCCCAACCTTGGCATGCTCAACACCTATCTTTTCGTGCACTTGCAAGTCACTATAGTGAGGTGATAATAGGGAAATCTTGCCTTTTACTATCTCACATGCATACCATAGAAGAATTTAATATACGACTTGTCACACTCTTTCATGGTATAGACAAAAACTTCTTTAGTAAGTCTGTAAGAGGTGCTGCAATCAAAGCATAGTTTTTTATAAAGACCCTATACCATCCTGTCAAGCCAAGAAAGCTACGTATTTCTTTGACGGATACTGGTATTGGCCATTCAAGCACATCTGTGACTTTGGCTGGGTCTACTGATATTCCCTCTGATGATACTATGAATCCCAGATATTCAATCTGACGCTTGAAGAATGCATACTTCTTCATTTTTGCATACAGCTTATGGGACCTCATTGTCTCAAGGACAATCCGAAGTTGAGGTTCATGATCTTCTTCCTGTTTAGAATAGACTAAAGTGTCATCGAAGAAGACAAGCACGAAATCATCAAGATATGGTCTAAAAATATCCTGCATTAATCTATTAAAGGTGGCAGGTGCATTTGTAAGCCCGAATGACATAACCAAGAACTCAAAGTGCCCATATCTTGTATTGAAGGCCGTTTTTGGAATATCTTCTTCCTTGATCCTTATTTGATAGTAACCTGACCTGAGATCAATCTTGGAGAAGATCTTTGCACCTTGAAGACGATCAAGAAGCTCATCTATTCTAGGAATAGGATACTTATTCTTGACTGTTGATTGATTCAACCCTCGGTAATCAATACATAGTCGAAGTGTCCCATCTTTCTTTTTCTGGAATAGTACTAGAGCTCCCCATGGTGAGTTGCTAGGCCGGATGTAACCCTGATCCAACAGTTGCTTGAGCTGTTCCTTCAACTCAATTGCTTTAGGTATGGACATTCTATAAGGTCTCTTTGCAACTGGTGCAGCTCCAGGCACTAGCCTAATTTCATGATCTACTTCTCTTGGAGGTGGAAGTTTAATCAATTCCTCAGGGAATACGTCAGCGTATTCCTTTAGCCAAGAAGGTCCTTCATGAGACTCTTGCTTTTGATCTAACTTGTTGAGTTTGATCAGGTAAACGGGTAATCCTTTTCTGACTCCTTTTATGATCCGAGATACTTTGGCTAATTGGATTCTTGGCACTCCTGCCTCACCTTGAGTTGTGACAAACTCCCTTTCAGAGTTTCGAAAGGAAACTTGACCCTTTCCACAGTGGATGTGGGCGTCATTAGGCTTAAGCCAATCCATCCCGAGTAGACACTCATGGATACCTAAATTCATGACTCTGAATTTTACTGAGGTTTTCTTTCCTCCCAAAAAGAATTTCTCCTTAGCAGTTTGCCTGGTACAAGTTACCTCACGACCGTTTGCTAATTCCACAAGCAGGGTAGGTGCTTCTACTGTGGCTATTTCTAATATTTTTGCACATGCTGGTGAGATAAAGGAATGTGTACTGCCACAATCAATCAAGGTTTTGAAACCTTTATCTTGATAGTCCGACGGTGTTTGAATCACCGAGAACTGGCGATTCGGCCCTTTCTTGTGTAAAGCGGCATGGACTGTCGCTCTTTCGAATTCTGCTTCCATAGTCCGATCTTCCTCTTCTTCTTCTTTGCATCTTTGCCTATTGGCAATGCAGGCAGTTCTTCCTCTTCCACGGGTGGCGGCTCCTTGACCGCGGCCTGCACCTTGGAAAGGCGTTTGACGATGTCCCCCGCTGAGCTTGGGACATTGCCTCTTGAAGTGACCGAGTTCATTGCAGTGGAAACATCGGAGGTTTCGGCCATTACTTTGAGTAGGAACAAAGTTGTTGACGTTATTTGTCCTTGCTTTCTTCCTTTGTCCCTGATTGTGACCTTGAACTCTCTTCACTTGAGGTCTGAATGCTCCTCTGTTCGGGTCACTATAGGACCAAATTTTGTTACCCCTTGGTCTAGCTTGCACCTCCTGAATTATAGGCGCCGCTCGAATGAGTGCATCCTACAGATCTGATGGACGCATAGATTCGAGACGGGTATTTATGGGTGGATTTAAGCCTGTGCAAAATTTGGACACCTGCTGCGTCATGTCCATCTGTGGCGCATACTTTAAAAGTGAGACGAATTTAGAGTAGTATGCGTCCAGAGTGAGTCCTAACTGTTTTAGCTCGTAGAACTCATTCATTTTCTGTGTACGATATGCAGGTGGCAAATATCTCCCCTGCACGGCTTTCTTTAACTTCTCCCAGGTAACGGACCCCTCTGAAGTCCCTTGATCCCTGCACCATTGTTTCCAACATAGTCTAGCTTCGCCGGTGAGTTTTAACTTGCCGAGTATGGGCTGATTGGTAGGTGCAGTACCAGCGGCTTCAAAGTAATCCTCCATAGATTCAATCCAAATTTCAGCATCAGACTGGACGAATATGCATCTCCCATCAAACTCGGGTGGCTTTATCTGCTTGAGGAGGAACTTCTTCTCCTGGGTCACAGCAGTACTTGATGTAGGGGGCGAATTTGGAACCTGTACCTGGGGTTGTACCTGAATAAAAGTTTTCTTAATGTTATTATATGATAATTGACGTTAGCTTAACTTTAGTTCAGCTATCTCGTAAATCATGAAGCTACTTAACTTTTTAACAACTCTGATGCACAGCCAGATATTGATAAAAGAAGTCTTTATTTATATTTACATGGGTGTAGCCTTATACAACATCTCGTGTGATGATAATCCAATCATTACATTCAGTTTGGGGAGAATAACGTTGTATTGCATTTGTCTACAGGAACTGTGTAGTAGTAGGATTTTGGGTCATGGATCTTTAGGAATCGATAATTCATTGGAAGTTCAGGATACCCTTTTCGTTGGAATCCATACTTCTCATGGCGGCCCAACACTTTAATCCTATCGGCTAGGATTACATGGGTTACTTCCTCATATACATATGAGTTCATTTCAACCCTCCGACCTTGAATATGTAAAGTCAAATTTACGTGAGCTTCTATAAAAATGAACAGCTTCACGACTTTCAAGTCTTCCAACCACTTGATCCTCTTTAAGTTGGTCTGTAGATAAGCGAACCGGTGGGCAGCTATGTAGTAGATTCCTGAAGACCCCGTCCATCTTCATTCTATGTATAAAGGTGATGGATTATAAATCTGCTCCAGGATGTTCATCATCCCAATTCTTTGTCTATAAAGCGGAGAATGCATTGCAGTCATAAACATGACCCGAAACACCAAAAACTTGTTCCACGCTTCATAGTTCTGCAAGACAGCATTGAAGATGAGGAAATGTTTGGACAGCAACAATTTCTTTATTTCATTTTATTGAGATCTCATAAAACAATTCCGTTGTTGGTCGGCTCTGATACCAACTGTAACGTGTCCCATAATATTATCCAGGACACGTCTTAGCAGTCCATCGGAAAGGATGTCTAGAAAGCTCCGCCCGGCACTCCCATGGAATGTTACGGGTTTTGCGATCTAGTTCTTCCCGCGTCTACCATGTAGCGGAAGTATCCTGGCCGTTCCCACTTAGGATCGACCGGAATTAGGGTTTTCCTAATGGGTCATTAGCTAACAGCAACTAGCGTCAGACCCGAGCGAACTACTTTACGCAGAAACGCCAGGTCAGAAGTGGATTCACGCTGTCGTATTGCTGCGCATTCGAGGTGTGTAAACCACCCAAAAGTTGTGCATGGGATTTGGTACTTTGTATATACTCAGTTGATGTGTTTACATTTATTTTCTGCGCATGAGTGAACATGATGAGATGCTTTCAGCCTATGTTGATACATGTTGCTGCAAAAAGGTTTGGAATCATTGCTTGCCAAAATCCATCAGCACTATTGCTCGTAGACGAGGAGCCATTGACTGTTGGATGGATTCACGGTTTAAGCTTAATGACTGAGGCTGCTTCATCATGTGGTTTTGGGTTTTCTACAGAGCGAAAGAGGATGGCCCTGTTCTTCTGGGTTTGTGGCATTCATGGGAGCACGGTGGCCATGGCCATGAGCACACACAGGTGCATGCATATGTGACTACACACGCATCGGAGGAGAAGAAAGAAGCTAAGGTTTATCATTGAATTTGAAGAACACATGAGATGCGGACCATTGAAGGTGAAGAACTGATGAGTTGTGGTTTAATGCTGATCCTTGAATGTGAAAAATAGGTGATTTTCAAACTACAATTGTTGGAGATATGCAGTATAGTCAAGAGCTTTTGTATAAGCTAAAACTTCTACAAGCTCTAGAATAGATAGTTTGAATTAGAATCAAATGACTACGAAGGCTAAAGAGGGGATTTTGAAAGGTTAAAGAAGGAGGGAAAAGGAGAGCCGTGCTTTGAGGGGAAAAAGGAGAAGCTTTTGGAGCTATGTTGAAAAGGAGGTATTTTGGGCGGGATGAACAGGCAGAAACAGGGGAGGAGAGTGTGCTACGAATTGTGGAAGAGAGGAAAAATAGAGGAAGGAGGAAAGAAAATAGATAAGGGAGGAACGTCATGAACGGAGCTATGGGATGGTGAGCACTGTAGCAGAAGGAGGTGCAGAGAACAAAGAGGCCATGGTGCAGCTAAAGACTAAGATGAAGAAGGAGGTCTCGACTGATCATCTCTTGTGGTGAGAGAGAAGCAGAAAACAGGGAGCTCGAAATAGCATCATCGACAGTCATCCAATCGAGGATTTGAAGACGAATAGCTCATTGGCACTGCAGTACCGATTGGACGACACGGCATCAGGAGACCACATTAGCTGCCACACCCTGTCTGCGCTCGTTTCCATGACGATTGATCAGCGGTGTGTAGAGAAGATCCAGCAGAACAGTGCCAAGGGAAGAGAAGGAGGACTATTCTGGACTGGCGAGATTCACTGGGAAACGACGGCAACCTGCACCACATGTGACAAAGGAGATACAAAGCAGAACATTGCTGTGACGGAGAAAAGCTAGAAGATTTTGACGGAGGCCGTGAGGAAGAAGACGATGACAGTAAGAAGCGACTAAAGGTGACGGTGTAGAAGACGAAGAGATGACGAAGTTGCTGCAGTACGAAGGACAACGAGAGGCAGAAAGGACGGAAGGTAGCCGAAGAACCTGACGAAGAAGGTGAAAGGATGCAAACTCGGCAATGCTTCGATGGTGGTTTTTGAGGGAAAAACAGAGCTGTTCAGCCTGAAAGCTGAGAGAGAGAGAAACTCTTCTGGAAAATGATTGCTGGCTACCAGCAAAGTCATGGCTGACCATCGATTGTCCTCTTCGATCTGGGACTGATTCCAGGCTTTGATATCGGAACATTCTACCCTCCAAACGGCAAATTTGTTGAACCCTGGACTCTGCTGCTCACTGCAGCCAAACATAGATCTTCATCATTGGCATCGAGATTTGCAAGTTCTAGGTCCTCCTTCACGGCTGTGGCTTGCATGATCATGTCGTTCGATTTGGATATGATCACAATACGTTTCTCAGTAACTGTATCATCCAAATGTATGGCCACTGTGGGTGTGTTGAAGACGCCCAGTCGGTTTTTGACAACCTAACCGTTCCTAACACCTACTCTTGGAATATTTTGACCAACATCTATTTGCAGAATGGCAGGGTTCATGATGCCCGGAACTTGTTTGGAAGGATGCCTCGTCATGATGTGGTTTCATGGAACACCATGATTTCTATCTGTGCTCAAAGCAGTCTTGAGTATGAGGCCCTCGAAATTTTCTGGAGCATGCATCTGGAAGAAGCTGAACCTGATCGTGTAACTTACATCTGCATCCTGAATGCATGTGGCAACGTCAAGGCCTTAGACGAGGGAAAGGAAGTTCATTCTGCTGTCCTCTCCAGTGGATTTGAGCACGACATTGCCATCTTTAACACCCTTATAGACATGTATGGAAAGTGCAACACTTTGGATGATGCAAAGAATATATTTGCCGGAATGGCTAACCGGAGTATCGTGTCTTGAAATGCTATGTTAACAGCTTATGTAGATAGTCAACATGAATCAGAAGCCTTAGAACTCTTCTACTGCATGAACTCTGAAAAAAATTGAGGGGAACAGAGTAACCTATCTTTGTGTTCTGGATGCATGTGCTAACTTGGGGATATTGGAGGAGGGGCACAAAGTGCATGCTGCCATTGTTGATAGCTCGCATCGTCTTGAACTAACAGTGTCAAATAGTCTCATTCACATGTATGGAAAGTGCAAAAGTCTTCTCAATTGCAGAGGTTGACAAGACTGTGTATTGTAGATAAACTCCATGGGTTTCACCAAGGTTTACCATTTGAATACTAGCAGTTATTGATTATGGACAGCATGGAATGTTGAGGCTTTTCTAGACTTTAACTGAATACAATAAGCTTCTGGTTCCGCACATTCAAGTTGCTGTTAAACTAGACACGGTTTTTGTGCTTCTTGTAAGGACAATCTCAGATTGACTAGTTAAGCAAAGTCAAGTTACAAGAACTGGCTATTTGAATACAGAGAATGGGATCTTTTCTTCTCTAAAAGACACCAACAAAGATAAGGCATTGAACAATAATGTGGAATGCGTATGCTGGAAATGCCCGTCCTCTTCGCATATTTGTTGAACTTCTATCCTGAAATTAGTCAAGGTCTTCTGTAGACACGACTTTTCTTTGCTCTCGAAACCCTTCGACATCTTTGGTGAACCCGACGTGAAAGCGTCGCAGAAATTTCAGGATGGGAGACACTTCAGCCTCTATTTCAGCTTCTTCTTCAATTCCAGCTGCGTCTACTTCAGCTCCATCTATGACTGCTGCGTCAAGTACTTCAACGGAGGATCTAAAACAGATTTTGCAGAATATGTCCATGTATATGCAGCTCCAAAATTAGCAAACACAAATGTATATGCAGCAACAACAACAATTGCATCAACAACAGTTGTCTCAGCAAAGGCAACTCTATTCGGAGCAGGAGAATGCAAACAGCGCGACTAAGGCTATTGAAGCAGTTGAGAGTGAGAAGAAGCTATTTGACGGGCGTAATGTTTCAGCATATTTAAAGACATATGAAATCAAGATGGGGTTTTTTGGAGTTCCTGCTGGACTTATGAGTAAGTACTTCCTTCGTCTTGTCACACCTGCTTTGAGAACAAAAGTGACTGATTTATTTATTCAAAATACACATTGGCAAGATTTTAAGAAGGCACTAAAAGAAGAATACTTCCTTGAGGACTTTGGTATGGCTACTCGACGATCATTCCGAGAGTGGGTCTACATGCCAAACAAAGGTCTTGCTGCTTCGGAGTTGATTCGAGAATTTGAAGAGAGGTATAGTCAGCTTGATGCCATTGAACAAAGAGCATTGGATGTTGAAAAAGTTGAGCTTTTCTTGCAAGCTGCAGATCCTGCTCTTCAAGAAGAATTGGGTGAGCTTCTTGAAGATCGCACGAAGCCTATGGGTCTTAAAACTGATTGGCAGGATGCTCAGGATGCAGTCTCGACTTTGACCAAGAGGAGGATATGGAAGACTCGCCTACAGAATGGTTCCATGACGCCTACACCATCATCTGCTCCTATGCCTACTTCTATCCCTGTTATTTCTTCTCCTCCTCAGCCAGTTTCTTGGCCTATGCCAGTGCCTACTGTTTCTACTCCACCTATTCCTCCTGTTCCACGACCGATGCCTACACCTTCTGCTCCAAAACCATCCGCTCCATCGGTGCCTACTTCTCTTGATGATATAATCAAAGGTATCACAGATTTGACACTTGAGTCAGTTAAAGCAGAGTTGGTGGGTAAGTTGAAGGAGCAGTTTACTTCGACTATGCCTACTACTTCTTCCAGTGCTCCTACTGCACCTAGGAGTGCTCCTAGTGCTCCTAGGAGAGATCGGAGATGTATTTGGTGTGATAGTACGGAGCATCAGCATTGCAGGGATTGTGACTCTTTCCAGGATGCAAGGAGGCAGAATTTGGTATATTGGGGGCAAGATGGTAAGATTTGGTTGACTGAGACAGGAGCTCCACTTGCTACCAACTTTGGTAAAGGTGGAATGAAGAAGTTAGTGGAGGACATGGCTGCGCGTACTTCTTATGTGACGGCTAGAGGTGATGCTTCTGCATATGGAGTACAGATTGAGAAGGGATCGGAGACTCAGTCCACACTATGGACTTATGCTATGGAGACTGCAAACAAGGGGAAAATTCAGCAAACTGTTTTGACTAGCGCAGGCTCTAGCATCAGATCAGAGACAGGATGGGACTCGCCTGTTGACAGGTATTCTATTTATGCTTATTTGGCTAAATCTCATGGTGCAGATGTATTTGTTGAGGAGAAGCGTAAGAGGGATGAAGAAAATCCAAGTGCAGCTAAGAAGACTAGAGGGGGTGAGTTTGTTACTCCACCTACTGCAGGACCATCTTCAAGACCAGGGCCAGATCGACAGATGGAGGATGCTCAAAAGAGGGAAAAGAGGCAAGAGCCTAGAGAGAGAAAACAGCCAGGATTCAGGATGATGTCCGATATTGAGACATCTACAGATATGAAGAAAATCTTTAATGATAAGATACTTGGCAGTGAGGTGACTTTCACTATTTCTGAGATTTTGGGCATCTCAAAAAGAGAGTTTCAGGATCAGTTTCAGGAGGTCCTGAAGAGGAAAAGACATGCATTGGCTACCACTGATACACAGGGAGTTTTGATTGGAGAGTTGGATGAGGATGATGATGAGGTTATGGTTGATAATGCTTCTGTTTTGCCACAGGTAGAGAAGAGGGTTCAGCCTATGCATTATGCTGAAATTGATGAGCCTGTTTTGATACCGCGTAGTCACTTCTCGCGAAGCCATTGGGCGAGGGCAACTACAGAGACGATGGTAAAGGTTGGAGAAAAACAGGTGCCTTATGTTGCATTGGTTGATCATGGTTCAGAGATTAATCTCATTGTTCGTGGAGTTTATGAGAGTAACAGATGGCCTATGGATGTAGAGCATGGGTGGCGTATGAGAGCCGCCAATAACACTGCAGGTGATTTATATGCTGCTTGCCCTAGTGTCAGGGTTTCTATTGGTGATGTAGAGGAGGATTTTCATTTCTTTGTGCAGGATTCATGCTCATATCCTATAATTCTTGGTCAGCCATTCATTACAGAGATGCGCATGGAGACAAAGGTCATGGATGATGGATCTGCTTATGCACGGATTCGCAGTAAAGATGGTATGAGAGCAGTTCAGTTTATGACTGTATGTGTGAACCATGTTAGAAACAGAGATACTCTGAGAGATGCACCCTTGCCCACTGTGAGGGATTCGGGTTTTCATTAGGTACCGCCGTTTCGCAAGACGACGGTGGTACAGAGGAGAGGAGATTGGAGTTCTCGCCTCCTGGCAGCAGTGTTTTCTCCTCCGGTTATGTTGGGATTTCAGCAAATAGTTCGATGAGCTATCAGAAGACTTCTAGATTGTCTAGAGCTGCCAGGCAGTATATATGCAGGAAGGAGAAAAATTTGAAAAATGCAGGAATTTTGGAGGATGATGAGCACATAGATGGGATGTATGACAGTGTGATTTGTGCAGATACGATGACAGAGATGGGAGATATGCTGAAAACTGATAGGATGAATTGTCATGGTAATGTATTAGTGCAGTCCCTGGACATGTTTCATGAAATTGCAGATTTTATGTCACAGATTGAGTTAGAGGCTGAGGTAACTCAGCAAAGAGTGTTGAGTGCTGAAGAAATTCAGCAAACAGAGTTTCCAGCTGGTTATGATCAGCTTTCAGAGAGACAGAGGGCTGAAAATTTTCAGCCAACAGAGTTTACTGCTGAAATATTTCAGCATTCAGAGTTTGGGGCTGTTCCTATGCAGTCCATAGAGCAGAGGGCTGAGAATATTCAGCCATTGGAGTGCAGAATTGCTGATTTACAGCAAGGTTTATGTAATGCAGAAGAGCATAATGAAGCCAGGGTTGACACGAAATACAAAACTGTGGATAAGAAGGTGAAGCCGGTTGCTGTACCGCTTCCACCTGACAGTGATCAGCAAATAGAGAGGGCTGCTAAACAGCAAATTTTGAGGAATCCGGAGCATATTGGTCATAAATTTTCAGCAGAGACACTTGCTGAATTGAAAATAGGAAATGGTGATTTCTTGTTACCCATGGAGAAGCAATGCTTTCAGGAGATGCTTGAGCGTCATGGAAGGGGATTTGCTTTTGTCCCACATGAGATTGGATGTGTGAATCCTGATATTGTTGCTCCTATGGTCATCTTTACTATTCCTCATATCCCATGGAATCTCCGACCTATTCCAGTGCCTAAAGCACACTTGCCAAAGTTGATTGATTTGTTGAATGAGAAAATCAGGATGGGAATCCTTGAGCCTTCATCTGCACCATACTCAAACAGGTGGTTTACAGTTCCAAAGAAGAATGGTACTCTTCGATTTATTCAGGACATGCAGCCAGTGAACAGAGTTACCATCAGGAATGTTGGTATAGGTCCAATTGTGGATGAGTTTGCAGAGGCATTTGCTGGACGTGCCATCTATTCTTTGGGTGATTTGTATTCAGGATATGATCAGTTTCAGCTGGCTTTGGAAAGCAGGGACATAACCACCATGAGAACTCCTATTGGGCTTGTCAGGATGTGTACCTTGCCTCAAGGTGCCACTAATTCTGTTGCGCATATGATGAATGCCATGCATAAGGTCCTTCGTGATTACATACCTCAGCTTACTATGCCTTTCTTGGATGATGTGCCCATTAAGGGGTGTGCAGAAGAAGAGAAGAATGAGAGCCTAAATGAGCAGGGATGCAGGTACTTTGTGGCTGATCATATTTCAGCATGTGAGAAGATTTTGGCTAGGTTAGAAGAAGTGAACTTGACACTTTCAGGGCAAAAATTTGTTTTTGGAGTGAATGAGGTTGTTATTGTTGGACATATGTGTGGATATTATGGCAGGAAACCCTCACCTGATAAGGTGAATGCTATAGGCAAGATTGTAGAGTATTGTTCTACCACTTCTGAGGTACGGAGATTCATTGGTGCTTGCATGTTTTATATGATTTGGATACCTCATTTTGCACACATTGCAGATTGTTTGTATCAGCTGCTTCGAAAGGGGCAGAAATTTTATTGGGATGAGAGTCACACTAGAGCCATGCGGAAATTGAAGAAGTTATTGCAGAATGCTCCTACTCTCAGGAAAGCGGATTATAATTGTGATAGGCCTATTGTATTGACAGTTGACACTAGTCCAATTGGCATAGGTTGGGCTGTGGGTCAAGATGATGCAGATGGAAATAGGTATGCTATTCGGTTTGGGCCGAAAGTCCTAAACGAGAGACAGAGGAGATATCCGCAAATCAAGAGAGAGTTATTGGGAATTGTCACGGCTCTCAAATGTGACAAGGAGTACTTTATTGGAGCTTCAATTGAGGTAGAGACAGATTGCTTGCCATTGATTGGTATGATTACCAGTTGCTCTACTCCGGATATAGCCATGTTGAGATGGATTGCATACATCAAGTCATTAAATCCGGAATTTAAACACATAGCAGGGAAGGATAATCCAGTGGCTGATATGTTGTCTAGAGCCAGGTATGATGATGAGGAGACTCTACTTGCAGAAGAGGATGATGCAGAAATTTCAGCCACTATGGTTGATCATGTTTGTCATGTTTATGATATTGTGGCTTTCACAGAAGAGCTCTATGTTGGAGATTGGTTGCAGATTGGCAGGTACCTTAGTACACTAAGCAAAAGAGATGAATGGACAGATGAAGAGTTCAAGAAGATCAGAAGGAAAGCCTATGGTTATTTTCTCAAGAACGGATTTCTTTGGAAGCATCCGAAGAAAAGAGGCGGATTACCTTTGCGGGTTGTCTGCGATAGAGAGTCACAGTTACAGGTGATGAGGGAGTTTCATAAGAGTCCTTGGGCTGGTCATAGAGGAGTATGGGCTACTTATGAGAAGATCAGGGAGAAATATTGGTGGAAAGGCATGTACAGAGATGTTTCTCACTTTGTTGAGACTTGCAGAGACTGCCAGATGTATTCAGTAGTACGTCATAGAGATGAGCTTCATCCGACCTATCCGCTATGCATTCATTATAAGTGGGTAGTTGATTTGGTTACCATGCCTATGGGTCTATGGCAGATGAGATACATTGTTTTGGCTAGAGAGGATCTTACCAATCATGTTGAGGGCAGATCTTTGAGAACGAAGACCACTAGTGCAGTGTGTAAGTTCTTATTGGAGGAAATTTTCTGCAGGTATGGTTGTGTGGGTAAGATCACTGCGGATCGTGGTGAATTGGATGCAGATGAAGCTAGGGAGTTTTTCTCTCAACTAGGAATCAAATTGGCTCTAACCACAGCATACAATCCAGAGGGAAATGGAAAGAGTGAAAGAGGACATCCGCCAATAGTGAAAGCATTAGCCAAAGCATGCAGAGGACGGATTGGAGAATGGCCGAGACTTCTTCCATTTGCTTTGTGGGCTGATCGTACGACCCATAGTGTTACCACAGGATATATGCCTGCAGAGTTGATGTATGGTCAGAAACCTGTTATGCCGATTGAGACTTGTGCTTTGACTTGGTCAGTTTTACCTTGGCAGGAGGATTTGACGAGAGAGGAGCTCTTAGCTCTTCGGATTCGACAGTTGGAGAGGAGACCTGAGGATATTCAGCTAGCTATTGACAGGTTGAAAGTTGCTAGACTAAGGAACAAGGACAGGTTTGATAGCAGGCATCGCTTGCGGCCTAGAGCAATAGAAGAGGGAGATTGGGTATTGGTCTTTGATAGCAGCCTTGAAAATCAGCATACTGCACTTCGGAAGATGGTGAAAAGATGGTTTGGGCCATACATAGTCAGACATGTCTTTGATAATGCAACATATGAGCTGACAGAATTGGATGGAACAGTGCTTAGAGTGCCTATTGCTGGAAAAAGAATCAAGATTTTCAAGAAAAGAGATGATGAGGATTACGCATTGGAAGAATTTTCGAGAGAAGAGCAACGACAAGAAACTCCAATGGAAGAGACAGATGATATGGCTGGATACCTTGTTGATCTACCGGAAATGCATAATGAAGAGATTGATTTGTTTGTGGATCTTGATGATAATGATCATGGGTAGTTGGCCCATCCGGAGGATGCGCAGGATTAGAGGGGGTGGATGTCGTATTGCTGCGCATTCGAGGTGTGTAAACACCCAAAAGTTGTGCATGGGATTTGGTACTTTGTATATACTCAGTTGATGTGTTTACATTTATTTTCTGCGCATGAGTGAACATGATGAGATGCTTTCAGCCTATGTTGATACATGTTGCTGCAAAAAGGTTTGGAATCATTGCTTGCCAAAATCCATCAGCACTATTGCTCGTAGACGAGGAGCCATTGACTGTTGGACGGATTCACGGTTTAAGCTTAATGACTGAGGCTGCTTCATCATGTGGTTTTGGGTTTTCTACAGAGCGAAAGAGGATGGCCCTGTTCTTCTGGGTTTGTGGCATTCATGGGAGCACGGTGGCCATGGCCATGAGCACACACAGGTGCATGCATATGTGACTACACACGCATCGGAGGAGAAGAAAGAAGCTAAGGTTTATCATTGAATTTGAAGAACAGATGAGATGCGGACCATTGAAGGTGAAGAACTGATGAGTTGTGGTTTAATGCTGATCCTTGAATGTGAAAAATAGGTGATTTTCAAACTACAATTGTTGGAGATATGCAGTATAGTCAAGAGCTTTTGTATAAGCTAAAACTTCTACAAGCTCTAGAATAGATAGTTTGAATTAGAATCAAATGACTACGAAGGCTAAAGAGGGGATTTTGAAAGGTTAAAGAAGGAGGGAAAAGGAGAGCCGTGCTTTGAGGGGAAAAAGGAGAAGCTTTTGGAGCTATGTTGAAAAGGAGGTATTTTGGGCGGGATGAACAGGCAGAAACAGGGGAGGAGAGTGTGCTACGAATTGTGGAAGAGAGGAAAAATAGAGGAAGGAGGAAAGAAAATAGATAAGGGAGGAACGTCATGAACGGAGCTATGGGATGGTGAGCACTGTAGCAGAAGGAGGTGCAGAGAACAAAGAGGCCATGGTGCAGCTAAAGACTAAGATGAAGAAGGAGGTCTCGACTGATCATCTCTTGTGGTGAGAGAGAAGCAAAAAACAGGGAGCTCGAAATAGCATCATCGACAGTCATCCAATCGAGGATTTGAAGACGAATAGCTCATTGGCACTGCAGTACCGATTGGACGACACGGCATCAGGAGACCACATTAGCTGCCACACCCTGTCTGCGCTCGTTTCCATGACGATTGATCAGCGGTGTGTAGAGAAGATCCAGCAGAACAGTGCCAAGGGAAGAGAAGGAGGACTATTCTGGACTGGCGAGATTCACTGGGAAACGACGGCAACCTGCACCACATGTGACAAAGGAGATACAAAGCAGAACATTGCTGTGACGGAGAAAAGCTAGAAGATTTTGACGGAGGCCGTGAGGAAGAAGACAATGACAATAAGAAGCGACTAAAGGTGACGGTGTAGAAGACGAAGAGATGACGAAGTTGCTGCAGTACGAAGGACAACGAGAGGCAGAAAGGACGGAAGGTAGCCGAAGAACCTGACGAAGAAGGTGAAAGGATGCAAACTCGGCAATGCTTCGATGGTGGTTTTTGAGGGAAAAACAGAGCTGTTCAGCCTGAAAGCTGAGAGAGAGAGAAACTCTTCTGGAAAATGATTGCTGGCTACCAGCAAAGTCATGGCTGACCATCGATTATCCTCTTCGATCTGGGACTGATTCCAGGCTTTGATATCGGAACATTCTACCCTCCAAACGGCAAATTTGTTGAACCCTGGACTCTGCTGCTCACTGCAGCCAAACATAGATCTTCATCATTGGCATCGAGATTTGCAAGTTCTAGGTCCTCCTTCACGGCTGTGGCTTGCATGATCATGTCGTTCGATTTGGATATGATCACAATACGTTTCTCAGTAACTGTATCATCCAAATGTATGGCCACTGTGGGTGTGTTGAAGACGCCCAGTCGGTTTTTGACAACCTAACCGTTCCTAACACCTACTCTTGGAATATTTTGACCAACATCTATTTGCAGAATGGCAGGGTTCATGATGCCCGGAACTTGTTTGGAAGGATGCCTCGTCATGATGTGGTTTCATGGAACACCATGATTTCTATCTGTGCTCAAAGCAGTCTTGAGTATGAGGCCCTCGAAATTTTCTGGAGCATGCATCTGGAAGAAGCTGAACCTGATCGTGTAACTTACATCTGCATCCTGAATGCATGTGGCAACGTCAAGGCCTTAGACGAGGGAAAGGAAGTTCATTCTGTTGTCCTCTCCAGTGGATTTGAGCACGACATTGCCATCTTTAACACCCTTATAGACATGTATGGAAAGTGCAACACTTTGGATGATGCAAAGAATATATTTGCCGGAATGGCTAACCGGAGTATCGTGTCTTGAAATGCTATGTTAACAGCTTATGTAGATAGTCAACATGAATCAGAAGCCTTAGAACTCTTCTACTGCATGAACTCTGAAAAAAATTGAGGGGAACAGAGTAACCTATCTTTGTGTTCTGGATGCATGTGCTAACTTGGGGATATTGGAGGAGGGGCACAAAGTGCATGCTGCCATTGTTGATAGCTCGCATCGTCTTGAACTAACAGTGTCAAATAGTCTCATTCACATGTATGGAAAGTGCAAAAGTCTTCTCAATTGCAGAGGTTGACAAGACTGTGTATTGTAGATAAACTCCATGGGTTTCACCAAGGTTTACCATTTGAATACTAGAAGTTATTGATTATGGACAGCATGGAATGTTGAGGCTTTTCTAGACTTTAACTGAATACAATAAGCTTCTGGTTCCGCACATTCAAGTTGCTGTTAAACTAGACACGGTTTTTGTGCTTCTTGTAAGGACAATCTCAGATTGACTAGTTAAGCAAAGTCAAGTTACAAGAACTGGCTATTTGAATACAGAGAATGGGATCTTTTCTTCTCTAAAAGACACCAACAAAGATAAGGCATTGAACAATAATGTGGAATGCGTATGCTGGAAATGCCCGTCCTCTTCGCATATTTGTTGAACTTCTATCCTGAAATTAGTCAAGGTCTTCTGTAGACACGACTTTTCTTTGCTCTCGAAACCCTTCGACAACGCTGCACTTGGTTCAAGGAGAATGGGAAACGAGAGGGATGCAAAGCTCAACCTCTCTGCCATAAGGCATAGTCCCATTCCGTTCCCCTAAAACAGCGTAAATCGGGTAAGACGTAACTCTAGGTCATCGTTCTCATTATTCTTTTTGATGATGATGATCATTCCGCTGTTCCTCGAGATTTTTGAGAAAAGTTTTCGGCTAACCGGGACCACCCAACCGTAGGACGGACCCATGGCCCATCCTCCACAGTTTCCTCAGTTTGTTTTAGTTATGTAATTATCTAACACATTAATTTTGACATATAACAATCAGCTTTTTTAATTAATCTTGTTAAGCACTGGTTCCTTCACGTAATCTTATCACGTGACATATAAAAACAATATCAAGCAAGTTCTTTTAACATCTCATCATTTTATCTTTGAATTACAAGAAGTTCTGCCCGTAGGCTTGTCCATAATCTGCCCGAAGGCTAACCAGTAATCTCCAGGGATCATTATTCCAAGCTTCCACCCGTCAACTAGTATGCGGGCCTCGACATCTAATCCCGAGTCACGTTAGCCTCTTGTGCAGGACCCGAAAGGCGAGGGATTTACGGCCAGAGCCCCCCCTGGCACCCAAGCGTCCTCCTGCTCCAAGTAGAACTCAATGGAGAGACCTCTCGCGGCGGGTTCGGTCCACGTTCCCAGCGCGGTCAACAACCCCCTTGGTTAGGGTCAGGCAGGCAGTCGGGGGTAACTAAAGCTGCCTCTCCCTTCAGGCCTTTAACCTGAAGTATAGGTACTTGTTTAATTTGTAATTCATAATTCAAACAGAGCCCTAAAATCTCTAGTAAGCACAAACATTTCATTAATCAACCCAGTTGTATGGCAAACTGATAAGGAAGTGTTCTTTCCTTTTTTCCTTGTGAATCAATCACAAAATGATTTCATACATGTTACACAAGTCCTGCGATGGAATAATCTGTTTAGATTCTTTAGGCTGACGTATGTCAGGCCTAGGGTTTCTTCATTTAGGGACAAACCCTAGTTTCTTATCTTTATGAAATTATTATCCTTACGGTAAGGAAAGTAGTCAAGTGTTAGGGTATGAATGTTTCTATGTTTAGATTGGTTCGGTTAGCTTGTGGAAGGTAATCTTACTTGTCTTGTCACAGTTTTACTATCCTTGTGACAATTAACTTTCCCAATCAATACAGTTTAATTTGGCATATAGCATAAATGCCAAGATGATACAAAGGCGACAATACTCCTTGGGACAAAAGGCCTAGCTGAGAATTTAGTGTATACACACTTTATTAGTTCCAAGTCCTCAAATAGTAGGGGAAAAGTGTTAATAGAGTGTCATCCAGCAATTCCCCATTACATTTTCTTTCCAAATGAGTTCGTATATCTAATTTTTATACTTGTTAATTCCTAACATTTAACTTTCGTTTTCTTTAAAGATGAACTCATGCCAAATAACAACAGTTGCCTTGCTAAGATGTGCAACTAGCAAAGATAACTCCCTAGTAATTTGAGCATTGAAGAAACCTTCCATGAATTTAGCCATTTTACCATGATTCGTTGCGAAAGGAATAAGACTAATGGTGCAAGATATAATTTCTACACTTTAGGAATATATTACTATAGTAAATGGTTAATCTTGCCTATAATTTTATAATGCTTGATGCAATTTGAAGAAAGCTAATTTGTATACAAACCGAATTAACATCAAGAAGAAAAACCTGGCTTTGAGGTGAGACATCCACATGGATACCGGGAGATGACCCTCCCGCAGCTACACCTTGGACTTCCTTCGGCGGCATCGTAGTTCGAATGTGAGATAGCCTTTTCCTTTTTCTTCTTGGAATTCCACCGTCTTCTCCTTCCTTTTCTTTTTCCTTTTCCCCACTCTTCCTCCTTCACTCCCTCTTTTCACTCCCTCTACTTCCCTCCCTATCTTTTATCTCACGGTTATTTCTTCCTTACGGGATACCATACGAAGCCATTGGATTTTTAGGACATGGGAGTGTGTGGACACCGGCTTGTTTGATAAGACTAAGAACACAAAGCTCAACTACGAGAGCACTTGCACAAAAAGATTTAAAAGTGAGTGAAGGAATTAATGCAAGAGAATGGAAGTCCGCAAGGTAGCCTAAGGACAAGGTAGGCCTAGGGGTGTGACTTGAATAGTCTAAAGAGCTAAGAGGGGGAAAAAAAAGAACAAGGGCTTAGGGGGAAAATTAAAACCGGAAGGGGAAACAAGGGGGCTTAAGGGGGGGAAAATTTAAACCCCGGGGGGGAGGGGGGGGGGTATAATAAGGACTTTTGGGGGATTAAAATCCGGAGGGGAAAAAACAAGGCTTAGGGGGGGGATTTAAAACCCCGGGAGGGGGGGGGGGGGAGAACAAGGGCCTTAGGGGGGAATTTAGAACCCCAGGAGGGGGGGAAGAACAAGGGGCTTAGGGGGGGAATTTAAAATCCCGGGAGGGGGGGGGGAGAACAAGGGCTTAAGAAGCCCACCTTGGAACCTTCCAAGGAGCTTCTGGAAGGGCCACGTGGGGGGGGGATAGGACTCCCCCAGGCAATGATACAAAGGCCAAGGGCAGCGTGGGCTACGGATCCCGGCGACGGCCGGCTTTCCGTCGATGCTGGGGTCCACGTCTCTCTCCCAGCCCAGCTCCTCGTCAGCGTAGAGCGGCAACTCACGGCGATTCCCTTCACGTATGGCAGCGATGACCACCATCCTCTCTTGTTGCCCAAAGACACGGCTTCTCCCTCAAGGCTACTGTCAGCAGCACGGCGCAAATCCTCTCTCTCTCTCTCTCTTATGATAGGCTCTTCTCTCACGGCCCCCCAGCCTCCCCTGTACAGCGGCCCCCTCCCCTCGTTTAAATAGTGGAGGGAGGGGGGATCTTCTCTTATTGCGTGTCGACACGCATGTCTCCCCCTCCCTACAAGGCTCCACCAAGGAGCTTAGTAGCTCCTTCTATTCCCCTCCCCCTCCAGCTCGTCAGTCGGCTGGAGGGATAAGGGGGGGATTTTTTTTTTTTTTTAATTCTATTAGTCCGAATTATTTTCTCCACGCGAAATATTACAAGAAGACTGAAGTGACAGTCACAGTAGTGAGCTATGAAGAGACACTGTAGTGGCTCTGGTGCCCTTTCATACCTCCCATACCTCTTGCAAGGTGTATCCACGACCTAAGAAGGATTATTAAATGCCATTCTTGAGTATTGTAGTGAGGAGATAATGTACTATTGATAGAGAGAGAGAGAGAGAGAGAGTCAGAGATAGTCAATTCTATCAAAACAATGTATCTTTCTATGAGAGATTGAGAGAGAAAACTATGAAGACATTGAAAATGAATACTATGTGATTGATTTCCATTCAAAAGTGTTGTATTCGTTTATGTTCCTTGTTCTATTGATGGATTCTATGAAGATGTTGAAGATTATGGTTGATTCTATTAAATCCGTGGAAGATATCTACTATGATGCTACGTGAAGATTTGTTGTTTTCCTTGTTTTGGTCATCTAAAGAATGAAACAAAAGCTTGTTGATATTTCAAGATAGCTTTTCTTGCAGTAGAAACCCCTTTTCCTTGGTATCTCTCTTGGGGCTCAATCTTTTTGGTGCGCAGCCGGGGAAACTTACCATCAACAAGCATCAGAAGAGGTTGAAAATGAGGGAAATTGCATTGCCAAGAAGAGGAGAATTCAATGGATGTTTGCAAAGTTCCTTCTTCCATTGAAGAGTTGTATATTCTTATTGCCAAAGCCACATTTTACAAGAAGTTCATCCCACAATGGCAGAAACATATTACCATCATGATGCAAGCTCTATGCTGTGGACTATTTCTTCTTCTTATTGAAGCAATAGAGACGTGCATCTTGGTGGTTGGGAACAAACTGAATAGCAGAAATAGAGAGAATGACCATTTATGGAAGATTTGACATTCATTGAGAAGTTTCCAAACATCATTAAGTGGGAGATCGTGAAGAAGCTTCAGGAGTCGTGGTCAGTGAAAGTTCATAAAACAAGAAGGAAAAGAGTTGAAATTTGCTCGTGGATGCTCAACAGCAAGATACGTGGGATGCTTGGTGTTCTGACAACCTTCTATTTGTCCAATTAGTAACCCACTGGAAGTTGGTAGACAAAGTGTTTTTCATAACATACACTATTAAAACCATCAGAAGCTGGCATTATTATGATGATGGCACAACAACAATCCTAAGAAGAACATACACTATTAAAACCATTAGAAGTTGGCATTATTATGATGATGGCACAACAACAATCCTAAGAAGAACATACACTATTAAAACCATCAGAAGCTGGCATTATTATGATGATGGCACAACAACAATCTTAATAAGAATGAATTTTGATACTTTCATAATGGAATATCTCCCCCTCTATAGTGGTTTAAAAGCTGAATTCAGAGATGTTGAAAAAAAGGAAGTAGAAGATATGTTGGCCAGAGAATCCTCCAGAGACTGAAGCCCCTCTCTAATTCTATTCTGTTGAGTACAGACCAACTGGTTGGAGCCAACCCCCTGATGAATTGTTAAGAATCGCGTGATGGGGGGATGTGCTTGAGCTGCTGCACCAAACACACATTGTATACACAAGAGGAATCTCACTCAAGAACACAAGAAGAGAGATGGAGGCCAAAACATTTTCTTGCTAGTTTCTTCTTCTTCTTCCACACACTATACAATGTACACAATGTATAAATAAGATACAACATAAAGGAAAGCGGCCTTCTAAGTCAAACAGTACATAACCGACTACACTAATCGACTGGCGCTATATCTTTGCCAGCTGTAGGTAGGTGTAACAAACTAAATATAATAAGTGATAAGTCAGTGGCCATGTGAGTATCATAATGACCACAAACATGCTAAGTGTAGATGTGGAGACTTATCTAGCTAGGCAGTCCATCATCAATGTCTGCACGTGTTGAGCTTGCCATCTCAACACTCCCCCTCAAGCTCAACTCTATCTCTGCAACTCCAAGTAAGCTTCGAAACTCTCGAAGCTTCTCTACACCCAATGCCTTTGTGAAAATGTCAGCTATCTGAGCTTGTGTGCTGACATACACCAAGTCAATCTCTCCTACAAGTACCTTCTCTCTCACAAAGTGGTAGTGCATCTCAATGTGTTTTGTCCTAGCATGGAACACTAGATTTCTAGCTAACTGTATGCTACTCATGTTGTCATAATGAATGACAACTGGACCATCTACCTGCACATCCAAGTCACCTAATAACGTTTGCAATCATACCACCTCATATGCTGCCATAGCAGCACCTCTGTACTCAGCCTCTGTACTCGATAAGCAAATGTAGGTTGCTTTTTGCTGCTCCATGTAACTGTTGCACTACCAAGGGAAAACATAAATCCACTTGTAGATCTTCTGTCTGACATGCTACCAGCCTAATCAGCATCTGTGTATCCAAAGACCTGTACATCCTTACCTACCTCATAAAAAAGTCCATAATGTAAAGTGGACTTCACATATCTCAATATACGTCTAACTGCATCCAAATGAGGCTTTCTAGGCATCTACATAAACTGACTAACAAGGCCAACAGCATAGCTCAAGTTTGGCCTTGTGATAGTCCGTAAATCAAACTCCCTACTATCCTCCTGAACATAGTAGGGTCTTCTATCTCATTCCCAACATCAGCACTCAGCTTCACATTTTGCTCCAATGGTACTAAAAGAGGCTTACATGCTGTCATACCATACTTGGATAACATATCCAAGCCATACTGCCTTTGGGATAGCCATATACCATCATCACATCTGATCACCTCAATACCAAGAAAGTATCTCAGCTCACCCAAATCTTTCATCTCAAACTTCTTCTTCAAGAAGTCCTTAACTTCAGCAATCCCATTGTCACTGTCACCTGTAATAATCAATCATCCACATAGATGACTATGATGGCCAACCCTACATCTCCTTTTCTCACATAAAGTGAGTGATCACAGCATCAGAAATACAAAATCCAATATTGACAAGATACTCTCCAATCTTGTCAGACCATCCTCTAGGTGCTTGCTTCAACCCATGGAGCGCCTTCTTTAACCTGCACACATATGTGGGATGCTCTAAATTCTCATAACCTGCTGGCTGCTCCATATACACTTCTTCTTGCAATTCACCATGCAAGAAGGCATTCTTAACATCCATTTGCTGCAAACTCCAACCTTTGGCTGTTGCCAAGGCAATCACACACCTAACACTTGCCATCCTAGCAACTAGACTAAATGTCTCGTCATAATCTATGCCGTATGTTTGAGCATAGCCTTTTGCAACCAGCCTAGCCTTATACCTACTAACTGAACCATCTGCATTATGCTTGACTTTGTAAACCCACTTACAGCCAATAGCTTTCTTACCCTTAGGTAAGGGTACCAAATCCCAAGTCTTATTGGCTTCTAATGCAGCCATCTTCTCATCCATTGCTGCATCCCAATGAGCATGACCAACAGGATCCTCAAAATAAGGGAGCTCAACATCCTCAACTAGTTTCACCATATAAGCATAATGATGAGTTGCATAACCTTCAAAACCAAATCTTTTAACAAGGTATCTGATCCTACTAGATCTACATACCATCGGATCACCCAATGGAGCCTTTACATTACTATGAGCTCTCTGTACACCTGGTGTCCTGACTGAAGGAATGCCAAGCTCATCATCCAAACTCTCCGAACCACTAGAATCTCCATCAAATCCCAAATGACTGGTAGATGCATCATTACCATCCAACACTTTCTTCTTTCCTTTGTCATTCCCTGCAACACTTATAGATCCATCTGAAGATGTGGGACTACTCCTTAGTCTCCCAGACCAAGGGCTCACTGTAGGTATAGTACCAGATCATGTTTCTGGTCCACTAAGACTCTATGATTCTTGTTTTTTTTTTGCACATAGTTGTCCTGATCATTATCATCATCTAATACATCACCAGTAGGTGCATACCAGCTGCCCATATCATCAAAGATAACATCCTTGCTCACTCTGAACTCACCTGTGAGACAGGTTTATAACAACGATACCCTTTCTAATCTAAAGAGTACCCAATAAAAATACATTTTTCAGCCTTTGGATCAAGCTTCTTCCATAGCTCATCTGGCACATAAACATATGCAACACATCCAAATACCTTCAAGTGCGATACATCGGGCTTCTTGCCAGTAAAGCACTCTTCAGGAGTCATCCCATGAACTGCAGCTGTGGGAGTTCTGTTCATAATGTAGACAGCAGTATGAACAGCCTCAGACTAAAAATATTTGGGCTTTTTTTTTTCAACCATTAATGCCCGTGCAACTTCTGCAATATGCATGTTTTTTCTTTCTGCAACACCATTTTGCTATGGGATATACCTGCAATAAATTGCCTCTTTATCCCATGAGTTCTCAAAAAGCCACTGAACTCATTAGAGAGGTACTCTCCCCCTCCATCTAATCTCAAGCACTTCACTTTTAAGCTTGTTTCTGTTTCAACAGCTGCCTTAAAAGATTTGAAGTGCTCAAGCACATCACTCTTTTCCTTCATGAAGTATACCCATAGCTTCCTTGAATAGTCATCAATAAATGTGACAAAGTATTTGCTGCCACCAAGAGATACATTCTGTGTAGGCCCCCAAACATTTGTATGTACTACATCAAGTATATTTCTGCTCACTTCTCTATCATGCAAGAAGGGTTGTCTCGCCTGCTTACCAAACTGGCATGCTTCACAGACTTTATGCAATTTTGCAACTCTAAAAGAAGGCAACCCTGTAACCAATCCTCTGGACTGCATTAATTTCAGCCTTTGCACATTTGCATGTCCAATAGGTTTATGCCATATTTCAATATCTGCAACTACTCCTTTTCCTTTAGCATACATAGCAGCATCCATTGCAGGAATTCTAGTATCTAAAGTGAACATTCGGCCAACTCTACTTCCTTTTGCGGCCAACCTGCACTTATCATTAAAGTCTTCTACAAAACAACCTTTTGTATTGAATCAAACCTGCAAACCCTACTCTACCATTTGGCCAACAGATACTAGATTCTTTGTAATTGATGGCACATGTAATACATCTGTCAGACTCTTTGTCTCGCCATCATACAAGGACAAGGGAACATTTTCAATGTGTGAAATTGGGTGGCATGAATCATCACCCGTCTATACATAACCTAGGTTTTGTAAGTCCTGCATCTCTCCAAACAATTCAACATGACTGGTCATATGATTAGATGCACCTGAATCGACATACTATACATCATCATGTGTCCCTTTCCTGTAACTGCATTCATCATATGCTGCATAACAAACAGATGCTCATTTTTGTCTTCATTCTGTCGTGAAGACGATGCATAGTTTCCTTGCTCCAATTTACCACTGCGAATATCATCCTTCTTTGCATAGCAATGGGCTGCAATATGGCCTGTTTTGCTACAATAATGGCAAACAACAGCAGAATTTCCAGAACCTCTATTCTGCCATCCACCTCTTCCTCTAGAGCTCCCTTGCCTCTAAAAATTCCTCTGCCTCCAAAAACTTGCATTTCACCAAACTGTTGATTGAACCTGTTTTGCTGGTTATCGCCAGCACGTCCCATACCACCGCCTCTTGAAGAGGATCTACCATGTCCCCTTCTTGAACTCAAGTAAAATTCTTGGACCTGTTCACGATTTCTTTCAGACGAATCGCCCTACATATTGATCTCTTCAGTAATCATGAGAGAGATCAGCTCATCAAAATCTGGAAATGGCTTCCATACATATACTGAAGTAACAAATGATTTCCATGCCTTCTCATTGTTAAGGCCACTTAGAGTGGAAGAAACCAAATCATCATCATCCGGCATTGCATCAATCTCTACTAAAGCATCTACAATGCTCCTCACCTTCAACACATACTCATTGACAGACATTTTCCCTTTCTTCAAGGCATTCAACTCTTACTTCAGTTGAATCTTTCGTGCCTTTATATTTACTGAAAACATGCTCTCAAAAATTGTCCAAGATGCATGTGAAGTTTCTGCATTCCTGATATGTCCCAGCATAGTATTATCAATGATCCAGTACATCACCTTTTTGTCTTTTGCATTCTAGTCTTTCCATGCTTTTAACTCATCTGCAGTCGGAGGAATACCCAGCTCTGGCTCCTTTTCTTCACGTGAGACAAACTCATAAAGGCCCTTTCCAATGAGGAAGTTCGTCACACGGAACTTCCATGAAGGGTAGTTGTTCTTGTGGTACTTCTCAATAATGGGATTTCCACTGTTCTCTACCATTATCACAAACAAGGATACAACACAACAAGCTAGTCTTCTGCAATCTTTCACAACACGTGCACAGCAATACACCAAGCAATCTTTTTCACTGATTGCTCAATAGTACATGTAATCTGCAACTTGTTTGCAGATAAACCTTATATTTTCTTCCTGAAAACACCTCAAAAATTACAGATTCGCAATCTCTAACCTATGCACCCACTTTCGGTCAATACAGCCGAAATCACAGTGTACCTTGAAACTATTGTCCGCAACCTTGCGGCTCTAAAACGGGGCTTGAAACGGCCTCAAACGCCCAAAATCACTGCGAGAAAGCCTTAAAGGGTTAATCTAAAAAATATACAATGATCTTCTTGCACACCAAATCTCACAGCAATCTAAGATTTTTGCTCAACCCTACTTCCGGTGCCTCCACATGCACTATCCAAGAGAGAGAGTGGAAGAATGGGAGAGCTTCTTACCCATTGCTTGCTTGCTCGAACCTTATTTCTTCTCCTTCACTTCAAACTTCGAAATCAGCCTCTCTCAGTGGTGCGGCTCTAATACCATGTCAAGAATCGCATGATGGGGGGATGTGCTTGAGCTGCTGCGCCAAACACACACTGTATACACAAGAGGAAGCTCACTCAAGAACATAAGAAGAGAGATGGAGACCAAAATATTTTCTTGCTAGTTTCTTCTTCTTCTTCCACACACTATACAATGTACACAAAGTATAGATAAGATACAACATAAAGGAAAGTGGCCTTCTAAGTCAAACAGTGCATAACCGACTACACTAATCGACTGGCGCTATATCTTTGCCAGCTGTAGATAGGTGTAACAAACTAAATATAATAAGTGATAAGTCAGTGGCCATGTGAGTATCATAATGATCACCAACGTGCTAAGTGTAGATGTGCAGACTCATCTAGGGTCCATCATCAATGTCCGCACATGTTGAGTTTGCCATCTCAACGTGAATGACGCAATCAAGAGGCAAACGTTGGAATGAGTCCAGAGGTACGTGAGAAGAGAGAATGCAAGAATCAAGGTTGAAAACGAGCTTGCAGCAGAAGCCTCTTTTGACGCCCTAAAAGCACTCTTTACAAAAGTCCCCATGGCGACTCAAGGTCCCCTTCCTAGTCAGATTTGTCCTGAAAATATTAATGACAGGCCAGCAAATGTAGTCCTTACCAATTTTTAAGGGAGAGTACAATGAAGACCCCAATCTTCATATAGCAGAATTAATGGTAGCATGTGTGGCTAACAATGCCAGAACCCCTGGACATTGGTTAGCAATCTTTTCTGCCACTTTCAAAGGCGCGGCATTTCAATGGTATGAGAGACAAGCAGTAGGAACTTTTGGTACATGGGATCACCTGAAGTTGGCCTTCCTCACTAAATTTAGGCGTGAAGGTTTTGAAGAGCGGATGCAAGGGGAGTTCATGAACCTAAGTCAGTCCTCTAGAGAAAGTGGAGAAGCTTATGTCTCACGAATGGAATCCATCCTGAAGAGATGGACCAACCATCATTTGGACGAAGGTATCCAGAAAGGAGTGTTCCTCACAGGCCTACAACCAGAAATTTGCAAGTTTGTGGAATTGAGAAGACTAGTCAATCTACAAGTTGTAGTGGAAGGTGCAAGATTGTATAACGAAGTTGAAGCAAGGTTTTCAATGACTCCAGGAAGAGGAGTCTTACCTCCTCCCATGCCAAGAATGGTATACCCACCAAATGAAGTCTTAGGGACAGTTCCCTACCCCTATCCCCAGATGCAAACAGTGCCACATTACAATGCACCTAATCCACAGTGGTCGCCGCAGACGACAGTGCCTCAAATGATGGTTTAATCACAACAAAAGTGGCCTTAAACAGTTCCTCCAATGGTGACTCAACAACAGTGGAACCCTACCAACTGGAACTAACAACCCCAAGTCTCAACAGGAGCTCTGAATCAAAACCAAAACAGAGGACCCTCTAGATCAACCCAACCTATATATGCAGTAATTACAGAAGCTTCCCAAAACCTGTCACAACTCTATAGAAACAGAATTTGTATCCTTTTTCATTAATTTGTCTATATAATGATTTATTAAATTTATTTCCTTTGCACTAATTAGATATAAGGAAAAGTGCATTGGAGCTGGCCACTGATGAGTGGTCACAGGTTATGGTGGACCCACGCGGTGGGTTAGAGAAAAGATAGTTCACACTTCCACCTATATGACCCGATTGGGCGCCTATGACTAGAACTCACGCATATCAGGGTTAGACTCGCACACAGAAAGGATTGATGCCTTGAAGTGTGGGCTAGATCCACCAGAACAAACAGTTACAATCAACAAGATGGCATGATCATGAAATGCTTGTATAATGTGCATGTGTGGGCTGAAAGCTTGAAATGCACATTTCTTTGCATATGAAAGTCACATGAAGATTCGGATACCATTTTTGCGATGTACACGGAAAAAGCTTTCATATGACACCCATATTGGGGGGGTCCCTAAATTTTAGGAGATCCCTAAATTTTAGGAGGTCCCTAAAATTTAGGAGCCTCGAATTAGCCTAAAAATGCTAGTCCTAAAAAATAGGGATGTCATTCTAAAAATAGTAAGTTCTGTACTCTGACTGTGCTTACTAAATTTGGTTGTTTCTATTCTTAACAGTATTCAACCCAAAAAGGAAGGCCATAGAGAAGAGACAAGTGTCAAGACACTTGTCACACAAGTTTCCAAGTGTCCCACCACTTGTCACATCTCATGACATGTGGCTGGACACTTGTCTTGTGCTACTCCACTTTCCCCTTTTGTACTAGCTCTCCCCTCTCCTATAAATAAGAGCTCGTTTTTCTTCATTTAACATCATTTTTCTTTGCTGTAAACTCATGAACAGCACCCACAGATAGCCAGAAACTGGCCCCATCCATCCCCATCATCATCCCCCACTTCTCCATTATCAAATTCCTCCATATTCCCTCTTCTATCACTGCTGTTTTACAGGACAGCAAGCCTGTAAATTCATTACAGCACCTCCTTCTCGAGCTCTTTCTTCCATTTTAGCTACAAGAAGCAAGCCCTATCCATGTACTGCTGATCAACGATGGAGAAAGGCTGAATTCCCCTTTTTCTTCTCTCATACTGTAAAGAAATCAGTTCTTATCATTGCATAATAGATAATGCATGTGTGTTTGTACATCTTTGCATGATCTTGTGAGAGTGAGAATTACTTCTTCTCACTCTCAGGTTGATTGTAACTGAGCTCTTCCCTAAGGGACTTGGGTTGAGCAGAAATACATTCCTTCGGGGGGGGTTGCCCATCTTCAACCCTCAATCTTGTCTCCATTACTTTTACATTTTCATGGCTGTAATTTTGTGAGTAATTTTCATTTTCAGCTTTAAGTGTTCATTCTCTTTTATATTAGGCCTCGAAAACAAGCGAATATCATAATTGTTAAGCATACTACGTTGTTCGGGGCGTTTACAGTGGTATCAGAGCTTTGGCTCGGCCCTCACCCCCAACACTGGTAGTGCTTACAACTATAAGTTTGTTTGTTTCAGCCCTTGCATTGAGTGCTTGAGCATATTTTTTTTCTTTAGTCTCAATGGATCAATCGAGTGCTATCCTTCAAGCCATTCAAAGTCTTAGAGAGGAGAATCAGCAAATTCGTGAGCAACTTCTCAAACTAGAAAAAGTTGAGAATCCCAAAGAATTCAAGGAAAGAAGCCCCTCTACTTCAAGGAGACAAAGCCATACCAATGGAAGGAGCCGATCAAGAAGTCCAACTACTTCTAAGAGGCAGTCCCATTCTACTTCAAGACAAAGAAAGAGATCGCGTCGAAGCTCATCCTCTTCTTCAAAGTCATCTGGCGCCTATTCTGATGGATCCTCTTCTAGTAATGAAGAGTCACACCCTTCTCGTGGAAGACCTCATCATCATCAAAGGCGTCGACATTCTTCACCCTCGTCTCCATCTCCATCCCCATCAAGCACTTCATCATCTTCAACCTCAAGATCCGAGCATGGACGAAGGCATAAGAAGAAGAAGAAGACTAAGTCACTATCTCAACTTGAAAAGAAGATCAAGTTCAGTATGTATGATGGTTCCCGAAATCCTGATCTTCTTCTGAAGTTTATTCGTCAATTTCAAATTTTGTATGGTCGTGACAAGTATAAAGAAAAAGAAAAGATTAAGTTTGCAGCTTTACATTTAACCGACTTAGCCCATACTTGGTGGACGGGGTTGGAATATGATCATGCTGCCCCAAAATCATGGCGGTCCTTTGTTCGCCTGATACAAAGCCAATTTCTTCCCGTTCATTTCAAAAGAGATGTAAAAATGGAATGGGATCGGCTTTGGCAAAGGAAAAATGAGTCACTTGGTGACTATACCAAGAGATTTTGGGAGCTACTTTTGAAGGTCCAACATTTCAAGAAGATCAGCAGTTCGGAAAAGCTTAGGAAGTTTCAAGGAGGTTTGCATTTTAAACTTCGTACTGCTCTTAATCATTATCATTGTTCTAGTCTCAGGGAACTCATTGACCATGCTGAGACATGGGAAATGGAGCACAATAGCAACAAATCATTCTAAAAGAATGATAAGAAGAGAGTAGCTGATGATGAGGAGTATTCAGCCCCAAATGAAGGACAAAAACAGTGGCAAAAGCAACCATCAAATCAAAAGAAGATGAAGCCCTATGCACCTCCTAATGCTCCTCAATTTCGCTCCAATCTATACCCACAAGCAAAGCAGTTTTCCGAAGAAGAAAAGCAACGCTTCATGAAAGAAGGGAAGTGCTTTAAATGTGGACAAACAGGCCACATAGCGAAGCAATGTCCAAACAAGGGACAAAGCAAGGTTTCTGACAACAAGCCTAAGTCGCCAGTGAAAATCAATGCTATTAGTGATGTAGTTGCAAACACAACTCACACTCCAGAGACGCGCAAATTATTAAAAGCTTGGGGACAGTTGCAAGGTAAGCAAGCACTATTCTTGATAGATCTTGGGGCGAATGAAAATATTATTTCCTTGCAATTAGCTAAAGAGCTTGGATTAAAGAATGAAGAGATGGACACTCCGGCAGAAGTTCGCCAAGCTTTAAATGCTGATGAAGGTGACACAGTGAAGACTGTGATACCCTACATTGGCAAGCTCAAGTTTCAAATTCAAGGCTACAGTGACGAAGATACCTTCTGTATCGGAGACCTTGATGGTTGCGATGTGATTCTTGGCATGCCCTGGAATCATAGAGTAGATTCAACCATCTTCTCTCAGAAAAAGAAGGTAGAACTCACCAACAAAGGCAAGAAGTACGAGATCCAAGCTGGAGTTTCTGGAGACACCATACCTATGGTAAGCCATATGCAAGTCTCTAGAGCAATTAAGGATTGTGTTCAATGTTGTCTGCTTTATGTCACTGATGTAAAAGATAATATGAATGCTGAAAACCAAGAGCAACTTCAGCTCTTGGAAAAGTATAAAGATTGTTTTTCGGAAGATCTTCCTTATCAGCTTCCCCCAGAAAGGCCAGAAGACCATCATATTGATATTATCCCGGGCAGTTCTCCTCCTAATATAGCACCATACCGTGTGAGCCGTCCTCAACAAGAAGAAATCAGAAAGCAAGTCGAAGACCTACTCAACCATGGGCTAATTAGGCCAAGTAGCTCACCATTTTGTTCACCAGTTCTTCTTGTTCAAAAGAAAGATGGCACATTCAGGATGTGCATTGATTATCGAGCCCTGAACAAAATCACCGTGAAGAATCGGTTTCCTATTCCCAGAATTGACGACATTTTGGATCGTCTAGGAGGCTCAAAGGTTTTCAGCCGCATTGATCTAAAGAGTGGTTATCATCAAATTAGGGTAATACCACAAGATGTACACAAAACTGCTTTCCGCACTTCATACGGTCTTTATGAATTCTTGGTGGTTCCTTTCGGATTAACCAATGCACCAGCCACCTTTAATCGAATGATGGAGCGCATCTTTAGAGAGCATCGACAATATGTCGGTACTTTCTTTGATGATATTCTTGTCTTTAGCAAGAATGAAGAGGAGCATCATCAACACTTGGAAATTGTTCTACAATTACTACAACAAAATCAACTCTTGGTAAATGGTAAAAAGAGTGAATTTTTCATGCATAAAATAAATTACCTTGGGCATGTCATCTCTTCTGAAGGGATTCAGATGGATCCTGAAAAGATCAGGATAATCCAAGAATGGCCTCATCTTCGTGATGTACATGAGGTGCGATCGTTTCTTGGCTTATGTTCTTATTACCGCCGCTTCATCAAGCATTTTGCACATATGGCTTCTCCACTTCATGACCTTACAAAGAAGAAGATCTCTTTCCAATGGAAGGAAAAAGAGAAGGCAGCCTTCACAAGGCTGAAAACAGCTCTTACTTCTGGACCTGTTCTTATCATTCCAGATCTGGTAAAACCATTTGTGGTGGAAGCAGATGCTTGCGGTGATTGTATTGGTGCAGTGCTAAATCAAGAAGGCCATGCCGTAGCCTTTGAAAGCCGCCGTCTAAATGATGTGGAGAAAAGGTATGACATTTATGAAAAGGAGCTCTTAGCAGTGGTTCATGCTTTAAAGATATGGAAACATTATCTTTTAGGCAATGAATTCCTTATTAAAACCGATCATCAAAGCTTGAAGTATTTCAAGACTCAAAAGCATTTGCAGGAGAAACATGCAAGATGGGAAAATTTCTTGTCTATGTTTCATTTTCAAATTATGTACACTCCAGGGAAACAAAATGTAGTTGCTGATGCACTTTCTAGAGTGCCTCGCATTGCAACTATTACAATGGCTCATCATGAAGATTTTCAAACGATGAAGAATACTTATGATGAAGATACTGATTTTGTAGCAATTTGGTCAAATTTACAGCAAGGAGGTTCTTATCCAGATTATTCCATCAAAGACGGTTACCTTCTCATGAACAATCGCCTTTGTGTCACTCTTCCTGTTCGACAAAAGGTGCTTAAAGAAAGTCATGAACCCCCTTATGTAGGGCATAGAGGGAGGGCAGCCACTCTAAGTGCAATTGAGCGCTACTTTTATTGGCCAACATTACGAAAAGATACACATAACTTCATTGAGGCTTGTCTGGTATGCCAAAAATCCAAATATGATAGGCAGAAGATTCCAGGATTGTTACAACCTCTTCCAGTGCCCAAAGATCTATGGGAATCTATCACAATGGATTTCATCTCAGGTATTCCAAGAACACCTCAAGGTCATGATATGATTTGGGTCATAATTGATAGATTCAGCAAACAATCACATTTTATTCCATGTTATAAAACATTGAAATCCGCACAAGCTGCAAGACTTTTCATTCAACATATCTTCAGATTACATGGTATGCCTTCTGAGATCATTTCAGATAGAGACTCCAAATTCACAAGTTTTGGCATGCTTTATTTGAGAATTTGGGAACCACTTTAAAGTTCTCCTCAGCTTTTCATCCTCAAACTGACGGCCAAACAGAGGTGATGAATCTCACTCTTTTGGATATGTTGAAAGCTTATGTTAGTGAACATAAGTCACAATGGGAGAAATATCTTCCATTATTGGAGTTTGCTTACAACAATACAGTGCACTCATCCACAGGGAAAGCTCCAAATGAAATAGTACAGGGTAAAGTGATTCCTCCTCCAATTATTCGCACTAAAGATAAGATTTTTGCTGCCGATGAGTTTGCTTCAGATTTAAAAACCGCAATGGATCAAGTTCGAGCCACTATCAAAGTTGCCCAAGAGCGACAAAAGAAGCAAGCAGATAAACGAAGAAGACCTTTGGCTTTTGAAAAAGGTCAATATGTCTTGCTAAAGTTTGATAAAAGTAGGCTCAAACAAGGTTCTGGTCAAAATTCATCTTTTCCAAAGCTCTCCAGTAGATACTTTGGACCCTTCAAAGTGATTGAGAAAATAAATGAAGTTTCTTATCGACTTGAGCTTCCTACTCATTGGAAAATACACAATGCTTTTCATGTAAGTTTGCTAAAACCTTACATAGGACCAGAACCAAAGGAACCCATTATTGAAGATCCCCCAGAAGTTGAAGAAACAGAACAACTCTTGGAACCTGAAAAGATTTTGTTTCTCAAGGATCGAACCACGAGAAGTGGCCTTGTGACACGAAAATTCTTGCTAAAATTCAAGAATCTACCCACAACAGATGCACAGTGGGTAGATGAAAAATTCAAGAAGGATTACCCAAATATTCTACAGCAATATCAAGAAGCTTTTCAGCTGAGGACAGCTGAATAAAAGCCAGAGGGCTGTCACAACTCTATAGAAACAGAATTTGTATCCTTTTTTATTAATTTGTCTATATAATGATTTATTAAATTTATTTCCTTTGCACTAATTAGATATAAAGAAAAGTGCATTGGAGCTGGCCACTGATGAGTGGTCACAGGTTATGGTGGACCCACGCGGTGGGTTAGAGAAAAGATAGTTCACACTTCCACCTATATGACCCGATTGGGCGCCTGTGACTAGAACTCACGCATATCAAGGTTAGACTCGCACACAGAAAGGATTGATGCCTTGAAGTGTGGGCTAGATCCACCAGAACAAACAGTTACAATCAACAAGATGGCATGATCATGAAATGCTTGTATAATGTGCATGTGTGGGCTGAAAGCTTGAAATGCACATTTCTTTGCATATGAAAGTCACATGAAGATTCGGATACCATTTTTGCGATGTACACGGAAAAAGCTTTCATATGACACCCATATTGGGGGGTCCCTAAATTTTAGGAGATCCCTAAATTTTAGGAGATCCCTAAAATTTAGGAGCCTTGAATTAGCCTAAAAATGCTAGTCCTAAAAAATAGGGATGTCATTCTAAAAATAGTAAGTTCTGTACTCTGACTGTGCTTACTAAATTTGGTTGTTTCTATTCTTGACAGTATTCAACCCAAAAAGGAAGGCCATAGAGAAGATACAAGTGTCAAGACACTTGTCACACAAGTTTCCAAGTGTCCCACCACTTGTCACATCTCATGACATGTGGCTGGACACTTGTCTTGTGCTACTCCACTTTCCCCTTTTGTACTAGCTCTCCCCTCTCCTATAAATAAGAGCTCGTTTTTCTTCATTCAACATCATTTTTCTTTGCTGTAAACTCATGAACAGCACCCACAGATAGCCAGAAACTGGCCCCATCCATCCCCATCATCATCCCCCACTTCTCCATTATCAAATTCCTCCATATTCCCTCTTCTATCACTGCTGTTTTACAGGACAGCAAGCCTGTAAATTCATTACAGCACCTCCTTCTCGAGCTCTTTCTTCCATTTTAGCTACAAGAAGCAAGCCCTATCCATGTACTGCTGATCAACGATGGAGAAAGGCTGAATTCCCCTTTTTCTTCTCTCATATTGTAAAGAAATCAGTTCTTATCATTGCATAATAGATAATGCATGTGTGTTTGTACATCTTTGCATGATCTTGTGAGAGTGAGAATTACTTCTTCTCACTCTCAGGTTGATTGTAACTGAGCTCTTCCCTAAGGGACTTGGGTTGAGCAGAAATACATTCCTTCGGGGGGGGTTGCCCATCTTCAACCCTCAATCTTGTCTCCATTACTTTTACATTTTCATGGCTGTAATTTTGTGAGTAATTTTCATTTTCAGCTTTAAGTGTTCATTCTCTTTTATATTAGGCCTCGAAAACAAGCGAATATCATAATTGTTAAGCATACTACGTTGTTCGGGGCGTTTACAAAACCCTACTACCAGTACTTCAGGAGGTGAAAATCTGAAGGACTACTTGTCCAAATCAGTCACAAGTATCAAGAAAGAGCTTATGGATGTGATTACAGAGCAACTATAGAAGCTGAAGGTGAATACTGCCAATATATCCACTCCTACGTGAGCTGGGAGAGATGTGATGCGTTCTAATACATGGTGCGGAAAGTGCCATCAAGCGGGACATTTAGCCACTGAGTGTACTCGAAAACCAACCATTCCTGGAGCCTTATGTTCATACTGTTTGAGGAAGAACCATACAGAGAATATTTACTCTCTAAAAGAGATGCACAAATGAAGACAAAAAGATGAAAATGCAAGATTCAACTTGCCAGAATCCAAAATGACAACACAGGACATTGGACCAAAGCCTAGAGAGTTTGGTCCTAATTTTGGTTCGAGGAGGTTTCTCTCTCAAAGTTACAAAGGACGACAGTTTGGCGATGGTCAGAGATCCAAGGTGGAATGTTACAGATGTGGAGAAAAGGGTCACATCTCGCCAAATTGTCCAAACCCTAGAAGATCCATGAATTACAAGCCCTTATGAGCCTATGCAAAGGAGAATGCCACACTGCAAAGGACTATCCAAGTCCAGCCCCTGTCAAGGCCAATGCCACTGATAGCCAGCAGAAGGCACAAGAACCTGCCTCCAATTTGGTAGAGTTGAAAGTTGCCACTCTCACGCGTGCCAAGAAGAAGGAACCAATTGTCCAGAAAGAGAACAACTCCCCTGCCAAGACTGTGAAGTTCAACTTGCCAACGAAGGGACAAAGCAGTACAAGACAGAATAGTGCAGTACAGAGCACGGCAGTGCCACAAAGAGTCACAGAGATAGTCCCAGAAATAGGACCAGAGATCCAGGAGATAGACGATACAAAATCACCTCCAAAAATAGAGGAAGTGCCGATGTTTCCATTGCTAGAAGAAAAAGGAAAGATGAAAATGGATGTAGTCCCATTCTCAAGCAGGCTGGAGAAGCCCTGGATCCTATCAAAGAATATGACTTGGTAAAAGACCTAAACACCTTTAAACCAAACCTAACCTTCCCACAGTTGCTGATGCTCTCTCCCAGATTCTGAAAAAGATTCAAAAGCATCTTGACAAGAAGATGTGGCCTAAGGATTACTCCCCCAACAACAACAAAGTCCAACAGAGCCTTAGAACCTATAAAGAAAGTAGATGTGGCTAATGCCTTTCTAGATCCTGGAACCTCAAAGATTAGTATATGGATAGAAGGATGCTTTATTTCACATGCATTGATTGATGGAGGCTCATCAGTAAACATAATGACAGATGTGACAATGAAGGATCTAGGTTTGCAAGGAATTCAACCTACATAGTGGCTTATCAGATTGGCAAATCAAAAAAGAATCAAACCGTTGGGCATCCTCCCATACGTAAAAACAACCCTTGTAGGAAAAGATTACTGGTTGACCTATCTAGTAGTCAAACCAAATTCCTATGGGACCTCATACCCTCTACTGTTGGGAAGACCTTGGCTTTTTGAAGCAAGATCCAGGACGGGGACTGGTTCAAAGGCACCCTAACCCTAGGCAGAGGACCCAACAAAGTGGTGTTGAAATGATATGGATCGCAAAAAGGTAATGGATCCACATCCATTGAAGTCATAACCGAATCCTCTAATGAAGTAACAGATGGTACATCATGACATGAAGAGGCTGTTAAAAAAATATTTCCCAAGAAAACAGAGGCACAGTCCCTAATAGTGGGCACTGTAATCCAACTACCGAAGGAAGAAAAGTCTTTGTCTATATGGGAGAATACCTCCTTTCTCAACCCGAATTGACTTCTGAAATCACCTCTGATAGCGAAATAGAAGCATGAATGTACTGCTCTCCTTGTTACATGGCAGTCCGCAGAGACACAGCCAGAGACAGAAGCAGACGCAGAAGTAGAACAGAGGCAGAATATCTATTCTTCTCCTACAAAGCCTCTACAGAAGCAGAGACAGAGCCTCCAAAGAAAGAGGATGAAAATGATGAGAAAGAAAACGAAGCAGGTTATGAAAGTGTAGATGAAGAAATTCCTCTAATAGTGAACGATCTTGTTGATGTCCCTACAGATACCTCAGAGGCCAAAGATCTTGAGGTGTTGGATGGAATGACCATGGTTCCATTTGGGTTGACCAATGGACTACAAAGTATGTAGAATCTGCATAAGCAATGGATCAAAGGTATAAAAATTAAGTTCACTAGTGGCTCATGTCTCCCTGACCATTCATTCTAGAGAAAATATGATGATAATGTCCCTTATCAACAGAAGCCAAAGCCATCAGAGCCATGGCTTATAGAAGGTCCGTGCTATGTGACATTTCTAGATGCATCTTCTGAAGATGAATCCCTAAGTCCAGAAGAAATCACCACCCACACAAAAACAAACAAAGCTCTCATACCCTTCCAGCAAACTTCTCTCAACCTCGACAAATGTGTCTTTGACGTCTCATCAAGAGTCCTTATGGGCCATATTGTCTCTGCACAAGGGATTGCAATAGACCTGGCAAAGATTGAGAAGATTGCCGCCTTGACCGCACAAACAAACCTCAAGCAACTGAGAGGATTTCTTGGCCATGTGGGCTACTACAAAAGATTTATTGTACATTTTGCAACCAAGGCAGCCTCTCTGCACAAGCTCCTAAGAAAAGATGCGGATTTCCTTTGGGTTGATGACTGCGAAGAAGCCTTTAATACCCTAAAACAATGCCTTATCCAAGCACCTATCTTGAAGCCTCCTGACTGGACAAAGGAGTTTCATGTACACACAAATGCATTAGTTGAAAGGCTAGGTGTTGTCCTATGTCAAAAGGGCCCCTCTAAATTAGATCAACCAATATATTATGCAAGCCAAAAGATCACTGATAGAAAACGGAACTACATAGTGACAGAGCTTGAGTGCGTGGCAATGGTGTTTGCACTACTGGAGAAGTTTTGACACTATCTACTGTGAACGCATTTCAAGTTCTATGTGGATCACCAAGCCTTGTCCTTCTTGATGAACAAAGAAGATGTTAAATGATGAACAAAGAATAGGTTGCAGTGGTTGCAGTGACATGACACTTGTTTTGGTGGGTCCCATTGATCCGCCTACTAGACAAAAGCAAAACAGATACATCTTGGTATGTACGGATTATGTCACAAAGTGGTGTGAAGCTAAAGCTCTGAAGCACGACGATGGTAACAGCTATTCATGTACGAGAATATTATCACCCGTTTTGGCAGTCCCCTCAAGCTGGTAAGTGACAGAGGTACTCATTTCCTCAACAAGATCATGGAAGAGTTGACGGAACTGTATAAGATCCACCATCGCAAGTCCTCTCCTTACTACCTCAGAGCTAACGGCCAAGTTGAAGTCACCAACCGCATCCTCTACTCGATTTTGACAAGAACGATTGTCGCATATCATCATGATTGGGATGATCGACTCACAGAGGCCCTCTGGGTGTACAAAACCTCCAATAAGGTAGCTATATGACAAACCCCTTTTTAGCTAGTGTATGGTAGAGAAGTTGTCTTCCCTATTGAACTAGAATTGCCCTCTTTGCGAGTGGTAGTTAAAGAACGCTTGGGAGATGATGAGTCACTGCAATGCCACCTCCTGCACTTGGAATGTTTAGACAAGATTCAGTGTATGGCCCTACAATGCATGGAAACCACTTAAGCACGATGCAAGGCCTATCATGACAGCTTCATCAAGCACAAGGAGTTCAAAGAAGGTGATATTGTCCTGGTTTATGATTCCCGATTTGGCAAGTTTCCATGCAAGCTTCAACAACGCTAGATGGGCCCGTACAATATACTTGTTGTCAATCCTAATGGCTCTATCCAAGTGCAGACCGTTAATGTCTCTGATGATCCCTTCCTAATTAATGGCTATCGCCTGAAGAAGTACTTCTCTCCTTGGGGATCTTGACAATCACAATCACCCCATCCTTTTCCCCATTGGCGTGGCACTGTAATTCTTCTTTACTTTTCTGATAGCCATTCTTTTGCCACTCCTAAAGAGCTGCATGCAACCCTCTGTCCCCTCCGGCCCACCTCCTGCCCCTGATCTCTTATCCTCTATTTTTAATCAGCCACGGTGGAGAGGATGGTTCTGACAAATGGTGTTTCTACCATTTCCCTTCTAGGAAAAAAAAAAGAAAAATAAAATAAAATCTTGTTCTAAGAAAAGGTGGAAACACCCTTGAGCGGGAAGCTGATTGTGGAAAAGGTGGTAACACCCCGCAGTTCAGGATAGCTGATTTATTAGCAGAACCTTTCCGCAAGCTATTGGAAGCCACCTCCCTTGGTGCGCTGTCTCTGCAATATCAGTCCGTCTGCCCGTCTTAACAAACGACCTTTCATACAATCATTGGAGTACCAAACGTGTCAGCTATCTCCCTGGGTACGCATCATCTTCAACACTCTGGTGACAACAACTGCCGACGTGATTTTCATCACCAATCCCTTGAGTGATGCAAGCTTTCATCCTAACAGGATGGGGACATGAGTATGGGCTGCCCTCTGTATATATCAAAAGAGTGTGAGACACAGGGTGGGGTGAGTGACCAGTCCTTCCCTTCAAATCAAATGAGAGGCAAGATGTGTGAATGGAGTATTGCATGCACGGGTTGGGCCTCTCAATGCACAATGCAAGATTTGTTGTTGTGCACTATACCATAAGGCTCCCTGGCCTTCCTTCTTGCACTGTATGTCGGCACAGGGTGGGATGCACTATTGCATCCTCAAATGCGCACAAGGCATACAACCTCTGCACAAGTGAATGTGAGGATTACATCAATGGGTTTCAGGAATGGGCTGCCCTCTGTATCTTTCAACAAAGTGTGAGATAGAGGGTGGGTTGAGTGGGACTAGTATTTCTCCTCAATAAATTCCGAGAGGTGAGATTGAGAGACATTACGACGATTGGAGTCAAGTACGTTTCCATTTCCCTATGCACACATGGGACGGGTCTCTGCCATCAGCACATGACACGTCACCATGTTTTGTGCACTACACTATAAGGCTCTCTGGCCTTCCTCCTTGCACCTATGCCCCAAATGGGTGGAATGCACTGATGCACTATAAATTGTGCACACTGGCATACTCCCTCCCAATCACTTTCCCCTTGTTCAATTCTAAACCGGTCGTGAGTTATGGGATTCCATGCTTATTCATTGAGCGAGGTGCATCATGGGGTGAGTGACTATTCTATCATCCTCTTGAGTGCCCTTGAGATGAGAATTCTAGTCTTCGTCATCGATACTTGACTCGACGAACTTTATCGACAAAACTACCTCCCTGGGTGCTACTGCATAGTCCCTGCCATGCTGGACATGTTCTATGGTACTCCCTGGTCCCTCTTGCCGCCCGATGACAGCTTCAATCTTTCTACATCAATAACAGTCGTTCCCTTCAACCATCTACGAAATGGGCCAAGTGTTCCTAACCCTACTTTTCTCTTTGCAAGTGTATGTTATGTCTTAAGTGTGGGGATGCCAATGACCAGTCGGTTGACAAGTCTATGGCCGTGTCTGTTGACAACGACCAGTCGGTCGATAAGTCCGTGGCCGTGTCAATCAATCTACTCTAACCGGTAAGGTCTTAAGTGTGGGGACACGTCCCTACGCATCTGATGTGTATACCCTCTCTGCATATGTCATTACCCAATCATATGAGTCTACCCCATACTAGTTCTGTTCTGATGGGGTCCCTTCCTCACCCACCCATCCTCGTAACCCCTGTCGTCGAGGTCATTTCCCTTGTGGTTGCTTTTATTACGCAATTTTTCCATTTTCTATGTGAACATCCCCTACGTTCACCAAACTCCCAATCCAATCTTATAGCCCAGTTCGTCCCTTTGAATGACACACTTTTTCTTTTTACATCCCCCTGTTCTGGTTTACCTATTTGCGTTATTCATTTTTTAAGCTTTTCTCGCATAATTGGATGTCTTTCCATGCGAACGCGTCATTATCGCTTCAGAACAGTGATCTAATATACCGGACCTATCCTATGCTTTCCCTTGGATATTTCTTCTTTTAATTACCTATCATTTTGACGTACAGTTTGTCCGTAATTAATTTTTGTGTGTTTTCGTCCCCTTTTCGCGTATGTTATTGGCATTTTTCCATGTGAACCTGCCCTATTCTCCTCAGAATTCAATTCTGCTTGGATAGCCTTGTCCGACCAACCTTCTTGCCCAATACTCCTTTTTCCTCCACCCTATTTTGACCTCTCAATTTTTTTGTTATTAATTTTTATTGGTGTTTTTAAGCTCAATTTTCTAGTTTTTTCCATGTGAACGCATCCTAACCCCATCCGAACTGAAATTTGATGTGACAGCCCAAAGATTCTATATGTCCTGACATTTTTTCTTTTCCGCGCCCTCCCTTCCGATGCACGGATCATTCTGTATTAATTTTTGAATTCCGTTTCGGATACCATTTTTGGGTTTTTTCCATGCGAACGGGGTTTCTTTTGCTTGTTACTATGTTTTGATATGATAGGCTTATTGGACACACTTTTTTGCATATTTTTCCTTCTTCTCTCACTTTGTTCTAGCTCATGGATTTTTTATGTTAATTCCCGTATGCATTTTCGGGGTTGATTTTCGTCTTTTTTGCATGCAAAACCCTCTTGATTCCCCTGAAACCCTCTTCTTATTCTCTCTTCAGGGATTCATAGAGATTCCGAGATATATGCAGATCTATATGCCACATCGATTGAGAGTTCTTATTGGACAGCTCAGGGTATCATCACATCAGCTTATGATTGAGAGTGGCAGAGCCAATGGCATCCCGCAGGAGGAGAGGATATGCCCCCTTTGCAGATCAGAGGTGGAGAGTGAGGAGCATTTTGTTCTCAGATGCCCGGCATACTCAGAGTTGAGATCTAGATACACATTGAGCAGCTCACTTCAGGGATGTATGACTGATATGGATCAGAGATCATTTGGCCGTTTTCTGGGAGAGGCATGGCACATCAGAGAGCAGAGCACACAGCGGGTCCCAGTCAGAGAGGGGCCCACCCAGACGACTATTACACAGTTCTTTCAGACAGACAGAGTGAGAGCTACTGTACCAGCCTCCAGCCAGACCTCCGGGCTCACACTACAGCAGGCTGAGGACCAGCGTACCCGACGCCGCACGAGGATCCGTGGGTTTCGGACCCCACAGCCACACCGACAGGAGATCCGGAGGATTCTTGATCTACATCAACAGCAGACTGAGATCCGACGACACTCGACACATTGGATCTCAAATCTCCAGTTTGCTCTTTCTCCACCGCCGATGTACCACATTCTGCATCCAGGAGGGATCACCTGCTATTAGCGACTTCGACGACTGCTACTACATCCCAGGATAGTATATCTCCCTGCATCTGTTACATATACACATCGCACCACTTTATCACAGCCGACAGTTGTTCCCCTATCACAGTCGACATTTGTTCCCCTTTTGTAGCCATTATCTGGAGTACCAGAGCTACATACGCACATACACATACACGACACTTATCACACTCACAGCACCGTATTTTCAGTTTCCAATTTTTAGCTTTTCATTCAGCACTTTTATTTTGGATAGCTGGACCTCATCAGTTGTATCACAGTTTGTCTCATAGGCTAGTTTTGGTCTTTAGAAGATGTTAATATAATTTTCTTTCTTTCTTTCTCCCCGCTTTCTTCCCCTTCTTCTTCTTCTTCTTCTTCCTCTCTTCTTCTCTCTCCCCGCCTTCTTCCACTTCTCCTTCTTCTTTCCTCTCCTCCTCCTCCTTTCTCCTTCCCTTCTTCTCCTCTCCTCCTCCTCCTCCTCCCTCCCCTTCTTCTTCCTCCCTCTCCTCCTCCTCCCTTTCCCTTCCCTTCTTTCCTCCCCTCCTTCTACTCCTTCTCCCCTTCTTCTTCCTCTCTTCCCAGTCGTTGCCACTGCCGCGTCCTTCCCTGCCGCCGCTGCCGCGTCCTTCTAAATTGCCGCCACCGCATCCCTAATGCTGTCGGCTGCCACCCGTGCCCTGTGCCTCGCCTCGCCACCTTCCTTCCCACCCTCCTCTTCACCACCTCCCATTCCCGCCATCTCCTCCTCCTCCACCCTTCTTCTCCACCTCTCTCCTCCTCTGCAACCCCGCCCCTCCCACCCCCACCAAATTTACCCCACCCCCCATTTTGGGCCCCCCCACCAAATCCCCCCCCCTAAAATTGGGCCCCCCTCCTTTAACTCATGTTCCCATGCCCTTCCTAAGCCCCCCCACCTCCAATTCAAGCCTTTTGATACACGCCCTTAAGTCCCCAATTACACGACCAGATGTGGACTCTCCACTAATTTCTTGGGTCATCTATGCAATGTCATTCAAGCTGTATCTATCTTCAAGACTGTCATGTCTAGTCATCGTCGCAGTTGTAGCTTGAGGTTGTTGCATTCTGCTTTGACTCGATGAAGTCCGAACGCAATCTAGACATGTTTTTGTGGTATGGGCTTTTTGCCCTTATATGCTAGATTGGCCCATTGAGGTTCTAGGGTCTCTGTTTGTCTTTGTTCGGGTATGGGCTTTTGGTTACTCTTTTACAAGTGAGAACCCATGCTTGTGTAGAGCCATTACTACAACAGGATCTAATTTGGAGGACCTATCACTGTGCGTGTTTTCTCTCCAACCTACTTAAGGGATGTGCAGAGGAGGCAGAGCCCCCTCTGTGGGGGTCGCCCAGTGATAGATCTATGATGTGGTTTCGGCTCTATATGGTCTCTCGGTCAGTTTTAGGGTCTACATGTTAAAATTTGAAAAAATCCAAATTCGGCCCAATAGGTCCGAATTGCAGGGGCCAAATGCTCGAGTCGGCCCGTCCGAATGGCTGAGGGCCAAATGAGAAGGGCCGAATGTAACTGGTGCGAATGTCAAATTCGGCCAATCCAAGTGTGGGTGTCAAGTGGCCGAGTGGGTCGAGGGCCGAATGGTGAATTCGGTCAAGCCGAATGGCAACTTGTCCAAGTGGGGTTGGGCTAAGTCGATAGGATAGATAGTCAAATATCAAGTTGGTCCGAATGTGCTTGATTCGGAAGGGCCAAGTGGAGGGTGTCCGAGTAAGATGGGTCGAATGGTTGATTCAGCGCTGAGGGCCGATTTTGGGACTCGGCCCAGAATCACTATCACTCAGACGGCAGGCCGAATGCGGCGCAATTTTGGCCGGCACAACAATAAATCACTTGAATCACACGATTTAGGTCATGGCCTATCGCCCGCACCTCGAGATCAAAGCTATGGGTGGAGGGGAAGAATTGTATATACCTGGAATAGCAAATAAACTCCAAAATGCAAATCGACAAGCAAATCAAACCCTCTTGCCCTGTTATGACAACAAAAACCCTTATGCTTATTTTTTTTCTTTTTCTTTATTTTTTCCTACCCTAATGCATCCAAATCACAAAGCAAATACCTACACTACTCCAACATTCTTTTCCAAATCCAAAAAACCAAAAACCTACTTGCTAAGGAGATCGAATACCTCTTCAAACTCCCTCGCTACCTACCTATCTACCTCAAGCACCGGTTCGGAGAAAACCCTACTTCAATGCTCGATTCAAAGCGCACAAATGCTCAAAACTTGAATCCATTGGTCTCGGCAATGGAACCAAAATGTGCGAGCTCTCGCTCAATCGCCAAGACCCACAGACCGCTTATTGCTTCAAGCGTTCCAAGCCGAGCACTAATGGCTACCTCTCACATAGCCGACGCGCCATCCATACTACGGGTGTAGTGAGCTTACCTCCATGCCGATCGAGTTACCTCCTCACCCGCGCACTCCGATAGCTCCACGATCCAAGTGCAAGCTTCAAGCAAGCTCCATCCCCAAGCTCCACGCTCCAAGCTCCATTGCCGCGCGAGCAAGACAAGAGAAGAAAAGAGAAGAGAAGAGAAGAAGAGAGGAGAATATGGAGAGCTCCTCCTCCACGGTCCCTCACCCTCACACACCCACTCCCTCACACTCTCGCACTCCCTCTCTCAAGCACAAGCTCAAGCAAGCAAGAACAAGAAGAAGAAGAAGAAGAGGAGAGCCACTTTTGGCTACACACAAGAATGAGCTTCTCATTCACTTTTCAACTTTATATACAAAACCCTAAATCCATTTTGGGCGGTCATCCCCTTATCCCCTATTTTACATGGCCGGTCGTGGTCTAGGCCCTTTTTCCCATTGTCCTCCTATCTTCCTAGCTTCCTTCTTACCGCTCATCTACCTTTACAATGTGCACGAGTGAGAGCCTGGCACTCTTTAAAATTAATCCTGGTGCACCTTGCGCTCTTTTACACAAGTATTAACTTGCGCTCCTCTTGTGTGCCTTTCACTTTGATTTAGGACTTTTTTGCACTTCTTGTGTTTCCAAATTCTTCTTGGCGCGCCTTTATTTTCTATTTTACTTTTTCCTTGGCCTTGTCTTTTGCTTTAGATTTTTCAGCTTTTTCACCTTGTTCGTTTGAGGGTTAGCATGATGATTCTTAGTAGAAATATGAAGCTTTGTAATGTTCTGATAGGTTCTGTTGAGGTTCTGATTGGTTCTAATACCTTTTTTTTAGCTTTTGTTTTGTTCTGATTTTCTTTTGTATGAAGCATGGATTAATGATTGATGAAGGTTGAGGTATTTTGAAAGCTTATTGAATAGTTTTTGATAGTTTGGAATGGTTTTAGTATGAGTTATAAGGATCTGTTGTTCTCCGATGACCTTCTGTAACCTTCTGTAGACCTTCTGTAGAGCCTCTGTCTCTGCTCTATTCATGTTCTGTTCTGTTCTGTAGATCTTCTGTAAGTGTTCTGTAGAATATATGTGTGACTTTGGAAAATTTTTCTAACTTTTGGAAAGGATGAATCTAAGTTCAAAAGAGCTCAAACAAATGGAAGAAGCAATTGCTGAAGACTGAAGAGAAGACTGAAGTGACAGTGACAGTAGTGAGCTATGAAGAGACACTGTAGTGGCTCTGGTGCCCTTTCATACCTCCCATACCTCTTGGGAGGTACATCCACAACCTAAGAAGGATTATTAAGTACCATTCTTGAGTATTTTAGTGAGGAGATAATGTACTTTTGATAGAGAGAGAGAGAGTCAGAGATAGTCAATTCTATCAAAACAATGTATCTTTCTATGAGAGATTGAGAGAGAAAACTATGAAGACATTGAAGATGATTACTATGTGATTGATTTCCATTCAAAAGTGGTGTATTCTTTTATGTTCCTTGTTCTATTGATGGATTCTATGAAGATGTTGAAGATTATGGTTGATTCTATTAAATCCGTGGGAGATATCTACTATGATGCTGTGTGAAGATTTGTTGTTTTCCTTGTTTTGGTCATCTAAAGAATGAAACAAAAGCTTGTTGATGTTACAAGATAGATTTTCTTGCAGTAGAAACCCCTTTTCCTTGGTGTCTCTCTTGGGGCTCCATCCTTATCTTGGCTTTTTTCCTGATAGATTGTGCTTCGAGTGTCGCATCGATCGTACGTCATATAACATCTTCGGGTAGCGGTCTATCTTGATTTACACTAGGTCATTGAAGAGTAGCCAGTTGAGCTTGCAAAGTTTGACGTGCTCTTCGTTCCTCTTGAAGCTGCATTATAATTAGGTCCAATTTTTGCTCCATCGTTGGTTCCAGTAAATCACCTTCGGCCATAAAATCTTTCATATTTTGATCGGACATCCTGCAAAATCTCTAACAACCTCACACATTCAAAATCTTGTTAGCAGGATGAGCATAGCTCAAGGTTGGGTTTACAAGGCTTGCTTCTTCTTCTTTTTTTAACATGGCTTTTTGCAATATTTCTTCTTTTTGCGGGTACGGAAATTGATGAAGGTCTTCTTTCAAGTGGGAAATAGACTGTGCGTGTCACTTTGCTTGCTGGAAATTGTCTCTGTTAGAGTGAAAGTACAAGCAAGGGCTTGCTGGAGTTGTAAAATCGATTTGGGGTTGGTTCAATATGAATAGCCACTATGGGAAAGATTGAGAATTGAGTTTTAAGCCTTAGTAAGACTTAAAGGCCTTAAATTTAAAAGCTTAAATCAATCATTTTTCTAATCGCCAGGACTCCAGGATGTCGTCGACTGAAGTAGCGCCGTTGAGGACATGCTGACGTCGCAATCATTGAAATTTAAGACTTAAGCTTTATTATAAAGCTTATTAAGCTTTTAACTCCAAGCTTAATCTTCTCTGTTCTTTGTTAGCCAAAGAGACTTACAAAGGATCTTTAGAGGTGATCCTCCACTTCCTAGGAGAGGTCCTTCGCGATCGCATAGCACAGCACGGGGTTCTTCACCGCCAGGAACACACTGGTATTGACGGTTCGATTGTAAAGCCTGTTCATTCTAGGAGCTTCGCCTTCGCACGAGATGTTAAGCAATTGAAAGCCCTTGATCTTAGCTTCCCTCTGATACCACTGCGCGCAAATCGGATGCTGGGTGCGTATATAGCAAGCTCCAGAAGGTCCCCAAGAACAAAGAACTTTACTTAAGCTCAAAAAGCAAGAAGATAGACTTACATGACATGAAGAAAAGAGACAACTTGGATACAATCTCCCCCCATGCCTTGTGTGAGTGCTTCACAAGGCATGTATTTATAAATTTATTCATCTCAAAGCTCAAAAAATAGCCCAATTTTACAATAAGCATGCTTTAGCTTTTGTGTTTGCTTTTGTCCAAATAAATATTAAAGCGGTTGAGCAGCCCAAAAGTCGGGACTGTGCCCAAATACAATGTCCAATAATGAAATATTTAAACCGTGCGCCCATGGGCATACAAAATAATAAATGTTTGTCAAGTGCTTCAATAAATAAGCGCGCCTAAATAAATATTAGTACCACGCCCTTAATAATAAGAAGCGTGTCCATCAAAAATGATAATTTATTGAATACATGCTATCACCCAGTGCTTCTCAACGCCACTGCCACCTGCTCTACATATCAACTGAAGCATTCACAATTGTTAGAAAATAATAAAATTAAACCGACAAAAGTGAATACCTAGCAATCTTCAACTACAAAATAAATAAATAGGTTGGAACTCTGTCCTAACCTTAATTTAATACAAGTGCACTCTAAACTCATAAATGTCCATTAATTTAAGTATGTATTTTGTGGAATCGCCCGCTGTGGAGTCACCCACGTGCACATTAAATTAATATGACACCCAAAAAGGACAAGCGTCCCCGTCAACTTCTCGCACAAGGAATCCACCTTGTGTACGAGCCCTGGCAAATAAATATAGTTTTACAGAATCCACCGCAAAACCTCACAGAATCCACCATGGTCTCATGGAATCCACCGTGGAATATGCCTCCTAGCATCAAGAAACCTCCACAAACGTTAAGAAAGTGCTTGAGGAGAGAATCTTAAACAACATGGTTAAAATTATACTTGGTGAGGTGCTTGGAATTGCCATTTGTGAATTCTATGATGAAATAATAAACATAACTAAGAGAAAAAGATGGTCAGAAAAACCACCCATGCTTTGTTGTAGGTTTACGAGAATTTGAATTCTCAAGGAATTTGCTTTGAGTCTGCTAACGATCTATGAATTCTACAAATAACTCATATAGAACACAATATTAGTGAGTTTGGGAATCTCCCAATTCCCATTTTTTGAATACTAAAAAGGTGGCACCAGATAACATGCCCATAAGTTTCTCAAGACCATATGATCTGACCTATCATTGGAAAGCACTTGAAAAATGGAATCTATTGAGCTATAGAGCGCTCAATTTGGAGTTATAGTGTTCAAGTTATAACAAATCCAAAGATTTGACCATGTGTCCCAAACTTATGGGAAATTCCCATATTCCCCAATATGGTGTTATAGGGATTTGTATGCTACGTTTCCAAATGTTCACGTTAGCATTAGGAATATCCAACATGACCAACATTTCTTTATGCAAGATATGGATAGCTATCTTGTGATTTTGGGACAGCCATACACTATGCAAACTAGAATGGAAATGAAAGTACTTGATGATGGGCCGCCATTTGCTGGTGTGTGGAGTAGAGATGGAAGGAAGGTAATTTAGTTTCTGACAATGTCAATCATCCACGCAATCAAGATACACTCAAAGATCATCGTGTGCCAAGAAACCTATATTCATCACAATGGATACAAACCCAATGGGTGGGACATTGGGTAGGATGATGATGAGTGGCATAGATATACTATTAGGTTTGGTGCTAAGGTATTGAATGAACGGAAACGATGGTATCCTCAAGTGAAAAGAGAGCTTTGGGGGGATTGTCACATCCCTTAAAATGCAATAAGGAATACTTTATGGATGCTCATGTGGTCATTAAAACCAATTTCTTGCCAGTATTAGATAATATTTCTAATTGTGCTATACCAAGCCATGTTACGATGGATTGTATACATAAAATCATTGAATCTTGAATTTTAGCATATTACAAATAATTTGGTGGCATATGTGCTATCAAGAGGACAGTATGAAGATGAAGATGGCATGATGAATAAGAAAGAGGAAGATGAGTTTCTTGCTGAAAAAGATGAAATTATTGCTAAAGTTGAATTGACAGTTGTTGTAATTACAACTACAACTATCATTAATACAAAGGACAACATTAATGCAACAAGTACAACAATTGACCTAGCTAGAAAGCGTTGTAACAGTAAATTCAATAGTACATAATGTTACTACAGTAAGGAATGCAACTTGGACAACAAAGAGGAAGCATTTTGGATGCTATGTACATACTATAGATGTATTTTTTGAAGACTCGTATGTAGGTGACTTGTTGAAAATTGGGTAATATCTTAATACTCTAACAAAGAGAGAAGAATGTATAGAAGAGGAGTTCAAGAGGATAAAGAGAAAGGCATATGGTTTTTTCTTGAAAGATGGTTATTTATGGAAACATGCTAAGAAAAAGAAAGGGTCTCCACTATGGGTTCTTGGTGACAAAGCTACACATATACATGTTATTCAAGAGTTTCATGAAAGCTTACGGGTTGGTCACAAGGGCGTGTGGGGTACCTTTGAGAATATCAAAGAGAGATACTAATGGCAAGGGATGTATAGAGACACTGCTCACTTTGTGGAATCTTGTGCTACTTGTTAGATGTATTCGGTTGTGAGGCACTAAGATGGATTGCAAGCAACTTACCCATTGTTTCTTCACTTTAAATGATAGCAAACTTAGTTACTATGTATGTAGCCTTTGGCAGATAAATAACGTTGTGCTATAATGAGAAAATTGAACAAATCAAGTAAAAGAAAGAGCTTTACAGACAAAGACTACACATATAGTGTGTACATTTCTCTTGGATGAGATATTTTGCCGGTACGGCTATGTGGGGAAAATCACTGCAAACACAAGAGAGTTTGATGCTAATGAAGCTCGAGAGTTCTTCTCTCAATTGGGGATAAAGCTTGCTCTAATTTCGGCTTACATTATGAAAAGCAATTATAAAAGTGAGAGAGGTCATCTGCCTATAATTAAGGCATTGACAAAGTCATGTGGAGGGAAGGTGACAGAGCAGCTACGATTGCTACCCTATGCATAGACTCAAACCTTATTGGTTTAAAAGCAGACATAGACTCAAACCAAGAGCCATATAAGAGAGAGATTGGGTGTTGATTTATGATAACAATTTGGATAACCAAGATAGTGCTATTTGAAAAGTTTCGAAGCAATGGTTTTGTCCCTATGTGGTAAGACAAGCACATGACAATGGTACCTATTTACTCGGTGAACTAGATGGGACAGCATTAAAGATTCCTATAGCAAAGAAATGGATCAAACTCTTTAAGAGATGAGAGTCTATTGCATATGAGCTACATGAATTGGATACACATATTACACATGATAGTGTGGAACAAGAAGAAGAAGACATGTTGATGGATGGTGAAGGGTTTGAATCTGCAGATGATTGAGACTCTCGCACATGCCAAAAAATGTGTAGCTTTGGAAGAAAAAGATATCAGAGGATTTTTTCACTATACTATGAAAGATTCTAACAAGTCATATATTAAATTCTTCTATGGTATGCATGCGGAATAGTAAAAGGTGAAATTTGCCAATTATTTCCTTGCTACGATGACTTGCCCCAATGCATGAAAAGATAGGTGTTGAGCATGCCAAGGTCAAGATCAAGTGGAATGTTCAAATAGTCACCTAAGTCAAGAGGAGGAACATAATTTACATGTGGTCCAAGTTAGGAAAGTGACTTACTTTAAACTTACCATGTCTGAATTTTAGATGTGGCATGAGGTTCTTCTTCACGTAGTCGGGGACAAAGAGACAAGGATCGGGTCACTGAAAACAAGGGAGAGTTTGGAGCTCTTTGGAGAGCCACCATAGCTCGTGCAAAGCTTGAACAAGAGAAAAAACTCAATCCTAGATGATTGAAGAACTTCCTAGGATCTGTTTAAATGCTTTAAAGTGGAATCTTAAACTATTTATGTTGCTATAATAATAGTAACCAACGAGGTATCTATTTTTATAAGGCTTCCACAAGGTGATTCTAGGTCTTCCACGGCAAGCATCTCCACATGGATATGCTACTCTACTAAGGCTAGATCATTGATAGAATAAGAAGACATGGCTTTGTAAAGAATTACATTAATAGCAAGAGAATGTTTGGTACCAAGGTGATCTTTGAGTACAAGTCTCACAGCAAAGGATTTTTGCACTTGTTCATGAGTACATAAGGCATATGTATCAATTATGCTTTGAGTACATGAACTAAATCAATCAAAACTTTAATGGCATCCATCTAGGTTTTTAGTCACTAAATTCAACTCATTTCATCTCTTTTCTTATTCATTCTAGACTTCAATCCCTATAACCTCCTCATCATAACCCTTGCAATTAAGGCCTTTGGTAGTACATTGTCCTCTTTTGGATTAGGAGTCTCCCCCACCCACTTTTGTGAAGTGACAAACAAAGGTGCACTTTTTGCATTTACAACCAATCAAAAAATTTACAAGTTTATTATTATTTTAATTTTTTGCAAATTGTGTCCATTTAGTGTGTAAAGGTTCTATGCACGTTCATGTCCAATTTCAAAAAGTGCATGCCCACACTTTGGGCTTGTGTTGGGTGTCTGTCACTCAGTGTAACCAGCCTTTGGTCCAAGCTTGAGGTGCGAAAGGCATAGTCGAAGGCAATAAACAAGCATGATAGAGTGTATCGTCACTCGTGAGAATCACAAAGAGTGCAGCCAACAAGCACGCAATGTCAAAGTTGTGAAGGAAAGATCTCGCAGCATTAGGAGACAGCTGCGAGCAGGGTAGCAACAAAGACATGGCAGGCATGTCTTCTGTTGGGAACCAGCCACATTTGATGCACAGGGGCAGTGTCAAAAGGCTGGCGTAGCAGTAGACGTCACCTCAAGCAGAGTTGCACAGCAGTAAACATGTGCACTTTATAGCATGGCAACAATGAACAGCAGAGATGATTTGCAAGGCAGCTGGGGCCAAATTTGGGGCAGCAGCAGCAGCAGCAACACTAAGCTTTGGACAGGGAACCCCAGGCAGCAAGGTGGAGCTGGAAGTTGATGTTGGCAAAGGAGCTTGGAGATAAGTACAGGATAATCAGATGAAAGTGGTCATCTCCCCTTGGCCTCGTTCATAGAGTTGGACAAGTGTATGAACCACCCAACAACAACTTTTTAAAGTTCATTTAATTCCCCTTTTTGGGGCTATACAAAAGCCAAACAGATTGGCCAATAATTAAGGCCTTATCTTGATTCTTAACAAGTCCACATGTAATAAATTAAGGCCTGATTGTAATTGCTTATTTGCACAAGTCCAGGAACAATTAAGACTTAAAAGCTTATATGAAAAAGAGAGATCCAATCACGTAGAGTGCAATCGTTAGTAATTTGGGCTGCAATCCTGCCACTTACCATGTGGACGATAATGTTGACATAATGGGCTGTATAACATTAACAAATATTTCCTCATCATTGGATGCATTTCTTCGGCTCAAGCAGCTGGATGTTAACCAAGGAGTAACCCAATATATGCAGAACCATCCCATCAAACTCTCATATATGGGCCACTGCTTTTGCTTCAGCACAAGCCTGCCTCTCATTTGCCTAGCAGGCACAGCCTTGCATACAGATGATAATGGTAAAGCTGCTTGACAAAAAGGGATTCAGCTTATAACTGCATGCAAATTTTCAGCTGAAGCAGCCAAATATGGATGCCTGCTAGGAATAAGATGGATTCTTAACCACACCAAATAGAATATTGGATCTCCATTGTATTCTGCAACCCTAACCCTCTTGGAAAACCAAATAATGAGTTCAGCATGCACTAAAAACAGGCATCCACCAAAACCGCAAAGGCATTCGTCTTACAATTTCGTCTGTGTCATCTCATGTACCTGCTCTTCCAAGAAGATCAGCCATACAATTGTAACATCACAACAAAGATGTTGAACCGTGATCTTGCCTCACAGGATTGAAACATAGTATGAGTACAAGCCAAAAGCACAATACAGGACATTATTGTGTCTGGCTTTACACCATCCACCAGCGTCACTTCAAAAATTCAAAGTACTGTATATGCTTTCCATATGCTGCAAGAATTGTGTTCCATATGCCTACACTGAGCTTTTAGCATACTGTCACACCCTTATCTCTGGACTGCTGTGTTTGCAACATCTGCTAGTGAGTGTCTGGCTTTTGATCTGGCACATGGGTGACAGGGAAACCTGCTTGGCAAGAATGGATTTTACAACATGAACTTGTATGTTGACCATTATTTCATCCACTTCTTCTGCTCAATCAACCTAAGATGAATCTCCTAAGGAGTAAGTTCAATATCTTCATCCTTCATCTTCTTTTTTAGCATTGCAGCACCCTCAAACCTGCCAGCTTCCATATAAATATTTAACAAAACCACATAAAACGTTGGATCTCCGGGAAACAGTTGAAAGACATGCTCTGCAATTCTTTCTCCTCTCAGCACGTCAGAATGTATTCGGCATGCGTTAAGAACAGACATCCATGACTTTCTGTCAGGCGGCAAGGGCATTTGTCTCACCATTTTCTCCATCTCATCTAGCATACCTGCTCTTCCAAGAAGATCAATCATACAATTGTAATGCTGCAATGAAGGTGTAACACCATGATCTTGACTCATACCATTGAAATAACTGCGACCCTCTTCTATGAGGGCAGTATGACTACATGCCGAAAGCACAATGAAGAACGTTATTGCATCTGGTTTTACACCCTCCAGCAGCATTTCTTCAAATAGCCGAATGACATTTTCACTTTTTCTGTGCTTTCCATATGCTGCAAGAATTGAATTCCATAAGTCAATATTGCGTGTTGGCATACTATCAAAGATGTTTTGTGCAATCTTAATCTTACCCAACTTGCCATACATATTTACAAGTGCATTTCCAATAACACTCTCTATTTCAAATCCATTAGAAACAATGGACGTATGTATTTTCTTGCCCTCAACTAAAACTGCAGCACTGCCACAAGCATCAACAGCACTGATGAAACTCACATGATCTGGTAGTACACTTTCTATCTGCATCTGCTGAAAATACGTTAAAGCTCTGTTCCCTTTCCCATTCTGGGCACAAGCTGCTATTACAGCATTCCATCGAACTGCATTGGGCTCTGGTAAGGTATCAAACATGTTTTGGGCGAGGTCTGCACAGCTGCATTTTCCATACATTGTCACAAGGGCAGTTCCAAAAACAAGATCAAATTCATAGCTCCTATCTATCACAGAGGCATGTAACCTCTTGCCAGTTGACAGCTTTTCCTGCTCAAATTATCCCAACAAGGGATCTGTTATTGCTGGAAGGTGAAACGAGAATTTGGCTGTGCAGAAACTCATCAAAACCTAACTAAAAACTTTGTTCTAGGAACCCTATAATTAATTGCTTATTATATAACTAATTGCTTATAAACAGTATCTTGTAGTCCTTTGATCAAAAAACAAAGACATCGTTTGCCCATTTTGATTATCTTGTCAAAAACTTTATTCTTTTATATTGCATTATTGGACGGAGTACTACTTAAGGCCTATGTGATATTCCCCATACCTGGCCACAGCATGCAGACGCAACCTGGACCAGAGTAACTCTGTCTGGAACCACCCCTTCAATGTGCATTTGCTGAAAAAGCTGGAGGGCCTCTTCAAACTCTTCAGTTTGAGCGCATACACCGATCATCATAGCCCATGTAAAGACGTTCCGTTCACGCATATCCACAAAAACGGACCTGGCATCCTGCACAGCCCCACAGCTTCCGTACATCTGAATGAGGAGGTTAGACAGATATACGTCCCCGCTGAACATGGTGCTTCTGATATGCGCGTGGACGCATCGGCCATCGCCAAGGGCTTTCAGCTCCGTGCACTTGCGCAGGCACGACGCATATACAGGGGAAGCGTCTTGAATCCTGCTACCTGTATGCAAGCTCTCCAATTGAGTGAGGTTGAGAGACGGATATGCCCCGGGGGTGCTATCGAGGTTTCTTGAGCCCTTACGACTGATGAGGAGCTCTTCTTCTTGTGTGAGCTGTGCCACCGAGTGCAGAAGCTTGTGCAGAGTTGAGAAAGAGCAGGAGGGAGAGGCAGATGGAATCCTTCTATAATACAGCATGGCATGCATGCCCTCCTCCTTAAAAACGTCTTGTAAGAAAAGTCCACAACTACAACAATAACATTGACTAGGTTGTGTCACCCGTGTGTCAAGAAAAGTCCACAACTACAACAATAACATTGACTAGGTTCTGTCACCTGTGTGTCAAGAATCATCAGTACTCTATTTTTTGGGTGGGAATAGATGGTTTGGAGGTCTTGGTAAGGATACCTAGACAGTAGCCTTTGTACACAATTCAAAACAAATCCTCTTCTTTTGGGTTGCCAAGATGATTCGTCCACTTTCTATACCAAAAAAAAAAATCAATAACAACAATACTGATTGTGAGTAGACCCAAGCGAGAGGAAAGGATCTCAATTCAAAGTTGTGGATGTGATTATGTAAATCATGGGACCATAGACACGTTGTACCTTGAGAAATCCCAAATAGTTGGAGTTCAAACCCTTTCCAAATGGTTGCTAAATCCATTAGAGATGGTACTCCATGGCAGCTTGGAGTTGTAGAGATACAATTGAGCTTGAGGGGGAGTGTTGAGATGGCAAGCTTAACACATATAGATATTGGATGGACTATCTAGCTAGATGGGTCTGCACATCTACACTTAGTATGTCGGTGGTTATTATGATCCTCACATGGCCATTGACTTATCACTTATTATATTTAGTTTGTTGCACCTACCTATAGCTGGCATAGTTATAGTGCCCTAGTCGATTAACATAATTATACATTGTTTGACTTATTAGTAGGTCACTTTTCTTCATGTTGTATCTTATCTGTACTTTGTGTACATGGTATTGTGTGTGAAAGAAAAAGAAAAAAAATAGCAAAAAGACATTTTGGCCTCCATCTCTCTTGTTGTGTTCTTTCACAGACTTCGATCGATTCCTCACAAGTCAACTCATCTCTCCTAAATAGAGAATATAGTATACCTCTTTTAGGATAGGCATAACTAACTCTCTTCTCCTCAAAGACTTTTCTCTCTGAACTCAACCTTTCCCTTGGTTCTTCAAACCCAGTGTTTAATCCTAATTCTTTTTTTCTTTTGGTCTTCCTCTCTTGATATTTAGCAATTTTCACTGCTTCCTCAAAGGTTTTAGGGTTCTTAAACTCTATTTTCACTCTCCAATCTTTTAATTGTAACCCATTTACAAAATACAATATCTTCAACATAACTCGAGCTATCTCACCTTTTGACAATGTCAAACTCTATCAATTCCATAATCTTTCAAACTCCCTAGCAAAGTCCTCAACACACTGAAGTTGCCATTCTAGCCATTAGAGAAACAACCTTCTCATAGTCAATACCATGAGTCTATGCATATTCTTTGGCAACAGTCATGCCTTACAGCACTCAATGGACTCAATATGACATTAAAGCATACACGAGATTTGTGATCGCCAAGAGTTATCATGAGTGGTTGGGATTACTTGGTAATATATCCAAATACTAGAGATCTTCCATCCATGACAGCAGATGTTGTAGGATTGGTCTTTCGGAGTACTAGAATTTGGTATCTATTCACAAGGCCATCATTAATGAAACATACAAAGGTCACGGAGTGGACCAGGGCTTTGAGGGAAAGGGTCTTTCTTGACAAGATCATCAGGATTGTGATAAGTCAAGTTTATATGGGTGTGGCTAAGATCAAGAGACCCTTTCTTACATTAAGGTCTAGTTGTAGACATCCCCTTTTTCCTACTTGAGGATGGTTGTAGCAACTCTTGGGGTTCTTGCCATCTTATTTGGGCAATTTAGGGTGATGTATCCAACTGCAGTTTCCACAATATAGGCATAGATAATTCTCTCTTCATCTTTAGTTATAGATAACATGACTCAATAGGATATGAAGGATCCCACAGCTCGAAACTTCAACTCGAGACTATAGATATAGATACAAGATATTAGAATTACAAGATCTTCCTCAATGGGGATGAACAAGATACAAGACAATACTTAGACAAGATCTCTACGAGATTACAAGATGATAAGACAATAGGATTATAATGGAAGACAAGACTAGACTAGATACCATGACTAGACAAGAACTAGAACCGAAACTCAAAGTTACTTACTTGGAGGTCTCGACTCTTTGAGTTCCCAAGTCTGGCATTGGCAAGACTAAGGAGCTCTATGGCAAGCCCCTCCTTTTATAGGTGTTGGAGGGCAGCTAAAGGTATTCTAAAATGCTCCATGATGACATCATTGATGGTGTAGGTGATGATATGGCATATATTTTAGAAGATTCTATGATGATATGGTAAGGGTAGGTTTACATGGTTGGCTCAAGGATGTCCTGTTAAGAGTGCATTTGCATGGGGTGTGCATTCATAGGTTATGTGCAAGAATTAATCTGTACACTTGATCATGGCATGTCCGTGAGAGCTCACTCAAGAGCACAAGAAAAAAGATGGAGGCCAAAACATTTGCTTGCTGGTATTTTTTTTCTCTAATAATACAATGTACACAAAGTATAGATAAGATATAATATATAGAAAAGTGGCCTACTAAGTCAAATAGTATATAATTGACTATACTAATTGAGTGGCACTATCACCATACCTGCTATAGGAGATAGGTGTAACAAACCAAATATAGTAAGTGATAAGTTGGTGACCATGTGAGAAACATAATGACCACCCATATACAAAGCATAGATGTGTGGACCTAACCAGGTGGTCCATTATAAATGTCTACACATTGTGAGGTTGCCAAATCAAAACTCCCTCTCAAGTTCAACTATATCTCTATAACTCTAAGTAAGCTTCCAAAATTTTCAAAGCTTCTCTACACCCAATGCCTTTGTGAAAATGTCAGCCATTTGATCCCGTGTACTAATATATACTAAGTTGATCTCTCTTGCAAGTACCTTCTCTCTCAAAAAATTTGATGCTCCTCAATGTGTTTTGTCCTAGCATGGAATATTGGTTTCCTAGCCAACTGTATACTGCTCATATTGTCACAATGAATGACAACTAAACCATCATCATGCACATCCAAATCACCAAATTTCTTTTGCAATCGTATCACTTTACATGATGTCATAGCAGCACTACCAAGGGAAAACATGAATTTGCTAGTAGATCTTCTATCAAACTTGCTACTAGACCAATCTACATTTATGTACCCAAACACCTATACATCCTTACCTACCTTATAAAAAATTTCATAATGGAAGGTGGAATTCACATACCTCAATATGTGCATGACTACATCCAAATGGGGATTTTGAGAGGTACCTCCATAAATTGACTCACGTGACTAACAACATAGCTCAAGTCTAGCCTTGTGAATAGTCATATAGATCAAACTCCCTACTATCTTCCTGAATATATCCAAGCCATACTTTTTTTAGGACAGCCATATGATATCTACATATCTAATCACCTCAATACCAAGAAAGTACCTTACCTCACCCAAATATTTCATCTCAAACTTTTGCTTCAAAAGGCCCTTGATATTAGCAATCCCACTATCACTATCACCTATAATAATCAAGTCATCCATGTAAATATCTATGACAATCAAATCTATATTACCCTTTCTCACATAAAGTGAGTGATTTGCATTTAAATTATAAAATTCAATGTCAACAAGATACTCTTTGATCCTACTAGACCATGCTCTAGGTGCTTTTTTCAACTTGTAGAGCACATTTTCTAACTTTTACACATAAGTGGGATGCTCTATATTCTCATAACCTACTGGCTCCTTCATATATACCTCTTCTTGCAAATCACCATGCAAGAAATCATTCTTCACATCCATTTACTATAACCTACAAGCCTTTGGCTACTACCAAAGCAATCACACATCTAACAATTGCCATCCTAGCAGCCAGACTAAATGTCTCTTCATGATCTATGTCACACATGCATGCATAGTCTTTTGCAACCAACCTAGCCTTATACTTCCTAATAAAATCATCTACATTATAGAACCACTTACAATCAATAGCTTTCTTTCCCTTAGGCAATGGTAGTAGATCCCAAGTCCTATTAGCCTCTAATGTTGCCATCTCCTTATCCATTAATGCATCCCATTGAGGCCACTCAATTTATAGAAAATGTCTTCAAGATGCATGGCTTGCCCCCACAAGTCATAGTACATGATCGGGATGAAAATTTATGAGCAACTTCTAGCAAACAATTTTCACCTCCATGGGGACCAAGCTTGCTCTATCCATTGCATACCACCCTCAGACTGATGGCCAGACTGAAAGAGTGAACAAATGGCTTGAGACATATTTGAGGTACTGTTGCCATGATGTACAACACATTTGGGATACGTGGCTCCACTTGGCTAAGTTTGTATATAATAACTCCACACACTCTAGCATTGGAGTTTCCCCTTTTGAGGCCTTATATGGGTATACGGTTCCCCTCCCCATAGTCTTATTTAATGATAAGATCAATCCTCAGAGTCAGAGCTGAGTTGAATCGCATGCAAGCTTTACTTCAGCAATGTAAAATAAACCTTCAAAAGGCCCAAACACACATGAAACCCTATGCTCATGAGAAAAGAAGGCATTTCTAATTCCAAGAAGGGGAATTGGTCCTGTTGAAAGTGCCTAAGTCCCGCTACTCAACTCTAAAAAAGGGCAGTAGTAACAAGCTGGCCCACCACTTCTATGGCCCATACCGGATCGTGAAGAGAATTGGTGACTTGGCCTACCGCTTAGAACTTCCCCTACCACCAAAATCCACAATGTGTTTCATGTTAGCCACCTGAGACCCTTTGTAGGATCCTCAGTGGACTATGTGGAAGAAATTCCCCCCATAGATGAAGAAGGCATCACTCAGTATATCCCTGAAGCAATCATTGGGCAGCGAGATAAGCACTTACGGTCTCAATCCATTAAATAATACGTCATTAAAATGGCAAGGCCTACCCCTGGAAGAAGCCTCTTGGCGCCCACCAGCAACCATTGTCAATGAATTCCCCTACCTCCATGAGGCCCAACGGCTAGAAGAGTAGCCGATCATGCCCCTTTTGACCACCCTCTGCCTGTAGACTGCACATTATTTTAGAACAGTTTTGTACTTATTCAAATCTCAGGCACGTGCATCCTACATAGGCTAAAAGTACTCGTCATAAGCTCCATTTTGACATGTGGTAAAAAGTTGAGAACCAAGTGAAAAGAGGGAACCTATTTCTTGATGATTATGCCTTGAAGATCAAGAGTACTATGGTGTGAGGTGCCTCCTCCAACAGACCTGGAGGAGTCCTCTAGTAGTCATCTGAAATTCATATCTATGCACATCACCATCCCTCTCCCCATGGGAAACCTTGGACTTAGTTGAACATGGGAATCTTAGTTCTACTTCACAAGGGAAGTGTGGACAAGTCACCCATAACAGCAATCTAATGCCCACCTAAGAAAGACCACTTTGTAATCAATCAAAGGCTAGAGTGAGGTTAACACCGCACTTGGTTCAAAGAGAGTGAGAGATGGGGGAGAGTGTAACTTGACCCCCTACCCATAAGGTATAATCTCAACTCCCAGCCCGCTAAAACATTGTTCAACATGGTAACTAATCCTAGCAGTATTGGGAGGATCACGATTTAATCATCTCTATCTAATGTTGGAAAGTTACCCAACTTATCGGGTCCACCCAACCATAGGCGTCCAATAGTCATCGAAGCCTCCCACTTTCCTCGATGGGGTTTACTTAGTTTTCTAATTAGCAAAGCATACTACCACACAGTTTGGACATATAAAACTAGCTTCCTTTTATTACTCCATTAAACTGGGTTCGTTAAAATCGATCTTTACACATAATAAACAATTCAAAAATTAGATACTTTATTTCACCATCACTTTGCAGAGTGATACAAAATTGTCTTTCCGTAGAAAGATACCATCCAGCCTAGGATAGGATAGGACCTTCCAATCCCTCGGGATTGGGCTGTATGTGATTGCACTCCATCTGCGGTCAATAGGGAATTTATTGGCTCAAAGCCCCTCTAAGATTCCATGAGCCTCTGGAGTCATCCTACATAACAAGGCCGGTTGGGGTATTTGACTTTGTATGCCCAACACAACTTGAAAAATTCAAATATTTGATAATACACCACAAGCCACATATAAAAACAAGACTAAAAACAATGCCTCTTATAGCTCACAAAAAATTTAAAACTCGTATGCGGGTAGAGCATCACAAAACCACAACTTAAAAAATAAAAAATAAAAAAAATCCAACAATTTGAAAATAAACCAAGTGAAAAAATATTCTCATACCTTAACAACCATGATCCGCGCTTGGCGCTTTGACATCCAAAGGCTCTGACTTTCAAATTAGCATGACAAGAGCTCACTCTAGCATGCGACCCTCCACTCTTCTCTCTCACATAATACAATTGTAAGCAAGGGGGAAGGCCCTTAACTCTTCAATCTCATCTCCTTATATAGTTTTCTATCCACACTCACACACATTAGGCTTTTTGCTTTCAGCTTTTGGCTTTTGCTTTTCACTATTTTCGTTTTTTCTACTCTATGCCTGTTTGCAACTTGTTTGGATCATAACTTCGTCATTTGAACTCTGAATATAGTCGTTTGGATACTCAAAACGATCGAAACGCATTTGGTTGACAAGCCAACGCATGTAGACTTACAAAAATCCATCAAAAATGAGCAAAAATATTGATATTCGTAAATTGCATCATTTTTCTCCATCTTTTATCTTGGACGACTTATTCCCTTCCTTGGCCTATTGTTATTGTAATTGCACACACTTTCACCACACATGTCCTCTTTTTCTTCAAGAAATACTCGTTGACGATGTAAAACGTACGATCTTTTCCTTTGATCCTTGAGCCTTCAAAATAAATATTCTCTGGATATGAACCTATTTTTTTTAATGCAATGTGCCCTAGCAAGAATATGCTATGAAAGAGAACTCCGTGCACAACCATACATGATTTGAGAAATATGCAATGTTGGATCCATGATATGTAACCAATCAATCAATGCTCCACATAAAAATAATGTATGCATTTGAAGAATTTGTGTCTAGTCTATCTACATGTGCCAGTGCGTCATGCAAGATGCAAATAAAATTTCTTGATTAATTTAAAATTCCTTATCCTCACCTCTCAACTCTCATCAATAAGATATGATATACTCCGCTCCAGCCATCCAAAATCTCACAATCACTCTAGAAAATGATGGTCCTCAAGATGTTGACCAGATAAGAACAACCCATCTCACAATTGGTAGTGTCCTTCACGATCCTCTAAACTCACCCAACCTCCTTACACACTCAACCAGAGGTTCCTAACTTTGTGATGAGCATCCCAAATATCGTGCGTGTAAGAAATGTGCGTGCTCAATGACAGGTGCTCTCTCATGTGCGCGTGCGTCTAAAACTTACTGCATATAGTTGCAGTGGACCTCATGCCGTGCAAGTGCTCAACGATGGTGCAAAGCGTGCATAATCCCAACCCATGGCATGGAAGTATTCTATAAGAACAGGAGACGACCCCCAAGTGTAATGCATCAACAAGTACAATGTGAAGTGCTCGTGAACCCATTATCCCCGTGATGTGCAAAAGTCTCGACAAGAAAACATACCTAGCTCCTCAATGTTCAGTAGCTATTGACAAACTCCAACTTCATCCTGTTCAAAAAAATACCAAGCTCGACCAAGGCTATCAAGTTTCACACTCAACAAATCAAACAAAATGACAGAAGAAAATCCTAAGCTAGATAAACACAAGAAATCCAATTATGAAACAACAAAACAAACTGTCACACAAACAACTAAGCTAGCAAAAATCAAACCTAACTACAGTTTGACTAGGGCTTTTCAGTTTTCAAAAAAACACTTCACACCGGCAGTGTTGTCACCCAGGTGCACTTAACTGCCAAGTGACTATCCACTAGGCGAGTTCTTTTTGTTGTTTTATACTACAAACATAGCCTTAATAAGCTAGTCTTGGGAGGGTCTCCCAAGTCTTCCTTCCATGAATTGGTATATAATACCTTATTAATAATAACAATTATCTTCATAATGAGAGTCAGTTTCATAATTAAAGTTAGTTTTTAAAAATGTGCAACATAAATCAATTTTCTTTGGAATGTATACACACATTGAAATAAACTAAGTAATGGGGACATTATATATGGAAGCTCTTGGATCTATCAATGTGGTAGTTAATGATGAGGATGTTGTGTATACATGCTTACATGGACTTGGAGATTAATAAAAGAGCTTTGGGTCATCTATGAATATGAGGGATGGTATCCTTGATTTTGCAGACTTGATTTCTATATTAATACTTGAGGAGAAGAACCTAAGCTTGGATTCCTCTTCTTCTCAAAACAAGATCAGGTCTGAATAGGTATTTTACTCTATTAGCAAAGGTTAAGGTTGTGGTAGAGGCCAAGGTGATGGTTGTGGTCACAGTTATGATGCACAATAAAATAGAGGAGGATAGTCTTTAGGAAGGGGGTTCAAAGAGGCCAAGCTCTAGATTCTAATATGTAGTAGAATTTTGGTTTTGGTGATAGCAAGCAGTGCTAGCATTGTAGTCAAAAAGGCCACATTTTTGAAAATTGCTTCAAAAAGAAGACTAAAATTAGAAATGGAAAAAAACAATAAGGTAATTATACATCTAACAATAGAAACAATGATGACAATAGTGAATAGTTATTTGTTATACAACATTTTATGAATATTATGACTATTGATGGTTCATAAAAAAATGATATATGGTATGTAGACTTAGGTGTCTCTAACTAACGAAGAGTGGTTTAGAGAGATATGCAGTCCAAATTTCTTACATTATATGGAGATATGGGATGATACAACTAACTCCATTACTCATGTTGGAAATGTTTCTTTGAGTATACAAGATGGTACCACTAAGTACATTATTGATGTACTATATGTATTAAATATTGCAAAAACTTTGGTTTTCATTGGTCAAATGGTAGAATAGGAAATGCACGTTCGATTTACATCTAATGGTTGTTATGTAGAAGATCCTAAAAATGATTACAGGTTGATTGCAAAAGAGAAATATGCTGGTAGATTGTTTACTCTTGATGTAAATTTTCCTAAAATAGATGATGCCATGTTTGCACAAGGTTCAAGTATTGTGGCTAATATTGAAATCTGGCATAAGAGACTTGGCCATGTAAATGTGCATTGGCTAAAAGACATGTAGACAAAAAAATTTGTGAATGGCTTGGCCAATTTAGGGCTGATGGGATGCATAAAATATGTGAAGCATGTCAATTTGGAAAGCAAGTAAGACACGTTGGTAGGTGAATTGGGTAGTCAGCCTCTAACAACCCCCAAGTCAACACCACAAGATAAAGACCGGGGATTTCCCCTCAACAAAACCCATGAGACAACACCACTGAACAAATGATCAAATATTCCTGATCACTCACACCTCACTAAGATTTCAACTCAACACTTAAGCAGTTTAAACCTTGAAGCTCAAATTTTAACATTTTTAGAGAGAATCTGATATGGAAACAACCATGACTGAGACTCCGACAACACAAGCTTTCATATTCACACAACTATTTTTTAGGGATGACTGCCCCATGCAGTAACTACCCACAAAGCATGGTTACCTCAAGTAATGCAAAATAAGTTGTAGATCCTTTCCATTATTCTTTTCTCAAAGCACACATAGATACAATCCAAATACACAAGTACCCAAAGCTTTATACAGTGAATTTTCATGCTAATTCAGCGTCTACAAGCATTTCACTATTGTAGACATTTCATTATTGTAGCAAAAATAGATTTTACATTGTTATAGCAATGGATAATCATGATGATTTTCATGGAAGACCAAGCTGGTAGTGTAGATACTGATGAATTCACTTGTTGCCTCATGCACCATACAAATTGCCTCATAGAGCTCTACAGAGAACAGCCCATAACTTTCTAACCATGTCTCGAATCACCAAGCTTCAAAAAGAAAATTTGTAGCTCTCTTTCCAATCTAGAACTCTCCAAAATAACTCAAAGACAAAATTCTTTGATCTACTAATCAAAAATAGCTCTGCATAGCCTAGAGTCCTAAATATACTGTTGCTCTATACAATAAACATGTAACTTCTCTGCTCCAAGAAGCACAAACTTGCAAACGGGAGGATAGTTTATTTGATTTTAGTTTATCATTTCAGCATACTAGTAGATACATCTCAGCATTTCTTGTATTGATGAAGAGTTATCGGAGCTTTGACCGTTATGAGCTCTAATTCGTCATTTTCTTGGCTACAAATTCTTTCAAATTTCCACTAACTCAAGTCCATGCATTCCACACCTGCCCATAATACATATTTTTGCCACATACCCAATTTTAGATTGTAGAGATCCTTTACTTCCATTCTTCTCTGCTGACTGGAAGCCTCACACAAACAACTAACATACATCACTCCCAAAACGACAAAGAATAACCCTCTATTGTCTCTCACTCATATCCATACATCAGAACATATTTTCATACTTTGTGTCCCACACAATAGTAGAAGGAAACAAGACAAAATGAAGACTCCTATTACCATCATCTGTGTCACAATATACCGATCTAAAGCATAGTAGGAGCTATGGAGGATGGAAGATGAATACACAACTCGTGATGACATAGACTTAGATAGACTAATTGTTACACAAGTGAATTGGGTTCCAAGATAGATTAGCTTGGACTCATAAACACATTCTTGTGTAAGATGGACAATGATACTACTAACAATGACTCAAACTTATAGTTCCATTACCTTGTTATGAGTGTCAACCAAGTACATGCCTTTATAGCTTTTTGGATAGTAGCATTCTCCTCACTCTACATGTGGGATTTTGAACATCTCTACCTAGAGCATACATCATTTGTCTATCTTCTAGCCTCTTTAGGGCATATATCTAGCCTCTATGGGCAAGTATCATTTGCTATTCTCAACACCCCCCTCAAATGATGAGTCTCTACCCATGTTAGCTTTTTCCCCCCTACATGATGACATGGCCCGAGAGACTAGCTTTTTGGTAGCCTAGTCAAGTTAAGCTTGAAACTTTACATCTTTGGTAAGGGCTTTTACATCCACTATGGGAAATAAGATCCACTACAGGAAATAAAGATCCACTATGTGAAAAATTCTTTGTTGTTAGCAACGGAAATTGTTTTATCTTCTTCATTCTTCTTTGGCATCCTTTGCTTTTCTCGATCTTCTAGCTGTCTTTGATCTTCTTGGACTCCTTGGTCTTCATGCTTTTCATCTTTGACTTGTTCTTCATTATCTTGTGCTCTAGTCTTCTTTGTGAGGTCCTTTTGGTCTTCTTTCTCAGTGAGTTTGAGATGGGTTCATTGCTATGACTTGACATGACTTGTTGAACTATTTCATAAATCTTGGGATACATAGCTTTTGGGATTTCATATGGCTTTAACTCATGGCTTGATATTACATTGGATTTTCTTATGAGATCATACAATATCTTGTCCTTGATTTTGCTTGCTTTGTCACTCTTTACTTTGCTTGCAACTTCATTGACTTCAACTTTTCTCTTCTTATACCCCTCAAGCAAAGGTACCACCACCTTTGAGTTTTGTATGATGACCAAGGCAACTGGAATGTCTTCAGAAACTTCAAATAAAATCATTGATTGCTCTTTTATGTAGACAATTCCATTTCTTCCTGCAAGTGGGTCAACCAAGTCTTGCATGTAGTATAAGTGAGCAACATGAGCCATGTTACTCTTCAAAAGAATTATCCTTTTATAGTTCTTTATATTTAGCATTTCCATGGGTGAGAATCAACTGAGATAGATTAGTAAATGAGTTGGAAAAAATTGTATCAAAGGACACAATAGACTTTAGTGTTAAACAACACTATTTAGTATCAAGAGATACTAGTTTGTTTTTGAATCTTCCAAGTTGAATCTTGATATTGGAGCACTTGCTTGCAGATTTGTTATAGTTTCCTTGCTGGATATTGAGTGGCATTGAAAAGCTTGAGCTGAAGGAAGTAAGGGTAAAAGATGAGCTTGAAGTACTTGATGTCAAGCTAGATGATGTTTGATGTTAGGTGGGCTGCTTGATCTTGGGACTGCTCCAAATCTTCTTCCTGAGGTCTGCACTTGATGGAACCTGATCAGATCCGATTGTCAGAGGCTTCAGTGTGTTGAGAATAGTGAGGAAATGATGTGAAGAAGGAGCTTGAGGTGAGGAAGCTATGGTGGATTAGGGTTTGATAGTAGGCAGGCGACTGCTTTTTACTCTATGCAACCACCACAGTGAACCATTTGGAGAACTTGCTTGCAGATTTGTTATGGTTTCCTTGCTGGATACTGAGTGGCATTGAAAAGCGTGAGCTGAAGGAAGTAAGGGTAAAAGATAAGCTTGAAGTACTTGATGTCAAGCTAGATGATGTTTGATGTTAGGTGGGTTGCTTGATCTTAGGGACTGTTGCTCCAAATCTTCTTCCTGAGGTCTACACTTGCTGGAACCCAATTAGATCTGATTGTCAGAGGCTTCAGTGGGTTGAGAATAGTGAGGAAATGATGTGAAGAAGGAGCTTGAGGTGAGGAAGCTATGGTGGATTAGGGTTTGATAGGCAAGCGACTGTTTTTTTACTCTGTGCAGCCACCACAGTGAACCATTTGCCACAAAATTTAATGGGGAAGAAGCTTATATAACAAGCTTCAAATGCCCTATAACAATCATTGACATCGTGGTCTGTAGGCATGGTGCAGGCTATACAAATAATGACAGACAAAGAGTTACAGTGAGTTGTGTTTTTTTGAAATGTTGGAGTAGGGAACAACTCTGACATGCCAGGTAGTTGCCTTGTATAAAGAGATCTAGGAGCTCAAAAGAGGCAGGGTCCATGCTGGCTATGGCAGACACAAGGTGGAAGATGAAGATGAAGTTGAAGATGGAGCCATGAGCTGGCTAGACAGAGATAACCAGAGATGAAGAAAGTCTAGAAAAGTAGTGAAGGGAGTTATGCCATGCTCAGCCGGAGCTCTAATACCATGTCACAAAACACAGATCTAGAGCATGGCAGGAGCTATGGAGGATGAAAGATGAATACACAATTCATGATGACATAGACTTAGATAGACTAACTATTACATAAGTGAATTAGGCTCCAAGATAGATTAGCTTGGACTCATAAACACATTCTTGTGTAAGATGGACAATGATACTGACAATGACTCAAACTGATAGTTCCATTACCTTGTTATAAGTGTCAACCAAGTACATGCCTTTATAGCTTTTTGGATAGTACCACTCTCCTCACTGTGCATGTGGGATTCTAAACATCTCTCCCTAGAGCATACATCATTTGTCTATCTTCTAGCCTGTTCAAGGCATACATCTAGCCTCTATGGGCAAGCATCATTTGCCATTATCAACAATCTGAAAACTGAGAACTCACATTAGCCAATTGGCTTCAACAACCCTACCATCATGCTCCAAAGCTTCGATAACTTCAGCTACACGGCCTCTTTTTTCAGATTTCTCCCTTCTCTTCAGATTATAAGATTCTTCTCTCTCTCTCTCTCTCTCTCTCTCTCTCTCTCTCTCTCTCTCTCTCTCTCTCTCTCTCTCTCTCTCTCTCTCTCTCTCTCTCTCTCTCTCTCTGTGTGTGTGATACGCTGATTTGTCTTGTGTAGAACCCATTTCCCTCTCTTTTCTTTCTTTTAAAAACTCCTCACATTTTTACTTTTTCCCCTTTTTACCAAGCTACCCCCTACTTCCCCTTAGTTGTTAGATGGCAAACATGTCCCCCTGCCACATTAAATTCCACTCAGGGACTCAAAATTGAAAGCGAGAACATGTTCCCTGTATGAGGACATCTCTTCTTTCATGAGGCGTGTGTCTCAAAACTGAAATATCACAACCACGTGTCGAACATGCATGGTACCACTTGGGATTTCCATCTATCAACCCGAATCCCACTACATGTAGGTGTTAGAAAGATAAAAAAATGATATTTGTATGTGTTACCCTACTTGGCCGCACATAGCATCATGTCCCCGGTTGCTCATTTTCACCTAACACGATTAGCCACCCCCTTGGTTTGGAACACAAAGTGTGAACAAACCTTTATTAAAGGCTTCCAAAACATCTAACAAAGGCAACCTCCTTTTCCTGAAAATCTACTTCATAGAGTACTGCATAGAACAGCTCATAACTTTCTAAGAAGATCTCAGATTGCCAAGCTTTAAAAAGGAAAGTTGTAGCTCTCTTTCTAATATAGAAATCTTGAGAACAACTCAGAGCCAAATTCTTTGAGCTGCTATCTTGAGTCAGCTCTACATAGCCTGCAGTCCTAAATTTTTGCATGCAGTCCACTTCAGACATTGACCTTCCACAGACCATAACTTTCACATTCTTGATCGGATCAACACCAAACTTGACAAAGACTTTTAGTAGGCGTCAAAGCACATTTTAAATATGTTTTCCATCATTTACAACCATCTGATTAACACCAGATTTCAGAAAACTAAATCTGCCCTAAACAATAAACTAGAAGCAACCTACTCTATGTATAGTATGTACAGTACTTACATCCCCTTTATTTAGAAGATTCTACATATATATTTCTTTAGATGGAACCCATTGATTCTACTATTGTGAATAGTCCCATCTACATCTTGTAGCAAGTAAGTGTCATTTTCAAACTTTTGCTTGATGAGGAAAGGTCTTTCCCATCTAACTCGAAACTTGGTCTGAAAAATGGAGTCCAAGCTACTATCATATCTCATAACCATCATTCCCTCTGCAAGATTCTTGTTCTTCAGCTACGTATTAAACCATTCCCTTCTCTTCAGAATCTTTTTTTCATAACAATTCATTACTTGTTGCCTATCCAACTATAGGGTATGCAAGTTTAGTCCTCTGTCAACTCCCAATTCTATTTGATCTAACTGATGCTTTCTTACAAACTCCATTGTAAGGAACCTGACATTCATAGGCAATAAAGTATCTTGACCATATACTAACTGAAAAGGGGTGAATCATGTACTTGTCTTCTGCATTGTTTTACAAGCCCACAAAGCTTGATGTAGATAATTGTCCCAATCTTTAGGATGATCTTCAACTAGCTTTAAGAGAATCGTCTATAACGTTCCATTGAATGCTTCCACCAGACCTTGCACCGAGGGTAATGAGGAGTAGAAAATCTATGTTTCAATTCTAGTTTCCATGTTAATTCTCACAATAGTTTATTTCTTAAGCCAGGACCTTGATCTGTCACTATTTCTAATGGTATTCCAAATCTGCAGCATATGTCCTCCATGAGGAACTGAGTGACATCCTCTTTCTTGCAATTCCTTGTAGCCTTGGCTTTAGGCCATTTGGTCATATAATCAACTATAGTAAGGATGTAAGACTTTTCTATTTTTGTACCACATGCAATTTCAAAACTCTCCAGCACCCTTCTCAGTACATTATCAATCCCCTTCATGTACAACTGGTAATTTATGAGCACATATGGGCCTTTCTAACAATGGCAATTGAATATTTCACAAACAACAAATGAGAACTCCATGAGATCGTTGAATATTTCACAGGTAGGCTGGACGACAATCGAGCCACTAATTTGAAACCTCTTAGGGATCTCTTGGACAAACTAGAGTGGAAGTAGACCAAAGTGCATGACCTAAACTTAATGTACAATTGGGCTTTAGTGAACGAATATGAGGATTTCCAGTTGTTCAGCGAGACGAAAGCGAAGAGGACATTGATATGACCAAGTATGACACTGATGGACAAGTAATAGAGCATATACAAGTAGACTCCAAGCCACGGGAAGGGAATACCTTTGGAATTTAACGGGGAATTATGAGAACGGAATGTGATCGTGCCTGGCTCGAGCACATAGGAGCAATCGATTATGAGCAAGTTGGCCTCACTCAACCCAGTGTTGCATCGCTGCTTTGGGCATAGATAGCATCTGAATTAAGACCACCTGAAGAGACTCCCTCTTCTAGCAAAGATGGAGAGTTTGACTCAAAATCGGATATAAGCTCTGACAGCAACCCCGAAGTACCCTGACCCCCTACAACCAAATGCACCAAGGGAGACTTGCCAGTCCACCTAAGGCACAAGCAGTTAAAGGAGGAAAGGAGAAAATAGACCTAGGAGTCATCATCAACTTTAGAACCAATCATAGCAAGCTAACTTAGAATGGTTTTAATATACACTAGAAGGTCTATAGATAGGTTACCATAGAAAGAGGAGTCTACTTTATTTTAAAAAAAATCATGGTATCCTATCTCTTCATCTATGTTACTTGTGCATGTCTTCTCTACACGCTCCAAGCCCTCTTTGCCCTCCGCCCTCCACCCTCCACAATATCAACCCCTCCACCTACATACTCTCCTTGTCTACAATGGGGACATTGCTTTCATTATACACTCATGCACTCGGAGGTATGGATGGCACAACATACCACCATCGAGGTTGTCAAGGATTTGGATAGAATATTATTTGTTCAATATCACGTATAAGAGTGAATCAATATTTATGATTGTGTTATGTTATGGAAAAATTAAAAAAATAGGTCATGCGCTTGTTCACAATGATTTGACACAATAAACATGTCACGCAGATCTGTCCATCTTTTCTCGAAATCTATTTTCAAAAATCTAGATGGACCTTGAAAAATGGTTGCCCCAGCTCCTTGAATACCACTGAATATGATCATGGAGAAGCTATGGTAATCCACTGAGATAACACTTTACAAGTTACCAAAATACTCCATCTCATCTACTATGGTATTCAAATCCATGACCCACCATTGGCTCTCTTGCTCGAACTTTGCCATGACACCACAATTTGTTGTAGTGTATTTTATCAATGTGCTCAACATGAAAATGTTGCCCGCACGACCATGCCACACTTAGATTTTGTATTGTACATCAAAAGGGTTAGATTAGTTGTTGCAAATAAAATCTAGATATGATAACAAATAAACCATGTAGTCACCCTTTGGACTACATCCCTTCGAGAATTCCCACTCCTCAGTAAAGATATCTATTCTTTTGTGAGAAGCTATGATCAAAGCTTCATGCAACTACCGCATAGACATAAACCATGACATCTCCCCCATGCCCTCAAGATATCAAAACAATTGATGGCGTGTACTGCATCAAAATTTTGATTGTACTCCCTCTCTCTCTTTTCCGGCCTGCTCGTACCTACTAGTGAGCCACTTCTCTATGGATGCATGATATATATAAAAAATGATTCACTTTCTCCTCCATGGCAACATCCATCCTTTTCTCTCTAGCCCATTTCCAACTACCATATCTCTGATCAGTCTATCATCATCCTTCATCGACCATAACATACTGTTGTCTAAATCCATCGTTAGTAGCCACTTTGAAATATACACTAATGCCTCCAACACCAACCAACCTTCAGTGATGCTACCTTCTAGCCGCGGAGCTCATTATTGCACAAAGCCCTTCATCAGGGTTTTCATGAAGCACTAATGCCTCTAACACCAACCAACCTTCAGTGATGCTACCTTCTAGCCTCGGAGCTCATTATTGCACAAAGCCCTTCATCAGGGTTTTCATGAAGCACTCTAAGAAGAACATCTATCGCATATGGATGGGTCCCACAATCTCCACTTTATCTAGAGATGTACCAAGAGGTGAGTTTGTATCACGAGCATGCTTGTGGGCATATACTTCTCAAAGAGACTGACCATCTCCACCACTTTCCACCTTGCAAGTTTTGTCGAGGATTTCTTAATCTCTTTCTATGAGATCTATTACACTAGATTTGACAACCTATAAATTGTCGAGTGTATTTTTGGAGTGAGGCACCCCACGATTGCGATTGGTGGTACAAACTGTCAAAAATGGAGAAGCATTATAAACATCGAGTAGACACTAAATAACGAAATATTAAGGTTACTTTCTATCAAGGTCAAGACAAACTTGGCATATCTTTTGCCAATCATGGGATTTCAGCCTTGAGATTAGCTGGTCATCTTTAGAAAAGCAGACCTGAGGAAACGCATCATACCCATTGGGATATGAACAGACCTGATAATTTGCTTCACAATGCACTCTTCTTTAGTGGACAAGACCCAAGGAGCATGAGGTAGTTGCAAGCAAATGTGCCTTGATTTCCTCCATCTTTCCTACCTCCAAATTCATTTGTGCCCCTATAGTGTCTCTCTTTCCTGTGATATGATCCCATAATAAGCTGCCCACATTCTTGAAAATATACATGGATTCAACAAATGGTCAATCTGTATAAGTAAATCTAATAAAAAACTCATAGTAGACTGAGAACCATCGCATTCTTCTTGGATGTGACTCCTTGTGGACCATTTTCAACTTGTATTAGCTTTGGGCATTCATTCATGCTTAAGGTCATCCAAGAAAACCTTTCCTTAGATCATGACCCTCCGACAAGAAAGTATAGAGTCCCTAATATACCATCTTCCTCATGGTCTGTAACCTTCAAGAGTCTAATTGAAGCCCAGTTACCTAAGCACTCCCCAAATCTTGAAAAGTCATGCATGGTTCACATGAGAATGGCTAGTATATTAGCAGATTGTCGTCCATGGTGCTTGCTCATGTCTTACATAGTGACTCCCTCCTCCTACAAAATCTTGAGCTCATCAACTAATGGATGGAGGTAGATGTCCATGTTCTTGACTTTGTAGTGCCCAGGAACAAGTAAGCTAAGGATCAGGTATCCTTTATTCATAGAAAGCCATGGTGAGATATTGTAGTTAACAAGGACTACAGGGCACATAATGTAAGAAGTTAAGCATAGACTGAATGGATTCACACCATCTATTCCTTATCTCATATGCAAAGGTCGGAAAGATGGAGTCAATGTGACTCATGCACGTGAATCTATTGATATTCATTGGACTCCCTCTATGGATCTATTATGTGCATGCCACATTGCTAAGCTTTGAAAGGGAGCGACGGATCGAAGAATGGACTCGAGAACTATGGTGGGAGAGCAAGAGCAAGAAAGAGAGAGAATAGAAATGGGAACTCCAATAGTCACAATGTGTGACCGGGCCTTCCTTTATTCAAACTGTGACTAAAGGAATAAATAATAAAGTGACGGTGTCAAAGAGTTTATTGTTCATAATATAAATCATGGGATTCTTATGAACACAGAAGAACTTTACTAGGATTTATATGAGGAATTTGCATACATAACTCAATCATTGTTACCCAACAACCAACTTAGATATCACTTAGTTACATAAGTTCTTTTGTATTTGGCATAGAAATTTCAGTTGTACTATGTATATTAATAAAAAATTAAGTCTATGGAAACTTACAACTTGATCAGCTGGAAGTAATTGATAGTCTGCAGGCTAAATCACATTGATTCAAGTGGAAAATATGGTTAGAACTCAAGTGAAATAATGAACTTAAGTGACCTGTAAGTGACCTAAGTAGGTCAAAAAGTTAAGTGGGAGCCGAGCAGGACGTAGCCCGCATTTTTCGGTGCAAAAAGCAGGCCTGCATGCCTGTAGCAACTGGAGAAGAACTGTGAGCTATGGTGCATGCTCTAAAGCATGCAAACTGAAGGCAAACTAGAGCTGAAGAAGGAGATACAAACAAGAAAGGTGAGAGCTCCCCTTATCCATCCATTTGGTATGACAAAAATGAATGGTATGACAGTCTATAAAAGGGGGAAACCTGAGACAAAAGTATTCAGCCTGCTCTTATGTACGTCTTCTCTCATCTTTTTACATTCTTCATGGTCCAATGAAGCCCGTTTTGTACCCAAGTACTTGAATGACTTTGGGGCAAGCAAAGGGGGAGGATTTTGAAGGTGTATGGGCTGTTATGGGCTGAAAAAACCAATCATAAATAGGGAAGCCCACTGTTCTTGTTCATTTTGATGAGCAAACAAGTGATCCATGTGGTTGTAATAGAAGAAATTGACCTTTTAATATCAGGGCTTTACTCATGAATGATTAGAGGAGCTTATTCTTGAGTTTATGTACACTTTTTGAGCTTGATTATGGGCTGGAAATTTCTGTTTTAAAACAGGGCTGAAGTTAAATTTATGCTCAATCAATGCATTTCATGAGCTATTAATCTATGTCTTGAATGTGCTTGAGTCTACCATCCAAATACTTGTTTCTTGGAGTTGAAATCCGTCCATGTACATGAAATAAAAACCATTTGAGCTTGCATTTGGTATCTGCATTTAGATTAAATCTAAGTTTATTCCTTATGTAATGGCTTATTTTTCCCAAATGCATTTGATGTGATCAAGCCAAAGTCATTCATTCCATTCATGTATGCTAAAAACACAGAAAAAGCTTGATATCTTCTTCTTCAACTAAGTCATTTTTAAACCCCGAATCTTGTCAAACCCCATTCTTTTCCCCTTCTCCAAACCTTGAATCACACACTCTTCTTCTACTCTAAGCCCCGGAGGTAGACCTTCAACCCCTAACACGACGACAACAATGATGGGTGCCCGCCACTTGTAGTGTGCAGTGGTGGTGACTGTCAATGTAGTAATACATGGGCGACTAGGCAGAGGCGCCTTTACCCCCAACAAGCTCCCACCTTAAGGTGAATCTACCACAGTGAGGAGTGAAAAGAAAAAGAAAAAAGACAGTACAACATGTACACATGTACAACAGGATGAAGAAAGATGTCATCTCATCCCACGCCCATCAACCTCCTGAGGAAGGCAAAGCGCTCTGTAGAGAGGCTTTTCGTGAGCAGATCTGCAAGATTCTGGTCAGTCGAGATCTTAACAAGATCAATAGACTTGTCCTCAACGACCCCACGTATGAAGTGATACCTCACCTCAATGTGTTTTGTCTTCGCATGGAAGACCGGATTCTTGGCTAACTGAATAGCACTCATAGAATCCGAATGCAGTGTAGGGATAGCATCAATACCAAGGTCAACAACTAAGTGACCCAACCAAATGGACTCCTTGCAATCCTCAGTGGCTGCAACATACTCGGCCTCTGTAGTAGAAAGGGTCGTGCATTTCTGCACCTTGGACATCCAAGAAACAGCACCTCCAGCATAGTTGAATACATAGTCGGAAGTGGACTTCCTACTATCTGCATGTCCTGCATAATCAGAGTCAGTGTATCCCACAACTCCTATATCCTAGCTACCATAGCATATGCACATATTTGCAGTGCCCTTCAGGTACCTCATGATACCCTTCATGGCATCCCAATGCTTCTTACCAGGTGTAGCCATATAGCGCGCCACAACACCAACTGCAAAGGCAATATCTGGACGAGTGGCTATCATGGCATATATAAGACTGCCCATTGCGGATGCATAGGGAATCTTGGCCATCTCGGCCCTCTGCTCATCTGTCTGTGGACAATCAGCGTGTGATATCTTCACATAAGAAGGCAATGGATAGCCAATATGCTTGTCCTGCATGCGGAAGCGCTCAAGGACTTTATGAATGTACTCCCTCTGTGACAAGTAGAGGAGTCCCTGATGCCTGTCGCATCTAATGCACATACCAAGTGTGTGAGCGACCTGTCCCAGATCTTTCATCTCAAAGCTCTTCTTGAGCTGAGCCTTAAGAGCATCTAGCTCATCATGAGCTTTCCCTGCTATCAGCATATCATCCACATAGAGTACCAAAATCAATAAAGAACCATCACGGGCTTTCTTCATTTAAAGACACGGATCCATAGCACTTCGGCTGTAGCCCTGTGACTGCATAAAGGCATCAAACTTATGATACCACTCCCTAGGTGCCTGTTTCAAGCCATAAAGACTTTTCTTCAATTTGCACACTAGGTGCTACCTGCCAGGTTTTGCAAAGCCCTTAGGCTGGTCCATATAAATCTCATCATGCAAGTCCCAATGTAAGAAAGCCATCTTGAATCCATCTGGTATAAATCCAAGTCAAGCTGAGCAACCAAAGCCAAGACTAAGCACAGGGTGGTCATCTTAACCACAGGAGAAAAGACCTCGTCAAAGTCCACACCATGCTCCTGCTTAAAACCCTTTGCTACCAATCTAGCCTTGTATGCCGGCTTGGGGTGTCCAAGGGTACTTTTTAGCTTGTACACCCACTTGCATGGCAAAGCCTTCTTGCCCGTAGGCAAGGAAACCAAATCCCAAGTGTTATTACTATGCAGGAAGTCTATCTCAGACTGCATAGCCCTCTCCCAAGAGTGATTGTCACCCCTGCGCATAGCCTCATCATAGGTGAAAGACTCTTCTGCATCTGTAACCAAGACATGATGCATCGAGAGCTGAAATCTATCAAGTGGACATCTGACTCTAGTAGACCATCTCACGGCAGGCTCTGCTGCCTGCCCAGCTGCTTGTCCAACACCCTGACCATGAGCATCTACTGCAACTGTAGGCTGTCCAACTGGCTGTGTAGGAGCTCTCGGCTTCTCCTGAAATATGACCTTGCGGATTAAACAACTCTCTCAGGCTGCCTATGCATTTTGTCTTCATGGAAGACTACATCATGACTGCGGATGACTTTTCGCGCCTGCGGATCCCAGAGACGGTAACCCATATCCCCTGCATCCCCATAACCAAGGAAAATGTATTTGACACTCTTGGGATCCAGCTTACTTCTCTTGTCCCTGAGCACATGGCAAAATGCCTCACATCCAAAGACACGGAGATGCACATAAGAGGGAGGTTTTCCAGTCCATACCTCCTCTGCAACCTGGAAATCCAAACCACTAGAGGGTGATCTGTTTATGACATGCACAGCTGTACTAACTGCCTCAGCCCAAAAGCTCTATGGTAGGCCTGTATGGCTAAGCATACTGCGTACACGCTCCTGGATGGTTCTATTCATCTACTCAGCCAAACCATTTTGGGGGGGTGTAGGGGGCAGTCAACTGACGCTTAATACCCCTCTCATCACATAACTGCTCAAAAGCACATGAGACATATTCACCCCCATTATCTGTCCTCAGGCATTTTAGCCTATACCCAGACTGGTTCTCAACCAATGCAAGCCATCTCTGAAACATAGCCAAGACATCAGATTTCAGCTTAATGGGATAAACCCAAACTTTCCGTGAAAACTCATCTATGAACGTAATAAAATACTTTGCACCACCCATAGACTGACAAGGCATGGGCCCACAGACATCCGAATGTAACAATGCCAAGGGCTTACTCATGGTGGCCTACCAGACTTCTTATGCGTAGACCTAGTCTGCCTGCCATAAAGACAATGCTCTCATGAATCAAAACATGCATAATCAAGGGGCGGTAAGTACTGCAAACTAGAAAGCATTTTCATTCCCTTCAAAGACATACGGCCCAAACAGATACATGTGGGATAGAACCCACAGACAAAACATGATCAAGGGAAGAAGTTGATACAATCAAGGGGTAGAGACTGCCAGCCTTGGCACCTCTTGCAATCACAAGTTTGCCACCACGAGTGATCTTCCATGTAGAGTCTCCAAAACATACATGAAATCCTGCGTCATCAAGCTGTCCAGCTGACATGAGACTGCATGTCAAAGCGGTACATAACGTCCATCCTGCATAACAAAATTGATGCTAGAAGGAAACTGCAGCCTAACATCACCAATGGCCACAATATCAAGAGAGCTGTCATCACCCAAGCGCACAGAACCCGAAACAGTACGGTATGAGTGAAACCACTCTCGGCAAGATGTCACATGAAAGGAAGCACCTGAGTCCAAGAGCCAACACTATGCATACATAGAGTGTATCTCTGTCATATGTGAAGCACTAGAAGAAGCTGCTAGGATATAATCATCATCATCAATATTCTCAGGATGCATAACATTGATCTCTTGAATTCTAACATTGGACTTTGCAGGTACTATGCTACGATCAGAAGACTTATCCTGCACTTTGTCTTTCCCCTTATCTTTGCACCTTTCATTGCGCAATTCATGGCATTGTGGCCTAATATGGCCCTTTTTCCCACAATGGTGACAAGTAACTTCTGCATTCCTGCCACGGGATTTGCTACGTGACTTCCCACGAGACTTGGACCGAGATTTCTGAGAATCCCGCCCACGACCACTACCATTGCCATGCTTTCTATATCCATCATTCCTGCCTCTAATTGTCATAGCATGAGACACACGAGAGGCATCCAAATTCTTACGATTAACCTCTTCCTGCAGAAGAGCACTCTCAACATCAGATAATTTCAAGGTAGCAGTAGAGGTACATAATGCAGTGCGGAATACATCCCATGACTCATTAAGAGTACCAAGCAAGAAAAGAGGAGTGACATCCTCTACAAAAGTGATATCCTGCGAAGTCAAGTTCTTGAGTATAGCATGGAACTGGCTCAAGTGAGCAGACATAGTCACATTCTCCTTCATGCCGCAGATCCATAAGCTGCTTCAGCCAATACATCTGACTCGCTGGACTTTTCTTGTCATAGAGATTTTTGATCTTTTCCCACAACTGCCATGCACTCTGTTCTTCCTCAAAGACATTATAGTGAACGTGTTCTGTGAGAGACAATACAATAGTGGACTTGCATAACTCATCAAGTTCAAGCCATTCCTCATCTGGCATAGTTACAGCCGGATGCCCGCTTAACCTCAAAGGTTTGATCTGTGATTTCTGCACCAACACCTGCCAAATCTGGCTCTTCCAATAAGAGTAATTCGTGCCATCAAGCTTAGTGATATTGAAAATAGCATGATCAATGGACGAACTCGCCATAATGCAGGCTGGAAGACTGTAGACAGTTCAAAACTGCTTGCTGTTTACTACAGAAAATGACAAAAAAAACACCAAAATGGAGGGAAAATGGCGAGGAAAGTGGAACCAAAGCTGCTGCCCACCAAGTACTAGTGAAAGTACATCATTTCAGAGTGTTTTAACATGAAAAATCCATGTCAGTCCATACATATATGCTTGCTGTAATAAATTTCAGACTTTAGTAAAAGAGAGCTAACAGTGTCGAAATCGGATCCCAAGGCAATCAGATACTGAAAAGACCAAAGCCGGCATCATGCAGGCATAGCATAAGCATATGACGGTCGATAAGCATGAATCCAACACCCAAGTAGGTCATACAAATATCTACCAATGAGTAGGCACACCCCCCAGTCAACGGGGCAAAGTGTTCCTGCCACTACAAAAACTTGACACAAGTAGGTGCCAGTTCACAAAGATACGGATCCAAAACTGAGACTTAGCTCATAATCATACATTGAACCAAGACATATGATGTATCATCCCAAAAGGTAAGAAGTCCCAAAGTCTCAAGTGTCTGTAACTGCTCAATAGCATGTAAAGGCTCAATGCATAAAAGTACCACCTGCTCAATGTTTGATAGGCATTCAAGAATACCCCCACTGGCACAAAAGCCATATGTACGAGCTCAAGTACTCAAGCCAAGGCAAGACACAGTGCCAATGACATAAGTCCAAGACAATACATCAATAGTACATCTTGAACATGTAGGCGGTAGAGCATCCGTATGTAGCATCCATAAGCATGTAAGACATCAAGTACATCCCAAGATACAACTCTGGCAAGCCAATAAATAGCTCAAGTAAGCTCCAAGAATCCAAGGTCAAGCCAAGACCGAGCTCCAGTAGCAATAGGCTCCAAACAATGTAACTAGCATGTAGTAATGGCATAGGCTAAGCATGTCAAGACCGGTCAGACATTAGCAACATACATGCCATAAGTACATCCAAGATGGAGCATCCAAATGCTTTGCAAAGCGAGCTCAAGCTCAACCAACAATACCGAATCAAAACCAAGCTCTATGTCGAGCCCCAAGTGTCAATACATCACCATATATGCCCGAAACATAGCCCAAAAAGCATAGGCATAAGTATACATGAGTAAAATGACTTCAGCCCAACTCTGTACATCAGTGATTTATTGTTCAAAACTGAGAATTTCAGCACCAAAATCAGCTCCAAATGGTTTCCAAACAATAGACATACATTCCCCTAATATCCGAGCATCAAACGGGACCAACCGAGCATCAAATGACAATGCCAAACAAGCTGTAGCATCAAATGTCAGTGTAACACTGTCATAAACTGCCTCTAGACTGTTATGTTAGTGTAACACTGTCATAAACTACCTCCAGACTGTTATAACAATCCCAAAACAGTGTTAAATCAGTCCAAATGCTATGCCAACACATCAACCATCAAAACCAAGCATCAAAGCATATTCATATGCCCGAAATGGAGCCTTTCCAAGTGCCAATGGAGGGGGAGAGCTGTTGTTGTGACTCTCAATGCTGAAGACACATATGGGAGGGCTACGTGATTCTGCCAACTGTAAATGCTGGTCCTAGGGCTGCAAAAAATGGTGGCCAAGCTTCGGAGGGGTCCGGTTAAAGCCAAGGAAGGCCTCAAACAAGCTCCAGCAAGTCTTGTTCAAGGGCAAGTGAGATATGAAGCAAGGGAGCTTCAATGGTGGCTGCCCCAATCTTGTTTACAGCCTGTGAGACCTAAGAACTGAAGTAAACCTGAAGAAAATGATCAAATACCTCTGATGTAATGCCTTGAAGGTGCCCAACAATGCCGAGAAGGTGCTCGGGAAGCCGAGGAGTAACGGGAGATTGAAGGAGTTGGATATGGCTGCTGGGAAGGAGACCCAATGCAAGTAGGGAGTCGATGGGATGCTAAGAATGCCATGAACCAAGCTTAAGAGTTGGAAAGAAAAGTTCTGATACCAGTTGAAAGGGAGCAATGGATCGAAGGTTGGACGCAAGAGCAAGAAAGAGAGAGACTAGAAATGGAAACTCCAACAGTCACAATGTATGACCGTGTTGAGATGACAAGCTCAACACATGCACACATTGATGATGGACCGCCTAGTTAGATGGGTCCACACGTCTACACTTGGCACATCGGTGGTCATTATGACTCTCACATGGCCACTGACTCATTACTTATTATTTTCAGGTTGTTACACCTATTTACATCTGGCATAGTTATAGCACTAGTCGACTAGTGTAGTCGGTTATGCATTGTTTGACTTAGTAGGCCACTTTCCTTTATGTTGTATCTTATCTATACTTTGTATACATTGAAAAGAGTGTGAAAGAAGAAGAAGAAACCAGCAAGAAAACGTTTTGGCCTCTCTCTTCTTGTCTCTTGAGTGAGCTTCTCATTGTGCATTCTTTGTGTGTTCGGCGCAGCATCTTGAGCAAGTCCCCCCACCATGCGATTCTTGACATGGTATCAGAGCCGCGCCACTGAGAGAGGCTGATTTCAAAGGCTGAAGTGAAGGAGAAGAAGCAAGGTTCGAGCAAGCAAGCCATGGGTAAGAAGCTCTCCCATCCTTCCACTCTTTCTCTTGGATAGTGCCTGTGGAGGCACCAGAAGCAAAGTAGAGCAAAAATCTTAGATTGCAGTGAGATTGGGTGTACGCGAAGAGCATTGTGTATTCTATAGATTAGCCCTTTAAGGCTAGCCCGCATTTATTTTGGGCATCTGAGGCCGTTTCAGGCCCCGTTTTAGAGCCGCAAGGTTGCGGACAACAGTTTCAGATACACTGTGATTTCGGCTGTTTTGACCAAAAGTGGGTGCGCAGGTTACTGTTTGCAAATCTGTAATTCTTGAGGTGTTTGTAGGAAGCAAATGTAATGTTTATCTGCACAGATTGCAAATTGCATGTATTGTTGAGCAGACAGTGAAAAAGGTTGTTTGGTGTATTACTGTACACTACAGGTCAAGGGTTGCAGAAGATTTGCTTGCTGTTTGGTATTAGTTTTGTGATAATGGTAGAGAACAGTGGAAGCCCCATCATTGAGAAGCTCCACAAGAACAACTACCCTTCATGAGTGATCCTCCAACTACAGAAGAGACAAAGGCATGGAAGGAATGGAATGCAAAAGACAAGAAGGTCATGTATTGGCTATCTGTAGTAATTGACAATAATATGCTGGGACATATTAGAAATGGAGAGAATTCATATGTAGCTTGGACCATACTTGAAAGTATGTTTTCCATAAATACAAAGGCATGAAAGATTCAACTCAAGCAAGAGTTGAATACATTGAAGAAAGGGAAGATGTCTATCAATGAGTATGCACTGAAGGTAAGGAGCATTGCAGATGCATTGGCAGTGATTGATGCAATGCCCGATGATGATGATTTGGTGTCGTCTACCTTGGGTGGACTTAATAATGAAAAGGCTTGGAAGTCTTTTGTAACTTCTGTATATGTCAGAAAGCCATTTCCAGATTTCGATGAGTTGGTCTCCCTTATGATCTGAAGAGATCAACATGCAGAGTGAGATATCTGAAAGAAGTGGTGAACAGGTCCAAGCTTTCTACTCCAGTTCAGGAAGGGGACGTGACAGGTTCTCTTCAAGAGGCCGTGGTACAGGACGTGGTAGTGACAACCAGCAAAACAGATTGAATCAGCAATTTGGCGATATGTAGGTTTCAGGAGGTCGTGGTAACTTTAGAGGCAGGGGGAGCTTTAGAGGAAGAGGTGGATGGCAGAACAGAGGTTCTAACAACTCTGGTATTGTGTGTCACTATTGTGGCAAAACAGGTCATATTGCAGCCCAATGTTATGCTAAGAAAGATGATATTTGCAGTGGTAAGTTGCAGCAAGGAAACTATGCATCGTCTTCACAACAGAATGAAGAAAAAAATGAACGTCTGTTTGTTATGCAGCATATGCTGAATGCTGTTACAAGAAAGGGAACACATGATTATGTTTGGTATGTTGATTCAGGTGCATCCAATCATATGACCAGCCATGCAGAATGGTTTGGAGAGATATAGGATTTGCAAAATGCAGGTTATGTGCAGACGGGTGATGATTCATGCCACCCAATTTCACACATTGGAAAAGTTTCCTTGTCCTTGCATGATGGTAAGACAAAGAGTCTTTCAGATGTATTACATGTGCCATCTATTACAAAGAACTTGGTGTTAGTCGGTCAAATGGTAGAGCAAGGGCTGCAAGTCAGATTTATTACATGTGCCATCTATTACAAAGAACTTGGTGTTAGTCGGTCAAATGGTAGAGCAAGGGCTGCAAGTCAGATTTAATACAAAGGGCTACTTTGTAGAAGACTTCAATGACAAGTACAGGTTGGTAGCAAAGGGAAGTAGAGTTGGACGTATGTTTACTCTGGATGCTGGAATTCCTACTATGAATGTTGCTGTGTATGCTAAAGGAAAAGATGTTGTTGTAGATATTGAAATTTGGCACAAACGCATTGGACATGCAAATGTACAAAGGCTGAAATTAATGCAGTCCAAAGGGTTGGTTACAGGTTTGCCTACATTTAGAGTTGCAGAATTTCATAAGGTATGCAAAGCATGTCAGTTTGGTAAGCAGGCAAGACAACCCTTTTCACATGACAGAGATGTAAGCAGAAATATCCTTGATGTTGTGCATACAGACATTTGGGGGCCTACACAAAATGTATCTCTTGGAGGCAGTTCATACTTTGCCACATTCATTGATGATTGTTCTAGAAAGCTGTGGGTATATTTTATGAAGGAAAAGAGTGAAGCGTTTGAGTACTTTAGAACTTTCAAGGCTGCAGTTGAAAGAGAAACATGCTTGAAAGTAAAGTGCTTGAGGTCAGATGGAGGGGGAGAGTACCTCTCGAATGAGTTCAGTGATTTTCTTAGGTCTCATGGGATAAAGAGACATTTCACATGCAGATATACCCCACAGCAAAATGGGGTTGCAGAAAGGAAAAACAGGCATATTGCAGAAGTTGCACGCACCTTGATGTGGCTGAAAAGAATATGCCTAAGCATTTTTGGTCTGAGGCTGTTCCTACTGCTGTTTATATTATGAACAGAACTCCCACAGCTACAGTTCATGGGATGACTCCTGAATAATGCTTTACTGGCAAGAAGCCTGATGTATCGCACTTGAAGGTATTTGGCTGTGTTGCATACGTTCATGTGCTAGATGAGCTACGGAAGAAGCTTGATCCAAAGGCAGAAAAATGTGTTTTTATTGGATACTCTTTAGAGCAGAAAGGGTATCGATGTTATAACCCTATCACATGTAAGTTCAGAGTGAGCAGGAATGTCATCTTTGATGAAATGAGTAGTTGGTATGCATCTAGTGGTGATGCATTGGATGATAATGATGATCATGACACTCATGTGTAGGCTGAAAAGCAAGAATCACGGACTCTTAGTGGACTAGAGACATCATCTAGTAGTCCTTGGTCTGGGAGACTAAGGAGTACCTCTACATCTTCAGGTGCATCTAGTAGCACTATAGGTAAAGACAAAGGAAAGAATAAAGTTTCAGATGGCATTGATGTAGTTCTTGATGGAGACTCCAGTGGCTCAGAGAGCTTGGATGATGAGCTTAGTATTCCTTTTGGCAGGACACCAGGTGTACAGAGAGCTCATAGTAATGTAAAGGCTCCATTGAGTGATCCGGTGGTACGTAGATCTAGCAGAGTCAGATACCCTGTTAAAAGATTTGGTTTTGAAGGTTATGCAGCTCACCATTATGCTTATATGGTGAAACTAGTTGAGGATGTTGAGCCCACATGTTTTGAGGAGGCTGTTGGTCATGCTCATTGGGATGCAGCAATGGATGAGGAGATGGCTGCATTAGAGGCCAATAAGACTTGGGATCTAATATCATTGCCGAAGGGAAAGAAAGCTATTGGATGTAAGTGGGTTTATAAGATTAAGCACAATGCAGATCGTTCTATTAGTACGTACAAAGCTAGGCTGGTTGCAAAAGGCTATGCCCAGACATATGGCATAGATTATGATGAAACCTTCAGTCCAGTTGCTAGGATGGCAATTGTCAGATGTGTGATTGCTTTGGCAGCAGCCAAAGGTTGGAGGTTGCAGCAAATGGATGTGAAGAATGCCTTCTTGCATGGTGATTTGCAGGAAGAAGTGTATATGGATCAACCAGCAAGTTATGAAGATTTAGAGCATTCCACTTATGTGTGCAGGTTGAAGAAGGCGCTCTATGGGCTCAAGCAAGCACCTAGAGCATGGTCTGACAAGATCAGAGAGTATCTTGTCAATATTGGCTTTTATGTTTCTGATGCTGATCACTCACTTTATGTGAGAAAGGGAGATGCAGGTTTGGTTATCATAGTCATCTATGTGGATGACTTGATTATTACAGGTGATAGTGATAGTGGGATTGCTGAAGTCAAGGATTTTTTGAAGAAGAAGTTTGAGATGAAGGATTTAGGTGAGCTAAGGTACTTCCTTGGCATTGAGGTGATAAGATATGATGATGGTATATGGCTGTCCCAAAGACAATATGGCTTGGATATGTTGTCCAAGTATGGTATGACAGCATGCAAAATACTTTCAGTCCCGTTGGAGCAGAATGTAAAGTTGAGTGCTGATGTTGGGGATGAGATAGGAGACCCTTCTATTTTTAGGAGGATAGTGGGGAGTTTGATCTACATGACCATTACAAGGCCAGACTTGAGCTACGCTGTTGGCCTTGTGAGTTAGTTTATGCAAGTACATAGAAAGCCACATTTGAATGCAGTCAGATGCATATTGAGATATGTGAAGTCCACATTACATTATGGACTTTTCTATGAGGCAGGTACAGATGTACAGGTGTTTGGATACACAGATGCAGATTGGGCTGGTAGTATGTTTGATAGAAGATCTACCAGTGGATACATGTTCTCTCTTGGTAGTGCAACAGTTGCTTGGAGCAGCAAAAAGCAATCTACAGTTGCTTTGTTGAGTACAGAGGCTGAGTGTAGAGGTGCTACTATTGCAGCATGTGAGGTAGTATGGCTTCAAAAGTTAATGGATGAGTTGGATGTGCAAGTGAAAGGTCCAGTTGTCATTTATTGTGACAACATGAGCAGTATACAATTGGCTAGGAACCCTGTGTTCCATGCTAGGAAAAAACATATTGAGGTACACTACCACTTTGTGAGAGAGAAGGTACTAGCAGGTGAGATTGACTTGGTGTATGTCAGCACACAAGATCAGATAGCTGACATCTTCACGAAGGCATTGGGTACAGAGAATCTTCAAAAGTTTCGAAGCTTACTTGGAGCCAAGACTCGGAAGACGAAGACATAGTACCACCTGCTTATCTTAGGGTCAAACTCATTGCAAAAAGAGAGCATAGTGTCGATGCTCTCATCGATGAAGAGACAGATTTTAATATCTTGACCTATGAAGCATGGACTCTGCTAGGCCAACCAGAGCTCACACCAAATAATGCAACTATTAGTCCATATGGGGGACACCCACAAGCACTCATAGGAAAGTGCAAAATCCTTGTAATTATTGAAACTGAAAGCTTGCCTATCCTATTCCATGTTCCTCCAAATAGTGCTAGTTGTGGAAAGGAAACCCTCCTCGGACGGCCTTTTAAAAGGGCAACGAAGTGTGAGGCTGACTACGTAGCACAAAGGAACACTTGACACTACCAGGTGTGAGGATAGTCACAACCTTTAGCAAGGGTGATCTCATCGAACCTCGAGGGAAAGGCAAGGAAGGCGTTGACATAATAAGCAAGCCTAGTAATGAGAGCAAGGACCTATTGAAAGAGTTGATACAAGCACAATTTGAACAACGAGAACTAGTGAGTGAGGCCCTGCTTGAAACAAGAAGGTCAGGAGACAATGCCAAGGATGGGCTTTGGACTTACAAATATCATAGAAGACCCCAAAAGAAGCCCAAGCCTTATAGACAAAGGTATCGATGGAGAGCCAGCACAACGCCGAGACGGATATCCAAAGCGTTGCTACGTGATCAAGGGTATTACGCATGTAACCGATGGATTTGGATACCAAAACCCCTTGCTAAACCTCCTCTATCAGTTGAAGGCTAGACCGTATCAAGAGCAAAGAAGCGCAGGAGGAAATCTAAACGAAAAACCAAGTCTCAAGTCAAAAACATTGGAGGGACCAAGCCCCTCACGATCGAAATCAAGAAACCAAACGGGATTATTCGAAGGGTAGATCCTCAGCCTAGCGTGATTGACAAGTAGATATTAGATGTAATTGTTGAGGGTAAGAAAAAGCCACTAGTGCCTAAGGAGCCTTTGATTTCCCAAGAGGATAACAGGCATCATAGGCACAACATTGCTCATGGCAAGGTTAAATGCTCAACAAAGCAAATGGAAAAATCATCTAACAGCCACGAGAAAATCTTCTAGCCAGTGTCAAAGCCACTTAGGAGTCCCAAGTCTCCTACACCCTCTTTCCCAAAATAGACATAGGAAGCACAACAATAGTCGTCAAGTGCAGCTGCTCAATCCCAATCTCTATTCCATCTAAGCTTCCAAATGTCTAAGAGGTGGGACATGACACCACCTGTAGCTCTCGGCCCAAGGATATGCTTGTGCAATCTAATGTGACTAGATCAACTGAGGCATGATCTGCACAAGTGAATGCTCAAAGGGCAACAAAAGACACAACCACTTCCGATCTGCCTAAGGGCCTGACACTGCAATCTACTAACATTAGAATCTCTATTCCATCTAAGCTTCCAAATGTCTAAGAGGTGGGACATGACACCACCTGTAGCTCTCGGCCCAAGGATATGCCTGTGCAATCTAATGTGACTAGATCAATTGAGGCATGATCTGCACAAGTGAATGCTCAAAGGGCAACAAAAGACACAACCACTTCCGATCTGCCTAAGGGCCTGACACTGCAATCTACTAACATTAGCCAGTCCACTGAACTAGCTGCTACTACTTCCAATCAGGAATCATAGCAGTCACAGTCTTTGGCTGTGATGATGCAGAACCGTGGAAGAGGTGTTGCAACCAACATCCTTGACACCTTCAGCACTACCGAAGCACCTAAAGCCTAGGCTTGAGGAGAAACCTCTCAAAGATGTGGCTAAGGAGATGGCGCATCTGACCAATCAACCTAGCAAGGCTGTTCAGCAGGTTGCAACAAAGTCCCATGAGAGCACACCAGAGAAAAAGAGTGCTAAGGCCCAACCAAGCACACCAATGATGACTGACCTAGTTTAGGGTCCTAAGTCTTTGTGAAAGACACCTTCATTGCCCACGAATAAGAGGAGAACACAACGAATACAATGACACTTACAAGTGGTGTGGATGCCAAGAAGATTGAGTCCAAGAGCACGGAAGAACTTGGGAATAAAGCATCGAGTCCACCCACTAAGGAACCCATTGCCATCTCCCCTAACAGTGGTGGAACCTCAGAAACATTCGTGTGTTTTGATAAGTCAAAGCAACCATCACCATCAGCAGTTGCTTGCAACACTCAATCCATCGACAACCAATCAAGAGTGGATACAACACTGTCACAACAGGGTGACAAATCTATACCAGTCACATTCGAGGAGAACCATGACGCAATAACAAAGCCTCAGGAGAAACATGGAAACGCCGAGGACATAAGCAATCCTAGAGTTGACCAATCTTGCTCATCTAGGCCTGAGCCCCCAGCCATACTAAAGCCTAGGGAAACTCCTAGAACCTTGCATGAGATAGCAATTGAGCAAGTCCTCATTAAACATAGAAGTGTCGCAGAATGCTTAACTGAGTTGGATGCTAAGATCAAAGTGTTCGCACATGTCAATGTCCTAGCAGACATGGGCGCATTCCCTAGGGGGCAACTAAAAGAATACCTACCATTTTCCCTATCCTGGGAAGAGCAAGAGCATCTTGACGAGCATTATGATAGGCTCCTACATGAACGCATGTGACTCATCTCTGATGAGGAAGCCCACTAACTATGCTTAACTGTGACATTCAATGATGTGCTCTGCCAACCAAATCTCTTAGAGATAGAGCAACTAAGGCGACAATCAAAGAGGCAAAGTCAATTTGAAAAATGTTGGTTTGAAAACGTGTTACAATGGCCAAACTAGGAGCCCAGATTATGACAGTCTCAGAGGAGCGATTGGCCAAATGGCATTCTCAAAAGAGACCTAATCTATGTGGTGCCAACTTCCTTTCGAGTGCTCACTGCCATTCAGGGTAGGGACTTAGTTGGAACTAGCCAAGAGAGGGTTCTCACTGAGGAGGAGTTACATGTTGCCAGTAGACTCGGACAAGGTACCATACTACTCGATGTTGCAAAATATCTATTGTTATTAAGTAAGCTGCCACGAGTACTGGATGCATGTGCCACACTCCAGTACAATCCTGAGTTCTGCAATTGGTTTTTATCCTCACGAAGTGACATGGATTCGTAAATATGTACATAAATAACTATGAGTTTTGTGACCCTGTATAGATAATATCAACACACACAAGCAATGATAGTCAAGTGCTGGGAGAAGAGTTGGGTTTGACAGGCTGAGCTCCTTAGGTCCTCCTCTCACACCACACGTCTAGAAATCGTGTGACCGTTCCTGCCTCTAGGTGGAGGGCATGCAACCCTCATTATCGCCATAGGAAGCCCTGACCAACAATCTCTGACGGTGTAGACAGGGTGCCATCCCCTTCTATACACCTTTTCCCTTTTTAGTCTATCCTTCCAGGGACAAGCCTTGCTCCACTCCATCACAACCAGTCCATGCAACTTAGCATAAGCCAAGATCTGCTAATGGCTGGAATACACCCCGCAGTCAAAGCATGACAAATATCATCACGGGGACTGTCCCTCTACAACAAATACTGCATGCCTCACCTCACCCCTCCTCCTCATATGCGCTTGATAATCCACGGTTTAATCCCTTTCATGCAAATAATTATATCCTGCCTCAAAGCCTGAGAGCGGAGTTTTGATGCCGAGAAGTGCTTAAAAATAGCTAAAAATTACGAATATCAAGGGAAAAATATTCAACATCGAAGGCGGCGGCTCCAGCTAGGACGATTTTAAGTGTCAAAGTGCTTTAAAGGCGCCCGAGCGACACTTGTTGATTTTTCATAATTTTTCAGACTCTCGTGTGGGTTGACAAGAGTTACGACCAATGCGGGATGCCGAGCCGGACGCCCATGATTTTTCAGAGCTCAATTCGGAGTCCGGACGGGGAAATGGCCACAAAATGGTCAAGATATGAAAATGTGGACACTTGGGAGGCCAAAATTGAGCATGCCTTTTGAGTTTGGACCCCCCCCAAAATTTTATGTACCTTATGAAGCAAAAAACGTGGAGAGAGAATGAGGGATGAAAAAACGTGGAGGAAGATGGCACCCGAAATTTGCGCTTCATGGCATGGAGAGGGTGATGGCTGGTTGTAAATAACCCCCCCAATCGATTATGGGGCTTGAACCCCTCCTGGATGTTGACTCTATCGCTGTGCTTCGCTCCTCCAATGGCGGTCTCTGTGAAGAATTCTAATTTCAGTCTTTCTCTCTCCTCCCTCTCTCTTCCCTAAAGGCAGATTCCTGTGGTGAAGAAGAAGAAGAAGAATGGATGGCGGATGCTTGTCCAATGAAGACCGGATTGCTCCGTGGTGTAAGAAGATTGAAGATTGCTGATTGTGGACTGTCATGAGCATTAATGGTGGCTGGAAATCAGTCCCGAGATATGGCAAATAAAAACTCGCAACCCGCAATGAACGGTAATCTCATTTTTACAAAGGGAATTGATGTTTTATGCAATTTGCTTCATGAATACTTGTTCCCATGAGATGATTATGCATTATAATGTTGTTTGCAATGTCTTTCAACTGTTTATGATCAGAAAATCAGAAAATCATAAGTGTTGTGGATGAAATTAATAGTGTAAAACCCGTAAAACATGTGAAAAATGGAAAAATTGGGTGTTTTTGAGATATAAATGGGAAATATAACAAGACACACCAACTAAATTTATGTTTTTGCTGCAAATGAACCTAAGGGCCATAGCCCACAACTCATTTTGTATTTTCAGTCATTTAATATTACAAAAAATACAAGAAAAATAGGAAAAATGGAGAAAAATAAGGAAAAAATGGATTTTGAATGCCGAAAATTAAGGAAAAATAAGATTCATGTTTGTGGATGTATGGGGGGTCTGAAGTATGAGGTTTTGCCTCAATTCAGCCCTACCTTTTTGTTCTAGTGAGTTTTTATGGCTTTTTATACAATGAAAATGTGGAAAATGAACCCTAAACCGATCAATGATGCACAACCTAAACGGGTGAGGGGGTAGAGTGTATGAAAAGTGTTTAAATGCTGAATGAAATGATGAAAAGATTGCTGGTTTTTTATGCATACAATTTAGGTTGATCGATATCTTAAAATTAAGAACCTAGTAGCACGAGGGTTTCTCGGTGCTAGGTTCATGTAACGCAGCATACGAGCAATAGTCAAAATCATTGAAGGAAATGTTTTCCACATATGCACCAATGCTGATTTTCTTAATTGTTTGAGCACATGGACATTCACAATTTGCATGAATCATAAAGAAATGATAAAAGGTATCAGACAGTATCTCCTGGATGCATGGCGATTGCTTTCTAGAGGAATATGACCAACGTTGAGTGAGTAAAGTTGTCCAAGCTGTAGGCTAGGCATTGGGTCCTAAGGGAAAGAAAGTGAGGAAAATGGTACATTCCTGGATACGATCAATTGGTACCTTGAGTGGAACTATGTGCGATAATGTGTTATATATGTTTAGTGATGCATCGAGGGGCCAATCCCCAAGGTGTAGGAGAGTCGCAGTGAGATAGTGGCAGTCAGCCGTGGGAGAACCTCTTATGTTTGTACTTCGTGCTATTTGGCAATGTGTTGGGACTCCCTTTGAGGAGTGTTAATTGGGTTAGAGTTGGACTGCGAGACATGATACAAACGCAAGATGTTTAGGAAGATGATGTATGTGTCATCCACGCTCCTGGCCGTGAGGCCGTGGGGTTGTTGAGCGCATGATAGAGGTCCAGCTAGTGCATGAGCCAATGCCGGCCCGTTTTAGGTCCCATCAGTGGTGCATTTGCCAGGAGCCGCCTATAACTGGCGGTTTTCGAATCTAGGGTCTCACGGGACCCTAAATTATCCATAAAATGGGGTTTGTTCAAGGATGGAAAAACTTGGCTTTTCCCATACAAAACTTACTAATGGACTTAGTTAGTTATGTAGAGCATGAGTCCTCTGCAGAAGATAATTTATGTGATGAAAAGAGTAGGGCATTAGTGGTTTACCCATCCTCTAATACGATGGCATGGGCCGAGGTTCGCCTTGGTGTGGTCTCTACCCAAGAGAAAACATGTTTAACCATCCATCAACCTAGAGAGCATGAAACAAGCATGTTGGAAACTAGGGTAGTTATGGCATCAACAAGTTATCATGCTAAAGCCATAATGCCATGGGAAAGTGCGGATATACGATGGAATATGCTTGTGGTTGAAACATCCCGTGTAATGGGCCACCATGATGACATAGTAGGCATCATAATGATGTTAGAAGCCCTAGCTGCCAAGGGAAAACCGTTGCTTAAAAGGCACGGTTCCCAAGTTTTAAGAAGTAGTAATGATAAATCTGCTTTAGATAAGGACCAAAAACTCTTATATAAACCCGTTATGGACTTTCCTTTTAAAGGGAAAGGTATGGAAGACCCTCTAAGAGGGGATCAAAAGGATATGTTGAAATTTATAGGACTCCCTAGACCACTCAGTGAGTTGGCAGAAAGGGATGTCAATGAGGATATTAACCCCCCTACATCGCAAAGGGTGGGGAAGGAAGAGGTTAAAGATCCTAAGAGGCTGGACCCAGATCATGGTGAATATGAAGATTTTAATGACCCGGTGTTGATCCCAAAAGGGAGGACTAAATGTCCTCCTCTTTATAGGGATCTCCCAGTGTTTTATGGGTTGCCAAATGAGGATCCGATGATTCATTTAAGAGAATATGACCTAACTTGCATTGCAAGTGGGTTCGATGATATACATCGGATGCTCGTATTCCCAAGTACCCTAAAGGGAGAGGCAAGGAAATGGTACTGGAGCCTCCCAAGAGGGTCGATCAAATCATTTGAGGAGACTTGTGATAGATTTCTAGATGAGTATGAAAAACAGCTCCCTATGATTCAGGTCTTAGGGCAGCTTATGCAGTTTAGACAGGAGTCTTATCTTTCTGTTAAAGAGTATGCTAGAGCCTTTGATATTACTCTTAGGCTTTGGCCAAGAAGAGCCATTGCACTACCAAATGATGTGCTATGTGAGCTCTTTTTGAATGGCTTAGAGATTAATACGCAAATCCAAGTGGGACTGCGGAATCCTAAGTCGTTAAGGGAAGCAAAAATGCATGCCATTGATTATGAGGGTCATATTCAGAGATGTTGGGAAAACTTTTGGAGTTTTCTCCACTCAGTACAAGTGCATCCTAGCTTCCAACCATTTCTGCAAGAAGGCAGCTCACTTGTTGATACCAAGGCAACCTATGAGGGGAACCTTGGTGGCCAAAATCTCAAAGCAGAAAATGGCCATCCTATGAGTAGTAATGACATGCCTCTCAGTGAACAGGTGCCAAGCCATGTAAGTCCCAGTAGGGCTTGCAATACTTCCATGAGAAGTGGTTGTGATGGCAACATGGATAGAACCAATGGGCCTGTGAGTGTTGATAAGCATTCTGTATGTGGTTCTAATTTTGTTGCTAATAAGGCTCTTGAGAGACCTTTGGTATTGGAATCATGCTTCCGGGTGGATGTTGTTCCCTTCAGTGAAAGCATGGTTCGTATGGGGAAAAATTTGCAGTATGGACGTAAACAAGTAAAGACATCTTTTGTAAAGAGGATGCAAAATGCTAAAAGTCCACCTGTGCTTCACAAAGTTCATAAGGATGTGAGGCCATTTGGCCATAGGGATAAGTTTCCATTGAGTTCGTTAGACCAGTGCAGCAAATTGAGGGAATGCAAGAATATTAAGGGAAATGTGAGATGGGTTTGGAGACCCAAAATCTCCAAAAGTATGGCAGCAATGTCAGATGCAAGGCCAAGGATCCCATCTGGATATATTCTGCTGAACTCCCAAGAGGATAAGACTGGATATACATCTAACAATATACACTGCCTTGGGATACACCCATGTGATGTGCTTAGGCTTGAAGTTCTACCTAGTTTGGGTCGCAGCACTGATTTATGTGAAAACCCAAATAGGGGAGGTTCGAATGAGTACAAAGCTATGATTCTTTCTCCCAAAGGAGCCACTCAGCCGCTTGAAGGACTAGTTTATTCGGATTACAATAAATGTAGGACATGCGATCCCACTAAGGTTGTTTATTCAGCTCATAGTGCCCAAGAAGGGATCGCGGTCTTATTGATGAGTTATTTGTGGAAAGGCTTGGACTTGTATCTCTTAAAAAAAAAAAGACCTAAGATCAAAAACCACAAGATCAAGCTTTTAGCTACCTTGCATGAGTAGCATGGGGCTAGTCAACCTATTATATGCTATCCTTGGCACCCTGGGTAGTCTGATAGGGTGTGATGTATATGCCAAGGATATCAGTATTACGTGGACTACAATGACCTATCTAGTTTTAAGCCAGGAAGGCTAGCTGCTTTGGATATTACGTCCAGATTTCATTAGGCCAAGAGGGCCATTTGTCTGTTTAGTACGGGTGCGGTTAATGGTTTCTTGTTGTAGTTCTATGCTAGACAGGTTCGAAGAAGAGCTTGGAAGGAGCCTTTTGTTGTGCGAAAGCTTCTCGTGGCCCTATCCAGGTGATATCTCTCCTTTATGAGTACCGTGTTTTTCTGCTATATGTGTCTGTGTACTTTTTGGGGGATTTTCTTTTCTTGTTGGGGACCGGCGTCCAAGGCATGAAGTTCCAGGTTTAGGTTAAGTTGTCTGAAGGGAGGTCTGAGTAGTCGTTGCCTCCTGTAAAGACATTGTCAAGCATTGGAAGACCTGTTCTAGAAGGCAGTTCTAGTGACCTGTTCTGCTAGCCTGCTAGGTAGCCATTCTAGGAGTTCTTGTTAGTTGTGAGGCAGTTAGAGAAGCCTGCCAGAAGGAAAATAATGATGATAATGAAAGAAACCCTGAATATCTGACAAGATAATAAATATAGATACAAAGGTGTGTAAAAAGGGGTTCTAACCCCTATAAAAATTGAAGAAGAAAAGAAAGGAAAATTTATAAGCAGTTGATCATTGCCTAGCGAGGGCTTGGTAGGTTCTTGGGGACGAGTCAGACCCGGGGCCGATGCCTTGTCTTCCTAGGGGAGGCATCTTGCTGGAAAAGAAGAAATTAAGGAAGGTTGGAGCGAAAATAAAAGTGAGCGTCAGAAAAGGATTAAGTGTCGCCTTGCAAGGGCTTGGTAGGTTCTTGGGTACTGAGACAGGTCCTCAGGCGGATGCCCTGTTCTCCTTGGGTCACTACGCTCAGCTCCCTCCTTTTTACATACCCGAGTATGAAACATAAAAACCCTAAAAGAAGAGATGTGCTAAAAGAAAATACTTCTTGATCAGGCTACAAGAGTCCTTGCCTAGTAGGAACTCCTAGTTGTGTTGTCCTTAGTTAGGAAGGTAGTTCAGACCACCACTTAGGGCAACCTCTTTGATAGTTCTTTTTAGTTTGGTCGTGTTGGAGCGGTTGGTTAGTGACTAGCTTCGGACTTTTTTCAGATTATGCTAGGCTTACTCTCTGTGGATGTCATGCCTTGGTTTTGTCAGGGGGTAGGGAGAGCATTGTGCTGTGTTTAGTATGTATTTATTTTGTATCAGCTTGATGCTTCCTTGGGTCATTTTTGTGCAGATCTATCGTAGGATTCGACGGACTGAGTCGCCCTATCCCGTGGTCGCCAATGAGAGCGGAGTTTTGATGCCGAGAAGTGCTTAAAAATAGCTAAAAATTACGAATATCAAGGGAAAAATATTCAACATCGAAGGCGGCGGCTCCAGCTGACGATTTTAAGTGTCAAAGTGCTTTAAAGGCGCCTGAGCGATACTTGTTGATTTTTTATAATTTTTCAGACTATCGTGCGGGTTGACAAGAGTAACCGGCCAATGAGGGATGCCGAGCCGGACGCCCAGTATTTTTCAGAGCTCAATTCGGAGTCCGGACGGGAAAATGGCCACAAAATGGTCAAGATATGAAAAGGTGGACACTTGGGAGGCCAAAATTGAGCATGCCTTTTGAGTTTGGACGCCTCCCTAAAATTTTATGCACCTTATGAAGCAAAAAACGTGGAGAGAGAATGAGGGATGAAAAAACGTGGAGGAAGATGGCGCCCGAAATTTGCGCTTCATGGCATGGAGAGGGTGATGGCTGGCTGTGAATAACCCCCCCAATCGATTATGGGGCTTGAATCCCTCCTGGATGCTGACTCTATCGCTGTGCTTCGCTCCTCCAATGGCGGTCTCTGTGAAGAATTCTGATTTCAGTCTTTCTCTCTCCTCTCTCTCTCTCCCCTAAAGGCAGATTCATGTGGTGAAGAAGAAGAAGAAGAATGGATGGTGGATGCTTGTCCAATGAAGACCGGATTACTCCGTGGTGTAAGAAGATTGAAGATTGCTGATTGTGGACTATCATGAGCATTAATGGTGGCTGGAAATCAGTCCCGAGATATGGCAAATAAAAACCCGCAACCCGCAAAGAACGGTAATCTCATTTTTACAAAGGGAATTGATGTTTTATGCAATTTGCTTCATGAATACTTGTTCCCATGAGATGATTATGCATTATAATATTGTTTGCAATGTCTTTCAACTGTTTATGATCAGAAAATCAGAAAATCATAAGTGTTGTGGATGAAATTAATAGTGTAAAACCTGTAAAATATGTGAAATATGGAAAATTGGGTGTTTTTGAGATATAAATGGGAAATATAGCAAGACACACCAACTAAATTTATGTTTTTGCTGCAAATGAACCTAAGGGCCACAACCCACAGCTCATTTTGTATTTTCAGTCATTTAATATTGCAAAAAATACAAGAAAAATAGGAAAAATGGAGAAAAATAAGGGAAAAATAGATTCTGAGTACCGAAAATTAAGGAAAAATAAGATTCATGTTTGTGGATGTATGGGGGGTCTGAAATATGAGGTTTAGCCTCAATTCAGCCCTACCTTTTTGTTCTAGTGAGTTTTTATGGCTTTTTATACAATAAAAATGTGGAAAATGAACCCTAAACCGATCAATGATGCACAACCTAAACGGGTGAGGGGGTAGAGTGTATGAAAAGTGTTTAAATGCTGAATGAAATGATGAAAAGCTTGCTGGTTTTTTATGCATATCATTTAGGTTGATCGATATCTAAAAATTAAGAACCTAGTAGCACGAGGGTTTCTCGGTGCTAGGTTCATGTAACGCAGCATACGAGCAATAGTCAAAATCATTGAAGGAAATGTTTTCCACATATGCACCAATACTGATTTTCTTAATTGTTTGAGCACATAGACATTCACAATTTGCATGAATCATAAAGAAATGATAAAAGGTATCAGACAATATCTCCTGGATGCATGGCGATTGCTTTCTAGAGGAATATGACCAACGTTGAGTGAGTAAAGTTGTCCAAGCTGTAGGCTAGGTGTTGGGTCCTAAGGGAAAGAAAGTGAGGAAAATGGTACATTCCTGGATACGATCAATTGGTACCTTGAGTGGAACTATGTGCGATAATGTATTATATATGTTTAGCGACGCATCGAGGGGCCAATCCCCAAGGTATAGGAGAGTCGCAGTGAGGTAGCGGCAGTTAGCCGTGGGAGGACCTCCTATGTTTGTACTTCGTGCTATTTGGCAATGTGTTGGGACTCCCTTTGAGGAGTGTTAATTGGGTTAGAGTTGGACTACGAGACGTGATACAAATGCAAGATGTTTAGGAAGATGATGTATGTGTCATCCACACTCCTGGCCGCAAGGCCGTGGGGTTGTTGAGCACATGATAGAGGTCCGGCTAGTGCATGAGCCAATGCCGGCCCGTTTTAGATCCCATCAAAGCCTCTAACCTTGGTTCACATTTTGCAGATTTTCCCACAGTAGCCATCAGGGAGCACATAATGCAGCTGGCATGCAAGGAAGCTCTCCTTCGTAGAAGGGAGTATAAGGCACAAGCACCTCCACCAGAGCGATATGTGCCTACCCTTAAGAGGTACGCACCAAAAAGAGGCCCTAAGAGACACCGCCTAGGACGCAGGTCGAAAAATCCCCAAGCCAGGATGACGAAGGCTCAAGGGAGCACCCGGGGTGTAGTGACACCTGCCGTGTAGGCCCTCACTAGACGCTTGGGCACCAGGTGCTCGAAAGAGGAGAAGGCAGCTAGAAAAAGAGGGAATTTGACAAATTATTTAAAAGCATTCTTGAAATAGCGCGGCTAGGCACTACATCATTCGGGTCCTAGCCAATATCTTTCCTGCCCGCGGCCTGACGGGAGCCCACCACCGGCACAACCCCAATCATCTGATCACCCAAATTCACCCCGCCTCATGCAAATATAATAGGCCCTATGTTGTATAAGCTGCTTACAAATGCCATTTTGTCATAACTTTTTGTCCTTAAGTGGTTAAAGGGGCAGGCTCCCCAACTATACAAATCTCCCTTACCTACTACTAATACATGTCACGTCTTTAACAAGCGCCGATGATATGCATCGCAGTCAGCACCATAGGATTTTGATAAAGTAATATCTTTTTGTGTTGCATCTGTCATTATAATTGATGTATGTGACTTGTATATACTCTCACAAAGTGTCAACAAGTGGATGCAGGATGACACAGGTCTTTGTACGAAAGTGTTCGATGCCCAAGTCACCGCAAGACCAACAATCTCACAAGGAGCCATGATGAAGCCTCACCGCCAAGCAAAAATCACCCTTGCCAATCGCCCACATCGCATGGCCCAAAACATGATCAGTGCCACTCTCTCTTTCTGGGTCAAACGCTACACCTGGCACTCACGGTAGCTGTTACCTCAATTGTACCAACATCGCACGTGACAAAGAGGTTTTGCAAAATCTCTAGTGTATCTCCCCATCTCAACAACTGTTCCTCTAGCAACGAGGCTAGGAGTTAATCATCGCTGTAATATCCAGTTCCACAGCCTTTGAATCTCTACATTTCCCAATCCAATTGAAAGGCTGATAGCCTCAACGTATTGCAATGGTTGTACTTATGTTATTCTATATTTTTTTTTCAGGGGGAAAAGAAAAGGAAAAAAAAAGAAAAAGAAAAATAAAAAAACAAACAGAAAGAAAGAAAGAAAGAAAGAAGAAGAAGAAGAAGAAAGCACTCACAATCACAGCATGACACCTAGGGGTCCTCAAATTAGGTACGCCCAGTGACCTTGGTCGGCTGGCTCCGTCCTTAGTCTCCTAGCCCTCTACACATCCCCCACAATTGTTATAAGGGCATATCAAGGGAAGGACTACCTAGGGAGCTTGCCTCGCCTATGGTTAGACCTGTTACCTTGACCCAATTGCACGATTCCTTTTTGCACTCCGCCTTAGTATCATTGCAATCGATCGTGGTAAGCATCGCATGAATGGCCATGAAAAGTACACCATACTCGTCGAGCAGCCCAATAGCTACCAGCTATCGAAAGTTCGGTGTCAATGTGTTCAATTATGCTACATTGTGCTGTCACATCGAGGATGTCATATATACCTTCCTGTGTACTTCTCCTCAACATGGACAACTTTGCTTCATCCACACATTGTTACGAGGAACCAGACCCGCGGTCTTCTAACTATATAATATCTAAGTATGTACGAGCACACATTGTTACGAGGAATCAGACCCGCGGTCTTCTAACTATATAATATCTAAGTATGTACGAGCACTCACATCATTTCTACACTGAAATATAAACACAGTTTGGGTCCTCAAGTGCAGGACAATACTCTCAGCTTGCTTAGAGTTCGACCTATCTCCCAAACTAATCGAACTACGTCTTGTGCACCATAAAAAGACTAGCACTACCCCAAGGGGGAGCTCACGTATGAGAGGTTTTCAACTGCAGGTATTGAAGACTCCAACGAAAGTGTCGTTCGCCCTTCATCAACACTCAACTCTGAATTCTTATCCTTTATAATCATGAGAACCCACCAAGAATTGTCGGCCGCAGAATCCCCAGAACATCAACACCTGTGTCAACCCATGAGTCCAACTCCTAGCCCTATCACCAACCACATGGCCCCAACGACCTTCATCCGCACCACCACCAAAATTCCTCGATGGAAAACCACAGCTATCCCTTCCACCCAGGTCTTCGGTGCATGCCAAAGGCTGCTATCTATGACGATGAGTACCATGGGACTAGCACTCGTCTAGGAGGGGGATAATGTTAACCCTCAAACGAACAAGGTGGAAAAGCTGAAAAATCTAAAGCACAAGACAAGGCCAAGGTAAAAGTGAAACAGAAGATGAAGGCGCGCTAAGAAGAATTTGGAAACGCAAGAAGTGCAGAAAAGTCCTAAATCAAAGAGAAAGGCGCACAAGAGGAGCGCAAGTTAATATTCGTGTAAAAGAGCGCAAGGTGCATCATGATTTATTTTAAAGAGCGTCGGGCTCTCACTCGTGCAAATTGTAAAGGTAGATGAGCGGTACGAAGGAAGGTAGGAAGATAGGAGGATAATGGGAAAAAGCGCCTAGGCCACATCCGGCCATGTAAAATAGGGGATAAGGGGATGACCGCCTAAAAGGGATTTAGGGTTTTGTATATAAAGTTGAAAAGTAAATGAGAAGCTCATTCTTGTGTGTAGCCAAAAGTGGCTCTCCTCCTCCTCTTCTTCTTCTTGTTCTTGCTTGCTTGAGCTTGTGCTTCAGAGAGGGAGTGTGAGGGAGTGAGTGTATGAGGGCGAGGGACCATGGAGGAGGAGCTCTCCATCTTCTCCTCTCTTCTTCTCTTCTCTTCTCTTATCTTGTCTTGCTCATGGCAATGGAGCTTGGAGCGTGGAGCTTGAGGATGGAGCTTGCTTGAAGCTTGCACTTGGATTGTGGAGCTACCGGAGTGCGCAAGAGAGGAGGTAACTCGATCAGCATGGAGGTAAGCTCACTACACTCGTAGATATGGACAGCGCGTCCGCTATGTGAGAGGTAGCCATTAGTACTCCGCTTGGAATGCTTGAAGCAATAAGCGGTCTGTGGGTCTTGGCGGTTAAGCGAGAGCTCCCACACATCATGAGCTTCCAAAACATAATCAATATCATCCAAAATACTCTCAAACACTTCCAAAAATAACCAAATATCACTCAAAATCCATAAAAAATCAACCATTCAGACCTCAAAAACAACAAAAATCAGTCAAAAATTCAGTCTTTTTCCACTCTCAACATATTTCCCCACACTTAGAAAGGAAGCGTCCTCGCGAACTAAGGAAAAGAAGAATATAAGTCCAGTAAAGAGCTCAATTCGATCTTCTTTAGTATCTTCAAAAATCACCCAAGTACGACCCCAATTTATCACCTGTATCTAAGAAAGAATACTACTAAAGGAAAACATCGTTATTCATTAACACATATTATAAACAATAGAAAGTCATGACAAATTCGTAAAGGATATAAGAGGTTCCTCAGCTTTGCATCATAGGCTTGCCAACCACCATCACCATTAGTGTCAAGAGTTGAAAAGAGAGCTCTCGAATAAATTATTCAACCAACACGAACTCATCACATAAAAATTAATACATCACAAACACAAAACAACCATCTGAATGGCACCTCCAAAAAAATATCATTAAGAAGCATAGAAGATACATTTAGGGATATCAATGAAGATGATCCCTCTTGAAAGCTTGATGATTACGAAAGCGATCCATGGATAAAGACTCATCTACAAAAGATTTTGGAGGATTCTGAAAGAATTGAAGTCAGCACATCCATTCTAGCAAAATAAGGTATCTGCTAGGTAAACAAAGGGCACGAAAATATAGGACATCCAATTGTTGAGACTCAATGTTCATATTGACATTCATACAAAGCTTGGGAATGGCTTTTTGATCGTTATGGGAATGCCTATGCATATATGCTAGGTACCAAGCAAAATGGGCTGTCAATCTCACTGAAGGATCGAGAGATTGTGAATATTGTTGGGAAAAATGGAGATAATTTTGATACGCTTGACTAGCAATTGTCCAATTTTCTAGAATTAATGGCCAATTAATCTGTGATCATGTGAGAGAATAAGTTGAGCTCCATCCTCGTCTTCTTGGAATCTGCTGGTCAAACCCTTCATACCCACTAACCAAATGAGGGGGTTGAGAAATAGAAGTGGTAGGAGATGGAAGAGGAACGAGTAAAAGAGGATGAAGAGATGGGTAGGAAAAATCATAAAATGAGGAATAAGCTAAAGAAGGATTAGCTGAAAATTTAGGCGAATCAGTTAGAAAAGGTGTTAATTGATAAGAAAAAAAAGTAGAAGGTATATGGATAGATGGGGAAAGACAAGGCGGAGAAGGAGAAAAGACTTGATCTTCAATGAAAGAACAATAGATAAAGATTGGAATTTGAGGAAAACCCTGAGGTTGGAAAAGGAGAGGTAAGATGGCTGCTGAGTTGGATTGATAAAGGGAAAAACAAGCATCATAGCGATGGGCCATTTGTTGATAAGACAATAAGCTAGGAATAGAGGGACCTAAAACAGATCATCGATAGTAGGCATCAAAGAAGGATAAATCAAATGGATGGTTCTTGGAAAGATAAGCTAAAAGATCCACCCTCAGTTGGTTAGTGTTCTGCACATGAGTAGAGGCTGTATTTTGTCATTGGTTCAAGACTACAGAATCAATAATTGAATGCCATAAAGTGTCAGGGCAAGCAACCAATTTAGAAGAATAACACTGGAATATTTCATCTTTCCTCAACTCCAAATGGTTGACATACAAGGCAGCTTGTAAGGCCACATCCCCTATATACCAAGCCAGATCTACATCATCGGGAATTAACAGATCACCTCGTAGATACATATAAGACAACAACATGGTATCTGTCATCACAAAATCTTCAAAGACCATATGGACAACTTTTGTCAACAAATCAGAAGACCAGGCTCCACTCCAACCATCCTCTAGAAGAGGGAGATCCATCGTTAAGAGCTTAATATAGAAGGCCAACTTCTGCAGTTGATAGTGGACAAAAAAGGAATGGTTGCGAGGAACATACTCCTGAAATTGCTCAAATATAGACCATAATAAATCCATCTTGGACTGCAATCTTTTCACTTTAGCTTGAAACAACGAACATAATGTGGTCTGTCTCTGGAGAACTGCCAAGTCTTGCTGAGATATAGAAGGAATCATAGGGATACTGGGACTTGGAGGGATGGACTGTGACTGTGCCAGTTGGTCCTTCAAATGTTTAACCTGGGAAGCTTGGGATTCCATTGTATTGTGAGCACTCTGCAAAGTTGACAATTTCGTATCCAAAAGAGTTAAACTCTTGAGCTTCTTTACACATTTTCTCTTTCTCTTCCGAAACTCGAGTGACCTTTGACTGAGCTTTTGCTAACTGAGTTTTCAAAGAAGATATTTCTTCTCTCTAGTTCTCAATCATTTGTGTTTGTTGCTCCATCTTCTTAAACAAATCAGAAAGTGTGTCTTTAGTAGAGGTTAACTCTGTGGTTGCCTTATGCATCTAGTCTTTGGATTGCATCAATTCTTTATAGAAAGAAGTATATAATTGTTGAACACAAGCTGTCATTGAGAGTTCAATAGAACTCTGGATGTCATTACAAAGGAAAGGAATGGCATCCCGTATCACTAAGTTGTTCAACAAAGGAATTGATATATCCAAAGAACCCTCTCGATGTGCCCTGAATAAGTTATTGCATGTGAGGTAGGCAAGGAGGTCACTTCCGGAGGCATTAGGAACTGATACTGAAGGAATGATTGGTGGAATTGTCTCTGCTACATGCTTCAAGCACTTCCGCTAAATGACCAATGGAGGAGGGGAGTCAGTATCCTCTATGTCAATGGGTTCTGAATCCTTTAAAGGTGGAGGGAAAGGGACTGGATCAGATGGAGGAGGAGGTAAAACACCCTTCTTAAGGTCTGAATATGTCAGGAAAGCATATAAATATGAACCATAGGTTACATTGGTAACATTCGCTCTAATCACTTTGACAAAATGCTGGTCCATCTTCGTAAGAAGGTAAGTACTCCAATCAATGGCAACCCCTTTTAAAACCATCCTCGAGGCTATGAAGAGCTCCTTGGACAAATAGTGAGATGGTGTCTTGGCATGCATGAACTTGTCCTGGAGAAATTGGCAGACTAGCTTCAAGAGAGGATCAGTGATCATTGAGAAAGACACTCCTGAAGTGTTAATCACCTTCTTGACATTGAGGACCTCTTTAGTCTGCTTCTGTAACAGCTTAAGGATATCTTCATTTGAGAATAATTTTCTGGTTGTGACAAAGGGTTCTCCTTTGTAGGAAAGAGACAAAGCCTTTTCTAACCCTCTAGCTGTCAGGACCATAGAAGTTAGAGATGCAGTTGAGCTTGAGGGGGAGTGTTGAGATGACAAGCTCAACACATACGGACATTGATGATGGACCGCCTGGTTAGATGGGTCTACACATCTACACTTAACACGTCGGTGGTCATTATGACTCTCACATGGCCACTGACTCATTACTTATTATATTCAGGTTGTTACACCTATTTACACCTGGCATAGTTATAGCGCTAGTCGACTAGTGTAGTCGGTTATGCATTGTTTGACTTAGTAGGCCACTTTCCTTTATGTTGTATCTTATCTATACTTTGTGTACATTGAAAAGAGTGTGGAAGAAGAAGAAGAAACCAGCAAGAAAACGTTTTGGCCTCCATCTCTCTTCTTGTCTCTTGAGTGAGCTTCTCCTTGTGCATTCTCTGTGTGTTCGACGCAGCATCTTGAGCAAGTCTCCCCACCACGCGATTCTTGACAGACCGGGCCTTCCTTTATTCAAACTGCCACTAAAGGAATAAAGAATAAAGTGACGGTGATGGGCGTCCGCCACCTGTAGTGTGTAGTGGCAGTGACTGTCAGTGTAGTAATACACGGGCGGCTAGGCAGAGGCGCCTTTACCCCTAACAAGCTTGCTATGCTTGACATACGAAACATGTGATGTATACACGGTATAATTGGAAATTGTTTGGGAACCTATAGAGGGTCGGTTTGCCCTTGAAAGTCCTATCGATACCTATGAGCAGTACCACACTTCAAACATGTCTCCATAGTCTCATAGTCTCCTCAAAATAGCACACAATTGTTGACACATATATGAATGTTGTCGTAGTCTATGCTAAGTTTTCGTAACACCAATCATGTATCATCACAAGACTCAGGTATCATGTTTTCAAGTGGTAATATGTGATATTTTAGCAACTTGAAAAAAAAATAGAAGCACCCTTGAAGAGCACAACAAGCATTTTTTATAATGGAGTCAAAAAAATCAAGAAAGCATAGAATGTACCTGAAAAACAACTCAACCACACTTGTATCGATCCATTATACTTTGGCTACACACTTAGGAGTGCAAGTAGTGTCTTCAAGTGAGATACTTGATACCCTTCATGCAATGGTATGGACACTTCCTCTCTCATCAGTGGATCAAATGACTTGGCATCCATGGGCACAAATGCATCAATCATTGCCTCCATCTTAGGCTCCAAGGTTGGAGGAATGTCTGAAAGACCCATAGTTTCCTCTGGTATCAAGGATGTAGTCTACATCATGCCTGCCAATCGATGTATCAGCTTAGCCACTCCATCCATTACACGCCCGCAAACTCCTCTAACGGACCATAATAGGTGCATTCCTTGGGATAAAGCGTCACCTCTTTATACAAATTTCTAGGGCACATCTAATATTTTTATATATGATATTAAATTACTTTGTGAATGTAAAGTATGATTGATATGTACTTTTCATACTATTCACTCAAAGTCTAAGATCTCCAATTGAAACTTGTTGAAGCATCGTATATGTTCTATGGACAAGCAATGCTTTTATTTGATTGCTAGCTTGCATTGAGTGCAAGGATACGAGACATGCTAATTAAGATATGCCTTGTGATCTTGGACATCACAGCTATCATCATTCTCCACTTGACCTATGTTACGAAAAACAATATGTTTTTGTTTCCCTCATTGATGATCTTCCTTCATTTTAATCTCTACTTATATTTCTCAATCTCCATTCTTATATTTTCTACCATTCGCTTTCTCTCTCCCCTCTTTATTTCTCTCCCCATCCCTCTTTCTCTCTCCCTTTCCCTTTCTTTGTTTTCATCCTTTCATCTCATTGTTTCTCTCTCTCCCTTTCCCCTTCTTTGTTTGCCTCCCTTCTCTCTCCCATTGTTTCTCTCTCTACCATCTCTCTACTTCTCTCAATTCCTTTTCTCTCCCCTTCTCTTTACCTTTATCCATTTTTATCTAACCCCTTGCTATTTCTCTCATCACTCCACTTCTCTCCTTCTTTTCCTTTCTTTTTTTGCCTCCCTCCATCTCTCTTTATCCATTTCTTTTCTCTTCCTCTCTCAAACTTTATCTATCTCTCTCTCTATTTCTCTCCCTACCCCCCTTTTGTTAGAATATCAAGCTCCCACTACTCTTCAGTCAATCTATCTTTATGTGTGTGACTGACATTAGCTAGATACAGCTATACACGTGTGTGACATTCAATAAGTTGGTGTAGTCAGTGAATTAATCATAGTTAGTCTTGGTTAGTCATACCTATGTGTGTAAGTCTCTTTCAGTTAGTATGATGGAAGAATAATAAAAGAAGAATAGCAATGAGCTGAGGCTCATCTTTCGCTCCACTCTGTCTCTCTCCCTCTCTTCCAACATGGTATCAGAGCTTGAACGCCTGAAGCCTAAAGGCTTGGCAGTTGCCATTTGACATCAAGACTGATTATCTGAAGAAAACATCATCAAAGGAGACTCTGTCTGTAGCTTATTTTTTTGAAGAAGCTATATCTTGCTATAGAAATGGTTTTTAGAGAAATGGCCTTAAAAATCCTAATCGTTTTGACGTGGTCTACAACTTTGCAGGAGAAAATGTTTTCAAATTCCTCACACATTTTGAGATATTCAGCACAGACCTGTACAGACTGGCTATTTACTGCATTAAACAGCAAGTGATTCCAAGGCACTAGTGGCTTTCATCCTAACAATGTATATGCCCTTATTATCATGCATTTGAGCATAATATTGGAGTGTTAAATGCTCAGTTATGGAGCTTATTTACAAGCTAGAAACAGTGAACTGGTTGCTGTCTTGAATTTGGAAACAATGTACCTACAAGGTTGAAGTATCTATGATGCTTATTTGCTAGTGACAAATGCCTGGATCATACCACTTGAGTGGTAGATGCTTTTTGGGATATTGTGAGTGCTGAAAGTCCAAATTTTTGACTGATTTGTTGCTGGTTATACCAAGGTATTGATTGGTTATTGTTTGCAGGAAGGATACATATCATCTTCACTTGACATACATGTAATATATTCTGACCGGTTGGACATGTATCAACTCCTACATAGAGTGGTAAACTGAATGAGATATTTTGGGGCTGTTTTAAGGTCTAAATACTCTTGTTTTAACATAGAAAATACTGCCAATTATAGCAGTGGGCTAGTTCTATTTGGTACTGTTACTTGCATACAATACAAACATTGATATATATATGGACATAGTTTGTTGCTGGGATATTTTGCCACTACTATAGAATGTTTTGAATTGATTTGAGCTTGGTTTATTCTCAGTTGACTGTGTTTTTTTCATTGTTAGAATATAGTTTACAGCAAGCAGGTTGTTAGAAAAACTGTCCTGAATTGCAGGAAACCGTCCTGAATAGTAGAAAACTGGTCCTGAACTATAGGAAAAGAAGTCAGATACTTACACGTTGTATACATCACTGAATACCTAAGCTGCAACTATGGAAAATGCTCAAGGCACTAAAAATATCACTCAAATTGTGGGAGAAAAGATGGACAACAAAAATTTTGCTTTATGGAAGTTCCGTATGAAGAATTTTTTGGTTGGCAAAGGTTATTGGGACTTATGTACATGTGATGAGGCTGAACCTGAAATAAATGAAAGGAATCCGACAAATGATCAGAAAAGGCTCATAAGCTATGGACTGAGAGAGCATGCAAGGTGTTACATTGGTTTTCCTTATGTCTATCAGATGCTATGGTTATATAGTTTACTGGATGCAGTTTCCCAAAGGATGCATGGGACATACTCATGAAGAATTATGGAAATGTAACACATGCAAGAAAGATTCAACTAAAGCAAATATTCAATAAAATGTCTAGGAATGGTAGAATCATTCAAGTTTACAATACAGAGATCAATAACATAGCAGATCAACTTGCCACCATTGGACCTTCAGTGTCTGAGGATGATATGATTGCAGTGACATTGAATGGACTTGGTAAAGAGTGTAAAGCACTTGATACATCTATTTCTGTGAGAGCTAAATCCCCTGATTGGGATGAGCTGATTGCTTTGCTGTTGCATGAGGAAGTTAAGCTTGGGATACATCTGTGTATCCAAACACCTATACATCCTTCCCTGCCTCATAAAAATTTCCATAATGTAAAGTGGACTTCACATATCTCAATATGCATCTAACTATATCCAATGAGGCTTTTTAGACATCTACATAGACTGACTGACAAGGCTTACATTATAACACAAGTCTCTGTTGAGAAATGTGCAATCACATCCACCATAGCCTCTGTGTAAGGAACAAACAAGGCATAGAAACACATTGCAAATAAAGCCTTAGATTAGTTCATGGATGCATGGTTTATTAAAACAACAGTTGGTGAATATCATGGTCACTTTCCATCTTTCTCCACCTACCAATACCACCTACTGTAAGCCTATAAAAGGCACTCATCCCCACACTCATTTGACCAATCATTCTCACATCAGTTGTACTTGCATTATGCTTGGATAATATCAGTTGTTCTTCTTTGTCAATGGTTATGCCTCATTATGATTGTCTATTTTCTCATTAGTGATCCTCCTTAACATGCATCCTAAATATTTTAACATAGTATTAAAGCAGCTTTCAAGTTAATGAGTCATTAGGCCACTGATTGAGTCATTTTAGTTTGAATTTCTAGCTCCCTCCACTTTCCCATGAATCTCTCATCTACCTCCATAACTACCTACCTTCAGTGGAGGGCTTGAATCTCTCAAACCAAGCCATTTCAGCTCGTACTTTCTTCTAGGAAACTCTTTCTTTCTCTAGGCGCTCCTCCCTATCACTTCAAAGCCGAAGATTGTTGCCTCTTTGCTCCAGCATTGCACCTGTAATAGCTCACTGCCTAGATTGCACCATTTGTGATTCGTATTGTTCATTATGCCTGCACGCGCAACCATAACACCATATTGGGGAATATGGGAATTTCCCATAAGTTTGGGACACATGGTCAAATCTTTGGATTTGTCATAACTTGAACACTATAACTCCAAATTGAGCGCTCTATAGCTCAATAGATTCCATTTTTCAAGTGCTTTCCAATGATAGGTTAGATCATATGGATTTGAGAAACTTATGGGTATGTTATCTGGTGCCACCTTTTTAGTATTCAAAAAATGGGATTTGGGAGATTCCCAAACTCACTAATATTGTGTTCTATGCTATCCACTACCATAGGGCAATTGAATCTATACAACTAAGCTATCTCTAGCTTAGATGGTTTCTCAAATGGTTATGTCTACATACTGCAATCAACAAAAAACTAGTCACTTGTCAAAACCCTAAAGAGGGCAGCCATAGACATTAATCTCAAAGCTCAAAATTTACTTTATTTTCCTACTTTCTTTGGCTCAGTAATGTCATTAACTCTTTGATTTTCTATAACACTGATTTCTTAGCCAATCTATCACTTCAAATCAGCAAGAAGAAGATTCAACATCAAGATCAACATCAAGTGCTTCAACTACATAGTATCTCTTGATACTACCTAGTTTTGATTAACACTAATCCTGTTGTGTCCTTTGATACACTCAAATTCAACTCTTTTGCTAGACTATTCTTAGTTATTTATTGCTACTCCTACTAACAAAATGGGAAAAGATTCACCCTCATGCTGATTCAACGGTGTCAAATTCCATACATGGCAAACTAGGATCAAACTGATACTGATGAAGAAAGGCTTGTGATCAATCACAAGTGGTCAAGAGAAGAAACCAAGGGAAGCTGCACTTTCAATCATATGGGATAAAAGTGATGATAAGGCACAAGCTATTATCTAGCTCAAAATTGATGACAACTACATTCATCATGTTGATGATTGTGAAACCTCTCACGTGACATAGGATCGATTAGAAACCTTGTTTGGAGCTCATTCAAAATCCTCCAAATATGGCTTACTGATTGAATTTTTTAGGCTTGACATGAAAAGTAATACCTCACTTGCAACTCATTTGAATTATATGATGGAAATCTTGTTGACACAACTCACAGGAATCAACTTGACGATGGATGAAGACATTTGCATTGGAGTGCTTCTCAAGATTCTTCCACCTAAGTTTGATAATGTGTCTACCACATTAATCAACATGCCAAAGCTGAAGCTTTTGGATATCAAAGCCTCTCTCCTGGAAGAGGAAAAGAAGATCAAGAGCAAGGGAGAAAAAAACATCCCAAGAGGAGACCAACAACGCCTCTATGTGAAAGGGAAAAAGATCATAGTCTGTGACTTTTGTAAAAAAATTGGGCATATTGAGAAATTTTTCCATGCTAAGAAAAGGTCTCAAAGAGCATATCTTTCTACATCAAAGAAGATGAAGACAACAATGAAGAAGAAGACACCCAAGAACAAAAGGATAGGACTCACACTAGTCCCTCTTTTGTAGCTCATTTTTTGATATACTTTTTTAAGTTTAAAATGTGGACTTGCCTAATGTTCCCACCATAAGCTCCTATACTCCTCATGTAACCTCTGCACACTACAACCTCTACACACTTAGTGAGGCCTTGTAATAGCCTCTAGCTTTGTATGGTTTGTTCTTTCCATGTGTACACTTAGCAAGGTTCTACTCATGATAGCCTCTATATACTTAGTGTCTTTCTTGGTTGTGATTGAGGAGGGGTGTTGAGAAATGTGCAATCACATCCACCATAGCCTCTGTGTAAGGAACAAATAAGGCAAAGAAACACATTGCAAATAAAGCCTTAGACTAGGTCATGTATGCATGGTTTATTAAATCACAGTTGGTGAATATCATGGTCACTTTCCACCTTTCTCCGCCTACCAATACCACCTACTGTAAGCCTATAAAAGGCACTCATTCCCACACTCATTTCATCAGTCATTCTCATCAGTTGTACTTGCATTATGATTGGATAATATCAATTGTTCTTCTTTGTTAATGCTTGTGCCTCATTATGATTGTCTATTTGCTCATCAGTGGTCCTCCTTAGCATGCATCCTTTATATTTTAACAGTCTCTAGCCTTGTGACAGTCATGTAAATTAAACTCCCTACTATCCTCCTGAACATAGTAGCATCTTCTATCTCATCCCCAACATCATCACTAAACTTCAAATTTTGCTCCAATAGCACTAAAAGAGGCTTATACGTTGTCATGTCATACTTGGATAACATATCCAAGCCAAGCACGCATCTCCCTTTCTCACATAAAGTGAGAGATCAATATTAGAGACATAAAAGCCAATGTTGACAAGATACTCTGTGATCTTGTTAGACCATGCTCAAGGTGCTACTTCAGCCCATAGAGTATTTTCTTTAACCTCCATATATATATATGGGATGCTCTAAATCCTCATAACCTATTGGCTACTCCATATACACCTCTTCTTATAATTCACCATGCAAGAAGGCATTCTTGATATCCATTTGCTATAAATTGCAACCTTTGGATGCTCCCAAAGCAACCACACATCTAATAGTTGCTATCTAGCAATTGGGTTGAATGTCTCTTCATAATCTATGCCATATGTTTGACTATAGGCCTTTCCAACTAGCCTAGTCTTATACCTGCTAATTGAACCATGTGCATTATGATTGATTTTGTAAACCCACTTATAGCCAATAGCTTTCTTGCCCTTAGGTAAGAATACCAAATCCCAAGTCTTATGGGCTTCTCATGTAACCATCTCCTCATCGATTGCTACATCCCAATGAGTATGACCAACAACATCCTCAAAAAAAGTGAGGTCAATATCCTTAACTACCTTTACCATATAAGCATAATGGTGAGCTGAATAACTTTCAAAAACAAATCTTTTAACAAGTTATCTAACCCTGCTAGACTTGTGTATCATTGGATCACTTAGTTGAGCCTTTACATTACCATGTGCTCTCTATACACCTAGTTTCCTGACTAAAGGAATACCAATTTCATCATCCAAAATCTCTTAACCCCTAGAATCTCCATCAAATCCCAAATTACTAGTAGATATATCATTACTATCCAACACTTTCTTCTTTTCTTTTTCTTTACTTGTAACACTTATAGATCCACCTGAAGATGTGGGGCTACTCCTTAGTCTCCCAAACCAAGGGCTAACTATAGATGTAGTACCAAATGATATTTTTAGTCTACAAAGGCTCAACAATCCTTGCTTTTAGTTCTATCGTAGATAGCTATCACAATCATCATCATCATCATCATCATCATCATCATAATCATCATCTGATGCATCACCATTAGATGTATAGCAACTACTCATCTCATTAAAAATAACATCCCTACCTTCTCTGAACTCACTATGATAGGGTTATAATAATGAAATCTTTTTTGCTTCAAAGAGTATTTGATAAAAATATATTTTTCAACCTTTGGATCAAGTTTCTTTCGCAACTCATCTAGTACATGAACATACGCAATACATCTAATACTTTCAAGTGTGATACATCAAGCTTCTTGCCTGTAAAGCATTCTTCAAGAATCATCCTATGAATTGCAGCTATGGGAGTTTTTTTTATAATATAGACAACAATATAAAGAGATATAGACAAAAAATGTTTTGGCATATTCTTTTTAGCTATCAGTATCTGTGCAACTTTTTCAATATGCCTATTTTTTCTTTCTACAACCCTGTTTTGTTGTGGGATATACCTACATAGTAAACTATCTCTTTATCTCATGAGACCTCAAAAAGGCACTAAACTCACTAGAGAGGTACTCTCCCTCTCCATCTCATCTCAAGCTCTTGACTTTCAATCTTATTTCTATTTCAATCACAGTCTTGAAACTTTTGAAGTGTTCAAATACATCACTCTTTTCCTTCAAGAAATATACCCACAACTTCCTTAAACAATTATCAATAAACATGACAAAGTATTTACTACCACTAAGAGAGACATTTTTTGTAGGCTCCCAAACATCTGTATGTTACAACATCAAGTATATTTTTTCTCACATCTCTGTCATGCAAGCAAAAAAGGTTGTCTTGCCTACTTATCAAACTGATATGATTCATAAACTTTATGAAATTTTATAACTCTAAAAGTAGGTAACCCTACAATCAATCCTTTGGACTACATTAATTTGAACCTTTGCACATTTGCATGTCCAATATGTTATTCTATATTTCAATGTTTTCAATCACTCATTTTCCTTTAGCATACATAGCAGCATTCGTTGTAGGAATTTCAACATCTAAAGTGACAACTCTACTTTCTTTTGCAACCAACTTGTATTAATCATTAAAGTAGACTTCTACAATATAACCTTTTGCATTAAATCAAACCTACAACACTTTCCCTACCATTTGGCTAATAATTTCACACATTCGCACAAGAGAAGAATAGCTACACATCTCACACATTCGCTGACAAAGAGAGGAATACCTACAAAGAGAGGAATACCTAACATTCGCACAAGACTCCTCTCTTTGTCAGCGAGATCCAAGAGATACCATGTTTTCTCACCAATAATTTCCCCCAAGAAATGAACGGCTCACCTACGGCAAGGGGAATCTCACCCTCTCAAACGTGGGTCAACTATAATTCAAACAATTGCCATGCATTTCCAAGAGTTGATACCATATGTATGATCAATGCAATAGTGGATGTCTCATTGTGTACAAATAGTTATGTTTCAAAAGTAGCCTATGTGCTAGTACACAAATAGTCTTTTCATGAATTTCAACTAATACGTATATGCTTCATTGTAAGAATCTAGCACCAAGGCGAACCTTGTGCTACTAGATCCCTTATTTCCAAATAGGTCATTTCCTAAATGCTATGCATAGAAAAACAATCAGAATGTGTATTATTTCAGCCCTCAAACTGTTGCACAAAATCCTCCTCCCCCTCACCGTTTAAGTTTTGCTTCGTTGCATAGGTGTATAGAGGTTGTTTTGTCATGGTTTAATATATAAAAAGTAATAAATCACACACTGTGACAAAAAAATAGGGCAAACTGAGGCCAAACCTCATTCTTTTCCCTATCATACATCCACAACCACTTATTATATTTTTTGGTATTTTTCTAATGCGTATTCCTATTTTTCTCCATTTTCTCTATTTTTCTCTATTTTTTCAATAAAAAGTTGATATACTTTCAGATCTGTGGCTCTTGATTCTTAGAACAATAGAAATATAGATTTTATTGGCATTTTATCCCATGTGCATTGGTTTATCCTACCCGAAAACACCAAAAATCTCATTTTTCTTATAAAAACCGTGTTTTACGGGTTTCTTAAAATTATTTTCAATATTTTGGCTTTATATTTTCTAATTTTTTCACTATACAAGCATAGAACAAACAATAAACAACATGTCTACTAATTTTCACTCCATAAGAACAACATTGGCTCAATCAAATATAAAAAACAAGTAATTTTTCTTTGTAAAATAGAGTTACCTGTTTTTTTTCCTTCTTTGCGGGTTTTAAAATCTGATGTGGGACTACAAATCAGTCCTCATTCAAGGCTTAGCCCACCTTCGAACAGCCAACTCTAGCCCTCTATCGATCCGGGAGTGATCCGGTACCATGCCGGACAAGCATATTTCAAGTGGTTCTCTTCTTGATTCTTCCCACATGAATTGCCACTTGGAAGAGAGAGAGAGAGGAGAGAGAAATACTGGTTTTTATTCTCCATCTTCAGGCAGCCATCTCACGTGCAGAGACAGGCTATAGGAAGCATAGACAGGAGGAAGATCAGCCAAGTAATCAGTTGGAGGGGTGCATTGAAGCTCTACAACCCCCCTTTCACAAAAATTGTCGCCTCCTCCATCCATGGCACCGTTTTCTGATGCGCTTGAAAAAATCGGTTCCCCTCCCCACAAAATTGTTTTTTTTGGTTGGGGGCTCCAATGGGAGCCCCCAAAGGTCACACCCCTTTGGCTAAAGTCTTTTCCCACTTGGCCATCTTGGTCCTTGGCCTCCCTTCCGACATATCTCCCGCGTCCGGTCTCGGATTTGGCCACTAAAAAATTTTGGGCATTTTTCTTGAAGTCCCGCACTGCCGAGCATATCCAAAAGTCCCATTTAACATGCCAAAAAATAATGAAAATTCCCCAATCGTTGCTCGGTGGGTCTTTAAAGCACTTTTGGGGCAATGCCGCTTAAAATCATACTGATTGCAGCTGCCGCCTTCGACGAAGTCTATTTTTTCCTTGAAAGTCAAAAATTTTGGCTATTTTTAAGACTTCTCGGTGTCAAAAATCATCTGTCACATGCATGTTCAATGCGTGGAAGCACTAGGTTGGTACTAAAAATGCATATGAGGTGAAGTTCACCAAACTCAACAATTACTATTTAGATTTGTACAAGGTGCAGTTGGCAATGATAATGTACTACAATATGTCTGTTGAGAAATGTAATGTGTAAATTGCAGTTTGTTATAAAATTGGATGAAAGTGAGGTCATCAAAGGAGTAAAGCTTGAAAGAGTTAGCGTAACTTTGATGAATAGAGCATTACAATTCAACAAGAACAACCCAGGGAACTTTAGTGTTCAATTTGAGTACCATGTATGATGACTCACTACATTTGAAGATCCTAAGGAAACATTTTAGGTGCTGCAATAGTTCTTTACGCACACAAGCATTCCAAACATCATTTGATCATTAGGAACATGGTGAGATGCTTGTGATGCTCTTGATTTAAGGATATGGTCAATACTTGGTTAAATGGGATCTTGTAGGAGACTTGAAAACTTTAAAATGAATGTGTGGAATCTCCAATGGTGCAAATACAAAGAATCCATGCATATATTTGCTTGACAGAGAGGATGGAAGGAAAGGATGGAAATAAGAATTGGCAAAGGGTGATAAATGCTACACCGATGCACAATAGAGAATATCCCACTTGGAATCCCATATTCAACATTCCATTAGATTGTATTTATATTTGTTCATTGCATGTTTTTGTCAAAATCATAGAGAAACTTGTATATGAATACATTTTCTTTGCTTATAGGATGCAACCAAAAAAAGAAGCCATTACAACGTGTAGGAATATGGAGCAAGTGCTATCATAAATTGGGCTATACAAGCATCAAGTGACAATTCAAAAAGATGAAAAGAGATCAGGAAAATCTGGTAACTTGCCAAAAAATCCTTGCTTTGGAGGAGCAAAGGCTAGAAAGTTTCTCTTAGTACCCATCAGTGAGGAAGGGAATGTCGTGGTTCATAGGCCACAAGACTATGATGGGTGGAAAAAGTTGCATTTTGTAGTTTCCAATCGAAGTAATGGAGGAAAAACAAGGTTGGCCAAAGTTAAGGTTTGGATTAGTCTTAATAAATTTGCTTCTTTACTTTGCAAGATGGTGTTTAACAATGAAGATAAGCAAGAATTTATTGATGTTATGCATAGCTTCTACGAAGACATGGTGGAAGCATAGGCAAAATCTCAATCACACATTACATGGTGTGTACTAAGTCAATATTTTAAAATTTTATGAATTGTATAAACTATTGGGCATAGTTTTACTCATGTGTGATATGTGTCTTTGTAGCATATCCTTGTGGCACATGGGCCATACTTTACAGAAAAGGGAAGCATTGGATTTTGGTCCACATATGGGATGGAAAATTTACATTGGATAGAGTGTGATGCATACCAAATAAAAACTGACCATCGTGGAGGGTGAATGGTAGCAATACAATGGTCCAATTGCTATCTTGGTGGTATAGGATTATAGTAGCAGATGAAGTTGAACTCTCGCAAAAGAGAGCAAATGGAAGTATTAATGAATCGATTGCAAACATGATGGAATCACGTCGTGTCACTAAAAGAGTGCATTATGAAGCCTCAAGTGCCAAAGAAAACCCTACCAAGTGGCTAGAAATAAGGCTTCAAGAAGGCAATATATAGGTTTGAAGAGAGCTAAGATAGTAAGATGAACAATATGTTCAGTGTGAATGCAATTCATTGTTTAAGAGAGAAAGAGAGAGTGTGCATCTATGTGAGTGAGTCTTACAATTTAGAGTTATATAAAAGAGGGTTTCACTTTCCATCTTGTTCATTGAGTTCTCACATATCTTGTGCAAGAAAGATGGCTAGGCCTAAGGTAGTTGCAAATAAGATTTCCCTCAGAGCCCCATATCATATTCAGCCCCTTAGAGCATCTACTAGCTTAAATGCACCCCCTTCTCAACCTAACCCATCTTCCTCAAGCCACCCTCACAAGGGTTCTCCTCAACATCCCCATAAGAAACACAAGTGGAAGCTAGGTACAGTGACCTTGAGAGAAATCAGGAGGTATTAGCCCTCTTTTGATCTCTTCATTCTGAAGGCGAGATTCTCGAGACTTATTCGCGAGATTCTGCAAGACCTTTATCGTAGAAAAAGTAGGAGGTGGTTTCTGGCACAAGGTCAGGATAGAACTAATCCCTTCACAAAAGAATGTCTTCATGCTCTACAGTGTGCTGTTGCAGAGGCATTTTTTGGTTGACTTGATGAGACTGATGCTTAGCATTGTGCAATACATGCGAAGAGCATCTCTATAACTCCCAATGACTTCCAACTTGTAAGAAGTCTTCAAGTAGTGAAGGATACATTCGTTCCAATGGAATGAACATAGTTTGTAATGTTATCTTTTTTGGCCTAGTGTTCTCCTCGTACATTGGAGATATCACTATGTCCCAGTGCAAAACTGTTGTATGCGCCCTTAAAATATCAATTAAATTTTTACTCTTTTCCTTTGCTCTCAACTTTGACTATGCATCTTTGTTGTATTCTCAAATCTTACTTACAATTTTGGCTAGCACTATCAATTTCAATAGGAAAAACATGCAAAATTTTTCCATTTCTTATTGCAGACTTTACTTCTGATGCCTTTGTATGGTCTATGTGGTGTGAAGTTTCTAAGGGCTAGTATTTGTGATGTTGATTTCTCAATTATCAATCCATTCATAATTTTGATGTAGGATAATTTTAAAAATACCAAATTATATTGGAATGCAACGAAACTTCACACACGCACTCATTAGGTGGCCAAGAGACATTTTTTTGGGGAAAAGAAATGCATGCAAACCCCTATCCAAAGTCTGGTGTCTAGAGCCACTTTCCTACCAAACTTTAAATGAGGGGTCTGTAGCCTTTTTTTTTCCAAAAAGAAAAAAATTGGGCTCTTGGCCAACCAATGAGTGTGCATGTGAAGTTTTGTCACATTCCGATAAAAGGTTATGGATTTACAATCACACGATGTCCACAATGCGTATGAAGATGTATTAGCCCAGTTTTGGGGTTTAAATAGGTTAAAAGTTCATTCTTCTTCTCATTTTCACATCTTGCATTCTTTGCTTCCTCCATTCTCACACCCCCATCCTCTATCTCTTCTCCACCTTGCCCTTCTTGAGCTTGCGTGAGCAAGCATGTCACCGTTTTTGCCCACGGGAAGGCCTTACGCCAAGGCCTGTCACCTAGAGCACAAGATGGGGCCTCCTCTGGTGCAGTAGCGAGTGCTGTCCATAGAGCACAATGACCACTAGAGAAGAATGGAAGATGAAAATCGGGCACTATCACCCTTCACGAGATAAGGAGGATCTAGCGCGGATACGAGCTTCTCATCCCAAAAAGATCTTTTCATAAGGTTGTTCGGGAAGTTGTGCAGGGCTAGGAAGATTTTTGGTGTGAGTGTGCGATGACCCACCACGATGGCAAAAAAGTGGATTGCTGTAGCTATGGAGACCCTCAAACAACTGTAGAGGGGTTTCTCATCGACTTGTTTGATGATACACAGCTAGCAGGCATCCATGCAAAGCGCATCACAATCACAGATAAAGACATGAACTTTATCGTTCGGCTGCTTCGACATAGCAAGGGAACTCCTCCATAGGTTATGAGATTAACGATGCAAGATTTTGTAATGAGTGTTATAGCACCATAGCATCTTGGAATGCCAAAATATTTTTAATACTCTGCCACATTGGAACACACACACACACACACACACACACACACACACACACACACACACACACACACACACACACACATACATATATCTCATCTGATGTGTACTGAATTCAATTAATTGAGTAAATTTTTTTTTTTTTTTTGAAACACACAACTCTTAATTTTTGTTTAACGTACGCACGCATCAAAAGTAGTAATACATATAGATACGAGTTACATTATCGCCTATGCATAATCGCAAGTGCAGTACTATGTGTTGATATAATTAAATTAAATTATGCTAACCTATGTGAATGTATCATTCACATACCACACATTATCGTCACACTTACAAAAATCACATATTTATTTAATAAATATTTATTTATAGGGATACAGTATCTCTGCCATCATTGGATGCACATCCATGTGATCATAATCGATCAGGTCTTCCATAAAATCCCGGACTAGGACGGAAAACAACTATTCTTCCTTTATTTTCAAGTATTACAGCATATCTGATAGAAGTAAGTACTGCATGCCATCCACTTCAATGGGTGTCAAGGAGACGAGGTTGGGTTTGTCAACTTGTGGTTTTTCTGAAGAAGATGACACCATGAGAGCCAACCCTTGCTCTACCACCACCTGATGTTCCTCTTCAACATTTATGAACTCTTGAATTGGCTCTTCTCCTGTGTCTAGGTGATAGCAACAACCTGTGAAATTGTATCTTCATCTCTCTCCTCCTCTAGGGGTGTATCCAATGCAAGGAGGTAAATTGCCAATGCACAATCACACTCCATGAGATCCAAAGGTGATGTACCTGTGGTGCACTACCCATGGGAATAATGCATACTCTGTGCAAAGAATCCATGTGGGACAGACACCTATTCACCACTTTTTGGTGATTCTTTCTTGCTTAAAATACCATGAGTTGTTTCAAAGGCACCCAAATCATGTCAAATCACTCGATGAAGTATGTGCAAGTAGCAATGGTGCTCACAAAGTCTTCCAAAACCTGAAGGGGAGGATCCAGCAATGAGAGCACGCTTTCAAGGTTGAAGTTCTTAGAGAAAACTTGAAATATCTCATCACCTTGGCTGGCAAAGATAGTCTCGTGGATCCACTCGTTAAAGTGTGCCTGAGCATCCATTGTAGTAGATAGGAGGGATGTGGTGGATGTAAAGAGATGAAGAGAGAAAGTGTGAAATGAAATAATGGAACAAGAACTAAACTAGTTCTACTTTAAAAAGCATAAGAGGGATGCTCACATATGATATTAAGTTATGGTTTTACTTAATGTCTTTGTAAAGTTCACATGCATATATAAATGTGTCGATGTGAAAAGTGTATAGCCAATGTATGGTTTTGCATAAATACCATAATTTTTAAATATTGCAAGTTTGTAAGTAACAATATTCCATTGGTCAAAAAAATCTACAAATTTACCAATGTTGGATATTACAACCTTTGGTGTTGGTATTTTTAGGGAGACGCTACAATTTCTAAAATATATGGAGCCACACACTTTCCAGTGGTAATAATATCCTCAGGTCAATTTCAAATTTCCCTACCATATAGTTTAAAATAGAAGCTAGTAGGTGGATTCTGCATTAACATTGTAATTTCCTAGTGCATTATACTCAAGGGCTAATCATCCTCCATTTGCAACACTTAGGGCTCATGGCCCTAACAAATGATAGTAACATTCACATGTGTCTTGATCAAGGCACAATCATTCACCCTTGAGCATCCTCCATCTACGATACTTGAACACTAGGCATAAAGTTTGTTGTCATGTGACAAGGTACTTGTAATTGGAAAGGAAAGTTAGCTCATCTATCCCAAAGTAAGATAATAGTCAACTAAGAGAGAAAAAATTTACCTGAAATCCATGTCCCTTTTTGTGACTCAAGATTCCACTGTGTCAGGACTGTGAGACATTTTTTATGTCCAAGTTTTTCCTAGAATCCTTGTTACATAATCCTCCAATGCTCTGTTTATGATGTATGTGCTTTTGGTACATCTCAAACCCTTACATTCCTTGAATATATGTGCAAAAATTGCAATTGGTATGAACCAACTTAGATGTACATTCTTTGAGCCAATGCTTGGCTCCATAAGGTTGTCTGTTAGGAGGAGGAGGAGGAGGAGGAGGAGGAGGAGGAGGAGGAGGAGGAGGAGGAGGAGGAGGAGGAGGAGGAGGAGGAGGAGGAGGAGGAGGAGGAGGAGGAGAAGAAGAAGAAGAAGAAGAAGAAGAAGAAGAAGAAGAAGGAGAGGAGATGGAAGAAGAAGAAGGAGAAGAAAGAGAGAGGTAGAGGTCGGGGAGAGAGAAGAAGAAGAAGAGAGAGGAAAAGAAAGAGAGAGAGGAGAAGGGAAGGGGGGAAACCGTCGCGTGGGGGGGGTGGGAGTATTTTGATTTGTATTTTTTTTAAAAAAAGAATTAAATAAATAAATATAAAAATAAAAAACCCCTCGTCCCGCGCTTATGCATAGGGCGAGGTAAAAACATTTACAGTGGCAGGAAGCAACGAGGGCCACGACAGTGACAGGGAAGGCGTGAACACCACAGGAGCGTCGCGAGGCATGCAATAGCAAAAACACGCGCGTTCACGTGCAAGGTGAGGCGCGTGGGGAGCGCAACAAAACAAAGAAAATTGGAAACATGCAAACCGTACATTGGAACGAAATTTTGTAAAAAGGAAAATTGGGTCGGACGATGAGGGGAAGACAGCAGAAAAGGGCAATGGGGTGTCCGAGAACAATTCAGGGCATTCACATGGGAAAAACACAAAAATCAGGCCCGAAAATGCATAGGACAATTAATATCAAAAATCCGTTCGCCAAAATGAAACGCAAGAAAAAGGAACAATGTGGAAAAAGTCATGCCGGATAGGCTCATTATGTCAGAACACAGTTTCGATAGATATAAGACCCGTTCACATGGAAAAAACCAAAAAAAGTAACCCCGAAATGGGATGCAAAAATTAATAGAAAAAGATTCGATCACCGCAACAAAGGGCAGTAAAAGGAAAAAATGTCCAGGGGAAGGGGAATTACATGGACGACACATGAAAATGCATATCGAGTGGAATGAGGAGGGGTTCGCATGCGAAAAAGGTGAAATTTTGAACCTGAAAACGCATACGAGAATTAATATAAAAAAATCCGTTCATCGAAATGAAACGTGGAAACAAGGAAAAATGTGTATAAAAATGTGTCAAACAATTCTATCACATCATAACACAATGCCAAGCAAGAGAAATCCCATTCGCATGGAAAAAAACCCAAAAATCGTATCCAAAACAGGATTCAAAAATTAATATTGAATGATCTATGCATCGAAATGGAGGGCAGTAAAAAGAAAAAATGTCAGGACACATAATCTTTAGGGCTGTCACATCAAAGCTCAGTTCGAATGTGATTAGGAGGCGTTCACATGGAAAAAACAAGAAAATGAAGCTCGAAAACACCAAGAAAAATTAATAACAAAAAATCCAGAGGGCAAAACAGGGAGGAGGAAAAATAAGAAATGGACAAGAAGGGTGGCCGGACAAGTCTATCTAGTCAGAATTGAATTTCGAGGAGAATAGGATAGGTTCCTATGGAAAAAGGATAAAAATACGCACAAAAAAGACACGAAACCACACAAAAATTAATTACGGACAAACTGTACAGTGGAATAATAGGCAATTAAAAGGAAAAATAGCCATGAGAAGGCATAGGACATGGTTGGTATACCAGATCACTATTCCGAAGAGATAAGGATGCATTCGCATGGAAATACATCCAATTGTGCGGGAAAAGCTTCAAAAATGAATAACTCAAAAACAGGAAGCTAGAATAGGGGATGTAAAAAACAAAAGTGTATCATTGGAAGGGACGAACATGGCGATAAAGTTGGATCAGGAGTGTGGTGAACGTAGGGGATGCTCACATGAAAAGGGAAAAAATTGTGTAATAAAAGCAACCACAAGGGAAACGGCCTCGACGATAGGGGATACGAGGATAGTTGGGTGGGGAAGGTACCCCATCAAGGCAAAACTAGTATGTGGTAGACACACACGATTGGGTAATGACATATGCAAGGGGTATGCACAACAGACGCGCAAGGACACGTCCCCACACTTAAGACCTTATTGGGCAGGGTTGACTAATCAACAAGGACTTAGGACTTGACAAGAGAGTGGACTTGGACGTCCCCACACTTAAGACATGACCGCCACTGGTAGATAGAACGAGGTATGGTTAGAAAAACTTGGCCCATTTTGTAGATGGTTGAAGGGAATCGTCGTTGTTGATACAAGAAGATTAAAGCTGTCGTCGGGGTAGCAGGAGGGACCAAGGCGCGCCACAGAACACATCCAGCATGGCAGGGACCATGCAACAACACCCAGGGAGGTATCTTTGTCGATAGAGTCTGTCAATTCAAATGTCGACGACGAAGAATAGAACTCTCAGCTCACGGGAGTGCAGGAGGATAATAGAACAGTTGCTCGCCCCATGACACACATCGCTCAATGAATAAGCATGAAATCCCATAACTCACGCTCAGTATAGAATGGAATAAGGAGAAAATGATTGGGAGGGAGTATGCCAGTGTGCACAATTGATGGTGCATTCGTGCATTCCACCCATCTGGCATAGGTGCAAGCAGGAAGACCAGTGAGCCTTGTAGTGCAATGCACAAAACAGGGTGACGTGTCCTGTGATCATGGCAGAGACCTTTCCTATGTGTGCAGAGGGAAATGAAAATGTACGTGACTCCAATTGTCGTAACGTCCCTCAATCTCACCTCTCGGAATTGATTAAGGAGAAACACTAGCTCAACCCACCCTCTTTCTTATGCTCTGTTGGAGAATATAGGAGGGCAGCCCGTTCCTTACATCCATTGATGTAATCCTAACATTCACTTGTGCAGAATTGTCGTATGCCTTGTGCGCATTTGATGGTGCAACTGTGCATCCCACCCTGTGTTGGCATATGGTGCAAGAAGGAAGGCCAAGGAGCCTTATAGTGCAGTGCACAGAAACAGATTGTGCTTTGTGCATTGAGAGGCCCAACTCGTGCATGCAACACTCCATTCACACATCACACCTCTCATTTGACTTAAAGGACTAGTTACTCACCCCACCCTCTATCTCACGCTCATTGATAGATATAGAGGGCAGACCATACTCACATCCCCATCCTATTAGGATGAAAACTCACATCAATTAGGGGATTGTCGATGAAGATCACTTTGTCTATTATTGTCATCAAGGCGATGAAGTTAAGTGTACGTAGGGGAGGCAGCCAACACATCTGGTATTTTGACGATTTGTATAAAAGATCATGTGTTAAAGAGGGTCAGACGGACTGGTGAAGCTGTGGGGACAACACACCAAGGGTGGTGGTTTGAAATTGTATATGAAGAAGTTCTGCTAGTGAGTCAGCTATCCTAAATTGTGGGGTGTTACCACCTTTTCCACAGCCAACTTTCCACCCAAGGGTGTTTACCACATTTTCTTGGAACAAGGCCTGTTATGATAGGGAATTGCTTCCTTTTCTCCCATAGCGGTTTTTTTTTTCTTATTTCCTACTCCTGAGGGTGTTTCCATCTTTTCTCAAAGAATAGGTCGGCATGACGGGGACCTAAGTCCTTTTCTCCCATGATCGATATATCTTTTTTTTTGTTTTTTTTATAAAAAGAGTTGTAAAAATACCATGTGTCAGGACCATCTGCATCACCACTGCTGGATTAGACGAGAGGAGAACAGAGTAAGGATGGGAGGTGTCTGAATCTCATCCAAACATTCCAAATGCACCAAGTGGCGCTGGAGAGACTCATCATCTCGGAAGCGTTCTTTGACTGCCACTCGCAAAGAGGGCAACTCCAGCTCTACAAGGAAGACAGCTTCTATGCCATACACCAACTGGAAAGGGATTTGTCCTGTAGTAGCCTTGTACGACGTTTTGTATGCCCATAGGGCTTGTGTAAGTCGATCATCCCAATTTCAGCAATGTGTGGCAATTGTCCGGGTCAGAATCGAGCAAAGGATGCGATTGGTGTTGAAATATTTGCAATCACACCTACTTTAGTCCCTTTGTGAGGGGCAGTGAGGGCTCAGGACCAGAATCCCATATGCACAGTAGGAGAAAGTACCACCACTCAATTCCTATAAAGCATTATACTTGTACTCTTTTTCTAATGCAAGGATAGTACTCTTTTCTTTCCAGTAAAGTGTCATGTCACTGTTAATACACAAAATTGTGTTTATGAGTCCAAGCCTCAATCTTGGAACCTAATTCACTTGTGTAACAATTTTTCCTTGTTAGGATCAATGTCTTCATGAGTTTCCTTTTCCTCTTTCAACCTCCATAGCTTCCGCATCTTTCATGCTCTAGATCACACATATTTTACATGGTATCAGAGCCCAGTTGGGCATGGCACTGCTCCTCCACCGCTTGAGCTCAGTCAAGCTTAGGACAAGTCTAGGACCTAATCTCCCACTCCTCCACTTGACCTTGTGGCAGTCATAGCCAGTAGTATGCTGCCTGCTCGAAGCTCTCATAACTTCCTCTACTGGCCAAGTCTTACCAAGTTTCCTTCTAGAGAAGTGTTCCCCTGTTACTAATGCTTCTCTACGTTATCTCAGAACTTGACATTTCCCTATCTACAACTTAGCAGTGTCAATTTTCTCAAGTTATGTCCTTTGGCCTCCATAGCTAGGCAGTACACCTAGGCATCTTGGAGCCTATGGATCTCACACTATAGGCCACCATTCATCATGATGTCTTCTAGGAGAATCTTCCCCAACTTCAGGCACAGCTCGACGGCACATCACACCCCAATATTGATGACGATTTGGCTCAACATTGCAAAAAAACATGGTCGCTGCTGCTTGAAATAGGTGCAGTCCTGATCGAGCCATTTTCTCCCTATATGCATAACACAATCTTGCCAAGTCCATAGGGCTTTTAAAGCCTATCAATCAAGCTTCAATCTCATGTAAAATGTTCTTGGAATGATTGAGTATACAATGCACACTATGCAAAAAACCAGGCCTGGGTCAAAAACCCTAATTCAAAAGCCATAGCCAAACCTCACTGAAGCTCAAAAATCTCATCATTTTCTCTCTCTTGCCACTTGGAACAAACCAGTGCCACTCAAATCTATTGTCCCAGCATCAAATCAAGGAGAAGAAGAACCTGGATTAAGATAGAAGAGCAATGACCCTGAAGATTCGAGTTTCAGACAGAGTTTTCACATAGTGTGTTTTTTCACATTGTCATTACTTGTGTCTCTTGACACACTGTAATATGCCCTTCCACTGATAAAATCTAAGAATTCTAAAGTTGTTTGTTGTTGCTCCAGCCATCTAACATGGGCAAAGACTCCAACTGCTCGTTTCAAAGGAGTCGGGTTTCATACTTGGCAGACCTGCATCAAACTCATCTTGATGAAGGTCCTCTGGGCCATTACCACTGGAAAAGAAAAGAAGCCTCGTGATACAGACCTTGCTGTCACTTGTCAAAAGAACAATGATAAGGCTTAGGCCATTATCAAACTGGAGCTAGACGAGAGCTATATCCACCATGTGGATAACTGTGAGACCTCACAGGATACATGGAAGAGACTTGACACTTTGTTCGGTGCACAGTCTAAATCATCAAAGTATGGTCTCTTGATAGAGTTTTTCAGGATTGAAAGGAAGTCCATCACATCACTTGCTACGCATCTAAATTACATGGAAGGACTTCTAACCCAACTTGCAGGAATCAACATTAAAATGGAAGAAGATGTTTGCATCGATGTTCTACTTAAGAGTTTGCCTTCTGAATATAATAATGTATCAACAACTCTAATTAATATGCCAAACCCTGAACTTATTGATGTCCAAGAATCACTATTAGAGGAGGAAAAGAAGCTAAAAACTAAGGAAGAACCAAGTATCTCTAGAGATGAACATGCATTATATGTTGGCAAAAGGTACAAAGGCAAGAAGGATCAACTCTTCTCTAACTTTTGCAAAAGGATCAGAAACACCAAGAAGTTTTGCCATGCTAGAAAGAGGTCCCAAAAGGCCTATCTAGTTGCAGTCAAAGAAGAAGAAGAAAACGGAGCAAAGGAAGAAGAAGAAGAAGACCACGAGGAGAAGGACAAACCTCATCACTCCTTCTATTCAGATAGAATTTTTTAGTTTTGTATTTCCTAGCCCTAATGCCTCAAACATAAACTTGTAAAATCCTCAATTAGCCTTGTACTATAGCCTCTGTACACTTTGTGAGGCCCCTGCTACAGCCTCTAGATGTCCATCATGTTTGTGGTACCCACACTTAGCCTTTTTCTGCGACAGCCTCTGGTGTTTTGCCATGTTTATGGTGTGCCCACACTTTCAGGTGTTGCTTTCACTAAAGCCTCTATACGCTTTGTACTTTTGGTTGTGATTAAGGAGGGGTGTTAAAAGTTGGTGCTGTCAAGGTGACAATCTTCTCAATCTTCCCCAGGTCTGTTGCGATCCCTTGTGTAGAGACAATATGGCCTAGAAGAACTCCTAATGAGATGCCAAAGACACATTTGTCAGGGTTGAGAGAGATCCCATACTCTTGGCATCTATCAAAACATTGCTCTAGGTGTCCCCAATGCTCACAGATTAGGCTATAGACACAGAAGTCATCCAGATACACCTCAATGAAATCATGTAAATGGTTCTGGAAGGCAGCCATCATTACTCGTTGGAAGGTAGCATGAATATTATAGAGCCCAAATGGCATCACTCTGTAAGCATAGGTTCCCCATTCTGTTGTGAAGGTTGTTTTGGATTGATCCTCTTCTACGATTTGGACTTGGTTGTTCCCCCTAAATCCATCCAAGAGGGAATACAACTCATGACCTGCCACTGTATCCAATAGTTGGTCTGTGAAGGGGATAGGAAAGTGATCTTTCTTCGTCTTTGAGTTTAGCTTTTGAAAGTCCACACATATTCAAAGTTTTCCATTTTTCTTGGGTACGACCACAATGGGTGAAATCCATTCACTGTTAGCCACCACAGAATAAATAAACTCAACTTCTAGAAGCTTCAATAATTCGATCTTCACCAGAGCAGAATAATTGGGATTCATACACCTCTGTCTCTGCCTCACTGATTTGGCATCAGGCTCTAGATTGATGTGGTGTTGGCATACTGTGGGATCAATCCCCTTTCGATCTTTATACAACCAAGAAAACACATTTAAGTTCTCCTTCAGTAGATCTCGCAGAACCAGTAGTTCTTCTTTTGGAAGATTTAGACCCACTTTCAGGTGATGTTCAGTAACTCAGCATCTAGGAACCTCAATTGCCTTTCACCTTCCACTTCACAGATAAAAGTCCCACAGATTGCTTCTGGATAGAGGTCTGACTCCTTCAAGGGAGTGGTCTCATCTTCTGATGTTCCACTAGAACCAATGTCCTCCTTCTGAACAATTTTCTCATTTGTCTGGTGAGATTGCTGGAAGGGTATCAGAGCTTTGTTTGTTTCAGTCTGAGTGGTGATTTATTTTGGACTTAGGGATTCATCTTCAGAAGATGCATCCAAGAATGTCACATAGCATGGACCTTCTATAAGTCGTGGCTCTGATGGATCTGGCTTCTGTTGATAAGGGGCATCATCATCATCTTTTCTCCAGAATGAATGGTCAGGGCGAGAGGAGCCACTGGTGAACTTAATTTTTATAGCTTTGATCCATTTTTAATACAGATTCTACATACTTTGTGGTCCATTGGTCAACCCAACTGGAACCATGGTCATTCCATCCTGTTGAGATAACAAGCTCAACACATGTGGATATTAATGATGGACCGCCTGGTTAGATGGGTCCACACGACTACACTTAGCACGTCGGTGGTCATTATGACTCTCACATGGCCACTGACTCATTACTTATTATATTCAGGTTGTTACACCTATTTACAACTGGCATAGTTATAGCGCCAGTCGACTAATGTAGTCGGTTATGCATTGGTTGACTTAGTAGGCCACTTTCCTTTATGTTGTATCTTATCTATACTTTGTGTACATTGTAAAGTATGTGGAAGAAGAAGAAGAAACTAGTAAGAAAACGTTTTGGCCTCCATCTCTCTTCTTGTCTCTTGAGTGAGCTTCTCCTTGTGCATGCAACATATGTTGAATACTGTTACAGGAAAGGGAACACATGATGATGTTTGGTATGTTGATTCAGGTGCATCCAATCATATGACCAGCCATGCAAAATGGTTTGGAGAGATGCAGGATTTGCAAAATATAGGTTATGTGCAGACGGGTGATGATTCGGGTGATGATTCATGTCACCTAATTTCACACATTGAAAAAGTTTCCTTGTTCTTGCATGATATTAAGACAAAGAGTCTTTTAGATATATTACATGTGCCATCTATTACAAAGAAGTTGGTGTTAATCGGTCAGATGGTAGAGCAAGGGCTGCAAGTCAGATTTAATGCAAAGGGCTGCTTTGTAGAAGACTTCAATGACAAGTGCAGGTTGGTTGCAAAGGAAAGTAGAGTTGGATGTATGTTTACTTTGGATGCTGGAATTCCTACTATGAATGCTGCTATGTATGCTAAAGGAAAAGGTGTTGTTGTAGATATTGAAATTTGACACAAACGCATTGGACATGCAAATGTACAAAGGCTGAAATTAATGCAGTCCAAAGGGTTGGTTACAGGTTTGCCTACATTTAGAGTTGCAAAATTTCATAAGGTATGCGAAGCATGTCAGTTTGGTAAGCAGGCAAGACAACCCTTTCCACATGACAGAGATGTAAGCAGAAATATCCTTGATGTTGTGCATACATATATTTGGGGGCCTACACAAAATGTATCTCTTGGAAGTAGTTCATACTTTGTCACATTCATTGATGATTGTTCTAGAAAGCTGTGGGTATATTTTATGAAGGAAAAGAGTGAAGCGTTTGAGTACTTTAGAACTTTCAAGGCTGCACTTGAAAGAGAAACAGGCTTGGAAGTAAAGTGCCTGAGGTCAGATGGAGGGGGAGAGTACCTTTCGAATGAGTTCAATGATTTTCTGAGGTCTCATGGGATAAAGAGACAGTTCACATACAGGTATACCCCACAGCAAAATGGGGTTGCAGAAATGAAAAATAGGCATATTGCAGAAGTTGCACGCGCCTTGATGGGTGAAAAGAATATGCCTAAGAATTTTTGGTCTGAGGCTATTCATACTGCTATTTATATTATGAACAGAACTCCCACAACTGCAGTTCATGGGATGACTCCGGAAGAATGCTTTACTGGCAAGAAGCCTGATGTATTGCACTTGAAGGTATTTGGCTGTGTTGCATATGTTCATGTGCCAGATGAGCTACGGAAGAAGCTTGATCCAAAGGTAGAAAAATGTGTCTTTATTGGATACTCTTTAGAGCAAGAAGGGTATCATTGTTATAACCCTGTCACATGTAAGTTCAGAGTGAGCAGGGATGTCATCTTTGATGAAATGAGTAGTTGGTATGCATCTAGTGGTGATGCATTGGATGATGATGATGATCATGACACTCATGTGCAGGCTGAAAAGCAAGGATCACGGACTCTTAGTGGACTAGAGACATCATTTGGTAGTCCTTGGTCTGGGAGACTAAGGAGTAGCTCTGCATCTTTAGGTGCATCTAGTAGCACTATAGGTAAAGACAAAGGAAATAATAAAGTGTCAGATGGCATTGATGTAGTTCTTGATGGAGACTCCAGTGGCTCAGAGAGCTTGGATGATGAGCTTGGCATTCCTTCTATCAGGACACCAGGTGTATAGAGAGCTCATAGTAATGTAAAGGCTCCATTGAGTGATCCGGTGGTACGCAGATCTAGCAGGGTCAGATACCCTATTAAAAGATTTGGTTTTGAAGGTTATGCAGCTCACCATTATGCTTATATGGTGAAACTAGTTGAGGATGTTGAGCCCACTTGTTTTGAGGATGCTATTGGTCATACTCATTGGGATGCAGCAATGGATGAAGAGATGGCTGCATTAGAGGCCAATAAGACTTGGGATCTAGTATCATTGTCAAAGGGTAAGAAAGCTATTGGATGTAAGTGGGTTTATAAGATTAAGCACAATGCAAATGGTTCTATTAGTAGGTACAAAGCTAGGCTGGTTGCAAAAGGCTATGCCCAAACATATGGCATAGATTATGATGAAACCTTCAGTCCAGTTGCTAGGATGGCAAACTGTCAGATGTGTGATTGCTTTGGCAGCAGCCAAAGGTTGGAGGTTGCAGCAAATGGATGTGAAGAATGCCTTCTTGCATGGTGATTTGCAGGAAGAAGTGTATATGGATCAGCCAGCAGGTTATGAAGATTTAGAGCATCCCACGTATGTGTGCAGGTTGAAGAAGGTTCTCTATGGGCTCAAGCAAGCACCTAGAGCATGGTCTACAAGATCAGAGAGTATCTTGTCAATATTGGCTTTTATGTTTATGATGTTGATCACTCACTTTATGTGAGAAAGGGAGATGCAGGTTTGGTCATCATAGTCATCTATGTGGATGACTTGATTATTACAGGTGATAGTGATAGTGGGATTGTTGAAGTCAAGGACTTTTTGAAGAAGAAGTTTGAGATGAAGGATTTAGGTGAGCTAAGGTACTTCCTTGGCATTGAGGTGATCAGATGTGATGATGGTATATGGCTGTCCCAAAGACAGTAGGGCTTGGATATGTTGTCTAAGTATGGTATGATAGCATGCAAACCACTTTCAGTCTCATTGGAGCAGAATGTAAAGTTGAGTGCTGATGTTGGGGATGAGATAGAAGACCCTACTATGTTCAGGAGGATAGTGGGGAGTTTGATCTACATGACCATTACAAGGCCAGACTTGAGCTATGCTGTTGGTCTTGTGAGTTAGTTTATGCAAGTACCTAGAAAGCAACATTTGGATGCAGTCAGATGCATATTGAGATATGTGAAGTCCACATTACATTATGGAATTTTCTATGAGGCAGGTACAGATGTACATGTGTTTGGATACACAGATGCAGATTGGGTTGGTAGTATGTCTGATAGAAGATCTACCAGCGGATACATGTTCTCTCTTGGTAGTACAGCAGTTGCTTGGAGCAGCAAAAAGCAATCTACAGTTTCTTTGTCGAGTATAGAGGCTGAGTATAGAGGTGCTGCTGTTGCAGCATGTGAGGTAGTATGGCTACAAAAGTTATTGGCTGATTTAGATGTGCAGGTGGAAGGTCCAGTTATCATTTATTGTGACAACATGAGCAGTATACAGTTGGCAAGGAACCCTATGTTCCATGCCAGGACAAAACATATTGAGGTACACTACCACTTTGTGAGAGAGAAGGTACTAGCAGGTGAGATTGACTTGGTGTATGTCAGCACATAGGATCAGATAGCTGACATCTTCATGAAGGCATTGGGTACAGAGAAGCTTCAAAAGTTTCGAAGCTTACTTGGAGTTGCAGAGATGCAGTTGAGCTTGAGGGGGAGTGTTGAGATGACAAGCTCAACATATGCGGACATTAATGATGGACTGCCTGGTTAGATGGGCCCACATGTCTACACTTAGCACGTTAGTGGTCATTATGACTCTCACATGGCCACTAACTCATTACTTATTATATTCAGGTTGTCACACCTATTTACAGTTGGCATAGTAATAGCGCCAATCAACTAGTGTAGTCGATTATTCATTGTTTGACTTAGTAGGCCACTTTCCTTTATTTTCAATCTTATCTATACTTTGTGTACATTGTAAAGTGTGTGGAAGAAGAAGAGGAAACCAACAAGAAAACATTTTGGCCTCCATCTTTCTTCTTGTCTCTTGAGTGAGCTTCTCCTTGTGCATTCTGTGTGTGTTCGGCGCAGCATCTTGAGCAAGTCCCCCCACCACGCGATTCTTGACACATCCAATACTCGGAGATCCTTGGCCTCTGAGGTTTCTATAGGGACATCAACAACATTTTCCGCTATCAAAGGAAATTCTTCAATTGCACTTTCATAACCTGCTTCTTTTTCTTCCTCATCATTTTCATCCTCTTCCTTTGGAGGCTCTGTCATTGTTTCTGTAGAGGCTCTATAGGAGAAGAATAGGTCCTCCATCTCTATGTTTGCTTCTGCTTCTGCCTCTGTCTTTGGCTCTGTCTCTACTTCTAACTCGGTTTCTGACTTTGCAACTGCCATATAACAGGGAGAACAGTACATCCATGCTTCTATTTTGCTGTCAGAGGTGATTTTTGAAGTCAATTCGAGTTGAGGAAGGAGGTATTCTCCCATGGAGAAAGAATTTACTTCTCTCGGTAGTTGGCTTACAGTGCCCACTGTTAGGGACTGTGCCTCTGTTTTCTTGGGAAAGATCTATTTGATAGGCTCTTCGTCTCCTGATGTACCATCTGCTACTTCATTGGAGGAGTCTATTATGACTTTGATGGATGTGGATCCATTGCCTTTTTGCAATCCATACAATTTCAACATCACTTTATTGGGTCCTCTACCTAGGGTTAGGGTTCCTTTGAACCAGTCCGTCCTTGCTCTTGCTTCGAAAAGCCAAGGTCTTCCCAACAACAGAGGGTACGAGGTTCCATAAGAATTTGGTTTGACCACCAAATATGTCAGCCAATAGTCTCTTCTTGCAAGGGTTGTTTCTACGTATGGGAGGATGCCTAACTATTTAATTTTGCTTTGGTCTGCCAATCTGATAAGCCAGTGTGTAGGTTGAATTCCTTGCAAACCTAGATCCTTCATTGTCACATCCGTCATTATGTTTATTGATGAGCCTCCATCAATCAATGCATCTGAAATAAAGCATCCTTCTATCCATACACTAATCTCTGGGGTTCCAGGATCTAGGAAGGCATTAGCCACATCCACTTCCTTCACAGGTTTTGAGGCTCTGTTGGACTTTGTTGTTGTTGGGGGAGCAATCCTTAGGCCGCGTCTTCTTGTCAAAATGCTTTTGAATCTTTTTCGGCAACTGGGAGACATCATCAGCAACTATTGGAAGGTTAAGTTTAGTTTAAAGGTATCTAGGTCTTTGACCAAATCATACTCTTTGATAGGATCCACAGGCTTTTCTAATCGACTGGGAAATGGGGCCACGCCCACTTTTATCTTCCCTTTTTATCCTAGGACTGGTAGCATCTGTGCTTCTTCTTCATGAGGAGGGACTTCTGCATCCTCTATTTTATGGACCTCTGGTCCTATCTTTGCTTTTGTCTCTGTAGCTCTCTGGGACTGTGTAGTGCTCTATACTTTCTTACTCTGCATTGCATTGTTATACTTTTCTCGAGGAAGGTTGAATTTCACAATCTCTGCAGAAGGAGTGTTCTCTTTTGGAACTACGGGTTCTCCTTTCTTTGCTTGAGTTATTACGGCTACTTCCGATTTCACCAAATTGAAAGCAAGTTCTTGGGTCTTGTGTTGGGTATCAAAAGTAGATTTCACAGGGGTTGGACTTGGACAATCTTTTGCAGTCTGGCCTTCTGCTCTACATCGGCTATATAAGGGCTTGTAATCCACAAATCTTCTAGGGTTTGGACAATTCGGTGAGATATGACCCTTTTCTCCACACCTGTAACATTCCACCTCTGATCTCTAACCAAACCATTGCCAGTAAACTGTCATCCTTTGTAACTTTGAGAGGGAAACCTCCTTGGACTGAAATTAGGACCAAACTCCCTAGGCTTTGATCCAATGTCCTGGATTGTCATTTTGGATTGTAGCAAGTTGAATCTTGTGTTTTCATATTTCTGTCTTCATTCATGCATCTCTTTCAGAGAGCAAGTATCCTCTGTATGGTTCTTCCTCAAATAGTATAAACAGAAGGCTCCAGGAATGGTTGGTTTTTGGGTACATTCAATGGCTAAAAGTCCCCTTGATGGCACTTTCCGCACCATGTATTTGAACGCATCACATCTCTCCCTCCTCCTACAGGAGTGGATATATTAGCGGCATTCACCTTCAGCAACTGTAGCTATTCTGTAATCACATCCATAAGCTCTTTCTTGATACCTACCACTAAATTGGACAATTAGCCCTTTAAAATTTCACCTCCTCGAGTACTTGTAGTAGGTGCTACTTTCCAACTCTAATGGTGCTACAACTTGCCAAAGCCTCGGTACTTGGACATACTAATTTCCAAGTCTTGCATCTATGGTTTGCCCTTCCAATCCTCCTTTGTGTGATGAGGAGGACTAATGAAAGAAGCCATAAAGTACAGAAACTTGTTATAGAGAGGTCCAATGAAACATTTTTGATGATGTGTTTCTTTTTATCTCTATCTTGTTTTCATTCCTTCATCTCTTCTCTATATTCTCTCTTTTCCTCCCCATTTCTTTTTGTATTGATCCCTATAAATACTTCTCCCTCCCTCCCCTCTGTTCCCCTCCCCTCCCCCCCCCCCCCCCAAACATTCCCAAAAGAATAAGGTCACGAGGAAAAAAAGCCAAAAGCCTTAATTGCTATGGCTTATATAGCCTTAAGGGACTCAATATAAGGAGAATATGAGAATATCAACAATCACTCCATTCATTGGGATTGTTAAAATACTGAGAATGCATGCTATGGAGGATCACTAATGCACAAATAGACAATCATAATGAGGTAGAAGCATTGACAAAGAAGAACAACTAATATTATCCAAGCATAATGCAAGTACAACTGATTGATAATGACTGATTGAATGAGTGTTCGGACGAGTGCCTTTTGTAGGCTTACAATAGGTGGTATTGGTAGGTTGAGAAAAGTGGATAGGGACCATGGTAATCACCAACCATGCATACATGACCTAGTCTAAGGCTTTATTTGTAGTCTATTTCTTTGCCTTTTTTGTTCCAAACAAAGAGGCTTTGGTGGATGTGATTGCACATTTCTCAACACCCCTCCTCAATCACAATCGAAAAAGACACTAAGTATATAGAGGCTGTCGTGAGTAGAACCTAGAACTTTGCTAAGTGTAGACATGGAAGAAACAAAGACAACCATACAAAGCTAGAGGCTGTTACAAGGCCTCACTAAGTGTGTAGAGGCTATAGTGTGCAGAGGTTACATGAGGAGTCTAGGAGCTTATGGTGGGAACATTAGGCAAGTCCACATTTTTAACCTTTTAAAAGATTCTATCAGAAAATGACCTACAAAAGAGGGACTCATGAGCCCTATCCTTTTGTTCTCGGGGTTCTTGTTCTCCTTCTTCTTCAATGTTGACTTCATCTTCTTTGACTATAGCAAGAGATGCTCGTTGAGACCTTTTCTTAGCATAGAAAAATTTCTCAATATGCCCAATTTTCTTACAAAAATCACAAACTACACTCTTCTTCCCTTTCATATAGAGGAGTTGTTGGTCTCCTCTTGGGATACTTGTTTCTCCCTTGTTCTTGATCTTCTTTTCCTCTTCCAAGAGAGAGGCTTTGATGTCCACAAGTTTCGGCTTTGTCATGTTGATTAATGTGGTAGACACATTATCAAACTCAGGTGGAAGACTTTTGAGAAGCACTCCAATGCAAATGTCTTCATCCATCTTCAAGTTGATTCCTGCAAGTTGTCAACAAGCTTTCCTTATAATTCAAATGAGTTGCAAGCGAGGTATTACTTTGCATGTCAAGCCTAAAAAATTAAATTAGTAAACCATATTTTGAGGATTTGGAATAAGCTCCAAATAAGGTTTCTAATCGATCCCATGTCGCATAAGAGGTTTCACAATCATCAACATGATGAATGTAGCTATCATCAAGTTCGAGCTTGATAATAGCTTACGATTGAAAGTGCGCCTTCCCTTGGTTTCTTCTCTTGACCATTTGTGATTGACCACAAGCCTTTCTTCATTAGGATTAGTTTGATCCTAGTTTGCCATGTATAGAATTCAACACCATTGAATCGGGATGTCTGTGAGTCCTTGCCCATTTTGAGATTGCAAGATCAGCAACAGCAATCAGCTCCAAAAAATTCAAATTTGAGTTGAGCACAAGTGTTAAGAAGCACTAGGTGATTAGTATCAAGAGATACTAGGTGATTGTTATGCCCTTGAACTTGGAATCTTTAAGATCTTGCAAATCCAAGTCCGATTCTTCCCCTCCTTCATTTGATGCTGGAGTTGCAACAAAAGAATTGAGAATAGTCTAGTAGAAGTGTTGAATTTGAGTGTGTCAAAGGACACAGGAAGATTAGTGTTAATCGACACTAGTATTAAGAGAAACAATGTAGTTAGCACTTGATGTTGAATCTTCTTATTGCTGATTCGAAGTGGTAACTTAGCTGGGAAATCAGTGTTGTAGTAGATCAGAGGATCAATGACATTATTGAGAAAAAGGAAGTAGGAAAATGAAGAAAAAATTGAGCTTTGAGGTTGATGGCTATGGAGACTTGGAGCTCCAAGAGAGACACTAAGGAAAAGGGGTTTCTACTGCAAGAAAATCTATCTTGTAACATCAACAAGCTTTTATTTCATTCTTTAGAGAACACAACAAGGAAAAGAACAAATCTTCATGCCGCATCATAGTAGATATCTCCCACAGATTTGATAGAATCAACCATAAACTTCAACATCTTCATAGAATCCATCAATAGAATAAGAAACACAAGAGAATACACTACTTGTAAATGGAAATAATCACATATGATTTATCTTCATTGTCTTCATAGTTCTCTCTCTCTATCTCTCATAGAAAGATACATTGTTTTGATAGAATTGCCTATCTCTGACTCTGTCTCTCTCTCTCTCTCTCTCTCAATCAATAGTACATCCACTCCTTACTACAATGCTCAATAATCACTCATAATAGGCCTTCTTAGGTCATGGATGCACCTCCCAAGAGGTATGGGAGGTACGAAAGGGCATCAAAGCCACTACAGTGTCTCTTCATAGCTCACTACTGTCACTTCATTTCAGTCTTTTCTTCAGTCTTTAGGAGTTGCTTGTTATGGAGGATTTTCTTGCAGTAGAAACCCCTCTGTAGCTCACTACTAAGAATGCATGCTATGGAGGATCACTGATGAGCAAAAAGATAATCATAATGAGGAAGAAGCATTGACAAAGAAGAACAAATAATATTATCCAAGCATAATGCAAGTACAATTGATTGATAATGATTGATTGAATGAGTGTGGAGATGAGTGCCTTTTATAGGCTTACAATAGGTGATATTGGTAGGTGGAGAAAAGTGGAAAGGAACCATGGTAATCACCAACCATGGTTTTAATAAACCATGTATACATGACCTAGTCTAAGGCTTTATTTGCAGTCTGTTTCTTTGCCTTGTTTGTTCCAAACAAAGAGGCTTTGGTGGATGTGATTGCAATTTCTCAACAAGGATGGTGTTGATTTAGGGGGATGATCTTGAGGTGCAGTGTAGCTGTCTTACTTTCCTTCTCTCATTTAGACCTAAAGTGGACTCATGGTACAAGTGGAATCAATCTAGTTTTCTCCTTTATCCTTCATTTTAATTGTCTCTCTTGATCAACAATTGTGATGACTTGGAGCTTAAGGAATAATACTATAGAGTATAGTTGAGGTATGGGAGGTTTTGCTATTTGGGAAGATAATGGTCATTTTGCAGTTGTGATGATGATGTTTAGTTAATAGCAACTATTGCTTCTCATAGAGATGGACAACGAAAGTTATAGACGCCTTACAAAGAGTAGAAAAGGGATACTTAATTCATCTCTTCAATTATACACAATTGGATGCTATAGGTGTAGAGCAAGTAACATCACACATTGCCATATGTATACATATTGCAAATGATTATAGGTATATGTGCCATATATGTATTTAAATATGGATTTGGAGTACATTATCACATAGATAATTATGATACATTTATTTAATTGATTTGGATTATATAATTAAATGTACATGTTATAACATGTTTATCTAATCAATTTGGCATACATTATCACATGTAGATGTATCATACATTAAACCATGTAAATATATTACATGTTATTGGGTCAGACAATATTACATATATATGCACTATACATTTATTAACAAATATAAAATGAACCAAAGTGTTTTATTATATTAACAAAAAAATGTACACCATCCATGATATTGGGTCATGAGGAGGGGAGGTGTCGAACTTAGATTTACATTCATTGACATAATGCTTGGGTTTATATAATTCAATATGCTTGTTGATAGATTCAAGGTATGATTGTCTTATACCTTACATGAACGTGGTAAATATTATAGTGAAGTGATTACAGAAAATATTGTAGACATTCAAGGTATCTATTCATAGGAACCTTGAAACATTGGACTATGATCCTTCATTTAGACAAGGCAAAGAGGAAACTAAATTGGCTAATATGTATATTGATGCAAATGCAGATTGAATTTGAAATTGTCACATTGATCATCATGTTTGGACAAGGGTACAAGGGAACAAACATAATATGAATACTCAAGAAGATAGTTGTGTAAAAAGAAATTTTATTGTATTGAATAGAGTCTAATTTGACTCAATACATTGTGTGAATACATGGGTAATATAAATAGTAGTTACATGTGCATGGGCAAATGGTGTGCAAATCCAAATGGATACTTTTGATTGACACGTGAGATTTCTATGACTAAGTACATTGTGTGATATAGATAATATGACACAAGAGTTACATGGATGGCAACCAAATGGGATGCGAATCTAAATAGACACAAGGAACTAACACTTCAGAGGATTTTTGAACCTCAATATACAATACACCTAGTCCATCCTGCATAAAGAAAGTGTTCATCACACTAAAGTAGATCAAGGTTTACGTGCTTCGCACAAAAGCGGAAAAATTTACCTATAAGCTAATTTTTGGAAGAAAATATGAAATCTCTACTCTACCTATGTTGATTGCTATAAGAACATTAGGTTGTAAAGTTATGATCATCAAAATCAAATTAGTCCTATGAATTTGGCAATAGAAATGAGGAAAAGTTTACCTATAAGCTGATTTGTAGAATATAAGTTGGAATTTATTGTGATGGAGGATGAGAGGAGAGAGAGAATGAGCAGAATAAAGAAAAAAAAGGAGAGAGAGACATACTACTAAAAGTGAAAGAAAGACAAGAAGAGGAGAAAGAATGCCTAGAAGAGGAGAGAAAAGTTAGGGAAAGCTATGACAACTAAATAAGATGAAAATGAAGATAAAAGGATATCCATATTAATTGATTATTCAAAAATGAAACCCCATGTATCTTATATACTTAATGGATGTAGTCAATAGTTTTCCCTGTTTTCCTTAGGTATTTATATTTATCCTCCTTTACATTCCTTCCCTATCTAAAATGTTTTTGTTCTTAAAAACCAAAATTGGGACCATTATAAGGTTGGAAGTGTGGATTTACCAAATATTACTCTCTTTCAATATTAAAAGTGGGAAGGATTGGATTGGTGGAAGAGGCTTTTACTATTTTTTTGATATACACATCCATGGAAATGAATTAAGCGGAAATATGGACATTTATCCTTGAGCACTAGACAACTATAAACTATGGACAACATGCTGTCTACTTAGATCTTGTTATAAAGAATCAACCACAACTTTTCATAGGTTTCTTCAAATGAGAAATGCTACATGTCAAAGTGAAGCTTTCTTGGAGTACATTGAGAAATGAATCTATTGCAAAGCTTCATTAGCTTTGACTGGTTTGGCATGACAAGTTTCACTGCCCATAGTAGGTTGCACTATGTTAGTCTCATTTGGTGGTTAAAAGGACAAGGTAAAAAGGGTTCCAAAATAGAACTCCCACAGACAATGGATAGCATGTTATGTACTCAAGCCATATTGGAGAGAATCAACCATAACTTGCCATAGGCTAGTCCAAATGATACGTGTCACATGTCAAAAAAAGGTTGTGTTTGAGTACTTCAAGCTTATGTAAGTTTCACTTGTCTATAAAAAGAATAGAGTAAAAAAATTTTGTCTATAAAAAGAATAGAGTAAATTTTTTTCCAAATAGATGGCTATTTGGGGGTTGCTTGTGTTAAAAAAGGGACCAAATTTAGCTAGTCTTCAAGCAATAATGCCTCTTTTAGATAAGCAAACTATGCTAGGGGAATGTTAATCTAGGTGGACCTTTTCCAAGCCATTCCTTCCCTTGGATCAAATGGATAACCTACATGGTAGGCATCTAGAGTGTAGAAGTCATCCATACAAGCATGGGTCTTTGCACTGCTACCGGGGTCAAAAGGATAATGATGATCCAATACATCCATTGTGTCATAGAAGTGATCCATGGTATCATCCTCAAGCACTGATTGTGGTGCAAGATGCTCAATGACGAGTATGGCAGCATTCATTGGCTCTTCCATAAACTTATCAAGAACTACTATGCTATGTAGGGCTAGAGTAGATGAGGCTAAAATCCCCAACTGCATTACTGTATAAACCCCTAGGTGTTGCATGTCCATGATCCCCATATTCTTGGATACTACTACGCATTTAAACTCAAGATCATTGAACTGAAGAGTCTCCTTCTCATGAAGCTACAATGAGATACTCTCCTCATGGCCTAGAGTAGTCAAAGTGGACTAAGGTTTAGCCACTTCATTTTTCACTTGATCCTCGTCTTCATTAGTAAATTCTAGCACTAATACTAGTTTGTCATTCTTCGCCTTGCATTAGTATTTGTGATTGGAAGATATAGGCTTAGCACATATGTTACACAAGTCTTGAGCATGCATTTCCCTTATTTTATCACTAGTAAGGTATCTTCTATGAGAAGCAGCACACTGCTCACAAGGATACTCATGCTACTCATGTAATCAATAAGTGGCTGATGGTATTGATCACTCCATTGTTGTAGCTAGTCATGGTCATAATATTGTTGATTATATTGATCCCTTCATTGTTGATAGTGATGCTCATCCCCATGCATTTGCATGTTGTTGTCTATGTATATAAGGCTGCCAGAGATGGTTGCTCATGCTATGCATAATAATGATAAGGATACTAATCATATAGCTAGTCATGGTCATAATATTGTTGAATATCCCTTCATTGTTGATAGTGATGCTCATCCCCATGCATTTGCATGTTGTTGCCTATGTATATAAGGCTGCCCAAAGATGGCTGCTCATGCTATGCATAATAATGACGAGGATACTAATCATATTGATAATTGCATTGCTAGTCGTTATGCTACTCCCCATATATATACTCATTTAGAGTTACATGCTATAGCTCATGTACATAATGATGCCCAGATGGATGTCCATGCCCATGGCCATAATGCAGCTCATAAGAATGTGCATAGTCATCAAATGCATGATGTTGCTCATAATATGCCCAATCATCATATGCATGTTGACCATAGGTATGCACATGTTGTTGCTTGTGCTCATCGAACCCATACCAATCATCATGTTGTTCATAATTCCCTTGAGAATGCTCATGCTACTGGTCATAATGATGTTGTTGGATAATACTCATGGTGTTCATACCCAAAACAATTTTCATTAGACCAATGTTCATGCTACTCATCATATGGATTATACCATTTCTCATGGTGGTAACAATCAAGCTGTTGACCATATTGATCCTTCTTGGATCGATTATTGGCAAGTTCCATTTGATCTAGTAGCTAATCCAACCTGGAGATTAGTTGGTTGTGTCTCTCATCCCTATTATCTTCTTGTCTCCATAGAGTAGCATCCGATGCATTCATTTTTTGATGCCAAGTTTGAGTAAAGGAGTTGGAACTAGGAGCCATGACTAGAATAATTTTGATCCCCTATGAATACACGGTCTGCAGACAAGGAGCTAATGGCCATGCTAAGAAAAATGTAACATAATCTTTTGATGCAATCACAATTATCATTTGATTTTCCTCTTAGCACATGCTTGACAATCAACCTTGTCCTATGCATGGTTGTTGTCAAGAATGCATCACTCATTTGAACAAATGGTCTAATTAGCCATACTATGGGTTTCATAATTGAAGGGTAAATTTCAAAGGTACTAACTTTACTACAATCATTTAGTAACAATGTGTACATTTACTATTCCCTAGGTGCTTTCCATGTAGCTATCAAGGGACCAAACGATGTTCATCCATACCTTTAGTGGATTGTGTAAGTTTGTAATGCCTTTTACTATAGGAGAAATATCAAGTACAATACTTAAAAAAAAACTCCAATGATTCTTATGGCCAAATTAGATACAAATACTTGTTGCTAATTTTTACTATAGGAGAAATAGCAAGTACAATACTAAAAAAAACTCCAATGATTCTTATGGCCAAATTAGATACAAATACTTGTTGCTAATTTCTTAAACTTAACTATATTTTAGCATAGGTTGACTAGCAAGGAAAACTATCCACCATTGTAGTTGTTGATTTGCAGTGCATCTTCCTTGGATCAAAGGGTCTTTGAACATAGTGCTATGTTGTCTCAATGAAGGATTGGATATATAGACCTAGAACTAGTCTGCTTGGTTACCCATTGATTATGTACTTTATGGCTTGGTTCAATCTTATTGACTACATGAAAATTAGTCTCTCTTGCTCTTTCATGTACCTACCTAGAATCCTCTACTAGTGTTGGTCCTCTTGAAGGTCTTTAAAATTGGTCTCCCCTAAATGAGAGTGCACCTTTGAGATGACTCAACCTTTTATGGGTGAAGCCAAGGTTGTGTATTTCAACATCAAAGCTTGTGTAAGATTTATCAAGCATGTGTAGGCTATGTGGTACCAAGCATGCTAGAGCTACAACCACAAGGTTATGGAAATAGGGGGTTCTTAGTTTGGTGTAAGTCTTGCCAAAAGCAATATGAACTCTAAAACTTGAGCTACAACCATAAGGCTATGGAAGTAGGGGGTTATTATATTGATGTGATTCTTGCCAAAAGCAATATGAATGCTACAATCTGAGATACTTAATGTCAACTGGGATAATAAACTTTTTAGGGGAAGCTTGGATTTCTACACTCAATGAACAAACTAAGAAACTCTTGAGGCATTTAGCAAATGATTTTTCTAACAATCAAAACCAAGATGATGGCACCAAATTTTATTAGGTTGCATTGAAGAAAAAAGTGTAAGTACCATCAATGACTTTTAATTTGAAGATCTATCTTTGAAAATTCATCAGTATTTTGTGAAAAGGTCCTCAACTTGAGAGATACCTTATCACATGCTGCTATATAATTTTGTATGGATGGTTATGGATATTGAATATATTCTCTATGGAAGTAGGTATTTTAGGCTATCAAAACTCAAAGATTATGGAAAAATAGGAGAAGGTTTAGTAGTAGCATGCTATAGAAAAGCCTATGATTAGTCCATTATTATGAAGTGCTACTATTGCTAGCAAGTGTTGCTCCTATTGTTTACAAATTTTCTCTCCCCCCCTCTTGTTATCTATGTGTGTCTATACTTGTGTCTTGTCCAATATCCTTGAAGATGATTTGCTAGCATTGAGGAGGTGGGTTGTTCTATGAATGATTACCAATGGATGTTGAACTTCCAACCTCCAACAGCAACATATTGGAGAAAAGTGCCTTTGAGACACTCCTAATTTTGGCTTACTAAATTTTTGGTGTTGTGTATGTAGATCTTAATACTCAATACCATCTTTACCACAACATAATCAAGCTTCAAAGCTTTGCATTAAGCTAGCATGCTCTTGGTTCACTTGAGATAGAAAACTTGATATCAAATCTCCTTGTTCTTGGCACCACTAACTTGAAGTATTGTTGTAGGCCACAAGATGCTTTTGCCTTAAATTTTGGCTTGTTATCACTCTTTTTGTGATGATAAATTGTCTCAATTGACACAAACTTGAATCCTTTCTATAATATTTAGCATTCAAGATATCCAAAATAGCACCCAATGCATAGACCCCTGCTATAAACTAGTTGTGGAAAACATGGACAAATAGGATAATCTTCTTGAAGAAAATGTTGCTTGGAGTTATGCTAAGTAATGCTTAAGAAAGCACGCTTCCTAATCTTCAAAAAAACCATGTTGTAGCCATATTATTTCTATTGTGTATGTTTTCCTTGAGCAAGAGAGAGAATGCTAAGAAGAGGCTAGAGAAAGTAGGGAAAGCCATTAAAACTGAAGGAGAAGAAGATGAAGATGAAAGGGTATCTATATTAGTAGGCTGATGATCCAAAAATGAGATCCCATACATCTTATATGCCTAGCCAATGTAGCTTTTTAAGGTATTTTTTCCCATTTCCCATGGGTGTTTAATTTTTCCTTCTTTACATCTATACTCATCCTATGTTGATTGTTGCAATGATTGATTCTAAAGTTATGATAATCAAAACCAATTGAAAATGATAGATTAAAAATGGAAACATTAATCCCTATTAGCACAAGGATCAAATTTAACTATAGAATTGGTACCATTGTGATACAAGGGAGAGAAGTTTGGTCTTATTATAGATAATAGTAAAACCCATCAAAAGGAGAGATCCTCTTTAAGGTGGGTAGTATCTTCCTTATGACATTCTATGCCACCTACACATTGAAAAGTCAAATAAATTCTATGCCATTAGCACATTGAAAAGTAAAAAACATATGTATAGAAATATCTATATGATAAAAGACACATGCTCTTGATCTTTGCAACAACAAGGCAAAAGCAAAAGTTAGAACCCGTATCAAACCCTTCTATAAAAATAGTAGAAAAGAAAAAACACACATATACACACAGATGTGCACCTATGCAATCTTTCCTGAATTGATATTTACAAGAGCACAATAACAAGAGTTATAATTGACATGAAGCTCTAATAAAAAAACACTAGAAAAAGGAAAACATACATACACGCAAAGATGAGCACATATGCAATCTTTGCCAAAATAGTCTCTACAAGAAGACAATAGTAAGGGATGAAACCAACATCAAGCTCTACTAACAAAAAGTAAAAATGAGAAATATGAGTGAGAGAGAGAGAGAGAGAGAGAGAGAGAGAGAGAGAGAGAGAGAGAGAGAGAGAGAGAGAGAGAGAGAGAGAGAGAGAGAGAGAGAGAGAGAGAGAGAGAGAGAGAGAGAGAGAGAGAGAGAGAGAGAGAGAGAGAGAGAGAGAGAGAGATGAGCAGCTATGTCTCTTGCCCAAAATGATCTCTATAGGAAGACAATAGCATGAGTTAGAACAAACATCAAATCCTATTAAACAACAACAAAAAAGAGAAAATGCACAGAAATATGCACACCTATATTTTTCTATAAAATTTATAGTTGCAAGGAAAAGAAATTGCAGATGAAAGTGGAGTGATCAAAACATTGAGTATTCTCACTATAGGGTTCCAATAGGCAATGAAATTAACACTGATATAGACAAGAAAGGAAAAGGATTTTGATACTCAACTTTTGGATCAAGTTGATTTCATGATAGGGAAAAAAATGAAAAAAAAAACAAAAGGGGGAGGGGGGGGGGGGGGGAGTATGAGGGATAGAAGTACCTATCCAAGATTTGTAGAGAGAAGAGTTACCCTCCATGGATATCAATATCCTACCTTCCTATCAAATAATCCAAAAAACATATCCATTAAACTACAATGTTTATAAGTGACAAAATTTTAGTCCATTTTTTCCTAATGTCAATATCATTAACTCTCTTTGAGATGGATCTTGGCTACATGACCAAGAATCAGACTCAAAGAGAGTCACACTTAGTTTGGCATATAGCTAAACTCAAACTCCCTTCTAGCTTGGCCTCATGACCAAGCTCAACAAAACTCCATCTAAGATTGGCCTTGACCTCAAAAGTGAATCTTGTTGAGTTTGGCCACATGGCCAAGCTCAAATTATAATGTTTCCATTATTAAGTCCATCTCAAAAGTGGGTTTTGTTGAGCTCAGCTACGTGGACAAGCTCAAATTATAATGTCTCCATTACTCAATCCACTTCAATAAACAATGTGCATATACAATTCACTTCTATAAGAAGAACATGCAATTTAAAAATAAGTCAATTAATGTGCAAAAATTGTCATAAGTGATCCCATTAATGAAATGCAAATACTTTTCACATTTCATAATTACACATTGTTAAATAAAAACATGATAAAAACTAACCCATAATTTCAAAATATAAAAAAAGCTACACAATTTAAATCAAGTAACTTAACGTTAAAGATAATAAAAATTAATAATGTATACATATTTGTCTCAAAAAAGTGCATTTTGAAAACAAATCAATTAATGTGCAAAAAATGTTGGATAAGTGATCTTGTTAATGAAATGTAAATACTTGTTACATTTGCATATTTATGCACTATATTTAGTAAAAACTAACCCATATTAATAAAATACAAAAAATTTACACAATTTGAATCAATCTATTTAATATTAAAGATAAGAAAAAGTAATATGTAGAGGTATTCCTCTCAAAAAACTAGTTACTCTATACTTTTAGAACATCTTACTTCAATATTGAGAGTGCATTAGATCTTACGTACAAGATATCACAGGCATGCTTTTGGGTTGATTAAAAAATGGGAGAAAGAAAAAAAAATGCAGTGGAAAAAGGAAAATTTGAATTAGCTTTTGTGCAAAAATACTAAGGCCAGAAAGAAAAATATACTTTTGGAAGAAGGCATGCTCAATTGTGCATATTTTGAAAATAGAGTTAAAAAGAAAAACAAGTGGTAGAGAAAAGCATATTAGGCTCTTCTATTCCTAACATTTATATAAACCTTCTATCTTGGGTAAGAAACCATGGATTCTCATCTTTGCGATTTAGGTCAAACCCCTAAAGTATCTTGATCTTCTCTTCACAAGGATTTTAATCATGTTCTCCATACGAAGCTTCATGCTTTGTACTGCACATAATCTCCCAAGTATTCTAATATGATGTTGCCTATTTGTTGCCCTCGTTCTTTCTTTCCTTTATAAACAACAAATGTTATATATTTTTGAGTCTGTTCACAATTTTCCTACCATCTTCCCACTCACTCAAGCTCTTATTTTTGTGTATTAAGCCCTGAAGCTCATCAAAAGCCCCAAACAACATCAGAATGATCTAGAAAAATTCATGGACACTGACGTTGTAGCCCTGCTCTACCCCAAAGCAATAGCAAATCCATATTTTAAGGATGGTTCATGCGTGTTTGTGAAGTTAGTGTCCCAAAGATAATCTATATGTTCTTTAAGAGATTATTCTTAGAAAATTTTAATTTTCTTAATCATATTTATGTGGTTGATCACATGCACTTCATGGAAAATCAAAATTAAAACCAAGACCATAAAAAAAGGCCATAGGATTGTACTTTTTTGATTCATAAAATTTTGCATTAGTGTAAATACTTGAAAAGAAGATAGAAAATAATAAAACCAACCTATAATTCTTATTTTCTTTTATGGAATGAATATTGAAACTCAAAAAAGAAAAGTTCTGATGTATAGAATGTATAAAATTGTACAAAGAGCATTCTTTTATGTTACGGTTGCTTTTGGATATGAATATGTGGTGAAATATATTATCTTAAGGTTCCCTTTGTGTAACAACTAGAAGGAATTATAAATTCTAGTAATTTAGGATGTTGAAAATTCCAACCCAATGCTCCTTAGAATTCTTTGGAATACTAGACAAGTCACCTATGGATGGAAATCCTATGCTCATACACGAGGTAGGTTTTTTTTGTTTTGGATAACTTGAGTGCCTAAGAAAGAAAAGTGTTGAGTGCTAAGTATCCCTATTATGCAGAATGGCTCTAGAAGCTCAAAGAAGCTTAGCAATGCTTTGAGTCAATGTATTCCATGTTGTTCACAAAAGGAGTACAATCACATATAGCCCAACCTTGCAAGGTGGAAAGGTCCTATCCTAGGCAAACACTTGTCTTCTTTGTGAAGAGATAGATTTTGTACCATTCTTTGTAAAGTGATGGTTCTGTATATATTTTATGAAATAGAGTATTGTATGCTTAAGCATTTGGTATGTGCTAAAGGTTGTGTTAATGAATCTTGTTTGACAAGATAATAAAAGAAAGCTATTTTTATGTGTGACAATAGAGTGGTAACATGTTCTACTAATTAGATGAATAAAACAAACACCGTTAAGAGAAGTGGGAGGCCTTGGTTCGGATGACCAATTACCTATGGTTGGGTGGATGCTATAAAATGCGTAGCTTTCCGAACACTAGATATAGCTATTTAGTACATGTCACTCCACTTTTCATAAGATAGTTACCATGGTTAATATTTTTCTAGGAGGCCAAAGCTAAGATTTTACCTCTCTCTCAAAAGTATTGACAAGTGAGACGGATTAATCATGTAATAATTTCGATTTCTAAATGAACGCATTCTTCATACGAACCTCCTCTTAGGAGGCTAAAAGAATAAAATAATGGCAAATTTTATTATTATTATTCCCCTTTTCCCCCCAGCTGACTGTCGTGCTGGAGGGGAGGGGAATAGCATGAGTGAATAAGCTCCTTGTTGGAGCTTGCAGGGGGGTGAACCCCATGCATAATGAACGTGGGGGAGGGGGGATCCCCTCCCCTCCCCTATATAGCCTCTGCCATGGGAGAGAGAAAAAAAAATCGTCACGCTACGGCTGGGGAACTGCAGCCATGAAGGGGCCCTGAGGTTGCTGACATTGCCGCCGAGAGTGGAGGGAGGAGCCGTCAGACTGGGAACGTTGCCATAGAGGAGGAGAAGGCTGTAACGTCGCCAGTTGAGGGGAGTCGAGAGGAGAGCTGCCAGCAGCTACAACAGCGCCCGAAGCCACCATCTCCGCCCTGGCCGCCAGTTGCCACCCATAAGCAAACTTTTATCCCCTCCACATGGTTCTCCACGATTAGCAGAAGCTTCTGGAAGCTTCTTGAAGCTTCTAAGGGGGCTTCCTAAGCCCCCTTTCATATTATACCCCCCATTTCTTCCTTGTGGGCTTCCTCCTAGCCCTTGTTCATGCGGGCTTGATAAACCCCCCCAACCCCCCTCGGAATCCAAAGCCCCCCATTTTCGTGGCTTTATTAATCCTTTCTCTTGAAAGGTTTTATAACCTCTTTTCCACCCTCCTCGGGATTTAAAACCCCATTCCCGTGGGTTCCCCCCCTCCACAAAATTTCTTCTTTAAGGTCTTTTTCACCCTTTTCCCCCCTTTTTCCATTCCGCCAAAGTCCATTTTAGCACCCCCATTTCTGTGGAGTCCTATCCGAGGCCTTTAAAAAAGCCTCGTCAAGCCCTCTTTCCCTCTTGGATTTCCTACAATCTCCCAATTAGCCCAAGTGCTAAACCCCTTCCCGTGAAGACAATTTGCACCTTAGAGCTTCTACGAAAGGAAGGAGAAATTAATAAGTTCCATTTCTAAGGTTCAATTCCGAAGGACGGTGGAATCACAAAGGGAGTTTCGCATGCAAAGGAGACGGCCAACATCATAAATCGGCGTCCGAGGTGGAAAGGTCGAATTCGCGATGGCTCCTAAGAAAGCACAAGGCGCAACCGCAGCAGGAGGATCGTCTCCTAACATCCGTGTGGACATTTCACCACAAGTCCATGTTCTTCTTCCTAAATTTGATTAACATCGTAATATTTCAATTATGCATGGATAATTTGAGGAATAAGGATGCATGGTTTTTTCGATTGAAAATATTTTTGGCTAATAGCTCACAATTGAGGGATTCAGTCATTAGTATTTTTTTTCAATATGTAATATTCTCCAATCTAACTACACCTTTTGCATATGAATGCCCTCTAAGGATAGGATAATGACAATTTTTATTATTATTTCCCTTATCCCCCAGCCGACGGTCGTACTGGAGGGGGAGGGGAATAGAAGTTTTAATCAAGCTCCTCGATGGAGCTTGCAGGAGAGAGGAGGGCATGCGTGATGCCACGCAGGGGAGGGAGGATCCCCCCTCCCCTCACCTATTTATATCAAGGGTCATGAGAGCAGAGGGGGTGGTCGGCATCGCCAGAAAGCTCGAGGAGGGAGTGAAGACTTGATTGATGCTGCTGTGTGGTTGAAGGGAGAGAAAGAAGCTGAGACGCTGTGCAAGGGTGAGAGAGGTGGGCGCCGCCGTGAGAGAGAGAGGACGCTATGCTGCCGTCGAGAGCTGGAGGAGAAACTCTGCTGTCGTGGAGTGTGAGGAGATCACCGCCATCAGTAAGCTCGAAGTGCAGTCCGCCCTGTCGACACGTCGCCAGTCCTGGTCTCCCCCACGTGGGCTTTCACAGCCAACAGAAGCTTCTTAGGAAGCTTCTATAGCTCCTAAGAAGCCCCCCCTCATATGGACTATTAAAGCCTTTTCCCTCCCCCCTCACACCAAAGTCCCCCTAAGGGCTCTACAAGCCCCTTTTTTTCCCCATACCTTAAATCCTCCTAAGGGCTCTATAAGCCCCTTTCTTTTCCCCATACCATAAATCCTCCTAAGGGCTCTTTAGGCCCTTTTTCCCACAAAAGGATTCCCTATATCCTAAAGGGTCTTCTATAACCTTTTCCCCTCTTTTCCTGCAGGCCTTCAAAAGGCCTTCCAAAGAGGTTTGATAAATTCCCTCCTCCCCGGGTTTTAAAACCCTTCTCATGGGTTTTCCCCACCCTCGCAATCCAAAACCCTTAAAATCCTTTCTTGTGGCCCTTTCCCAAAGCCCTATCACCGTTCTTATATCCCCTGCCCTCCGGGATTCTTCCACCCAATTTCGCATAAATTCCACCTAAATCCCTTCCCCCAATTCACTAAGGGTGTTCGCGTAAGAAGGAGATGGACAGTATCGTAGCTTTGCGCCCAAGGCGAAAAGGCTGAATTCAAAATGGCTCCTAAGAAAGCCCAAGGCACAACCGCAGGAGGATCGTCTCCTAGCATCCACGTGGACATCTCACCACAAGTCCAGGTTTTCCTTCCTAATTTTTATTTGGTATTGTTATACTTCAATTGTGCAAGGATAATTGTTGGAGATAGGATACATTTTTCGTCTTAAATACTTAGGCTAACTCTGAAAGAATTAGCTCACGAGATAGAAAAGTTCGGTCATTAGTATTTTCAATAAAACGAACAAAATAAAGTGAGCAGAAAATTGATATGCATTTCTAGCAAGTAGTTTTATGCATTGCAATGAACTGAACTTAGATTAATGTCCACATTTACAAAACGGAATTAAGATAGTGCACTCCGTTTAGGCATGGAAGTATAAATTGCATGTCTCATTATTAGGACATATCTTCTTCGGAATGAGTCATTATGGAAACTGCTAATAATCCATAGGAAGTTGCAAGGCATGAAATGATTCCTAGGTTGCATAACTCTAGTAAATTGGTATAAATATCATTTTTCAACCGCATATTTATTAGTAAAAGGCTGCATGTTTTAGCATGAATCTTGTTCGCAAGTTATAGGGCGATTAATTGGAATTGGGCTATAACCTAACCTATGCTTGATCTTAAACCGAAAAGTTAGGGTTGAAAATCAACTTACGCGTAGACAATGAGTCATGTGTTTATGGAAATGATAGTAATCATCTTCAAGAATTAAACAAGTTGGCTTAAACCTAAACACCTAAAAACCGCGAAGGGACTCGCTTAGGAAGAATTAATTCAATTCCAAAGAACTAACTAGGAGTTAACACATGACCTAGTCGCTCGTATTACCAAGGCTTGAACTCCTATGCCCTAAAGACTTGCCCACATTCATGAAATGTAGGGACATTGGAACATACTTGAGAAGTGATCTAGGGTTTGTCCCTAAGAATCTTTCGCTAAAAAGATGGAACTTGGAGCCCTAGGACTGACAATGTCAACCTAACATAGTATCTTTCTTGGGTAAAGATAATTGCTTGAAAGCAAAAGACCGATCAATAAATTGGGATAACATATGAACTTAAGGTATTGACCAAGTCGGGTTAATAGGGTACGGCCCTAATCCTAGGATATAGGGGATCTTGCCAAGTCGAAAGTTCCCAGATCGAGTGTTGTATGCATTCCGAAAGAAGGATTCACTCCTTAGCAGTTGGCCAACAATAACGACCAATGGAAATGATTGTGCTTGTTACAGATTTAAGAGCACTGTTTTGCTTTGTTTGATCAAAGAATTAAAGGATAAATGGATATCTATTGCTTTAGGTTGAAGTCCTAAAGGGAGAGGCAGCTTCAGTTACCCTCGATTGCCTACTTGACCCTAACCAAGGGGGTTGTTAACCGTGCCAGGAAGGTGGACCGAACCCACCGTGAGAGGTCTCTCTGTTAAGCGCTACTTGAAGCAGGAGGATGCTTGGGTGCTAGGGGGCTCTGTCTGTAAATCCCTCACCTTCCGGGCCCTGCACAAGAGGCTAACATGACTAGGGATTAGATCTCGAGGCCCGCATACTAGTCTACAGGCAGAATCTTGGATTAGTGATCCCTGTGGATTTCTGGATAGCCTTCGAGTGGATTGTGGATAAGCCTACGGGCTGGACTTTATGTATTTCAAAAATAAATATGATAACCTGTTAAAAAGGAACTTGTTTGACATTGTTTTTCTATGTCAAGTGCTATGATTACGTGAAGGAACCAGTGCGCCTAACGAGCTAATTAAAGAAGCTGATTGATACATGTCCAACTAAATGTGTTAGATAATTAAATAACTAAAAAAACTTGAGGAAAGTGCGGTGGATGTGGCCATAGGTCCATCCTACAGATGGGTGGTCCCGGTTGGCCGAGAACTTTTCTCAATCAAGATGGATAGTAGAAAGATCGTTCGAGGATCACGAACAACAAGAGCATTGATCTAGAGTTGTAACTGATCCCGATTTACGCTGTTTTAGGGGAACGGAATGGGACCTTATGGCAGAGAGATTGAGCTTTGCATACCTCTCATTTTCCATTCCCCTTGAACCAAGTGCAGCGTGAAACCGCTTCGGACCTGGCGTTTCTGCGTAAAGTAGTTTGCTCGGGTTCGACGCTAGTTGTCGTTAGGAAATGACCATTAGGGAAAATCCTAATTCAGGTCAGTCCTAAGTGGGAACGGCCGGAATACTTCCGCTACGTGGCAGAAGCGGAAAGTCCTAGATCGCAAACCCCGTAACATTCCATGGGAGTGCCGGGCGGAGCTTTCTAGACATCCTTTCCGATGGACTGCTAAGACGTATCCTGAAGATACAAGTGGACACGTTACGTTACAGTTGGTATCAGAGCGAACCAACAACGGAACTGTTTTTACGAAATCTTAATAAGATGAAGAAAAGAAAATGTTGTTGTTCCAAACACTTCCTTACTTTCAATGCTGTCTTGCAGAATTACGAAGTATGGAACAAGTTCTTAGTGTTCCGAGTCATGTTTATATTAATGTTTTGAGAAGAAGGAGATGGAGACAAAGGCTCAGGCCCAAGGGTAGCAGACAGCTCCCTTCAGTTCATTCTCCATTGTCCACACACAGTCACTCACTAGTCAACTGTATGTACAATCCACACTCAAAGATAAACTGACCTAAATCTAATCATGGTTAAGTCAGTGTGACTTAACCTTATTCACTAAGGTAAACAACTGACAGAAGACAAATGAGCTTGAGTCTCAACACTCCCCCTCAAGCTCAAGTAGGATACTTGACTCCAAGTAACTCTCTGAAATACACAAACTTATCTTTACCCAATGACTTGGTAAAGATATCTGCAACTTGGTCTTCTGTCCTCACGTGGACCAAATCAATGTCACCTGCAATCACTTTTTCCCTGATGAAGTGATAGTGTACCTCAATGTGCTTAGTCCTAGCATGATAGACAGGATTACTGGCTAGGAGCACACTACTCATGTTGTCACAATAGAGTGTGACAGGCCTGACTTCCTGCATGCCTAAATCATCAAGAAGCTTCATGAGCCATGCTGCCTCACATGCAGCTAGTGCAGCACCTCTATACTCTGCCTCAGTACTAGAGAGTGCAACTGTAGGTTGCTTCTTACTGCTCCAGCTGATCATACTACTACCAAGGGAAAATGCATACCCACTAGTAGATCTCCTGTCATAGGTACTTCCTGCCCAGTCAGCATCTGTATATCCTGTAAGCTCCAAAGGCTTACCATGCTCATAGAATAGACCATAATCTGATGTAGCCTTTACATATCTCAAGATCCTCCTCACTGCATCCAAGTGTGGCTTCATAGGCTTCTGCATGAACTAACTAATCAGTCCAACTGAATAGCTCAGATCCGGTCTAGTAATGGTAAGGTAAATCAGGCTACCCACCATTTGTCTATACATAGTGACATTCTCAATCTCATGTCCAACATTTGCAAGTAGCTTAACATTTTGTTCCAATGGAATGCTCAACGCTTTGCAATCCAACATACCATACTTGGTTAACATATCCTGTGCATACTGCTTCTGCAACAACCAAGTACCATGAGATGTAGAGATAACCTCAATCCCAAGGAAATACTTCAGATCTCCCAAATCTTTGACCTGAAATTCAGCATGTAACATTTCCTTGATCTCTCCAATTCCTGTGACATCATCACCTGTAATGATTAAGTCATCCACATAGATGACTAATACTACATAACCAGCTCTTGTCTTCTTTGTGAATAGGCTATGATCAGCCTTGCCCATAGTAAAACCAAGTTTTTGTAAGCAGGCACTTATCTTAGCATTCCAAGCTCTAGGTGCTTGCTTCAGCCCATATAATGCTTTCTTCAGTCTACACACATATGTAGGAAAATCTGGATGTGTATAGCCCTCGGGCTGATCCATGTATACTTCCTCAACCAAATCACCATTGAGAAAAGCATTCTTCACATCCATCTGATACATACTCCATCCTTTAGATGCTGCCAAAGCAATCACTGTCCTCACGGTTGCCATTTTAGCAACAGGACTGAATGTTTCCTCATAATCAAGACCATATTGTTGTGCATACCCTTTTGCCACAAGTCTTGCCTTGTATCTTTCCAATGTGCCATCTGATTTGCATTTCACTTTGTATACCCATTTGCAACCAATAGCCATTTTTCCTTCAGGCAATTCAACCAAATCCCAAGTGTCATTTTCAGCCAATGCTGAATATTCCTCATCCATTGCCTTACACCAATGATCATCCAAAATAGCTTCAGAAAACTTTGTGGGTTCCTTGAAGCTAGTGACTTTTGCCATATATGCATAGTGTCTCACTGTGTAACCACTGTATGTAAGCCTATCCATAGGCTTCCTGACTCTTTCTGATCTCCTCAACTGAGGTGCAGTATGAGACTCTCCTCTCTCATGAGGTGGTATATATCTATGTCTCACACCAGGAGTCACAACTGATGGAATACCAAACTCACTATCCAAGCTGTTAGTACCAAGTGAATCATAACCACAGGTGAGTGGCCCAGTAACATCATCAAGTTTTCCTTTGCCTTTATCCACATCTCTCCCCCTCACTGACATACCCGTGTCAGTGGACAAAGATGCTGAAGTCCTCAATCTACCTGTCCAAGGTCTAACTGACGTAGTAGCATCTTTAGAAGGCCCAGAAATTGCTGCACTTTCATTTGTACCTGCATGTACATAAGGCTCGTGATAGCCATCCTCATCATTCATCACAGTGATCTTCTTCTCATGCCATGATTTTAGCTCATCAAATACCACATCTCTTGAGATCAATGTCTCATGAGTAGAAGGATTGTAGCATTTGTACGCTTTCCTATCTTGTGCATACCCAATAAAAATGGCCTTTTCTGCCTTTGGATCGAGCTTGCTCCTCTTTTCATCTGGAACATGTACATATGCCAAGCATCCAAAAACCTTAAGATGGCTGATGTCTGGCTTTATCCCATAAAGCCTCTCATAAGGAGTCACCTCATGTATACCTGCTGTTGGTGTACGATTCATGACATACACTGCAGTCATTACAGCCTCTGCCCAATATGCATTTGGTAGGCTTTTCTCATTCAACATGGCTCTAGCCGATTCCATGATCACCCTGTTTTTCCTTTCTGCCACACCATTTTGTTGTGGTGTGTACCTGCATGTCAATTGCCTTTTAATTCCATGAGCTGCCAAGAAGTAATCAAAGTCTTTAGAAACATATTCTCCACCACTATCAGATCTCAAGCATGAGATATAGCAAGCCAATTCTTTCTCCACATGTCTCTTAAAATCCTGAAAAACATCCATGACATCACTCTTGTGCTTTAGTACATACAACCATGTGTACCTACTATAGTCATCTATGAATGACACATAGTAACGTGATCCCCCAAGAGATGCATTCTGTGAGGGTCCCCATACATCAGAATGTACAAGCTGTAATGGTCTAGTAGTAGTGCTTACATGCCTCATAAATGGAAGCCTTGATTGCTTTCCAAATTGACAAGACTGACATACATGTCCCAATTCTGCATGCTTGAACTTAGGAAGTCCAAGTACAACTTGTTTATGTTGCATATTCTTCAACTTTTGAACATTTACATGTCCAATCCTTTTATGCCATATCTCAATGTCCCTTATTGCAGCATTTTCATGTGAGTACATAGCAGCATTCAATGCTGGAATTTTCGTATCCAATGTAAACATCCTGCCATTTCTTTTGCCTTTAGCAATGAGTTTGCATCCTTGACGATACTCTTCAATGTAGCATCCATCTCTATTGAATCTAACTTGTAGATTTTGTTCAGCCATTTGTCCCACAGAAAGCAAGTTTTTGGTTATGGAGGGTACATACAATACATCATAAAGACTCTTTTTCCTGTCACCATGCATCATCAAGGGAACAGTACCTGTATGCATAATGTCATGTTGCGTATCATCCCCTGTGCAAACATATCCATGAGCACCTTCTACCAATGTGTCAAACCACTCTCCATGAGGAGTCATGTGGTTAGATGCCCCTGAGTCTATATACCATACATCATCTGCTTTGTCGTGTACATGCAACCCTTTCTTCACATATTGCATTGCAAACAACCTGTCATCCTCTTGCATACCACTAGAAGAAGCATAATTACCATGTTGCTTCCCTCTTGCTCTCTGATCATTTTGCTTTTTGTAGCAATCCTTAGCTACATGCCCGTATTTGCCACAATAATGGAAATCCTTATTTGCATTTGATTGCTGTCCATAACTCATTTGAGGCTGCTGCCAAGTGCCTCTTCCTCTAGGTGAATAACCTCCTCTTCCACGAGCATTTGAGGCACCTCTATTTGCTTGAGGCTGCCTATTTTGCCATCCAGTAGCTTGCTGTCCACGTGCTGCATATGCATTTCCAGCACCTCTTCCTCGAAAATTTGATCTTCCTCTTCCACCTCTACCCCTTTGATTTGAGTAGAAGACACTGTCCCTACTGTTTTTAGACCCACTGGAACTTGTATTAAGTCCAAGTTTCACTTCTTCATGCAAAAGAAGTGCTACAAGTTCATCAAAGTCAGGCTGCTCCTGACGCACTGAAATGGAAGTATCAAACTGCTTATATTCCTGTCCAAGTCCATGGAGGGTAGTAGCTACCAAATCATCATCCTCAACTTCAGCTCCAATTGATCCTAGTTGTTCTGCAATGGATCTGATCTCACTGACATAGTCCTCAATAGACCTTCCATTTCTGGATATGTGGCTGAACTTTTGCTTCAGTTGTGTCTTTCTTGCATGAGTGACATGCCCATAATTCTTCATCAATAAGTCCCAAGCAGCTTTTGGGGAAGTACAATTTGCAATTTGCATAGCCTTTGTGTCTGACACACATAGTGACAACCAATGCAAGACCTTGCTGGCCTTTTCCAACCAAGTCCTGTGTGCCTTCAACTGATCCTGTGTTGGAGGTCTATCTTCTGGTAGCTTGGGCTCATCTTCAAGACCTATGACTAGGTCCCAATAGCCTCTTCCAATTAAAAAATTAGACATCCTGAATTTCCATAGAACGAAATTGTTATAGTCCAGCTTCTCACCAACTATCTGAGTGATAGTATCCTTCTCTCCTGTGTTTGCCATTTTAAAGCCTTAAGTTTTGCAAAACCAGTCAATTTTCCAAAAATGCCAGCAGGCAATACGCTTCCATGATCTATAGTACAACCAGTTTTTACTGCAATCAGTAGTCTGTCAAATCAGCCTCATAGAAGTCAAGCTTGAGCATACAATGCTCTTGAGTATGCACATGTCTATCACTGACCATTTAGTGCCACACTACCGACATCTGTGATGAGCACCCTTGAACTCCACAAGTACATTCAATTCCAAAAAAAACTGCACAGATTTCAGCCTATATGACTGCATAAGATCCAATACATGTAGGAAGTAAATACTCAGTATTCCTTCAACTGACTGCAGCTGCAACCATGATCCAAATACAAGCTTCAAATATTGATACCAATTGTACCCTTGAATTTACTCCTCAGGACTTGTTGCAGAAAGTAAACATAACTTGCTGAATTGTTTTCATAGTCCGCAGAAAAAAAAACTGAAGCATTTCTTTCTTGCTGTCCATATTGAATACTGATGGTTATTCTCCAAAGTACACACCCATACATGCTTAAATAGCTGTAAAGCATACGACTCTTGCTGATTAGCAGACTATTGCACACTAGACAAGCTTAACCTTGAAATGCAGCTGGTAATTCAGATGTTCCAGCAGTCCTCAATGAGAAGCCCCTTATTTTTCACTCTCCAATCCAACATCACAATCTGAATGTATAGCAAACATGGTTGATACAGAACGACTGGCTGTAGCGGAACCTCTGTAGAAGCAGTAGGAGACACACTGCTTCCAACATTAGTGCCATCTTCTACTTTTCTTCAAGTAGATAAACTACTAGATTTGGATATACTTGTCAGAACTGCTAGCATCAGGAGTTCGTACAGGGTGAAGATCAGGAGCATTTCCCTCCTAGAAATGATCATCATGTCCCTTCCTCAGAGATGTCAGTCTCCTTAGTCCTGTGTCAAATTCGACTGCTGGAAAGGGCCATGGTGTAGACCAGCTTACAGACAATGCAGGGCATATGTATGACAGGAGTATCGTACATGTAGGTGGCCGGAAGGAGAGAGCACAGAGAACTCTTTATGTGAGTTATAAGACCCTGTGGGAAGAAGTCATGCTGCTGCAAATTGACATGACAACACAGTAGACCCTCTACTGCAAATTGACGCTACTGCAGATTGTGGTCATGCTCAGTGGCGCATTTGTCAGACCATCTTATCACTTCAGAATCTCTCGCAGTGTGTCAGTGTCTCGTATGCTGTTATGAGCGATATGGACTCTAAAAGATCATCTTCACCTTCATCGCATTGCTTTGCTTGCCTACTTGTCATTGCAATTTGTTGAGAAGGAGCTAGTCTTCAAGAAGAAGCTCTCTCGTTGGTCGATTAGAGCTCTTTGATTGGAGCTATTCATTCAAGCACCCTGCACAGATGTTCTCTATAGCTCCTTGTTCACACACTCTCTCTGTCTCTCTCTCTCTCTCTTAGAGTCTCAGAATGCCAGTGAATGTTTGTGTGTGTACTACCCATTCCCACTCCAGGCAGGCCTTGTGGATGGCGGCGTGGATCTCGTCCAGTTCCAGTCTCGCGGACCCAAATGTATCTGGCTGCTCTTCATAGTATGCTGGTCACACAGCGTGGATCTTGTCCAGTTTGCTGCTCTACTGCACGCCGTTGAATTCCATCATTTGCCAAAACATGCTGTGCAGATACAGATGCCGCTGCCTCGATCGGGAGTTCGCAATCTGACCCGCCTTCTACAGAACACTGCGATTCTTGGCCCTTCTCATCGCCTCGAATATCTCATTTGTCGTCAGTATCATCAGGACCATCAGTTTCAGTCGCAAGCCTCAGATGGGACGAAGACACAGCCCCATATCAATCTGCACCTTTGCGAGACATTCCGTTCCAGGATCAAGCAGTGGTCCTCGACTTCGCTCTGATACCATATTAATGTTTTGAGAAGAAGGAGATGGAGACAAAGGCTTAGGCCCAAGGGTAGCAGACAGCTCCCTTCAGTTCATTCTCCATTGTCCACACACAGTCACTCACTAGTCAACTGTATGTACAATCCACACTCAAAGATAAACTGACCTAAATCTAATCATGGTTAAGTCAGTGTGACTTAACCTTATTCACTAAGGTAAACAACTGACAGAAGACAAATGACCTTGAGTCTCAACAGTTTATGACTGCAATGCATTTCCCGGATTATCGACAAAGGGTTGAGATGATGAACATCCTAGAGCGTATCTATAATCCATCACCTTTGTATATGGAACTAAGATGGATGGGTTCCTCAGGAATCTACTATATAGCTGCCCACCAGTTTGCATACCTACAGACCAACCTAAAGAGGATCAAGTGGTTGGAAGACCTAAAAGTCGTGAAGCTGTTCATTTTTGTGGAAGCTCACGTAAATTCAACTTTACATATTCGAGGTCGGAGGGTTGAACTGAACTCATATGTATATGAGAAAGTGACTTGTGTAATCCCCGCCGACAGGATTAAAGTGTTGGGGCACCATGAGAAGAATGGGTTCCAAAGGAAAGGATACCCTGATCTTCCAATGACTTCCCGATTCCTGAAGATCCATGATCCGAAACCATACTATTATCCAGTTCCGGTAGATAAATGTAATACAACATTATTCTCCCCAAACTAAATGTAAACATTTGGCTTATCATCGCAAGAAATGTTGTATTCCGAAAGGGCTATGCCCATATAAATACAATAAGACTTATTTTTATCAATGTCTATTTGTGCATGAGGATTGATAAGAAGTTAAGTGGTTAGATAGCTTGGTTGATAGCTGAAATGGAGATGAAATATAAATCGTAATGATTAATGAGTAATAACGACAAGAAACCTTTATCCAGGCACAACCCCAGGTACAGAACCCCAGTTCGCCTCCTACATCAAGTACTGCAGTAATCCAGGAGAAGAAGTTTCTTCTCAAGCAGATAAAGCCGCCCGAATTTGATGAAAGAGGCAGGTGCGTCCAAGCAGATGTTGAAATTTGGATTGAATCCATGGAGGATTACTTTGAAGCAGCCGGTACTGCACCCACTAATTGGGCTATGCTCGCTAAGCTGAAGCTCACCGGAGAAGCCAGGCTTTGGTGGAAGCAATGGTGCACGGATCAAGGGATCCCGGAAGGATCCGTTACCTGGTAGATGCTGAAGAAATCCGTGCAGGGAAGATACTTACCACCTGCATATCGCACGCAGAAAATGAATGAGTTCTACGAGCTAAAACAGCTGGGACTCACTCTTGACGCATACTATTCTAAATTTGTCTCACTTCTTAAGTATGCGCCATAGATGGACATGACATAGCAGGTGTCAAAATTTTGTGCTGGTTTAAACCCACCAGTGAATACGCGTCTCGAATCGATGCGCCCATCAGATCTTCAGGATGCACTCATTCGAACTGCCCCTATAATTCAAGAGGTGCAGTCTAGACCAAGAGGTAACAAAACTTGGTCTTATAATGATCTGAACAGAGGAGCATTCAGGCCCCAGATGAAGAGAGTTCAAGGTCAGAATCAGGGACAAAGAAAGAAAGCAAGAACTAATAATGTCAAAAACTTTGTTCCTACTCAAAGCAATGGCCGAAACCTCCGTTGTTTCCACTGCAACGAGCCCGGTCATTTCAAGAGGCAATGCCCCAAGCTTGGAGGAGGACATCGTCAAGCACCTTTCCAAGGAACAGGCCGTGGTCAGGGAGCAGCTACCCGAGGCAGAGGAAGAACTACCTGCGTTGCCAATAGGCAAATGTGCGAAGAAGAAGAAGATCCGACTATGGAAGCAGAATTTGAAAGGGCGACAGTCCATGCCGCTCTTCACAAAAAAGGCCCAAATCGCCAGTTCTCGGTGATTCAGACACCGTCAGACTATCAAGGTAAAGGTTTCAAGAGCTTGATTGATTGTGGCAGTATACATTTCTTTATCTCACCAGCTTGTGCAAAAAGACTAGGAATAGCCATAGCAGAAGCACCTATCTTGCTTGTGGAATTGGCAAATGGTCGTGAGGTTACTTGTACCAGGCAAACTGCTTGGTATGTATCATCGAACTGCTATGACCCTACTTGAGGAGTTTGAGAGAGTGTCTTTTCAGCTGATTCCACGTTACCGGAATCAGTTTGCGGATTCACTAGCAAATCTTGCTTATGAAGAAGACCTTTTCTTTAACTGTGGTCCTAGTTTGGATATTGTTATCAATGATGAAACAGGACCCGGTCGCTTGTGTGGGGAATGTTATCAGAGCATGCAATATACGGCAGACGATGGTTGATATGGGTGATGCAAAGAGTAGCCGAGACCAATCTACCGTTATTATCTTGGACCCATAGGTTGATTAGACAACATGTTATGCATACGCCTCTTGCTATATATGCAGGAGGGATGGGTCATAACCTTATGCATTTAGTTTAGGGCTATGAGTCCTATTTTTCCTCGTTGGGAAGGAGCATATTATTGTATATCTGTACTCTTTCAGGGAGGGATGTGTAGGTGCTATTCTGTTTGATTTCATTAGGCCAAGAGGGCCAGTGTTGCGAGGTTTTGAATGTTGTATTTCGTAAGGCCAAGAGGGCCGATCAGTTTTTGTAGTAAAGTGTTTTATTTCATTAGGCCAAGAGGGCCAGTCGTCTATTTAGTGCAGGTACCATTAATGGTTTCTTGTTTTAGTTTTGTGCTAGACAGGTTTGGCAGAAGAGCTTGGAAGGAGCCTTTGTTGCGTGGGAGCTTCTCGTGGCCCTATCCAGGTGATATCTCTCCTTTTCGAGTACTGTGTTTTATGCTCTATGTGTCTGTGTACTTGTAGGGGATTTTCTTTTCTTGTTGGGGACCGGAAATCTAGGCATGAAGTCCAAGGTTTAGGTTAAGCATGTCTGAGGGAGGTTTGAGTAGTCGTTGCCTCCTGTAAAGACATTGCCAGACATCAAAAGACCTGTTTTAGAAGGCAGTCCTAGTGACCCTGTTCTACTAGCCTGCTAGGCAGCCGTTCTAGGAGTTCTTGTTAGTTGCGAGGTAGAGAAGCCTGCTAGAAGAAAATAATGTTGATATAAAAGGAAGAGGAACCCTGAATATCTTAAAGGCGATTAATATATACAAAGGTGTGTAAAAAGGGGTTCTAACCCCTATAAAAGTAGAAAAGAAAAGAAAGAAAAAATTTATACGCGGTTGATCATCGCCTTGCGAAGGCCTGGTAGGTTCCTTGGGACGAGTCAGACCCGGGGCCGATGCCTTGTCTTCCTAGAGGTGGCATCTTGCTGGAAAAGAAGAAAGTAAGGAAGGTTGGAGCAAAAATAAAAGTGAGCGTCAGAACAGGATTAAGTGTCGCCATGCGAGGGCTTGATAGGTTCTTGGGTACCGAGACAGTTCCTGAGGCCGACGCCCTGTTCTCCTTGTTGAGATATCGAGCTCCACTCGTGATATGCCAGGGTGACCGTTGTGCATTTATGTCACCGACTTGTCAGTGCATATGCGGTTGGTACACCGCTCATGAATAATAGCTAGATGACAACTATCCATATCTACTCTAGTTCGTGGCTCAGTTAGTATGCCACCTTAGTTAGTTGAGTTTGGTTTGAAACCCATATATAGTTCTTCTATTTTTCTTTTGTACTTGAGTTCTTTTTGGCTTACACAACTAAGAAGAGGAAAACTGTTTTCAGCCTCCACCCTTGTGTGTATTCCCCCATTGTGCAAGCAAGAAAGCTACAAGTGAGACTCTTTCCTTCTCTCCCACAATCTTGACATGGTATCAGAGCCTTGTTCGTGGTAAGGAGCTCAAGAAAGCAAGCCAAGCTCGCGGTTTTCTGGTAAGAGGAGCAGTGTTGCTTTCATTTTCTGTTTTGGGAGCAAGTCTCTGCAGGTAGCACAGTCGGGAAGTGCAAGAGTGCATTGTCTCAGGTTGAGACGCCCTTCACGGTGAAGCAAGAGGGCAGTATATGCTGTGGGAGGGGGCTTTAGCCCTTGGTGACCCTGTTTTTTTGATTTGAGGCCATTTCGGGGCCTATTTTGGAGGCGAAAGTTTTCTGCACGCACTCAAGAAAAGGCCCAGTTTTATGCTGTGCAACCACTGTTCTACAGGTCGGTGAAAAGTTACTGTAGAAATTGCATCGTATGCCTATGCGCAGAGACATTGGGAGTTACAGAATCATCCTTGTTGCCTGTTGATGCAAAATCATCACTAGGAAGTGACTGTGTGGTCAAATACCACTTTCGTCATTTTTGCAGATTTGCCCTTGTGAGGCTGTAGCTGTGTTCTTTGCAGTGACAGAATTTTTTGCAGTGTTCTGTAATGGCGTCTGATTCTCTTTCACAGATTGTCACTGAAAAGCTTGACAAGAACAACTTCCAAGCATGGAAGTTTAGAATGACGAATTTCCTTATGGGAAAAGGATATTGGGAATTTGTTGCAGGAAATGAAGAAGAACCAGTTCTTCCTGATGTTCCTAATCAACAGCAAATGCAGGCATTTAAAGCATGGCATGAGAGAGCCAGGAAAGTTATGTACTGGCTGTCTATTAGCATTTCAGACTCTATGATTGTGCATATTCAAGATGTAAGTACGCCAAAGGAGGCATGGGATACTTTGTCAAAAATGTATAGCACGAATATGCAAGCCAGGAAAATGCAGCTCAAGCAAGAGTTGCATAATGTGCAAAGAGAAAATATGAGCATCAATGACTACCACATGAAGGTGAAGAAGATTGCAGATGCACTTTCTTCCATTGGGTCGCCAGTGGAAGATGATGATTTAGTTTCTGTGACCTTGAATGGTCTAGGAAAGGATTATGCACAGTTCCGAACATCCATTTTCGTCCATGAAAGATTTCGTGATTTTGAGGAGTTGATTGCTCTTCTAATTTCTGAGGAGCAGAGAAATGGTGGTGCATCTTCTTCAGGAGGAACTTCAAAAGAAGCTGTCTTCTACTCAAATGCTGGAAGAGGTAGAGGCAGAGGTAGAGGAGGCCGATCTGGAGGCCGTGGTAGAAATCAGAATATGCAGCAAACTCAAGAAAACCAGTCCTATGGAGGAGGACGTGGTAACTCTAGAGGCAGGGGGAGCCAAAGAGGTCGTGGTGGATGGCAAAGAGGCCAAAATGCAAACAGTAATGTTGAATGCTACTATTGTGGTAAAATGGGTCATATGGCTAAAGACTGCTATAAAAAGCAGAATGACATCATGAATGGAAAATTGCAACAAGGAAATTATGCATCTTCTAGTAGACAGGGTGATGACAGAAATGAGCATTTGTTTATAGTGCAGCACATGAAAAATTCTGTGACAAGTGCAGAAGAAAGCAATGATGTATGGTATGTTGACTCAGGTGCATCAAACCACATGACAGGTCATGCAGAATGGATGGAGGATGCAAGGAAAATGGAAAAACCAAGATTTGTGGAGACTGGTGATGATATTGCACATCCTATTGTGCAGATTGGAAAAATTCCTTTGTCTATGCAGGATGGGAAAAAGAAATACCTGTCAGATGTATTTCATGTCCCGAATATCACCAAGAATCTGGTTTCTGTTGGTCAAATGGTTGAGCAGGGCTTGCACGTTAGATTTAATCCTCATGGATGCTTTGTTGAGGATATGAAAAATAAAGGTCGCTTGATAGCAAAAGGAAAGAAGAAGGGCAGAATGTTTACGTTGGATGCAGACATGCTTGAATTGAGTGCAGCAATGTTTGCACATGGGACCGGTGTAGTTGCAGATATTGATATCTGGCATAAACGCATTGGTCATGTTAATGTACAATGACTTAAATCAATGCAAGCCCAAAATATTGTTGCAGGATTGCCTAAATTCAAGGTTGCAGAAATGCATAAGGTATGTGAAGCCTGTCAGTTTGGAAAACAGGCAAGGAAACCATTTCCTAGACATGTTCAAGAGAGTAAGAAGCCATTGGAATTAATCCACTCTGATGTGTGGACTACTAAAGTTGCATCTCTTGGAGGCTGTCATTATTTTGTCACTTTTATTGATGACTATAGCAGAAAAGTTTGGGTGTATTTTATGAAAAAGAAAAGTGAAGTTTTTGGACATTTCAAAACTCTTAAAGCTATGGTTGAAAAAGAAACAGGCCTGCAGATAAAATGCCTAAGGTCAGATGGAGGGGGAGAGTACCTCTCAAATGAGTTTGCAAGGTTCCTACAGGAGCATGGCATAAAGCAGCAATATTCATGCAGTCATACCCCACAACAAAATGGAATTGCAGAAAGAAAAAACAGGCATATTGGAGAGGTATCTCGTGCCATGCTCAACGAAAAAGACTTGCCAAATTTTTATTGGGCTGAGGCAGTTGCTACAGCAATCTACATAATGAACATGACTCCCACTGCAGCAATACATTGCATGACTCCAGAGGAGAGGTATACTGGTAGGAAACCAGATATTTCTCATTTGAAAATTTTTGGCTGCATTGCCTATGTTCATGTGCCAGATGAGTTGAGATCCAAGTTGGATCCAAAAGCTGAGAAGTGCATCTTTATTGGTTATTCTCTGCAGTAAAAAGGGTATAGATACTATAACCCTTCTACTCGTAAGTTTACAGTGAGCAAAGATGTTGTTTTTGATGAGGTGAGTAGCTGGTATAAACCAGTAAATGTGATTGATAATGTAGATGCACAAAATGGTAATGTTGCACAGAATTCTCAACAGCAGTCACAAGATATTAGTGGACCTGGAGCGTCCTCTAGCAGTGGTTCACATTCTTCACCATGGACAGGCAGATTGAGATCAGGAGAATCTTCTCAAGGCAGTGCAAATAGTGGTATGTAGGTATCACGAAAAGGAAAAGAGAAGGTAGATCAGTCCATGTTTGATGTGAATGCAGGTCACTCTTATGTGGATGGTGAATCGAGTGGCTCAGAACAGAGCATTGATGATGAGTTGGGTATTCCTTCTATTGTTACACCTGGAGTAAGGAAGACCAGGGATGTCTTGAGAGCATCTGGGAGTGAACCTACTTTGTGCAGATCTACCAGAGCTAGGTATCCTGTGGATAGGCTGAAATATGATGGATTTACAGCCATTCACTATGCATATATGGTCAAACTGATACAGGAACCATAACCCACTTCCTTTGAGCAAGCCATGGGAAAAGAAAAATGGGAGAAAGCCATGGATAAAGAAATGGATGCCTTGGAAGAAAATGCTACATGGGAATTGGTACCTTTGCCTAAAGATAAGAATGCAATTGGTTGTAAGTGGGTTTATAGGGTGAAACACAATGCTGATGGTTCTGTGAATAGATACAAGGCAAGATTAGTAGTCAAGGGGTATGCACAAACATATGGCATTGATTATGAAGAAACATTCAGTCCGGTTGCAAGGATGGCAACCGTAAGAGCAGTCATTGCTATGGCTGCATCAAAGGAATGGTCTTTACATCAGATGGATGTAAAGAATGCCTTCTTGCATGGTGATTTGCAAGAAGAGGTATATATGGAGCAGCCACCAGTTTATGTGCATGCTGTTCATCTTGAGTTTGTTTGCAGGTTGAGGAAAACATTGTATGGCTTGAAGCAAGCACCTAGAGCATGGTATGACAAGATATGACAGTATCTTGTTACTATTAGTTTTCAGATTTCCGAGGCAGATTTCTCACTTTATGTGAGAAAAACAGAGAAAGGTATTATGCTACTTGTCATTTATGTTGATGATTTGATTATGACAGGTGACAGTGATGAAGATATCCTTCATGTGAAAATGCTATTGAAGCAGAAGTTTGAGATGAAGGATTTGGGAGAGCTGCGTTATTTCTTGGGCATTGAGGTGATTAGATCACCAAGTGGGATACAGCTCTTGCAGAGGCAGTATGGATTGGACATGCTGTCCAAATATGGGATGACAGGCTGTAAGCCTATTTCAGTTCCTTTGGAGCAGAATGTGAAGCTGAGCGCAGATGCAGGTGTGGTTCTGGAAGACCCTACTATGTACAGACGCATAGTAGCAAGCTTGATTTATATGACTATTACCAGGCCAGATTTGAGCTATGCTATTGGATTGGTAAGTCAATTTATGCAGGCTCCAAGGAAACCGCATTTGGATGTGGCTAGACGCATACTCAGGTATGTGAAGTCCACATTGCAGTATGGACTATTTTATGAGACTGGGGTTCAGATACAGTTGCATGGATACACTGATGCTGATTGGGCTGGTAGCATTTCTGATAGACGATCTACCAGTGGATATGTGTTCTCTTTTGGGAGTGCTGCAGTCACTTGGAGCAGCAAGAAACAACCTACAGTTGCCTTGTCGAGCACAGAGGCTGAGTACAGGGGTGCAGCAATGGCTGCATATGAGGTAGCTTGGTTGCATAAGCTACTTTATGATATGCATCAGTCTACAGATGGGCCAGTTGTCATTTATTGTGACAACATGAGTAGTATACACTTGGCAAATAACCCAATTTATCATGCTAGAATAAAGCACATTGAGGTGCATTATCACTATGTGCGGGAGAGGGTTTTACTAGGTCTTATTGATCTAGTTTATGTCAGCACAGAGGATCAGGTAGCTGACATATTCACGAAGGCATTGGGCGTAGAGAAGCTGCGCAAGTTCAGAGACATGCTTGGTGTGCAGGAATTGGGATTGAGCTCGAGGGGGAGTGTTGAGATATCGAGCTCCACTCGTGATATGCCAGGGTGACCGTTGTGCATTTATGTCACCGACTTGTCAGTTGCAGATGCGGTTGGTACACCGCTCATGAATAATAGCTAGATGACAGGTATCCTTATCTACTCTAGTTCGTGGCTCAGTTAGTATGCCACCTTAGTTAGTTGAGTTTGGTTTGAAACCCATATATAGGGTTCTTCTATTTTTCTTTTGTACTTGAGTTCTTTTTGGCTTACACAACTAAGAAGAGGAAAACAGTTTTCAGCCTCCACCCTTGTGTGTATCCCCCCATTGTGCAAGCAAGAAAGCTACAAGTGAGACTCTTTCCTTCTCTCCCACAATCTTGACACTCCTTGGGTCACTACGCTCAGCTCCCTCCTTTTTACATGCCCGAGTATGAAACATAAAGCCCTAAAAGAAGAAATGTGCTGAAAGAAAATACTTCTTGATCAGGCTATAGGAGTCCTTGCCTAGTAGGAGCTCCTGGTTGTGTTGTCCTTAGTTAGGTCGGTAGTTCAGACCACCACTTAGGGAGACCCCTTTGACAATTCTTTTTAGTTTGGCCATGTTGGAGCAGTTGGTTAGTGACTAGCTGCGGACCTTCTATCAGATTATGCTAGGCCTACTCCTTGTGGATGTCATGCCTTGGTTTTGTCAGGGGGTAGGGTGACTGTTGTGATGTGTTTAGTATGTATCTATTTTGTATCAGCTTGATGCTTCCTTTGGTTGTTTTTGTGCAGATCTATTGTGGGATTCGACAGGCTGAGTCACCCTATCCCGTGGTCGCCAATGAAAGCTGGAATTTAGGGTGGCAAATGGGCCTAAAAATTGCGAAAAAATGTGGAATTCAGCAGAAAAATGTTCAATCACGAAGGCGGCGCCTCGACCTAGGACGATTTTAAGCGTCAAGTGCTTTAAAGGCGCTGGAGATTTTTAGTAATTTTTTTGTCCGCCGGATCGAGTTGCGGGAGCTGTCGGCCAATGCGGGATGCCGAGCCGGACGCTGGACGCGGGAGGTGCCAAAATTTGGCCAAATTTGAAAAGGCATGTATCTTGTGACTAGTTGGGGGTGCCCTTTGGGAGCCCCCAACCCCCAATTCTATTTTGTGTATGGCGGCATGCACTCACCCTGATCAACGCGACGAAAAATGCCCCTCCCCCCCCCAAATCGAGATGAGATGGCTATGAAGAAGCCATAGCAATGAAGGCAACAGGAAAACACATTGATTCTTCGCTTCAAATCGCCGCCTCTTGCACATGGAATGATGGACTGTAGAGAGAGAATATAAATTAGTCTTTCTCTCTCCTCTCTCTCTCTTCTCTAAGGGTGGATACACGCGGGAAGAAGAAAGGAGAAGAAGGAATGGCGGATGCTCGTCCGTGACGAAGATCGGATTGCTCCATGAATGAAGAGGGGCTAGAGACGACAATGCGGGGTCATGCTGAGCATTAAATGCATGCTGGAAATCAGTGCCGTAACCAAGAACAAAAAACCAAAACCCGAAAATAAGCGATAATGCTATTTTTACAAAGAAAAATGTGTTTTTAATGCTATTTGCTTTATAAAACCTCGTTCATATGGGATGAAAGTTTATTATTATATTGTTTTCCATGAGTTTCAACTATTTGCAACTTGAAAATCAGAAAATACAAGGCTACATGGCCGGAATTAATGTTAAAATACACGCAAAACACGCGTTTTAAGGGTAAAATTGGGGTTTTGCTATATAAATGAGAAATATGATATGTCACACCAACTAAATTTGAGTTTTTGCTGTTAATGAACCTAAGGGCCATAGCCCACAATCAATTTTCATTTTTAGTCATTATTTATTAAAGAAAAATAGGGGAAAATGCCCAAAAATGGGAAAAATGGGTTTAAAATTAGGGAAAAATAGCAAATGGGCTGGGGAAAAATTATGGAAAATTACATCTATGTTTGTGCAATGTATAACAATGGGAAAGCAGGAGGTTGGCCTCGGTTTGTCCCCGTTTCTATGTTTTGTGAGTATTTATCGTTCTTTTAAAAGGGAAAAAATGCATAGAAACCCTATCTAACCGATCAATGATGCAAAATACTAAGAGTTGGATGAAGAGGGGCTGAAATGCTGAAAGATAAAGAAAAGATTTGGTTTATGCATTGCACTTGGCATATAGGAAACGGTTTGAATAAAGAGGATGGTAGCATGAGCATATGGCTCGGTGCCTCCTTTCAACGCAGCACGCACTAGTAAAATTCATGGAAAAGAATGCTTTATGCACCATTGACGATGCTGATTTTTCTTTTATCTCAGCACATAGTCATACACGATTTTCATTAAGCATAATAATTAAAAGGTATCAGAAAAACCTCCTGGATGCATGGCACCTGTTTTCCTTAGGTTGTGACCAATGATAAGCATGAGGGGATGTCCTAAGCTGTAGGTTAGTCGTTGGGTCCTAAGGGAAAAGTGTAGTGAGGAATGGTACATCTTGGAACATAAAATATTGATACCTTGAGAGGAGTATGTGCGAAAGTGTGTTACATGTTTAGTAGCGCATCAAAGGGCCAATCCCTGCGATGTAGGAGAGCTGCAGTGGAGCTTCGACTATTAGTCGGGGGAGTGGCTCCTATGTTCGTGTGATGAGGCGTTATGCCTATGTACTTTGGGTTCTCCCTTTGAGGAGTTTTAGGGAAACGTTGGACTATAAACTATAAACGAAGGAATTAAGCTTTAGGACAATTTGTCCTTTAGCATTAGATTGACGCTCCTGGTCTGCGAGGTCGTGAGGGTGTTTGTGTGTCATGAGCATGAGGTCTGGCTAGTGCCATAGCCAGTGCCGGCCCATTTTAGGTCCCATCACTTTTATACAATTGCCTAAGAATATTAGACTATTGCCCCAGTCCTCTATGACTTGTGCATTGCGCATCTAGGGTCGGGGGCCTATCAGAATGTCGTAGTCCACTCCCTTCATTACTGTGAAGTCTACAGAGAATTGGACTCCCGCGAACTTCATTGGCCAATTCTTTAGAACTCCAAATGGCTTCACTTTCATTCTGTTAGCCAATGTGACATTGAACCTAGCATTCTTGATAGGACAGTTACCCCAAGCTTGGAGTATTGTGTGGCTTAGCACATTGACTCCTGCCCCCATATCTACAATTTCCTTTCTCATGGTATCACCCAGAGCTAGGACTGGTAAGACTGCATGCATCTCTGTGCCTTTCCAAAAAGTGTTAACGTGCAAGGACTTGGGTACTAAGTGCATAATTAGACTTAATATCTACGTTACTGCATCATGCTCATGTAAGTTAGCTGTAGTCTACTCTATCAATCCTTCTACCCACTGCTTTAGTTCTTGCCAAAGCATTGGATGCTACCTAAGCAAATCTCCTAAGCTTAGAGTCATTGGGATGATCACTAGCATTGTAAGAAGATTACTAGCTACTTGTTTTTCCTCTAGTCCTATGATCCTTGGCCAATGGCCTTGACTGGTTTGCTGGCCCATAGCATTTAATCTTTGTCTAGATGGTACTGCTTGAGGTGTAGATGCATCTCTCGACTTTTGTCATGGAGGCAAAAAATGTGTGCTTACGCTTAAGAGATCATCAATTTCATCCTCCAAGATGGGCTCACCATCCTCAAGATGCTTCTAAGCTTCCTTCATCCACTCCTTGACTTTTTCTATGGCTTCTAGTTGGTGCTTTGAGTTAGGGTACTCCCCTACCTTAGCACTCCCTTTCTCAACAATCTTTCAAGCAGATATCCCTGCCTTTGCGTCTGTGACCTTCTTTCCAATAGGCACTATTGTGGCACTCTCCATTTTGAGCATGACCTTTGCATCGGTTTTCTTTTTCCTTTGCTTATGTCTTTTCTTTGCAATTAAGGATGCATCTAAGTTGCTAGGCCCTGGCAACAATATGTAGGCTTGCTTCATTTGTATTTGGGTGGGATGGATGTGGCCTCCCCATCATGTGTCTCGACACCAACCAGTCCCAATGGGATTGATGGCACGATTGTCAAATTAGAGGATGGTTTCCATCTAGAGAAATCAGCAAAGAGATGAGTGATTCCACACTCAACGCATCTAATATCAAACTTATCTCGATTCACTTGCTCCCTCTCGGGGTAGTGTGAAGAGATGTGTCCTGGTGGGTGACCACAAGTCCACGACTCTTGGGTCTGCCCCCTAAGCACCTCTACCTCTCTCTCTTCCTAAATCCATCATCGGTAGTATTGGTCAATAATCCATGAGGATTGGATTGACCTCTTTGTCATATGAGATGTAAGGGTTCACATAAGGCTCATAGTTGTTCGGCTCCTCCACATAGTGGACTACAGTGTCACTCAATGGATGGGTGATGTAAGGTCTAGGTAGCCTGGGTATACCTATGGGATTTATCTCCATCCTAGGAATGGATGGTTTAGCATCATTAGGCGCCAGGAGAGGAGAGCCAATGGAGTTCCCCTCTCAAAGAAATTCGGTGGCCTATTCCCAAGGTAAGGCTACTTATTGTGAGTATGGGAGTCATCTTGGTAGTTTGCAATGCATGGCATCGTGACTGAACCTACCGCGATTGGTGCAAGGTTAGAAAGACCTAGGGTCCTAACACTCAGCTAGTACGTGGTTTCCGCCACAATACACACACTGGATGTGTGGGCACATAGGTCTCCTCATCATCTCTTGTAGTTTGGCTAGCTCCATCTTCATCTCTACTAGCTTCTACTTCTGGTCAGTACTCTTTCCCTTATCCTTGCTACTTGGGACTGATTGTTCACTGGATGTGGTTTCCCTTTTAGAGGTTCTAGAGCTAGTCTTGTCGTGGCTTCAGCTCTTGGAGCTCCTCTCCTTGAGCTGGTCATCCACTCTTATGGCCTCTTCAAAGACCCTAGTTAGCGCGTCTCTCTGCAAGCTTGAGTTGCATGCCAAGGCCTTGTAGAGTCACTTTGTATTCCATTGATAAAGACCATGGGCACCGCTCTTTCCATGGGTCATTCGTTTGTTGAGATTATCTTAAAGAGACTCCTCACATGGGTCACATAATCCCTGATATCTTCCTTATCTCTTTGCTTCGCATTCATGAGCTGTACGATCAGATTGTCTAAGTAGTCAGCCTTTAAGAATCTCTTAATGAAGTGGTTCTTGAGATGGTTGTAATTGTTATGTTATGTGGAATCTAAGCTGGTGTACCAAGTCCTTCCCTTATCACCTAAGCATATGCCAAAGGCTTGCAAGCGCTAGGGTGAGATTAGTGAGGCCGTTGGCCACACAGACCTACTCAAACTACTCTATGAAGTTGTAGGGGTTGTTTGACTGGTACTTTTCTAACTACTTAGCAACAATAGGAATTTTTGATTGGCTCTTGGAGCCCTGGTTGACTCCTAATCCTATGAGAAATGAGTTTGCTAGTGCAGTTGTGCTCTGCTCTATTGATGTGTTATCTAATAGTCGCTTCAAGAGAAGCTCGCTCAACATAAGGTTTTCTTCTAGTGCTCTCTTTCTCTCTACATCAGGTCCTATTCAATTTCTATTTGCTAAGGCTAACACGCTGAATCTCTCACATTTCTACATTTTGTCACAAGCTTCTAGCTTGTTGTTCCTGATTGTATGCCACTATTTGCAAAGCTTTCCGCGCTACTTTCCTCTCCTCTTTGAGATCCACTATGATGCCTCATATGGCGTGCCGTGGTAGTCCATCCAAGTTTGCAAGTCATACTTGCTCACCATCTGTTGGATTTCATCCAGGAAGTCTCCCAAATCAAGCTCCTCATTGCATCTATGGTTCATGCTGATCTCTGCCATGTCTGCGATCTCTTGCTCCACCACGGTCTCGACAAGGTTGATTGAGTTAGGTAGATTCACGTCCCCAATGATGTCGAAGGTCCTCGATACGTCTAACTCCTGTGTTGTGTCTTTTTGCTTGGTCCTACCCTTGGGGTTCTCAATCACCTGACTAAGTTTAAGGGTCTTCTCCTACTGGTGGGTTTGTTTGAATTGTTAAGTCTAAGTGTGTTCCTTGTTATTTACAAAAAATCCTCAATTAACATTCACTCAGTGTATGTGCATGCTGTTAGGGCTTGGATTCTGTCATCTATTTAGTACTATTTCATACCTTATTACTTGTATGCATTTAGGTTTATGGGATTAGCATGTGTAAAATGACTTTAGCCTTCATATGATGTTTCACCTGAAAGTTAGGGCGAATGTCAAAAACATTGGGCAATTGTATTCGTTGAGATCCTCTATATCAAGAATGAGTGATTCTTCAGGTAGAGCGTGTAGATGATTGCTGATTCTATCTATTTGTATGTGTAGCCTAACTATTAATGCTTCCTACTTCAAGTTATTTCATCAGGAATGGTTGTGATGGTAAATTGTGTGATATCTTTCTGGACAACAATTCTACATTCATGAATATGATATGTGTTTCATGTCTGAGTATCTTTCCTAAATATTATGTGCGTATAATGGCTGTAAATTTGTTCAAGAGTTTTCTTGCAGTATTAAGGTTATTTCAGGCAAGGCCAGTGTGTCTTGTGTTTCTGTTCAAGTCCTGAGAGGCCAAAACACTTTGGCAATCTTGCCAGTTTCATGGGAAAAGTTCTCATGATTTGGGCTTCAGTCCTGGGAAGAAAGAAAGGGATATGGTTTTCCAATGAAGCAAGAAATTGTCAGGGTTAGCTTGTGAATGAGGACAATACTAGAAATTATGTAATTGCTAATGAGAGAAAGTCAATCTTTTCCAAGAAGATGTGGGAGATATCGTTTCTTTTTTTATGGAAAATGTAGCAAGTTTTTTCAAAAATTCAAGGCGTTTTTGCATCTTTAGGAATTTTTCGCAGTTCTACAAGTTGCAGGTATCACGTCATCTCTGCATAAGACGCATCCTTCAGTCACGCTATTTAAAGGAGGACATTTTAAAGTTCTTATTCTTGAAGAAATCGATCTCTTCAAAATTTTTCAATGCTGGGGATTCAGGGCAGATCATGCAGGTTTCATCTTCCAATTTGAAGTTCTTACTTCTAATTCAGGTCGAAATTTTCATATCTATTATCATTTTGAGAGTTTCAAGATGAAGCCATCATATCAGGATTTTAAGATGGCATATTCATAAAGAAAGGCAGTCATGAAGTTCAAAGATAAGAAATATCTGATCTGCAATTTTTAGGACATCATATTGTTGTGAACAATTATGTTGTGTACTATATGTTTGTATGTCATTCTTGCAAATCAAGTGTTTTTTGTGGTTGATCTCAATTCAAGAAATAAAGGGGCTCTAATATCCAAGCAGTTTGTTTTTTCCAGTCAACTATGCTATCTATAGCAAGTCTATATGGTATTTCTAAAAATGATATGCAATCTATGGTTGTTCTTTAATTCTAAAAGTAGTATGTTGTATTATGGGTGTTTTAGGAGCCCCTTAGACTCAAACTTGCTAGTTCAAGAATGGAGAAATCTCTAACTTGAGTGGGCGAGGAAAATGCCATGCAAAAGACCTGGCACTCATCTCTCTATCCTCATTATCTTCATGAACTACCATCCTTTGAAGAAGATGATAAATAATGATAAGGTCAGTGTTCACTTGGATAAGGAAAGAAAGGCAAGATGCAAAAAGAAATGGTAACCTAAACTAAAAGAAGTTCCAAGAATAGCTTGAATTGTAGGAATTTCAGACAATTACTTGAATTGCAAGGACTTTAGGCAATTGCCTAAACTGCAGGAATTTCAGGCAATTACGTGAATTGCACGAATTTTAGGCAGATACCTGAACTGCAGGAATTTCAAGCTAGGTTACTTGAATCGCAAAATGACAGGCATAACCTGAATTGCATGAAAGATATGAGGAAGCTTGATAAAATTGAGAGGTCTAGTCAACAAAGGAGTTTTAAGGCATTTTTCAAGCATAACTTGAACATCATAGGTTGAAGATCTACTACTCCATCATTGCAAAAGTTAGAAGGTTGGCTCAAAGAAAAGTAGATTCTCTTCAAGCTTTAGATATCCTTCATTATGGGCAAATCCAAGAACAAGAAAAAGAGATGCAAAGTATGCTTTGAGCATGGACATACTTCAAAGTGCTGTCCATATGTTCATGAGTCTTGTGAAAGAGGAAAGTCATGTAAGTGTTTCTGCATGGTTGAACTGTGTAAGCAATTTAATAGTATCTCCAAGAAGTTCTCTTCAACAACAAAGAAAGGTCCAAGTTCAAGACTAGATAGAGAATGGGAAAAGATGACTTCTTTTGAGACTATATTTGATGATGGTTACAAATGGAATTATGATCAAGAAGGCCAGAAGTTAAGTCTTGCTCAAGTTTGAAGCAGGTTCAAAGATTGCTTGGAGCAGTTGAGAAGCTCAAGGGGAAGTATTATAATGTTTTGGATTCGGATCAGGATTCAAGTTCAAATGATGATGATGATTGCCACCCTTTACCTACGATTTGGCCAAAGATTGAGGTTGAGGGAGTGAGAGAGCATAAGAGCCAAAGCAGTTAAGAATCTTGGAGTACCTTGAACCCAACACAGGAGCTTACCAATGGGAGAGTGGAGCATCACACACTTTACATCGACAATTTGAAGGTATTTTCCATACTTTGGAGTCTTGCCAACTGTTATAATCAATCTCAAATTTGTTTTACTGAAGAAGAAAGAAGTGATGAGGTTATCATCAAGGAAGTTGATGAGTTTGGTGATCAATCTAGTGATCAATAAGATTAGTTGCATATTCAAGAAGATAATGTTGTCATGGATGACAAGCATGAGGATTATGGTTTTCTTAATGAAGATGCTATTATGGATGTTTTTTTTTGTTCTCTTACTGGTTTTGAGGAAGATTATGCAGCAAGGGAGCCAGATTTCATTGAAGAGGCTTTACAAGCACTTGGAATCCACTATTGTAGTGCAAAATCCATCATTTTCGGATGTATTTTTTCAACGTACCTATATTTCCATCATGTTGAATACTGTTCCAGGTCATTTCATTGTTCAACCTGAAGAAATTGAGCCAGTTTTCACTACTATAAAATTTCAAGCTTATTGCCTATATGAGTATTTTTTAGGAAAGCAAGCTTCAGGACATCAGTAGATCAGTTTTCAACCAGTTTTAGGATGGCAAATGAACAATTTTTAGCAATGTACAAATGAGTGGTGGTACTTTCTCCTACTATGCATATGGGATTCTGGTCCTGAGCCCTCACTGCTTCTCACAAAGGAACTGAAGTAGGTGTGATTGCAAATATCTCAACACCCCTCCTCAATCACAACCAAAAGTACAAAGCATATAGAGGCTTTAGTGAAAGCAACACCTGCAAAGTGTGAGCACACCATAAACATGGCAAAACACCAGAGGCTGTCATAGAAAAGGCTAAGTGTGGGTACCACAAACATGATGGACATCCAGAGGCTATAGCAGGGGCCTCATAAAGTGTACAGAGGCTGTAGTACAAGGCTAACTGAGGAGTTTACAAGTTTATGTCTGAGGCATTAGGGCTAGGAAATACATAGCTAAAAAATTCTATTTGAATAGATGGATTGATGAGGTTTTTCCTTCTGCTAGTGGTCTTCTTGTTCTTCTTCTTATTTTTCTCTGTTTTCTTCTTCTTCTTTGACTGCAACTAGATAGTCCTTTTGGGACATCTTTCTGGCATGGCAGAACTTCTTGGTGTGTCCGATCCTTTTGCAAAAGTCGTAGAAGAGCTGATCCTTCTTGCCTTTGTAACTATTACCAACATATAATGCATGCTCCTCTCTAGAGGTACTTGGTCCTTAGTTTTTAGCTTCTTTTCCTCCTCTAACAGTGATGCCTAGATATCAACAAGTTCAGGGTTTGGCATATTAATTAGAGTTCTTGATACATTATTATATTCAAGAGATAAACTCTTAAGTAGAACACCGATGCAAACATATTCTTCCATTTTAATGTTGATTCCTGCAAGTTGGGTTAGAAGTCCTTCCATCTAATTTAGATGTGTGGCAAGTGATGTGATGGACTTCATTTCAAGCCTGAAAAACTCAATCAGAAGACCATACTTTGATGATTTAGACTGTGCACCGAACAAAGTGTCAAGTCTCTTCCTGTGAAGTCTCACAGTTATCCACATGGTGGATATAGTTGTCGTCTAGCTCCAGTTTGATAATGGCCTGAGTCTTATCATCACTCTTTTGCCAAAGTGATAGCAAGATCCGCATCACAAGGTTTATTTTGTTTTTCAGTGGTAATGGCCTAGAGGCTCTTCTTCATCAGGATCAGTTTGATGTGGGTCTGCCATGTATGAAACCTGACTCCTTTGAAATAGGCAGTTGGAGAATCTTTGCCCATGTTCGACTTGAGAGACAAGCAGCAAATCAGCTTCAGACTTATCAAATTTATGCAACAGAAGAGTTGGTTGAGATGTGTCAAGAGACACAAGTGTTTAGATCACTAAAAAATGAGTATCAATAGACACTATGTTTCTTCCCTAAGTCTTTCAAACCTGCAAAAATCCTTCAAGTTCTTTAAGATCCATATCTTCCCCTTCTTGATTTGATGCTACGACCTTCATTTCTGAGTGGTAGTGGGTTGTTCCAGTGGCAGAAGAGAGAAAATGATGAGATTCTTTAGCTTGGTGAAGTTTGGCTATGGAGTCACAATTAGGGTTTGTGAGAGCAGCCTGGTTTTTTTGACATTGCAGGAGCTACACTTGATCATTTTGAAATTTTTTTTAATGGAAATGTAGCTCTCTTGATGCTCTACCAAAGCCCCATGATGCTCCTCAAGATTGATGCATGATTTAAGCGCATAGGGTAGACAATAGTAGCAGGTGCAGATTTTGTTAGTTTTTCACAATTTCATCAATGCTGGTTGAATTATGCATTAGTTCCATCATCTTTTATACTAAGATGGAGTGCCTGATGTTAAGCATGATTTTCCTAGAAGACATCATGATCAATGGTGATCTATAGTGAGAGATCCACAAGCTCCAAGGTGCCTAGGTACTTCCTGGCTATGGAGGCCACAGAACATAACTTGAGAAAATTGACAATGTTGAGTAGTGGATGAGGCAATGTCAAGTTCTGAAATGATACAGATAAGTATCAGTAGTGAGAAACACTTCTCCAGAAGGAAGCTTGATAAAATTTGGCCTGTGGAGTGAGAGCTTTAATCTGATAGGGTGCTGTTGGCTATGGCAGCCATGAAGGCAAGCTTGAAGGTGGAGATGGAAAGTGAGCTCATAGACTGAGACTGAGCTGAGTAGAGATGGAGCAGAGATAAAGATATGCTAAATGAGCTAAACCATGCTGAGCTGAGCTTTGATACCATGTAAAATACGTGAGATCTAGAGCATGGTAGATGCGGAAGCTATGGAGGTTGAAAGAGGAAAATGAAACTCATGAAGACATTGACCCTGACTAGGACAAGTTGTTACACAAGTGAATTAGGTTCCAAGATTGAGACTTGGACTCATAAACACAATCTTGTGTATTGACAATGACATGACACTTTACTAGAAAGAAAAGAGTACTATCATTGCATTAGAAAAAAGAGTGCAAGTACAATGCTTTAAAGGATTTGAGTGGTGGTACTTTCTCCTACTGTGCATATGGGATTCTGGTCTTGAGCCCTCACTGCTTCTCACAAAGGGATTGAAGTGTTGAGATATCGAGCTCCACTTGTGATATGCCAGGGTGACCGTTGTGCATTTATATCACCGACTTGTCAGTTGTTGCAGATGCGGTTGGTACACCGCCCATGAATAATAGCTAGATGACAGCTATCCTTATCTACTCTAGTTCGTGGCTCAGTTAGTATGCCACCTTAGTTGAGTTTGGTTTGAGACCCATATATAGGGTTCTTCTATTTCTTTGTATGAGAGTCCTTTTGTCTTACACAACTAAGAAGAGAAAAACTGTTTTTCAGCCTCCACCCTTGTGTGTATTCCCCCATTGTGCAAGCAAGAAAGCTTCAAGTGAGACTCTTCCTTCTCTTCCACAATCTTGACATGGTATCAGAGCCTTGTTCGTGGTAAGGAGCTCAAGAAAGCAAGCCAAGATCGCGGTGTTCTGGTAAGAGGAGCAGTGTTGCTTTCATTTTTTGTTTTGGGAGCAGATCTCTGCAGGTAGCACAGTCGGAAATTGCAAGAGTGCATTGTATGATGTTGAGACGCCCTTCGCAGTGAAGCAAGAGGGCAGTATATGCTGCGGGAGCAGGCTTTAGCCCTTGGCGACCCTGTTTTTTTGATTTGAGGCCAATTTGGGGCCTGTTTTGGAGGCGGAAGTTTTCTGCACGCACTCAGGAAAAGGCCCAGTTTTATGCTGTGCAACCATTGTTCTACAGGTCGGTGAAAAGTTACTATAGAAATTGCATCATGTGCCTGTGCGCAGACACGTTAGGAGTTACAGAATCATCCTTGTTGCTTGTTGATGCAAAATTGTCACTAGGAAGTGACTGTGTGGTCAAATACCAATTTCGTCAGTTTTACAGATTAGCCCTTGTGAGGTGAAGCTGTGTTCTTTGTAGTGACATAATTTTTTTGCAGTGTTCTGTAATGGTGTCTGATTCTCTCTCACAGATTGTCACTGAAAAGCTTGACAAGAACAACTTCCAAGCATGGAAGTTTAGAATGACGAATTTCCTTATGGGAAAAGGATATTGGGAATTTGTTGCAGGAAATGAAGAAGAACCAGTTCTTCCTGATGTTCCCAATCAATAGCAAATGCAGGCATTCAAAGCATGGCATGAGAGAGCCAGGAAAGTTATGTACTGGCTGTCTATCAGTATTTCAGACTCTATGATTGTGCATATTCAGGATGCAAGTACGCTAAAGGAGGCATGGGATACTTTGTCAAAAATGTATAGCACAAATACGCAAGCCAGGAAAATGTAGCTCAAGCAAGAGTTGCATAATGTGCAAAGAGAAAATATGAGCATCAATGACTACCACATGAAGGTGAAGAAGATTGCAGATGCACTTGCTTCCATTGGGTTGCCAGTGGAAGATGATGATTTAGTTTCTGTGACCTTGAATGGTCTAGGAAAGGATTATGCACAGTTTCGAACATCCATTTCCGTCCGTGAAAGATTTCCTGATTTTGAGGAGTTGATTGATCTTCTAATTTCTGAGGAGCAGAGAAACGGTGGTGTATCTTCTTCAGGAGGAACTTCAAAAGAAGCTGTCTTCTACTCAAATGCTGGAAGAGGTAGAGGCAGAGGTAGAGGAGGCCGATTTGGAGGCCGTGGTAGAAATCAGAATATGCAGCAAACTCAAGAAAACCAGTCCTATGGAGGAGGACGTGGTAACTCTAGAGGCAGGGGGAGCCAAAGAGGTCGTGGTGGATGGAAAAGAGGCCAAAATGCAAACAGTAATGTTGAATGCTACTATTGTGGTAAAATGGGTCATATGGCTAAAGACTGCTGTAAAAAGCAAAATGATATCATGAATGGAAAACTGCAACAAGAGAATTATGCATCTTCTAGTAGACAGGGTGATGACAGAAATGAGCATTTGTTTATGGTGCAGCACATGAACAATTCTGTGACAAGTGCAGAAGAAAGCAACGATGTATGGTATGTTGACTCAGGTGCATCAAACCACATGACAGGTCATGCAGAATGGATGGAGGATGCAAGGAAAATGGAAAAACCAAGATTTGTGGAGACTGGTGATGATACTGCACATCCTATTGTGCAGATTGGAAAATTTCCTTTATCTATGCAAGATGGGAAAAAGAAATACCTGTCCGATGTATTTCATGTCCCGAATATCACCAAGAATCTGGTTTCTGTTGGTCAAATGGTTGAGCAGGGCTTGCAGGTCAGATTTAATCCTCATGGATGCTTTGTAGAGGATATGAAAAATAAAGGTCGCTTGATAGCAAAAGGAAAGAAGAAGGGAAGAATGTTTACGTTGGATGCAGACATGTCTGAATTGAGTGCAACAATGTTTGCACATGGGACCGGTGTAGTTGCAGATATTGATATCTAGCATAAACGCATTGGTCATGTTAATGTACAACGACTTAAATCAATGCAGGCCCAAAATATTGTTGCAGGATTGCCTAAATTCAAGGTTGCAGAAATGCATAAGGTATGTGAAGCGTGCCAATTTGAAAAACAGGCAAGGAAACCATTTCCTAGACATGTTCAAGAGAGTGAGAAGCCATCGGAATTAATCCACTCTGATGTGTGGACTACTAAAGCTGCATCTCTTGGAGGCTGTCATTATTTTGTCACTTTTATTGATGACTATAGCAGAAAAGTTTGGGTGTATTTTATGAAAAAGAAAAGTGAAGTTTTTGGACATTTCAAAACTCTTAAAGCTATGGTTGAAAAAGAAACAGGCTTGCAAATAAAATGCCTAAGGTCAGATGGAGGGGGAGAGTACCTCTCAAATGAGTTTGGAAGGTTCTTGCAGGAGCATGGCATAAAGCAGCAATATTCATGTAGTCATACCCCACAACAAAATGGAATTGCAGAAAGGAAAAATAGGCATATTGGAGAGGTATCTCATGCCATGCTCAAGGAAAAAGACTTGCCAGATTTCTACTGGGCTGAAGCAGTTGCTACAGCAGTCTACATAATGAACAGGACTCCCACTGCAGCAATAAATGGGATGACTCCAGAGGAGAGGTATACTGGTAGGAAACCAGATATTTCTCATTTGAAGATTTTTGGTTGCATTGCCTATGTTCATGTGCCAGATGAGTTGAGATCCAAGTTGGATCCAAAAGCTGAGAAGTGCATCTTTATTGGTTACTCTTTGCACAGCAGAAAGGGTATAGATGCTATAATCCTTCTACTCGTAAGTTTACTGTGAGCAGAGATGTTGTTTTTGATGAGATGAGTAGCTGGTATAAACCAGTAAATGTGATTGATGATGTAGATGCACAAAATGGTAATGCTGCACAGAATTCACAGCAGCAGTCACAAAATATTAGTGGACCTGGAGTGTCCTCTAGCAGTGGTTCATATTCTTCGCCATGGACAGGCAGATTGAGATCAGGAGAATATCCTTAAAAAAATGCAGATAGTGGTATGCAGGTTTCACGAAAAGGAAAAGAGAAGGTAGATCAGCCCATGTTTGATGTGAATGCAGGTCACTCTTATGTGGATGGTGAATCTAGTGGCTCAGAACAGAGCATTGATGATGAGTTGGGTATTCCTTCTATTGTTACACCTGGAGTAAGGAAGACCAGGGATGTTTTGAGAGCACCTGGGAGTGAACCTACTTTGCGCAGGTCTACCAGAGCTAGGTATCCTGTGGATAGGCTGAAATATGATGGATTTACAGCCATTCACTATGCATATATGGTCAAAGTGATACAGGAACCAGAACCCACTTCTTTTGAGCAAGCCATGGGAAAAGAAAAATGGGAGAAAGCCATGGATGAAGAAATGGATGCCTTGGAAGCAAATGCTACATGGGAATTGGTACCTTTGCCTAAAGGTAAGAATGCGATTGGCTGTAAGTGGGTTTATAAGGTGAAGCACAATGCAGATGGTTCTGTGAACAGATACAAGGCAAGGGGTATGCACAAACATATGGCATTGATTATGAAGAAACATTCAGTCCGGTTGCAAGGATGGCAACCATAAGAGCAGTCATTGCTATGGCTGCATCAAAGGAATGGTCTTTACATCAGATGGATGTAAAGAATGCCTTCTTGCATGGTGATTTACAAGAAGAGGTCTATATGGAGCAGCCACCAGGTTATGTGCATGTTGTTTATCCCGAGTTTGTTTGCAGGTTGAAGAAAGCATTGTATGGCTTGAAGTAAGCACCTAGAGCATGGTCTGACAATATAGGATAATATCTTGTCACTATTGGTTTTCAGATTTCCAAGGCAGACTTCTCACTTTATGTGAGAAAAATAGAGAAAGGTATTATGCTACTTGTCATTTATGTTGATGATTTGATTATGACAGGTGACAGTGATGAAGATATCCTTGATGTGAAAATGCTATTGAAGCAGAAGTTTGAGATGAAGGATTTGGGAGAGTTGCGTTATTTCTTGGGCATTGAGGTGATTAGATCACCAAAGTGGGATACAGCTCTTGCAAAGGCAGTATGGATTGGACATGCTGTCCAAATATGGGATGACAGGCTGTAAGCCTATTTCAGTTCCTTTGGAGCAGAATGTGAAGCTGAGCGCAGATGTAGGTGAGCTTCTGGAAGACCCTACTATGTACAGACGCATAGTAGGAAGCTTGATTTATATGACTATTACCAGGCCAGATTTGAGCTATGCTGTTGGACTGGTCAGTCAGTTTATGCAGGCTCCAAGGAAACCACATTTGGATGCGGCTAGACGCATACTCAGGTATGTGAAGTCCACATTGTAGTATGGACTATTTTATGAGACTGGGGTTCCGATACAGTTGCATGGATACACTGATGCTGATTGGGCTGGTAGTATTTCAGATAGACGATCTACCAATGGATATGTGTTCTCTTTTGGGAGTGCTGCAGTCACTTGGAGCAGCAAGAAATAACCTACAGTTGCCTTGTCGAGCACAGAGGCTGAGTACAAGGGTGCAGCAATGGCTGCATGTGAGGTAGCTTGGTTGCATAAGCTACTTTATGATATGCATCAGTCTACAGATGGGCCAGTTGTCATTTATTGTGACAACATGAGTAGTATACACTTGGCAAATAACCCAGTCTATCATGCTAGAACAAAGCACATTGAGATGCATTATCACTATGTGCGAGAGAGGGTTTTACTAGGTCTTATTGATCTAGTTTATGTCAGCACAGAGGATCAGGTAGCTGACATATTCACGAAGGCATTGGGCGCAGAGAAGCTGCGCAAGTTCAGAGACCTGCTTGGTGTGCAGGAATTGGGATTGAGCTCGAGGGGGAGTGTTGAGATATCGAGCTCCACTCGTGATATGCCAGGGTAACCGTTGTGCATTTATGTCACCGACTTGTCAGTTGCAGATGCGGTTGGTACACCGCCCATGAATAATAGCTAGATGACAGGTATCCTTATCTACTCTAGTTCGTGGCTCAGTTAGTATGCCACCTTAGTTAGTTGAGTTTGGTTTGAGACCCATGCATAGGGTTCTTCTATTTCTTTGTATGAGAGTTCTTTTGTCTTACACAACTAAGAAGAGAAAAACTGTTTTTCAGCCTCCACCCTTGTGTGTATTCCCCCATTGTGCAAGCAAGAAAGCTTCAAGTGAGACTCCTTCCTTTTCTCCCACAATCTTGACATGAAGTAGGTGTGATGCAAATATCTCAACACAATCCACCTAAGCGTGGCAATTTTTGGAGTGGAACAACTCTCGTGATCATACCTAGAAGAGGCAAGCAATCAATCTTGACCACCACAGCAGCATCAATCAAGTACTCTTTATCATTCTTGAGAGCTGTGACAACTCCCAAGAGCTCCCTCTTAATCTGTGGATACCTGCACTGTCGATCCTTTAGGACTTTATCCCTATACAAAATGGCATACCTATTCCCATCTACATCCTCCTGGACAAAAGCCCATCCAATGTCAATAGGAGTAGTATCAATAGTGAGTACAATAGGTCTCCCACACTCATAATCTACTTTTTTAAGAGTCAGAGAAGCTCTCAATAATCTCTTCAGCTTCTGCATAGCTCTAGTGTGCCTCATGCGTCCCAAGAAAAACGTTGCCCTTTCCTTAAGAGTTGATAGAGATCATATGCAATATGAGCAAAATGAGGAATCCAAATAAGATAAAATACGCAAGCTCCAAGAAATCTACAAACCTTCGAAGAAGAAGAGGAAGTCTCCTCAATCTTCTCTATGGCATCAACCTTCGTAGGGAAAGGATTCTTGCCATAATAACCACACATATGACCAACAATCAAAACCTCTCTGGCACCAAAAATAGACTTCAGCCCCGACAAGGTCAAATTCACTTCCTCTAGCCTACAAAGAATCCTCTCAACATCTCTCATATGTGTGGCCACAAAGTATATGCATTCATGATCACATCTAAAGTATCATCCTTCTCTTTTTCCAAAACCCTCCTTGATAGACAAATCATCAATGAAAGGCATGGTAAGCTCTGGAATAAAATCCCGTAAGACCTTATTCATCCCATTCATCATATGAGCAATCAAATTAGTAGCTCCCTTATCCGGAAGCATGCACATCCAAACAAGGCCTAAAGGTGTCTTCATCATAGTCAAATTTCTACTCTCAAGGGCAAGCTGGAGTTGGTCGTCATAGCCAAAAGAAAGATCGTCAAGTGAATACATAGGATGTCTAGCAAAAGCCTCTGCGAACTCATCCACAATAGGTTGTGCACCAACATTTTGTATAGCGACCCTGTTCACCGATTGTAAGTCCTGTATGAATCAGAGTGTCCCATTCTTCTTGGGAACTATGAACCATCTATTAGAATACATAATTGAAGATGGCTCTAGAATCCCCATCCTAATCTGCTCATTTAAAAGCTCCACCAATTTAGGCAAGTGAGCCCTAGGCACAGGAATAGGCTATAGATTCCAAGGGACATGTGGAATGGTAAAAATAACCATAGGCATCACAACCCTAGGATCAATGCATCCTATCTCATGCGGGAAAAAAGCCAAATCTCTCCATGTCTGCTCAACATCTCCTCAAAACATTTCAACTCTGTTGGAAGTAAAAAATCTTCAGTCCCAATCTTCATCTCTTTTAGTGTCTTGGTTGAAAACATATGTTCAATACTTGCAAGATCTCATAAAGGAGGCTGGATAATAGTTACTCTCTTAATCATCCCATCACTGTCCAAAGATAGTAGTCCTACAAACTGTTTTGACCTTCTTGTCAAATATCTTATATTTTGTTTGCACTCTGGCTTCTTTGCTATAACCTGCAAATTTCAGCCCTTGCTGTAAATACCCTAGTAAACACAAATTTTGTTATGTATAAACATCATCCTATAAATCTATTTGCTAAAATATTTCAGCAAAGAACACTTTTTGTTGAGAATTCTCAGCACCCGAATTTTCTTGCAGCATGAAAACAGTAATTTCACATTACATCACCAGAGAATTGGCCTATGAGACATATGACAGTTCTTGATTTCAGTTTTCAAAAATGTTGAAAGATCCTCCATAGTATCCGAGCATGATAACTCATCATAAAGACCATCTATCATGTCTTCATCCTATAAAAGACCTGCAAGTTTCAATTCTTTTTCTTTTCTCTTCAAGTACTACCTGGCAGCTCTAGGCATGTTTGTAATATGCTGAAAACACAAAGTACTTTTAGCACAGACACACCATAAACTCCCGAGGAAAAACTGTCGGAAAGCTTTTCGGCATGCCTAGAGCTTTCCCTATCTCGTACCACTATCGTCTTACAAGATAGTGGTACCTAACAAAAATTTGGCTCTCTTGCTAGAAGATCAGGGGAATCCCTCAAAGAATCCTTATTCTGTTGATGGTTGACACAACGGTCATGAACTAGAGCCCTCTTTCCATCCTTGCTTCGGGTTCGTGCATAGGCAAACCCATTGTCCAAAACCTTAGTCTCCATGCAAGACTCAGAAATGAATGGATGCCCCAAAATAATAGGATAGGAACAAGAATTCCACACAAAGAAATGATAAGTCTCATCCACATATCCAATAGAAATCTTCAAGTTTGAACAAGCAACATACAAATCTCCTGTAGTGTTGTTGTTCGCGAGCATGCGCCAACATGATCCACATCAACTGGCCATCTACCGGTATCATTCAATCCATGCACTATGACAGTAATCTCGGATCCATGATCCAAAGAGCAACAAAAGGGGTCTGTGCTTCACCAAGCTTGACTACTGTCTCGATAGTCACACAAGCCCAATGACTTGGAGAAAAATGGCTATGATGTACCAATCTAGGTGCATCATCACTCTCTGCATGCTATATGGGCTGAAGTAAAGGCTGAAGAGTCTTCTTTGTCTGCATACATAAAGCTCCATGTGTAGACTCCTCAATAATCTCCTCATCAGAATCAATCTCGTCAATCTGCAAGCCATAAATAATAGCCTCAGCAACTACTAAAGCCTCTCGATGGATCATATTCTGTGTAGGCTCTTCAATAATCTGACATTTTCTTTTAATGATGTTGATGATAACATCATGAAATTCTCTTTTGGCAATCCCCAAGACTTCTCCAAGAGTGAATTCAATTTTGCAGTTAAGAATTTGATCCTCAAGCACCTTCTTCAAGTCTGTAGTCATCTCAATGTCGGAAACAGCTTGAATCCAAGTTGCTTTTTCCGTTTCGAATCCTTTGTCTGTGAGGCTTTCTGATCTTCCTATACTTTTAGCTTTTGAACATCATCCATACTCTGCTTTGGTCTTGAAGAAGAAGGCTGAGAAATTGAATCACTCCTCCTAGTCACCCTCTAAAAACCTCTAGGTTGAGCATCATCTCTTTTCTGCTTCTCCTCAACAAGTGCTTTGAATCCCTAAGATTTTGCCATATAGGCATAGATAGAAAAGGCATCAAGTCAATCATCCCATCAAGTCCCTTTCCTGATCTCATCACCTATGGGCCTGAAAGTTTGGATGTTGAAGCTTTCCCCTTTTTCTCTACATGCAGTGCATAGGACCGTAAAGAAGATTTGTCCTTCCACAATTGCTCTAATTAAAGGCCATAGGCAATAGCTTGTTTTGCCACCTCTCGCATCACATAAGAAGAACACAAAAAAGACTCCTCTAATAATTTCTTCATACCACCCTTATCGCAAAATTTGGTTTGGTCAGCTGTTCTGAATCTCCAAAACATATCATCTTTTCTTTCTAGACTACCAACTTCATCCTTCTCGCCTCTTCAAAATCTTGACACTCCGTCTGCTCATGATCTGTACTATCACACCACAAGCAACGACAAACACAATCACTCATGGAAGAAATTGCAAGAGTAGAAGAATTTGGGGCTAAAACCAGAGCTGAACTAAGTGGCTGCTACTCCATTCTAGCCATCTTGATTTGTAGGTCTTTTAAGTTCTTTGATATCTCCTCCACCATATCTTTGATAGTTAGTTTTGCAGTTGGTCTGACAACCGCAACAGGAATAGGCATAGGCATAGATATAGACTGAGAAATATGAGAAGTAGTGGATGGTGCAACAAGAGAAGTAGGAGATGTCATGGTAGGAGGAAACATCGCTTGTGGTGATTGCCTCCCATTTTGCAAGTGAGCCTTCCATCTCCGCCTCTTTGTCAGTGTAGAAACCACATTGACAGCGTCCTGCCAATCCATCTTCAATCCCATAGGATGCATGCGATCCTCTAGCAGCTCTCCCAACTCATCCTAAAGTTTAGGATCAACTGCCTGTAAGAATAACTCCACTTTTTTTTAGTTTGGAGCTCTTTGCTCTAGTGCATCCAACAACTCGTTGTATATCTCTTCAAACTCCTGCAACAATTCACAAGAAACAAGTCCTTTGTTGGGCTGATAAATCCACTCTATGAATGTCTTTCACGTAGCAATGCCATAATCCTCCAGAAAATATTTTTCTTTGAGTGATTTCTTGAAAACATTCCAGTTAGAGTCCTGTCCAAACAATTTTGTCACTCTAACCCGCAAAGCAGGTGTGACAAGCCGTAAGAAATAATTGCTCTAGTTGGTCGGAATTCCAAATAAGTGCACCTAGATTTCAAAGAATTTAGTGTAGGTAGAAACATTTTGGCCATCAAATAATTTTTGCACACTAACCACAGCTTTGATCAACTTATTTCCACCATGTGTATGCTCATGTTCTTGATGCAACACTCCTTGTTAATCCAACTGCTGTTGATGCAACTGATGTTGCTGCTGCATACATAATTGCATCTATTGATTTTGCATCATAATGGTTGAAGAAAGATTTTATAAACAAAGTATTCATCTCATTGGTCGAAAAAAGGAAGAAACAGTTGATGATGAAGGTGGATTATTCAAAGGGTCTCCTATCTCGATGATCAGAAGTGACACTTTCACATTAGGTTCACCAGATGTCGCACAAAATACACACACGAGTTTGTAAAAGTCGCTCATCGCCGCAAGGATGTTTTGCGAGATGGGAGCAAAGGATGATGAAGAGTACTCAACTCAAGGCAAATACATGGAGTAAGAAGAATGGTTAGGTTTCACATTCAATCAAGTACATATGTGGGCAAGGTAAGACAGAAGAAGTCATGTATGTGTTCAAACTTGCTTTTCATTTGGAATCAAGATACAAAGACATGATCTTACGAGTTAAGATATTCGGTCCATGGTATAAGCACTAAAATGTAGAAGTAAAGTGATATTATGGAGAAGGTGTGGATAGAGGATGTCACATTTGTATGATGAGATGTGGTGAGTAAGCGAGAGCAATTTGATATGTGTCAATTGGAAAATTAGTAAAATGATAAAGCATTCTTGTTTTAATGCATTGGTGAAAGTTATGAATTTGCTGAAGCCTTGGTCTTGTTGTGGCCTTATGTCGTCTTCATGTCCTTTGTTTATCTTTGTGAAGGTGACAATCCTCATCTGCAAAGTCTCTTTGAAATCACTTGCATAAAGGTTTGGGTTGCTAGGCATTCCAAGAACTCCAAGACCCCCATGATCCGAATAGAATATGAAAATATGATCGTTGGGGCCACTATTGACTTCATGTCTACTGCCTCTAGTCAGGGCACAGGGTACACATTATACTCGCATTATCCACAATGTCATCATGAAGACAATAATGTGTCGTCCTCGAAACCAACCTCGTTTCAGTACTTGATAGGCATGGAAAACATCGACCTACTGATGTCAGTAATTTCCATAGCCTCCTCATCCATCCATCATCTATGAATAAGGTCACCATGGCATCCATCACCTTGCACTCGTAGGGGTCTCCCAAGCCAAGCACATCGATATGTAGACAAGAGGAAAGCGCAGTGGCTTGGCATTAAAGATGGTGTAGGTGGGACACATGGCCACCTGATTCTTCGTGGCTTCTTCGATGAGGTGCCCCATGTGAGTGAAGGCCACATACGTGTTAAGACTTCAAGCTCTTTATCTTTAGCATGTGTGTAACTAACACTCTGGCTCTCCAGCTATATCAGCAAGTGTGGGACATCAAAGAATTCGGTGACTTTAGGCTGTGTGTGAATAGTCTGTAGAACTTAGAGTGTTGTATTCACTTTAGTTATGTGTGATATTGAAGAATGAAGGAAATGAGATGAGAGTACACTACTCCTCTCTATTGCTCCAACCCTTCTCTATATCTCTCTCAACATGGTATTAGAGCCATGAATGGGCTCTATGGTGTATAGCATTTTGGAAGAGGTAAAGACTGAAGATCAAGGGTTCCTGTGAATTGCAAGTTGCCTACCATTGTTGTTTTGTCAAGGTATGTATTGATTCATATGCCTCCATTGCTTCATGAACTTGGTCAAAGGCTTGTCTGGGAGTAGTTGAAGGCTCCATTGAGCATATGTAAGTCATCACAAGGGTCTTCTTCATCAACACATGCTGCAGCACACTCCTACCAGGTTTGTGTGATTGCGTCTGCTGTCAAAATGGATCCCCATGGCTACTAAGCAAGACAATAATCACTACTCAAGTGCTCTACAACTTGCATACATACTTTGGAAGGTACTTTGATAACCTGACATGCCAATGCTTGACTTGGAGATGAGATATGAACTGATCTACAAGTACACAAACCTGGAATAGAGCATAGACTGTTGTAAATAGTGAATGTACAACATACAGTGACATTAGAAAGAACTTAGAGTTCTTGGACATGCTTGGAAGGTCTCATTAGAGCATAGATATGCTCAGGAAGACATATGTATTGTGTCATATGCATTTGAGTTGCAATTTCTTGAAGAAAATACTCAGATTTGGAAGCATATGACCTATCGTCAAACTGTCAACATCAAGCACTCCTTGGTCCTGAAGCATTACATAACATCGGTTAGCTTCTGTCAAATGTATGACATTGCATTACAGCAAGCACTCCTTGGTCTTGAAGCATTACATAACATCGGTTAGCTTCTGTCAAATGTATGACATTGCATATGTCTACTGAATGTCTGGAGGACTGAGATGAGCATTGAATGCTCATGAAATCTGAAGTTTGAAGTTGGAAACAAATGCATTGATATTATCTTGGTTGGTTACAAATAGGGAATGCATTCTATGACATTGCCTGTTGAAGAAAAAGTGCCTATGGTTGTCTGTATGGTCATGTATTGAACCCTACACTTGATAGCACATGTATGAAGTAATTTGAGGACATGGCAAGCAAGGTATTTGATACCTGTACTTGATGTGTATGCACTAAAATGTGCCCGCATGATCAACATTTACTAGTAGATGTCTGAAAGTTTTTTGGAGCATGTATGACATGTATACATCTCATTTTTGGCCTTGAAAGAGCTACTGATCATTGACAGTATGTAGATTTCAGATTGCATGTTTGGTTGACTGCAATAAGGTTGCACAATACAGAGTTACATCAACTACATGGTCTATGTGTTGACTGATGTATCTATAGGTTATGCCACATGTTTGTGGATGGATTTGAGATGTTAATGGGCTAAAATACCCTGATTATAGCAGACAGTTAATTGCATAAAATTTTCATGAACAGTCAAAGACTGTAGTAGGTCAGTTAGACTTGTTGGCTTGCAGGAAGTCAAGCACTGACTAGCCATTGTCTATTACAATATGGCAAATGCAAACATGACAGAAAACATAACCTAGATAGTAGGGGAAAAGCTTGATAGAAATAATTATGCCATATGGAAGTTCTGCATGGAAAACTTCTTGATAGCTAAAGGATATTGGGACTTAGTGACAGGTGTTGAAGCTGAAGCTAAAATCCCAAAGAGGAATCCTACATCTGATCAAAGAGGAGCGCACCGAGCTTGGTTGGAAAGAGCTCGCAAGGTGCTACACTAGTTATCTTTGTGTATCTCGGATGCTATGGTAATGTAGATGATGAACTACAAGTCACCAGTAGATGCATGGAACATATTGATCAAGTATTATGGCACAACTATTAGTGCCAGGAAGATACAGTTAAAGCAAAAATTCAACAACATGGAGAGAAAAGGCATATCTATATAGAATTATGTCACAAAGATTAAGACTATTGCGGATTAGCTGGAATCCATTGGCACACAACTTGAGGATGTTGAGATATCGAGCTCCACTCGTGATACGCCAGGGTGACCGTTGCAATCACACAAACCTGGTAGGAAGCAAATGCTACATGGGAATTGGTACCTTTGCCTAAAGGTAAGAATGCGATTGGCTGTAAGTGGGTTTATAAGGTGAAGCACAATGCTGATGGTTCTGTGAACAGATACAAGGCAAGATTAGTAGTCAAGGGGTATGCACAAACATATGGCATTGACTATGAAGAAACATTCAGTCCGGTTGCAAGGATGGCAACCGTAAGAGCAGTCATTGCTATGGCTGCATCAAAGGGATGGTCTTTACATCAGATGGATGTAAAGAATGCCTTCTTGCATGGTGATTTGCAAGAAGAGGTCTATATGGAGCAGCCACTAGGTTATGTGCATGCTGTTCATCCTGAGTTTGTTTGCAGGTTGAAGAAAGCTTTGTATGGCTTGAAGCAAGCACCTAGAGCATGGTCTGACAAGATAGGACAGTATCTTGTCACTATTGGCTTTCAAATTTCCAAGGCAGATTTCTCACTTTATGTGAGAAAAACAGAGAAAGGTATTATGCTACATGTCATTTATGTTGATGATTTGATTATGACAGGTGACAGTGATGAAGATATCCTTCATGTGAAAATGCTATTGAAGCAGAAGTTTGAGATGAAGGATTTGGGAGAGCTGCGTTATTTCTTGGGCATTGAGGTGATTAGATCACCAAGTGGGATACAGCTCTTGCAGAGGCAGTATGGATTGGACATGCTGTCCAAATATGGGATGACAGGCTGTAAGCCTATTTCAGTTCCTTTGGAGCAGAATGTGAAGCTGAGCGCAGATGCAGGTGAGCTTCTGGAAGACCCTACTATGTACAGACGCATAGTAGGAAGCTTGATTTATATGACTATTACTAGGCCAGATTTGAGCTATGCTGTTGGATTGGTAAGTCAGTTTATGCAGGCTCCAAGGAAACCACATTTGGATGCGGCTAGACGCATACTCAGGTATGTGAAGTCCACATTGTAGTATGGACTATTTTATGAGACTGGGGTTCCGATACAGTTGCATGGATACACTGATGCTGATTGGGCTGGTAGTATTTCTGATAGACGATCTACCAGTGGATATGTGTTCTCTTTTGGGAGTGCTGCAGTCACTTGGAGCAGCAAGAAACAGCCTACAGTTGCCTTGTCGAGCACAGAGGTTGAGTACAGGGGTGCAGCAATGGCTGCATGTGAGGTAGCTTGGTTGCATAAGCTACTTTATGATATGCATCAGTCTACAGATGGGCCAGTTGTCATTTATTGTGACAACATGAGTAGTATACACTTGGCAAATAACCCAGTCTATCATGCTAGAACAAAGCACATTGAGGTGCATTATCACTATGTGCGAGAGAGGGTTTTACTAGGTCTTATTGATCTAGTTTATGTCAGCACAGAGGATCAGGTAGCTGACATATTCACGAAGGCATTGGGCGCAGAGAAGCTGCGCAAGTTCAGAGACCTGCTTGGTGTGCAGGAATTGGGATTGAGCTCGAGGGGGAGTGTTGAGATATCGAGCTCCACTCGTGATACGCCAGGGTGACCGTTGTGTATTTATGTCACCGACTTGTCAGTTGCAGATGCGGTTGGTACACCGCCCCTGAATAATAGCTACATGATAGCTATCCTTATCTACTCTAGTTCGTGGCTCAGTTAGTATGCCACCTTAGTTAGTTGAGTTTGGTTTGAGACCCATATCTAGGGTTCTTCTATTTCTTTGTACTTGAGTTCTTTTGGCTTCCACAACTAAGAAGAGGAAAACTGTTTTCAGCCTCCACCCTTGTGTGTATTCCCCCATTGTGCAAGCAAGAAAGCTACAAGTGAGACTCCTTCCTTCTCTCCCACAATCTTGACAGAGGATGAAGACATGGTTGCAGTGACATTAAATGGTTTGGGATCTGAATATAAGTCATTTGATACTTCCCTCTCTGTGTAGGCTGAAATGCTGTATTTCATTGAGCTTGTTGCATTGCTCATTCATGAAGAGGTTAATTGGCTATAGGCTCTAGCAGTTTTAAGAGCAAGGATGCTATCTTCTATTTGAATCAACACAGCCATGGTAGAAGTTATGGTTCTGGCAGAGGAGGCTAGCAAAATATATATTATGGTCATAATAATAACCAGTAGGGTTCAAATGCAAGAGAAGCTAGAAATTTCAGAGGCAGGGGTAGATCTAGCTCTAAAGGCAAAGGCTCCTAGCAATAGTAGAATTCATCTGATAATCCTAATAAGGATAAGGATTGTCACTACAGTGGAAAGTACGGTCATATTGCTAAGGATTGCTGGAACAAGCAGGGCAATCAAAAGGGCAAGCAACATGGACATTATGCATCGTCCAGTCAAATAGATGATGCTTCTGCGGATAGAATGTTTGCCATGACATATGTGAAAGATAAGACTATTGAGAAGTCTACTAAGGATGCTCTTTGGTATATTGATTCAGGGGCATCGAGTCATATGATGCCTCATGGTGGTTGGTTTATTGACATGGTGCCTCAGAGGAATGGCTATGTGTGCACAGGGGATGACACGCAACATAGCATTGAACATAAAGGCAAAGTGCCTTTGGTAATCCATGATGGCAAGAAAAAGAACATACATGATGTACTGCATGTCCCGTCAATTACTAAAAATCTATTGTCTGTGGGCTAGATAACTGAGAAAAATTTGCAGGTTAGGTTTAATAAGCATGGTTTCTTCATTGAGGAGTTTGGTAATGGCTGCAAATTGATTGCTCATGGTCATAGGAATGGCAGGATGTTTACTCTTGATGCCATTTTGCCACAACTGAAATCAGCCATGTTTGCCCATGGCTCTAGCACAGTTATAGATTTAGAAATATGGCATTAAATAGTGGGGCATGTTAATCTTCACCATCTGGAAATGATGCAGAAAAAATAGCTTGTTATAGGTCTATCCAAGTTTGATTACACTGATATTGGTCATGTCTGCGATGCTTGTCAGTTTGGTAAATAGTCAAGGTTGCCATTTGTCAAGCATATAAGAAATAGTACGCGACCATTGTAGTTGGTTCACTCTGGTGTGTGGGGGCCAGCCCATAATGCATCTATGGGAGGTTCTAAGTATTATGTGACATTCATTGATGACTTCAGTCGCTATACTTGGGTTTATATAATGAAAATAAGGATGAGGTGTTTGTTGTTTTTCAGCAATTTAAGTAGTAGGTTGAAAAGGAATTTGATTGCTATATCTCTTGTTTGAGATGTGACAGTGGTGGGGAGTATGTGTCAAACGAGTTTGACAATTTTTTGGTTGAAAATGGCATACGTAGGTAGCTTACAATGCAGCTACACTCCACAATAGAATGGGATAGCTGAACGAAAGAATAGGGTCTTAATGGAAGTTGCGTGTGCAATGATTTTCGAGAAGAAGATGATGCTCTGTTATTGGGCTAAGGCTGTTATGATAGCCATGTATATCTTGAAGAGGACTCCCACTATAGGTATTCATGATATGACACCATTTGAGAAGATGTATGGCTACAAGCCTGATGTCAGTCACATGAAAGTATTTGGCTGCCTTGCTTATGTGCACATTACTCATGAGAAGAGGAAGAAGTTGGATCTGAAAGCACATAAGTGTGTCTTTATTGGTTATTCGAAGGAGAAGAAGGCATACCAATGCTATGATCCCTCTACTTGGGAGACACTAGTAGCAGAGATGTTATCTTTGATGAGATGGCCTCTTGGTATGCATCACTGGCTGCAATGCCATTGGATATGTCTTCTACATAGGCTTCTATAGTTGATTCACAACAAAGTACTACATTCACATGTCCTAGTGGTACGACAGTATCTCCTTGGACAGGGAGGTTGTGGAGCTCTGGCTCACCATCCATTGACACTAGTATGTCATTGAGGGGGAGATATGATGTGATGGACAACAAAGGAAAATAATAAGCTTTTGATGATACATTTGGTGTGATTAAACCTAGCAGGATGACTTCAGGCTATGACTCTGTGACAGTCTAGACATTGAGCTTGGTATTCCGAGTGTGTATACGCCTGGCACTATGCAGAACAGGTACATTCCGCCTCATGAGAGAGGGGAATTGAGTAGTGCACCATAGCTTAGACACTTGCAAAGAGTCGCATACCCTGTGGATAGGTTGACTTAGAATGGTTACTCTGCGAAAGCATTATGCTTATATGACAAAGGTGACGGAGGTCAAAGAACCTGCTACATATATTGAAGCAGTGATGGATAAAAATTAATGCACAGATATCTACTTTAGCTAAAAATAGAACATGGGATCGTGTGCCACTATGAAAAGAAGACCATTGGTTGCAAATGGGTCTATAAGATCAAATGCAACTCGGATAGTAGTGTAGAGAGGTACAAAGCCAGGCTGGTTGCTAAGGGTGATGCCCAACAGTATGGGATAGACTATGAGAAAACATTCAACCCTTTTGCCAAGATGGCAACCATACAAACAGTGATTGCATTGGTTGTTGCTAAAGGCTGGAAATTGCAGTAGATGGATGTTAAGAATTTGTTTCTCAATGGTGATTTAGTAGAGGATGTTTATATGGGTCAACCTAAAAAAGGCGTTGTATGGACTGAAGCAGGCTTCGAGAGCCTGGCATGCAAGGATCAGTAGTTACTTGTAGAGTTTGGGACTCACTGTTGGCAGGGCTGATCATAGTCTGTTTACAAAAAAATACACTGGTAGTGCTGGTTATCTATGTTGATGATTTGATAATGATGACTTAGGGATACAACATGTTATGCAGATGCTGAAATCTGAATTTGATATGAAAGACTTAGGTGAACTGAAGTATTTCTTGGGTATTGAGGTGATCAAGGCTAAAAATGGTTTATGATTGATGCAGAAACACTATGCCATGGAAATGCTAAAGAAATATAGCATGGCTGAATGTAAACCATTGGATGCACCTCTTGATCAGAATGTCAAGTTGGACATTAGCATTGGAGTTGAAATTGATAATGTGACTATGTACATGTAGATGGTTGGAAGTCTAATCTACTTGACCATCACTAGGCCTGACTTGAGTTACGCTATTGGGCTCATAATTTAGTTCATGTAGAGGTCTAGAAAGCCACACTTGGATGCTATTAGGCGGATTATGAGATATGTAAAGTCCACTGTAGATTATGGGCTCATTATGGGTTGTTTTATGTGAAAGATATTCCTTTGACACTAGTTGGATACACGGATGCAGATTGGGTAGAATGCTCATATGATTGTAGGTTTATGAGTAGTTATGCCTTCAGATTTGGAAGTGGAATGATCAACTGGAGCAACAAGAAGCAACCAACAGTTGCATTGTCTAGCACTGAGGCAGAGTACAAGGGTGCTGCATTGGGAGCATGTAAGATTGCATGATTGCTCAAGCTTATGGCTGATTTGGACATATAAGTTGATGCTCTAGTGACTTTGTTATGTGCAATCTCAGTAGTGTACTCCTGGCAACGAATCCAATACACCATGCCATGACTAAACACATTGAGGTACACTACCATTTTATCATAGAGATGGTTTTTGCAGGGAGAGTAGATCTTATGCATGTGAAGACTGATGAACAAGATGCAGATATATTTACCAAGTCTTTGGGTAAATATAAGTTCAATGTTTTCCGATAGCTACTTGGTGTACAGAGGCTATCTTGAGCTTGATGGGGAGTGTTAAGACTTCAAGCTCTTTTATATTTAGTATGTGTGTAATCGACACTCTGTCTCTTTGTCATATGTCTAGCTTTTTCAACAAGTGTGGGATATTAAATAAGTTGGCGACTTTAAGCTATGTGTGAATGGTGTGTAGATCTTAGAGTGTTGTATTCACTTCAGTTATGTGTAATATGGAAGAATGAAGAAAATGAGATAAGAGCACACTGCTCCTCTCTGTTGCTCCAACCCTTCTCTCTGTCTCTCTCAACAATACGAAGGGATAGTGTGGTTTCCTTGGTCGTTGGTGATGATCTCTACCCAAACATGCTACCCAACGCAGGAGTAGGTAGTCCTAAGGTCAATCCCAATGGCACTAGTCCCTCTAGGACAGCTTCTATGTCTTGCATGTGAAATCCTCGTTCTCTAGCTTTGTGTCAGCTTCTAGTTCATATGTTTGTCACTGCACTCTTCTTCTCGTTATGTTGACTCAGGATGTAGCGTCTTTTTCTCATTGTGCTCACTCGATTGCAGAATAATTTGTGATTCTGCATCGCTCCTACTGCCTTTAGCAGCTTCCTCAGTTGTTGCTACTACAGAGCATAACATATGTAATCCTTGCAACTTCTCTATCTTTTTCAACATTGACACTAGCCTCTAACAAAGCCATCCCATGCAAATACTACAATCTATGCCAATGGAACCCTACTTCCACCAAAGCTTGCTAAACCCTGCATTAGCTTGCAATTGCTTTTTTTTAACACATGTCGAGCTTTCTTGACAAAAATATGGTGTTCGCTTTCTAAAAGCACTCCTTCTTTCCTTGATAAATAGCCTCCCATGAATAGTGCTCCCAAAATATTGAGTTGTCGGGAGTAACTAGGGGAAAATAAGGAAGACCATCTTTCTCATAAAAGTGACGCCCTGCTATCACAACACTACTAGAGGTCTTTCTTGTAACTTGTGCAACATGAAGGAAAGGAAATTATTAAGATAGTCGTTTTACTTAGCCATTATTCCAATATTTTGTAACCTCAATGATATTATTTGCCAACACATCTATGTGCATGTCAAATAATCCTTTTGATTTGCACAAATTGAACATGTTTAGTCTCTCCAGACAAGGATAGATAGACAACCCTTTAGCTTCTATTCAACTTAATCCGCATCTTCAGGATACTAGCTTCCAAATAGACATTAGACAAACATACATAAGCTAAAGTATCCTTCCAATCTAGTTGTTGTACAACATGTTCAAACACTTCACTTGCAAGCTTCATGTTGTCCCACAAGCAACCAACAACATATGCCACATCACAAGATTAGCCTCAAATGACAACCTTTTCCATTAAACCTGCATGGCTACACTCCATAAGCACACTGATGAATGTGACCTCGCTTGGCTTAAAAACTTCCAATACTTGTTGATAAAAAATGTAAAAAACATTCTCATTCAATCCAAGCTATGCATATCCTCTTATGTTCATGTTGTCACCCAATATTGATGTCAAACAAGACTTTTCTATCTTTGTGATGATTGAGTTGTAGTTCAAACTGCTTTTTGTGGTGTTGCTAATGCAGGCTCTTTCATCCCATGTATGTTCCACTAGATTTGACTCCCTGTCTTCTTCATGTGCAAGTTTCGGACTAGATTCTCATCAATAGAACAAGCAAGCACTCATAGGAGCTACCACACACACAAACATACACGTGGGTTATTTACACCTGAATACTACTTAATCGAATACAAAAAATTTAGGATGGAACCAAGCAATCAAATTTTAAAAATGAATGGCAAACAAAAAGACACACACAACAGAAAACAAATTCCTAATGATGCTGACTAATGAGTTCAAATTCTTGGAAAAATACTCTGCCCTCAAGTTTGCAGTGGTGGATGCATAGCGTCACGACAACGCTGCATCTTTCCGCTCATTCAAGGCCAGATCAAGGTTTGCTAGTCAAGTTACAGCTCTAACAAGGGGGTTAAAGGCCGACGGAACTATCAGCAGCATGTGTAGCAGTCCGACTGCGATTTCTAAGGTTAGAAATGCCTATAAGGCTTTCGATGGATTCACATGTGCGAGTGGTGCTCTTCTTCATCCGGGATGTGCTAAATTTGTTATTTTTTGCTTATCAGGGTTTGGTCCAATTTTGTATAGTTCGATTCTGATGCCAGGAGGCATATTACACAGTGGATTCTGTACCATGGTGGATTCCGTGAGGTTTTACGGTGGATGTCGTAAACTTTTATTACCGGGGCTCATACACAAAGTGGACTCTTTGTGCGAGAAGTCGATGGGGATGCCTATCCTTTTCAGGCGTTTTGTTAATTTAGTGCGTACATGGGTGATTCTGTAGCAGGTGATTCTGCAAAATACATATTAAATTAATAAACGTTTATGAGTTTAGAGTGCGTACTCATGATAAATTAAGGTTAGGATTGATTTCTAACCAATTGATTTATTTATGTAGCTGAATACTGCTAGGTATTCACTTTTGTCGATTTAATTATATTATTTTACTAGCGATTGTGAATGCTTCAGTTGATGTGTAGAGATAGCAGTAGTGGCGGTGGAAAGCATTGGAGGATAGTGTGTATTCCAGTTATCATATATATTTTGATGGGCGCATACCTTAGGCATGGCGCCTATATTTTGTCGCATCTATTTATCAAGGCGTTTGATATTTATTTATTATTTTTGTATGCGCATGGGCGCACGATTTAGATATTTGTATTTGGACATTGTATTGGGTATGCTTGACTTCTTGGGCGTCCATTAGCTTTATTTCTATTTGGCACTAAAGCAAACTCAAAAGCCAAAAGCGTGCTACTTTGTAATTTGGGCTATTATTTGAGCTTGAAGATGATTAATACATAAAATGCATGCTTTGTGGAGCGCTCACACAAGGCATGGGGAGAGATTGCACCCAATTGGTCTCTTGTTCATGTCGTACATGCTTCCTACATTGATTTGTGTGCAAAAAGTAGAGTTATTTTGTTCTTGGGGACCTTCTGACGCTCACTACGTGCGCTTACAGCATCCGATCTGTGCACCAGTGGTATCAGAGCGAAGCTGAGATCGAGAGCTTCCAATGGCTACCCATCTTGCGCGAAGGCAGAGCTCCTGCAATGATCGAGCTCTACAGTGAGTTTCATCGCAAACGGTCGATACGGCTGGATTACTGGCGGTCAAGAACCTCTGTCTGCAGCCTCTGATCGCGAAGGACTGGCCTGAGGAGGCGGAGGACCACGTCAACAACTCCTTCAAGTTGTTTTGTAACAGTGAAGAGTAAGCTCTTTATCCATAACCACAAGTCCAAAAGCTTAAAGTCAAAGCTTAGAAATAAGCTTTAAAAAGCTTAGTTTATTAAAACTAAAAATTCGGCGACCAGTAACGCGGCACCCTGGTGATTTTAACGGCATGAAAAATGGCCCCCCCTAAAATCAAAAAAATAAAATGGCGCCCTTGATCAGTCTTCTTACCTAAGCTAAGACAATTAAGCTTTGAAAAGCTTAATCATCTAAGTCCTCCAAGTTGTTTTACTCCTGCAAGTCCTGTAAGTCACAGAGGATCAAAACAGACTTATCTCAATTACTCCCACCATAAAGACTGTTCCTACGCAGAAGCACAAAATTACGGAATTGCCCCCTGGAAGACTCTGTTCACACACGCAGACTTGTTGAACCAGTTTCAGCACATGCAGAAGGTCATACACAGTTTCTACGAAGACTATGAACACCGCAACTGCAAAAGACAAAGACCGTATAAGCCAAACAAAAATCTATAAGCCTTGTATACCCGACTTTGAGCTACGTTCATCTCGCTAATCAGATTTCGAGAGTGTGAGGTCTTTTGGATTTTTTACAAGATGACGGAACAAAATACGGACGATTTAATGGCTGAAGGCGATCTTCCCGAACCTACGATGGAACAAAAATTGGATTTGATTATGATGCAGCTTGATGAAGAACGAAGAGCCCGACAAGCTTTGCAAGTTCAATTGGCCAATTTGCAATGATCTACCACTGACAAAGATGGACCGCAACCCGAAGATCTTATCTGACGTACCATCGATGCGACACTCGAAGCCCAATCCATCCGCAAAGAAACAAAGATAAGTAAAAGAAATTTCAAATTTCGTACTTTCAATAGATCTCGAGATGGGGAGACTGTACTTGCATTTATCAGTCAGTTTGACGATTACTTTCATGAAGAGACATATGCTGAGAAAGACAAAATTAAATGTGTCACTAATCATTTAGTCGATCGACCATCTCTATGGTGGACCGTGGTTTGCAAGAGCATTGATTGTCCCACTACTTAGGAGAGTTTCCAAAAGAAGTTTTTACAGAATTTCCTTCCTCCTCAATTCCATGAAAAAGCCATAAAGCAATGGGATCTTCTACAGCAAAGAGATCGTGAACCTATTTCCCAATACACTGAACGTTTTTGGAATGCCCTATTGCAACTCCGAATGCTCGAAGATGTACCTGAAGCGACTCACAAATGCAAGTTTATGTATGGCTTACTTGGACATTACTATGCTGAAGTCAATATGTTCAAGCCTACAACCCTTGAATATGCAATTTCTTTGGCTCATGACACTGAAGACAAGATTCGAGGAAGAGACAAGCGTCCAAAACAATTTCAAGCAAATGGTAACTATGGTTCCAAGCAATTCAATTCAAATTTTAGAAGATTCAATCAAAATCATTTTCTTCCATCTACATTCCGTAAGTCTTGGACACGACCACCTGCTTTGCCATCAAATACCAATTAAAACCCTAAGCCATCCTGACAGCCAAATCCTAATATTCCTAGACTTCCTGCCATTGCCAACAATGTATCTAAAGCCAAACCTATAGTTTGTTACAAATGCCATCAACCTGGACATCTAGTAGCCAATTGCCAATCGAAGAAGCCACCTGTCCATATCAATTATCTTGGAGCAATGGAAGATGAAGAACGTGAGGAAATGCTTGACTTTACAGAAGATGATGATGATATTGCTACTTCTTCGGATGTTTTGCTAGGGTATGCCAACTCCACATTCTTTGTTGACAATGAAATGTTTTGTGCATGGTAAAGAAAATATTATTTTGCATGATGATGGTAGCACACATGACTTTATTTCTGCAAAGTTAGTGAAAGAATTGAATTTACAAACTGTTTCTACACATTATCGCATTAAAGCAGCATTCCTAGGCACAAGATATAATGGAACACAAGAGGTGAATAACTTAGAAATTAAAATTGGTGAATACACTGAATGAAGGAATTTCCTAGTTGTACCTTTGCAATCTAGTGATATTATCCTAGGTATGCCTTGGCATCATCAGTATAATCCTGACATAGATTATTTCACGCATTCAATTAAAATTTATTTTCAAGGAAAACAAATCACATTGCATGGTATGCACGCTTCTAATAATTTTCCACTGCTTACTCATACTCAAGCTAAATGTGCATTACGTAAAAGTAGCAAATCTTATTTAATTTGGGTGAATGAACTTCAAGCTAAAGAAAAACATATGCATCCTAGGCATAAACAATTCCTTGCTCAATTTAAAGATTGTTTTGCTGATGATTTACCACCTGGACTACCACCTTCACGTCCTGAAGATCACAAAATAGATTTAATTCCTGGTACACAACCACCATGTAAAGCACCATATAGGCATAATCAAATTGAACAGAAAGAAATTCAAAATCAAGTAGAGAAATTATTAAATAGAGGATTAATTAGACCTAGTAGTTCTCCATTTGGCACACCTGTTTTATTAGTGAAGAAGAATAATAATACTTATCGCATGTGCATTGATTATCATGCCCTGAATAAAATTACAATTAATAATAGATATCCAATTCCTAAGGTAGATGATCTTATGGATAAACTACAAGGTTCTGCCATATTCAGTAAGATAGATCTTAAATCTGGTTATCATCAAGCGAGATTGGATAAATTTGATGTATTCAAAACTGCATCTAGAACACAATTTGGACATTATGAATTTCTAGTGATGCCTTTTGGATTGACTAATGCACCTGCTACATTTAGTCGAATGATGAATTGCATATTTTTGAAATATCAGCATTGTGTTATAGTATTCTTTGATGATATATTGGTATTCAGTAAAAATGAGCATGAGCATTATGAACATCTGTCTTTAGTTTTCAAGTTGTTAAAAGATAATCAATTGTATGCTAATCCAAAAAAGAGTGAATTCTTTCAAACAGAAATTGAATATCTAGGTCACATTGTTTCATCAGAAGGTATTAAGGTTGACCCTAAAAAAATAGAAGCAATCTTAAATTGGCCCATACCCAAAAATGTGCATGAGTTACGTTCTTTTCTAGGTCTTGCTAGTTTTTACAGAAAGTTTGTGCGAAATTTTTCATTACTTGCCTTGACTTTGACTAAACTTTTAAAGAAGGGTATTGTGTATAACTAGACTGATAATCAACAAAAATCTTTTAATTTATTGAAACATGCATTAACCCATGCTCCTGTATTACAACTACCTGATTTCAATAGACCATTCTTTTTAGTAGTTACTGATGCTAGTGGATTTGGAATAGAAGCTGTACTTATGCAAGATAATCATCCCATTGCCTATTCTAGCTGTAAACTGAAACCATCTGAATTTAAATATTCTACATATGATAAAGAATTACTAGCTATAGTACAAGCCTTACGTCAATGGAAACATTACTTAATGGGTTCTGAATTTATGATTAAAACTGACCAACAAAGTATTAGACATCTCCTTAGTCAACCCCAAATCTCTGATCGACATATCAAATGGGCAGCTTTCATTCAAAGTTTTCATCCCCTTATCCAATATCAACCAGGAAAAGATAATGTAGTAGCTGACGCTTTGAGTAGAAGACCGACCATTCATAATATTTCTGTGATATCATTTGATTCTCTTTTCCCTATGAAAGATACTTATTATCGAGATATTTCTTTTCAATCTGATTGGAATAAATTAGTTGCAAATAATTGGATTCCTATTGATTCACTGTCTTACAATAATGGATTCATGTTTTATGAAAAGAGATTATGTGTTACAGTTCCATTTAGATCTTTTGTTTTGAATGAGATTCATTGTCCTCCATATCAAGGTCATAGAGGTATTATATCTACTTTGCATACATTGATTGAAAATTTTTATTGGCCACATATGGACACTGATGTATCTAACTTTGTTTCTGAATGTTTAGTTTCTCAAAGAGTTAAGAGACATCATGCTAAACAGTATGGTTTACTTATGCCATTATCTATTCCATCACGACCATGGGAACAGATTTCTATGGATTTTATTACTGGTTTACCTAACACTAAAGCTAACCATGATATGATTTGGACTATTGTAGACAGGTTTAGCAAACAAGCATATTTCATTCCATGCAAGAAAACTTTAACTGCATCTCAAGCACTCAATTGTTTTTGAAAACTGTTTTTACTAACCATGGTTTACCAAAAGTTATTATTTCTGATCGTGATTCTAGATTTTGTAATAATTTTTGGATTACTTTGTTTGCTAACTTAGGAACAAAGATTGATTTTTCATCTGCATTTCATCCTGAAACAAATGGTCAAACAAAAGCTACTAACAGTACTATTTTAGACCTTTTACATGCTTACACTATTTCAAAACCACACACATGGGATACACACATGCATCTACATTTACTTCAGTTTGCATATAACAATACACCGCATACAACTACAAAGAAAGCACCATTTGAAGTTATTTATGGTTATAGATTGCCTACACTTGTTGCATCTTTATCAAATAAAATTCAGACTGCTGATGATATTGCTCACATGCACGCTACTATTTTTGATGAGGTTAAAGATATGATTGCCAATGCCCAGCAATCATATACAAAACAAGCAAATAAGAAAAGACAGGCCATGAATTTTAAAGTTGATGACTATGTTTAGTTAAGAATAGAAAAATGTAGATTACAAAATGTAGATAAACACCCAGTTGTGAAATTAGCACCTAGATTCTATGGACCATTCAAGATCATACACAAAATCAATGATAATGCATTTAAGTTAGAACTACCACCACATTGGAAAATTCACAACACCTTTCATATTAGTTTATTACGACCCTTTAGAGGCCAATTACCTGTACACCTTGTCTATGAAAACCCACCTTTGTTAGATGAAGAGACTGAAATCCTTGAACCTGAAGATATTATAGATACTAACTTTATGACCACTAGAACTGGCCGTAGATATTCTAGATATTTGGTCAAGTTTAAAAACCATCCTGTTGAAGAGGCCCAATGGATGCATGCTAGAGACTTAAATGCTTTCCCCACTCTGTTAGCTCCACATTGAGCTAATAGTAATTGAGGACAATTGCTATCCCACCCCGGGGGTATGATGCCAGGAGGCATATTACACGGTGGATTCCGTGCCACGGTGGATTCCGTGCCACGGTGGATTCCGTGAGGCTTTACAGTGGATTCCGTAAACTTTTATTACCGGGGCTCATACACAAAGTGGATTCTTTGTGCGAGAAGTCGATGGGGACGCCTATCCTTTTCGGGCATTTTGTTAATTTAGTGTGTACATGGGTGATTCCATAGCGAGTGATTCTGCAAAATACATATTAAATTAATAAACATTTATGAGTTTAGAGTGCGCACTCGTGATAAATTAAGGTTAGGATTGATTTCTAACCAATTGATTTATTTATCTAGCTGAAGACTGCTAGATATTCACTTTTGTCAGTTTATTATTTTACTAGCGATTGTGAATGCTTCAGTTGATGTGTAGATATAGCAGTAGTGGCGGTGGAAAGCATTGGAGGATACCGTGCATTCAAGTTATCATCTATATTTTGATGGGCGCATACCTTAGGCATGGCGCCTATATTTTGTCGCATCTATTTATCAAGGCGTTTGATATTTATTTATTATTTTTGTATGCACATGGGCGCACGATTTAGATATTTGTATTTGGACATTGTATTGGGTATGCTTGACTTCTTGGGCGTCCATTAGCTTTATTTCTATTTGGCACTAAAGCAAACTCAAAAGCCAAAAGCGTGCTACTTTGTAATTTGGGCTATTATTTGAGCTTGAAGATGATTAATGCATAAAATACATGCTTTGTGGAGCGCTCACACAAGGCATGGGGGGAGATTGCACCCAATTGGTCTCTTGTTCATGTCGTGCATGCTTTCTACATTGATTTGTGTGCAAAAAGTAGAGTTCTTTTGTTCTTGGGGACCTTCTGATGCTCACTACGCACGCTTACGGCATCCGATCTGTGCACTAGATTCTACAGTGTAAGATTCCTAGAATTGGACATCCAATTTTGATAGGTGTCCAATTTTCGTGATCAAATTCTTGCGCATCCATTTATGGCATGTCCAATTCACTCTATTCAATTTTGTCAAGCCTAATTTTCAAAATCAGACTGGTGTGTCGGATCGTCAAAATCGGACAGGGTATGTCTGATCGAATAGGATGGTCAAGTCTGATGTTCGAATCTTAAAATCGGACAGGGTAGGGTGGTCTCCTATGCAAGTGTCTGATTCATTCGATCGGACTGGCACTTGGACTGCAAGGTTGTCCAAGTGTCGCTTGTCCAATTTTTGAAATTGGACAAGGAAGTGGGTTCGAGTGTCCGATTCACTAAAATTGAACGTCCGACTGTCTGATTCTGGGAATCGGACATTGTGAGGTCTGTCCGATTTTGACAATCAAAGCGACAAAATTGACAAAAATCACCAAAGCGAGATGCTTTTAAGCATATAATAATCCTTTGAGAAACTCCATATCACTACTATGGACAACAATCAAGATTTGTGTATACCTGGTGTGGTCGGAAAATGCCTATACACACTGATGGATTCATCCAAAGGGCTAGCTATTTCCAAGTTCTCTCTCTCTCTCTCTCTCTCTCTCTCTCTCTCTCTCTCTCTCTCTCTCTCTCTCTCTCTCTCTCTCTCTCTCTCTCTCTCTCTCTCTCTTAATGTTGTGGTCACAAATGAGCTTGTCCTTGCTCGTTTGGGTTTTAAACCCTTGCTACACTCAGCCTTGACCTCTTTGATCAGTCCCCTTATGACATTAACACATTTAAGCGCTCTTTGTTTCCATTTTTCCCTTGTTTGTACCTTGTTTGGGCCAGTTCATAGCAACAAGCTTAAAGTGACTTGCCTCAATATTTCAATCCTATCCTACCCTAAAAGCAACAAAAATCAAAACCCAAATACTGAATTGATTCCTCCTACTTGCCTAACCATTAAAAAACCAAAATATTTACTTGTGTGAAGATTAAAACCCCAAAATCCCCTGCCTATCTCAAGCTCCAATTTCACGGATGCAACCCTTACTTTATCACTCGATATTTGAGGCATGGTAGTGCTCAAGCTTGAATCCATTGTCTCGGCAACAGAACCAAAATGTAGAGGGTACTCAGTTCAACCGCCAAGACACATAGACCGCTTATTGTTTCAAGTGTTTCAAGTGAGCACAAATGGCTATCTCTCACCTAGCCCACGCACCTTCAATCCTATAGAGGAGTAGCGAGCTTACCTTGATACCCGAATGAGCAGCCTTCTCCCTCATGAAATTCTGTAGCTTCATGATTCGTGCTGTAAGCTCAAGCATCCTCTTTCAAGATTGTGGGAGAGAAGGAAAGAGTCTCACTTGTAGCTTTCTCACTTACACAATGGGGGAATACACACAAAGGTGGAGGCTGAAAACAATTTTTCTCTTCTTAGTTGTGTAAGCCAAAAGAACTCTCATACAAAGAAATAGAAGAACCGTATATATGGGCCTCAAACCAAACTCAACTAACTAAGGTGGCATACTAACTGAACCACTAACTAGAGTAGATAAGGATAGTTGTCATCTAGCTATTATTCATGGGCGGTGTACCAACCGCATCTGCAAGTCGGTGATATAAATACAAAACAGTCACCCTGGCACATCACGAGTGGAGCTCGATATCTCAACACTCCCCCTCGAGCTCAATCCCAATTCTTGCACACCAAGCAGGTCTCTGAACTTGTGCAGCTTCTCTGCGCGCAATGCCTTCGTAAATATGTCAGCTACCTGATCCTCTATGTTGACATAAACTAGATCAATAAGACCTAGTAAAACCCTCTCCCGCACATAGTGATAATGCACCTCAATGTGCTTTGTTCTAGCATGATAGACTGGGTTATTTTCCAAGTGTATACTACTCATGTTGTCACAATAAATGACAACTGGCCCATCTGTAGGTTGATGCATATCATAAAGTAGCTTATGCAACCAAGCTACCTCACATGCAGCCATTGTTGCACCCCTGTACTCAGCCTCTGTGCTCGACAAGGCAACTGTAGGTTGTTTCTTGCTGCTCCAAGTGACTGCAGCACTCCCAAAAGAGAACACATATCCACTGGTAGATCGTCTATCAGAAATACTACCAGCCCAATCAGCATCAGTGTATCCATGCAACTGTATCTAAACCCTAGTCTCATAAAATAGTCCATACTGCAATGTGGACTTCACATACCTGAGTATGCGTCTAGCCGCATCCAAATGTGATTTCCTTGGAGCCTGCATAAACTGACTTACCAATCCAACAGCATAGCTCAAATCTGGCTTGGTGATAGTCATATAAATCAAACTTCCTACTATGCGTCTGTACACAGTAGGGTTTTCGAGAAGCTCACCTGCATCTGCGCTCAACTTCACATTCTGCTCCAAAGGAACTGAAATAGGCTTACAGTCTGTCATCCCATATTTGGACAGCATGTCCAATCCATATTGCCTCTGCAAGAGCCATATCCCACTTGGTGATCTAATCACCTCAATGCCCAAGAAATAACGCAGTTCTCCCAAATCCTTCATCTCAAACTTCTGCTTCAATAGCATTTTCACTTGAAGGATATCTTCATCACTATCACCTGTGATAATCAAATCATCAACATAAATGACAAGCAGCATAATACCTTTCTCTATTTTTCTCACATAAAGTGAAAAATCTGCCTTGGAAATCTGAAAGCTAATAGTGACAAGATACTGTCCTATCTTGTCAGACCATGCTCTAGGTGCTTGTTTCAAGCCATACAAGGTTTTCTTCAACCTGCAAACAAACTCAGGATAAACAGTATGCACATAACCTGGTGGCTGCTCCATATAGACCTCTTCTTGCAAATCACCATGCAAGAAGGCATGCTTTACATCCATCTGATGTAAAGACCATCCCTTTGATGCATCCATAGCAATGACTACTCTTACGTGATACCTGCATACCACTATCTGCATTGCTTTGAGAAGTTTCTCGTGATCTCAATCTGCTTGTCCATGGCAAAGAATGTGAACCATTGCTAGAGGACACTCCAGGTCCACTAATATCTTGTGAGTGCTGCTGTGAATTCTGTGCAGCATTACCATTTTGTGCATCTACATTATCAATCACATTTACTGGTTTATACCAGCTACTCATCTCATCAAAAACAACATCTCTGCTCACTGTAAACTTACGAGTAGAAGGATTATAGCATCCATACCCTTTCTGCCTGCTCTGCAGAGAGTAACCAACAAAGATGCACTTCTCAGCTTTTGGATCCAACTTGGATCTCAACTCATCTGGCACATGAACATAGGCAATGCAACCAAAATTTTTTAAATGAGAAATATCTGGTTTCCTACCAGTATACCTCTCCTCTGGAGTCATGCCATGTATTGCTGCAGTGGGAGTCCTGTTCATTATGTAGACTGCTGTAGCAACTGCCTCACCCCAGTAAAAATCTGGCAGGTCTTTTTCATTGAGCATGGCACGAGATACCTCTCCAATATGCCTGTTTTTTCTTTCTGCAATTCCATTTTGCTATGGGGTATGACTATATGAATATTGCTGCTTTATGCCATGCTCCTGCAAGAACCTTGCAAATTCATTTGAGAGGTACTCTCCCCCTCCATCTGACCTTAGGCATTTTATTTGCAGGCTTGTTTCTTTTTCAACCATAGCTTTAAGAGTTTTGAAATGCCCAAAAACTTCACTTTTCTTTTTCATAAAATACACCCAAATTTTTTTGCTATAGTCATCAATAAAAGTGACAAAATAATGACAGCCTCCAATAGATGCAGCTTTAGTAGTCCACACATCAGAGTGGATTAATTCCAATGGCTTCTTACTCTCTTGAACATGTCTAGGAAATGGTTTCCTTGCATGTTTTCCAAATTGACAGGCTTCACATACCTTATGCATTTCTGCAACCTTGAATTTAGGCAATCCTGCAACAATATTTTGGGCCTGCATTGATTTAAGTTGCTGTACATTAACATGACCAATGCGTTTATGCCAGATATCAATATATGCACAACTACACCGGTCCCATGTGCAAACATTGCTGCACTCAATTCAGGCATGTCTGCATCCAATGTAAACATTCTGCCCTTCTTCTTTCCTTTTGCTATCAAGCGACCTTTATTTTTCATATCCTCAACAAAGCATCCATGAGGATTAAATCTGACCTGCAAGCCCTGCTCAACCATTTGACCAACAAAAACTAGGTTCTTGGTGATATTCGGGACATGAAGTACATCCGATAGGTATTTCTTTTTTCCATCCTGCATAGACAAAGGAATTTTTCCAATCTGCACAATAGGATGTGCAGTATCATCACCAGTCTCCACAAATCCTGGTTTTTCCATTTTCCTTGCATCCTGCATCCATTCTGCATGACCTGCCATGTGGTTTGATGCACCTGAGTCAACATACCACACTTCGTTGCTTTCTTCTGCACTTGTCACAGAATTATTCATGTGCTGCACCATAAAAAAATGCTCATTTCTGTCATCACCCTGTCTACTAGAAGATGCATAATTCCCTTGTTGCAATTTTCCATTCATGATGTCATTCTGCTTTTTATAGCAGTCTTTAGCCATGTGACCCATTTTACCACAGTAGTAGCATTCAACATTGTTGTTTGCATTTTGGCCTCTTTGCCATCCACCACGATCTCTTTGGCTCCCCCTGCCTCTAGAGTTACCACATCCTCCTCCATAGGACTGGTTTTCTTGAGTTTGCTGCATATTCTGATTTCTACCACCACGGCCTCCAGATCGGCCTCCTCTACCTCTGCCTCTACCTCTTCCAGCATTTGAGTAGAAGACAGTTTCTTTTGAAGTTCCTCCTGAAAAAGATGCGCCACCATTTCTCTGCTCCTCAGAAATTACAAGAGCAATCAACTCCTCAAAATCAAGAAATCTTTCACCGACGGAAATGGATGTTCGGAACTATGCAGAATCCTTTCCTAGACCATTCAAGGTCACAGAAACTAAGTCATCATCTTCCACTGGCGACCCAATGGAAGCAAGTGCATCTGCAATCTTCTTCACCTTCATGTGGTAGTCATTGATGCTCATACTTTCTCTTTGCACATTGTGCAACTCTTTCTTGAGCTGTATTTTCCTGGCTTGCATATTTGTGCTATACATTTTTGATAAAGTATCCCATGCCTCCTTTGGCGTACTTGCATCCTGAATATGCACAATCATAGAGTCTGAAATACTGATAGATAGCCAGTACATAACTTTTCTGGCTCTCTCATGCCATCCTTTAAATGCCTGCATTTGCTATTGATTGGGAACATCAGGAAGAACTGGTTCTTCTTCATTTCCTGCAACAAATTCCCAATATCCTTTTCCCATAAGGAAATTCGTCATTCTAAACTTCCATGCTTGGAAGTTGTTCTTGTCAAGCTTTTCAGTGACAATCTGTGAAAGAGAATCAGACGCTATTACAGAACACTGCAAAATATTATGCCACTGTAAAAAACACAGCTTCAGCCTCACAAGGGCAAATCTACAAAACTGACGAAAGTGGTATTTGACCACACAGTCACTTCCTAGTGACGATTTTGAATCAACAGGCAACAAAGATGATTCTGTAACTCCTAATGTCTCTGCGCACAAGTATACGATGCAATTTCTACGGTAACTTTTCACCGACCTGTAGAACAGTGATCGCACAGCATAAAATAGGGCCTTTTCTTGAGTGCGTGCAAAAAACTTTCGCCTCCAAAACAGGCCCCGAAATGGCCTCAAATCAGAAAAACAGAGCAACGGAGGGCTAAAGCCTTTGCCCGCAGCATATACTGCCCTCTTGCTACACCGCGAAGGGCGTCTCAATCTGAGACAATGCACTCTTGTACTTTTCGGCTGTGCTACCTGCAAAGACTTGCTCTCAAAACAGAAAAATGAAAGCAACACTGGTTCTCTTAACAGAACACCGCGAACTTGGTTTGCTTTCTTGAGCTCCTTACCACGAACAAGGCTCTGATACCATGTCAAGATTGTGGGAGAGAAGGAAAGAGTCTCACTTGTAGCTTTCTCACTTACACAATGGGAGAATACACACAAAGGTGGAGGCTGAAAATAGTTTTTCTCTTCTTAGTTGTGTAAGCCAAAAGAACTCTCATACAAAGAAATAGAAGAACCCTATATATGGGTCTCAAATCAAACTCAACTAACTAAGGTGGCATACTAACTGAACCATGAACTAGAGTAGATAAGGATAGCTGTCATCTAGCTATTATTCATGGGCGGTGTACCAACCGCAAATGCAACTAACAAGTCGGTGACATAAATACACAACGGTCACCCTGGCATATCACGAGTGGAGCTCGATATCTCAACATCCTCAAGCCTCCACCTCCAAGCTCCATCCTCCATAGCCATGCATGAGACAAGAGAAGAGAAGAGAAGAGAAGAAGAAGAGAGGATACGATAGAGATCTTCCTCTCACCCTCACACACTCACTCCCTCACACTCACACTCCCTCTCTTGAGCACACACAACAAGCAAGGAGGAGAGAGGAGGAGAAGAAGAAGAGTCCACTTTAGCCACACACCAAAGAATGAGCTTCTCATTCACTTTTTGAGTTTATATACAAAGTCCTTATCCCTTTGGGTACCCATCCCCTTTTTTATATGACCAGCCATTGTGGCAAGGTACTCTTTTCCCATTCCCTTCTAGTTTCCCTTTCTCTTTACCTATGCTCTTCTACCCTTTACAATTTGCACCGAAGGGAGCCTAGCACTCTTTTACAAGCATTTCACGGGCACCCTACGTTTTAAAAATGCGCCTTTGCCTTTGACTTAGCTTTTGAGGCCGGCCTTGTGCTTTTGGCCGTTTCCCTTCTTGCTTCTTCCACTGTGTTTGCATTTGGAGCTTTCTTAAACTTCTTTTTCTTCATCTGGAATTGGGGTTAACATATGGCTTTTGGATTATGCAATGCGCTAGGGTCTTGGTAATATATGATGCTTGATAAAACTTTTGGTGATATTTTTCCAAAGAAGTTGAAAGTCTTTATTGATGGTCTAGGGGCAACCCCATAAGGGAGAGATAGTTAAACATTCTAAGGAAATGTTTCAGTAGTGTAGGCAATTCTGCATTGCTCTCAATGGATTGTTGTTGGACCATGTGGTTAGCTTGTCGGCTATTTTCGATCCTAAAAATATGAATGTTATCATCACTATGAGTCCACCACATACTCCTAAAGAAGTGCGTAGATTTTTATCGTCAATATAATATTATTGACTCTTTGTTAATGCTTTGGCTGAGAGGACATTGCCATTAACAAATCTATTGTCCTTTAACTACATGTTTGTTTGGAGAGATCCATGTCAAGTATCCTTCAAGGATGTGAAGCAAGAATTGGCAAAAGCACTAGTCCTAAAAGTACCTAAAAGGGGTGAGATGTTTTATATATTTTGAGTGGCTATGATGCATAGTATCAGCTGCCTACTATTTAGCCTAGATTTGGGAGGAGAAGTGGTACTATATCCGACGACGTTTGCTAGTCACAAATTAGGGGATATCCGATATTAATTATACCTACATGAAAAACTATGCCTTGGGATGGTCTTTACAATGAAGAAATTTGAACACTACATCCTGTATGAAAAGATAATATTTTATACGAATGTAGAGGGGCTAAGGCTATTGTTGAATAAGTTACAACCACCTAACTGCCTAGCAAAGTGACTAACCACTTTGCAAGAGTTTGATTATGAAATTAGGAGTAAGTCATCAACATTGTAGAGTAGTGTTGAATATCTTGTGGATTTCAAGGAGCCAAAGGAAGTCTTGCTTGAAGGTAGTGACCTCGAGGGCCTATTCAAAATCAATACTACCTCCATTCCATCCTAGTATACTACTATAATGTACTATTTATCCACAGGAGAGGCTAGAGCCACTTTATTAAAGGCTGAAAAGATGAAAATTAGACAACAAGCCTTGAAATTTTTCTTAATTTCAAGAACACTATATTGAGTTGATGATGTTTATGATTGATGTGTTATACCTGATGAGGTTCCATTTATCTTGGAAGAGTATCATGACTCTACTTGTTGTGGGGGCACTTTACTGGATGGTCGACTATACAAAAAGCTTTGCAACCCAAATACTAGTGGCCGTCCATTTTCCAAAATGCATTTGCGTATATCAAGAGATGTGATACATGTCAAAGATGTCAAGAATAGCGTGGTGGAGGGGGTTGCTCAAGATGCTGCGCCGAACACACACAGAATGCACAAGGAGAAGCTCACTCAAGAGACAAGAAGAGAGATGGAGGCCAAAACGTTTTCTTGCTGATTTCTTCTTCTTCTTCCACACACTTTACAATGTACACAAAGTATAGATAAGATACAACATAAAAGGAAAGTGGCCTACTAAGTCAAACAATGCATAACCGACTACACTAGTCGACTGGCGCTATAACTATGCCAGCTGTAAATAGGTGTAACGACCTGAATATAATAAGTAATGAGTCAGTGGCCATGTGAGATGCATAATGACCACCGACGTGCTAAGTGTAGACGTGTGGACCCATCTAACCAGGCGGTCCATCATCAATGTCCGCATGTGTTGAGCTTGTCATCTCAACACTCCCCCTCAAGCTCAACTGCATCTCTGCAACTCCAAGTAAGCTTCGAAACTTTTGAAGCTTCTCTGTACCCAATGCCTTCGTGAAGATGTCAGCTATCTGATCCTGTGTGCTGACATACACCAAGTCAATCTCACCTGCTAGTACCTTCTCTCTCACAAAGTGGTAGTGTACCTCAATATGTTTTGTCCTGGCATGGAACACAGGGTTCCTAGCCAACTGTATACTGCTCATGTTGTCACAATAAATGACAACTGGACCTTCCACCTCGACATCCAAATCAGCCAATAGCTTTTGCAGCCATACTACCTCACATGCTGCAACAGCAGCACCTCTATACTCAGCCTCTGTACTCGACAAAGCAACTGTAGATTGCTTTTTGCTGCTCCATGCAACTGCTGCACTACCAAGAGAGAACATGTATCCGCTGGTAGATCTTCTATCAGACATACTGCCAGCCCAATCTGCATCTGTGTATCCAAATACCTGTACATCTGTACTTGCCTCATAGAAAAGTCCATAATGTAATGTGGACTTCACATATCTCAATATGCGTCTGACTGCATCCAAATGTGGCTTTCTAGGTACTTGCATAAACTGACTCACAAGACCAACAGCATAGCTCAAGTCTGGCCTTGTAATGGTCATGTAGATCAAACTCCCCACTATCCTCCTGAACATAGTAGGGTCTTCTATCTCATCCCCAACATCAGCACTCAGCTTTACATTCTGCTCCAACGGGACTGAAAGTGGTTTGCATGCACTCATACCATACTTGGACAACATATCCAAGCCATACTGTCTTTGGGACAGCCATATACCATCATCACATCTGATCACCTCAATGCCAAGGAAGTACCTTAGCTCACCTAAATCCTTTATCTCAAACTTCATCTTCAAATAGCCCTTGACTTCAGCAATCCCACTATCACTATCACCTGTAATAATCAAGTCATCCACATAGATGACTATGATGACCAAACCTGCATCTCCCTTTCTCACATAAAGTGAGTGATCAGCATCAGAAACATAAAATCCAATATTGACAAGATACTCTCTAATCTTGTCAGACCATGCTCTAGGTGCTTGCTTGAGCCCATAGAGTGCCTTCTTCAACCTGCACACATACGTGGGATGCTCTAAATCTTCATAACCTGCTGGCTGATCCATATACACTTCTTCCTGCAAATCACTATGCAAGAAGGCATTCTTTACATCCATTTGCTGCAACCTCCAACCTTTGGCTGCTGCCAAAGCAATCACACATCTCATAGTTACCATCCTAGCAACTGGACTGAAGGTTTCATCATAATCTATGCCATATGTCTGGGCATAGCCTTTTGCAACCAGCCTAGCTTTGTACCTGCTAATAGAACCATCTGCATTGTGCTTAATCTTATAAACCCACTTACATCCAATAGCTTTCTTTCCCTTCGGCAATGATACTAGATCCCAAGTCTTATTGGCCTCTAATGCAGCCATCTCCTCATCCATTGCTGCATCCCAATGAGCATGACCAACAGCCTCCTCAAAACATGTGGGCTCAACATCCTCAACTAGTTTCACCATATAAGCATAATGGTGAGCTGCATAACCTTCAAAACCAAATCTTTTAACAGGGTATCTCACCCTGCTAGACCTGCGTACCACTGGATCACTCAATGGAGTCTTTGCATTAACGCGTGCTCTCTGCACACCTGGAGTCCTCACTGAAGGAATGCCAAGCTCATCATCCAAGCTCTCTGAGCCACTGGAGTCTCCATCAAGAACTGCATCAATGCCTTCTGACACTTTATTCTTTCCTTTGTCTTTACCTGTAGTGCTACTAGATGCACCCAAAGATGTAGAGGTACTCCTTAGTCTCCCAGACCAAGGACTACCAGATGATGTCTCTGGTCCGCTAAGAGTCCGTGATTCTTGCCTTTCAGCCTGCACATGAGTGTCATGATCATCATCATCATCCAATGCATCACCACTAGATGCATACCAACTGCTCATTTCATCAAAGATGACGTCCCTGCTCACTCTGAACTTACATGTGACAGGGTTGTAACAGCGATACCCTTTCTGCTCTAAAGAGTATCCAATAAAGACACACTTTTCAGCCTTTGGATCCAGTTTCTTCCGCAACCCATCTGGCACATGAACATACGCAATGCAACCAAACACTTTCAAGTGTGAAACATCAGGCTTCTTACCTGTAAAACATTCTTCGGGGGTCATACCATGAACTGCAGCTGTGGGAATTCTGTTCATAATATAAACAGCAGTATGAACAGCCTCAGACCAAAAATGCTTAGGCATATTCTTTTCAGCCATCAAGGCGTGTGCAACTTCTGCAATATGCCTGTTTTTCCTTTCTGCAACCCCATTTTGCTGTGGGGTATACCTGCATGTGAACTGTCTCTTTATCCCATGAGACCTCAGAAAATCACTGAACTCATTTGAGAGGTACTCTCCCCCTCCATCTGACCTCAGACACTTTACTTTCAAGCCTGTTTCTCTTTCAACTACAGCCTTGAAAGTTCTAAAGTGCTCAAAAGCTTCACTCTTTTCCTTCATAAAATATACCCACAGCTTTCTAGAACAATCATCAATGAATGTGACAAAGTATGAACTCCCTCCAAGAGATACATTTTGTGTAGGCCCCCAAATGTCTGTATGCACAACATCAAGGATATTTCTGCTTACATCTCTGTCATGTGAAAAGGGTTATCTTTCCTGCTTACCAAACTGACATGCTTCACATACCTTTTGAAATTCTGCAACTTTAAATGTAGGCAAACCTGTAACCAACCCTTTGGACTGCATTAATTTTAGCCTTTGTACATTTGCATGTCCAATGCGTTTGTGCCAAATTTCAATGTCTGCAACAACACCTTTTCCTTTGGCATACATAGCAGCATTCATAGTAGGAATTCCAGCATCTAGAGTGAACATACGTCCAACTCTACTTCCCTTTGCTACCAACCTGCACTTGTCATTGAAGTCTTCTACAAAGCAGCCCTTTGCATTAAATCTGACTTGCAGCCCTTGCTCTACCATTTGACCGACTGACACCAAGTTCTTTGTAATAGATGGCACATGTAATACATCTGAAAGACTCTTTGTCTTACCATCATGCAAGGACAAGGGAACTTTTCCAATGTGTGAAATTGGGTGGCATGAGTCATCACCCGTCTGCACATAACCTGCATTCTGCAAATCCTGCATCTCTCCAAACCATTCTGCATAGCTGGTCATATGATTGGATGCACCTGAATCAACATACCAAACATCTTCATGTGTTCCCTTTCCTGTAACAGCATTCAGCATATGCTGCATAACGAACAAACGTTCATTTTTGTCTTCATTCTGTCGTGAAGACGATGCATAGTTTCCTTGCTGCAACTTACCACTGCGGATATCATCTCTCTTAGCATAACATTGGGCTGCAATATGACCTGTTTTGCCACAGTAGTGGCACACAATACCAGAGTTGTTAGAACCTCTGTTCTGCCATCCACCTCTTCCTCTAAAGCTCCCCCTGCCTCTAAAGTTACCACGACCTCCTGAAACCTGCATATCGCCAAATTGCTGATTCAATCTGTTTTGCTGGTTGTCACTACCACGTCCTGTACCACGGCCTCTTGAAGAGAACCTGCCACGTCCCCTTCCTGAACTGGAGTAGAAAGCCTGGACCTGTTCACCACTTCTTTCAGATGTCTCACTCTGCATGTTGATTTCTTCAGTGATCATTAGAGAGACCAACTCATCGAAATCTGGAAATGGCTTTCTGACATATACGGAAGTTACAAAAGACTTCCAAGCCTTTTCATTGTTAAGTCCACCCAAGGTAGACGACACCAAATCATCATCATCGGGCATTGCATCAATCGCTGCCAATGCATCTACAATGCTCCTTACTTTCAATGCATACTCATTGATAGACATCTTCCCTTTCTTCAATGTATTCAACTCTTGCTTGAGTTGAATCTTTCGTGCCTTTGTATTTACAGAAAACATACTTTCAAGTATGGTCCAAGCTGCATATGCATTCTCTGCATTTCTAATGTGTCCCAGCATATTATTGTCAATTACTGCAGATAACCAATACATGACCTTCTTGTCTTTTGCATTCCATTCCTTTCGTGCCTTTGTCTCTTCTGTAGTTGGAGGATCACTCACCTCCGGCTCCTTTTCTTCACCTGAAACGAACTCGTAGAGGCCTTTTCCAATAAGGAAGTTCGTGACACGAAACTTCCATGATGGGTAGTTGTTCTTGTCAAGCTTCTCAATGATGGGGCTTCCACTGTTCTCTGCCATTATCACAAAACTAATACCAAACAGCAAGCAAATCTTCTGCAACCCTTGACGTGTAGTGCACAGCAATACACCAGACAGCCTTTTTCACTGTCTACTCAACAATACATGCAATCTGCAACCAATTTGCAGATAAACCTTGTGTTTACTCACTGGTAAACACCTTTGAACTTACAGATCTGAAATCTGTAACCTGCGCACCCACGTTCGGTCGATACAGTCGAAGTCACAGTGTACCCTGAAACTGCTGTCCGCAACCTTGCGGCTCTAAAACGGGCCCTGAAACGGCCTCAAATGCCCAAAATAACTGCGGGTAAGCCCTAAAGGGCTTATCTGCACAATACACAACGCTCTTCGCGCACACCAAATCTCACTGCAATCTGAGATTTTTGCTCTGCCCTGCTTCCGGGGTCCATCATCAATGTCCGCATGTGTTGAGCTTGTCATCTCAACACTCCCCCTCAAGCTCAACTGCATCTCTGCAACTCCAAGTAAGCTTCGAAACTTTTGAAGATTCTCTGTACCCAATGCCTTCGTGAAGATGTCAGCTATCTGATCCTGTGTGCTGACATACATCAAGTCAATCTCACCTGCTAGTACCTTCTCTCTCACAAAGTGGTAGTGTACCTCAATATGTTTTGTCCTGGTATGGAACACAGGGTTCTTAGCCAACTGTATACTACTCATGTTGTCACAATAAATGACAACTGGACCTTCCACCTGCACATCCAAATCAGCCAATAGCTTTTGCAGCCATACTACCTCACATGCTGCAACGGCAGCACCTCTATACTCAGCCTCTGTACTCGACAAAGCAACTGTAGATTGCTTTTTGCTGCTCCATGCAACTGCTGCACTACCAAGAGAGAACATGTATCCGCTGGTAGATCTTCTATCAGACATACTACCAGCCCAATCTGCATTTGTGTATCCAAACACCTGTACATCTGTACCTGCCTCATAGAAAAGTCCATAATCTAATGTGGACTTCACATATCTCAATATGCGTCTGACTGCATCCAAATGTGGCTTTCTAGGTACTTGCATAAACTGACTCACAAGACCAACAGCATAGCTCAAGTCTGGCCTTGTAATGGTCATGTAGATCAAACTCCCCACTATCCTCCTGAACATAGTAGGGTCTTCTATCTCATCCCCAACATCAGCACTCAGCTTTACATTCTGCTCCAACGGGACTGAAAGTGGTTTGCATGCAGTCATACCATACTTGGACAACATATCCAAGCCATACTGTCTTTGGGACAGCCATATACCATCATCACATCTGATCACCTCAATGGCAAGGAAGTACCTTAGCTCACCTAAATCCTTCATCTCAAACTTCATCTTCAAACAACCCTTGACTTCAGCAATTCCACTATCACTATCACCTGTAATAATCAAGTCATCCACATAGATGACTATGATGACCAAACCTGCATCTCCCTTTCTCACATAAAGTGAGTGATCAGCATCAGAAACATAAAAGCCAATATTGACAAGATACTCTCTAATCTTGTCAGACCATGCTCTAGGTGCTTGCTTGAGCCCATAGAGTGCCTTCTTCAACCTGCACACATACGTGGGATGCTCTAAATCTTCATAACCTGCTGGCTGATCCATATACACTTCTTCCTGCAAATCACCATGCAAGAAGGCATTCTTTACATCCATTTGCTGCAACCTCCAACCTTTGGCTGCTGCCAAAGCAATCACACATCTGACAGTTGCCATCCTAGCGACTGGACTGAAGGTTTCATCATAATCTATGCCATATGTCTGGGCATAGCCTTTTGCAACCAGCCTAGCTTTGTACCTGCTAATAGAACCATCTGCATTGTGCTTAATCTTATAAACCCACTTACATCCAATAGCTTTCTTTCCCTTCGGCAATGATACTAGATCCCAAGTCTTATTGGCCTCTAATGCAGCCATCTCCTCATCCATTGCTGCATCCCAATGAGCATGACCAACAGCCTCCTCAAAACATGTGGGCTCAACATCCTCAACTAGTTTCACCATATAAGCATAATGGTGAGCTGCATAACCTTCAAAACCAAATCTTTTAACAGGGTATCTCACCCTGCTAGACCTGCGTACCACTGGATCACTCAATGGAGTCTTTGCATTAACGCGTGGTCTCTGCACACCTGGAGTCCTCACTGAAGGAATGCCAAGCTCATCATCCAAGCTCTCTGAGCCACTAGAGTCTCCATCAAGAACTGCCTCAATGCCTTCTGACACTTTATTCTTTCCTTTGTCTTTACTTGTAGTGCTACTAGATGCACTCGAAGATGTAGAGGTACTCCTTAGTCTCCCAGACCAAGGACTACCAGATGATGTCTCTGGTCCACTAAGAGTCCGTGATTCTTGCCTTTCAGCCTGCACATGAGTGTCATGATCATCATCAACATCCAATGCATCACCACTAGATGCATACCAACTGCTCATTTCATCAAAGATGACATCCCTGCTCACTCTGAACTTACATGTGACAGGGTTGTAACAGCGATACCCTTTCTGCTCTAAAGAGTATCCAATAAAGACACACTTTTCAGCCTTTGGATCCAGTTTCTTCCGCAACTCATCTGGCACATGAACATATGCAATGCAGCTAAATACTTTCAAGTGTGAAACATCAGGCTTCTTACCTGTAAAACATTCTTCGGGGGTCATACCATGAACTGCAGCTGTGGGAGTTCTGTTCATAATATAAACAGCAGTATGAATAGCCTCAGACAAAAAATGCTTAGGCATATTCTTTTCAGCCATCAAGGTGCGTGCAACTTCTGCAATATGCCTGTTTTTCCTTTCTGCAACCCCATTTTGCTGTGGGGTATACCTGCATGTGAACTGTCTCTTTATCCCATGAGACCTCAGAAAATCACTGAACTCATTGGAGATGTACTCTCCCCCTCCATCTGACCTCAAGCACTTTACTTTCAAGCCTGTTTCTCTTTCAACTGCAGCCTTGAAAGTTCTAAAGTGCTCAAAAGCTTCACTCTTTTCCTTCATAAAATATACCCACAGCTTTCTAGAAAAATCATCAATGAATGTGACAAAGTATGAACTGCCTCCAAGAGATACATTTTGTGTAGGCCCCCAAATGTCTGTATGCACAACATCAAGGATATTTCTGCTTACATCTCTGTCATGTGAAAAAGGGTTGTCTTGCCTGCTTACCAAACTGACATGCTTCACATACCTTCTGAAATTCTGCAACTTTAAAAGTAGGCAAACCTGTAACCAACCCTTTGGACTGCATTAATTTCAGCCTTTGTACATTTGCATGTCCAATGCGTTTGTGCCAAATTTCAATGTCTGCAACAACACCTTTTCCTTTGGCATACATAGCAGCATTCATAGTAGGAATTCCAGCATCTAGAGTGAACATACGTCCAACTCTACTTCCCTTTGCTACCAACCTGCACTTGTCATTGAAGTCTTCTACAAAGCAGCCCTTTGCATTAAATCTGACTTGCAGCCCTTGCTCTACCATTTGACCGACTGACACCAAGTTCTTTTGTAATAGATGGCACATGCAATACATCTGAAAGACTCTTTGTCTTACCATCATGCAAGGACAAGGGAACTTTTCCAATGTGTGAAATTGGGTGGCATGAGTTATCACCCGTCTGCACATAACCTGCATTCTGCAAATCCTGCATCTCTCCAAACCATTCTGTATGGCTGGTCATATGATTGGATGCACCTGAATCAACATACCAAACATCTTCATGTGTTCCCTTTCCTGTAACAGCATTCACCATATGCTGCATAACGAACAAACGTTCATTTTTGTCTTCATTCTGTCGTGAAGACGATGCATAGTTTCCTTGCTGCAACTTACCACTGCGGATATCATCTCTCTTAGCATAACATTGGGCTGCAATATGACCTGTTTTGCCACAGTAGTGGCACACAATACCAGAGTTGTTAGAACCTCTGTTCTGCCATCCACCTCTTCCTCTAAAGCTCCCCCTGCCTCTAAAGTTACCACGACCTCCTGAAACCTGCATATCGCCAAATTGCTGATTCAATCTGTTTTGCTGGTTGTCACTACCACGTCCTGTACCACGGCCTCTTGAAGAGAACCTGCCACGTCCCCTTCCTGAACTGGAGTAGAAAGCCTGGACCTGTTCACCACTTCTTTCAGATGTCTCACTCTGCATGTTGATTTCTTCAGTGATCATTAGAGAGACCAACTCATCGAAATCTGAAAATGGCTTTCTAACATATACAGAAGTTACAAAAGACTTCCAAGCCTTTTCATTGTTAAGTCCACCCAAGGTAGACGACACCAAATCATCATCATCGGGCATTGCATCAATCGCTGCCAATGCATCTGCAATGCTTCTTACCTTCAGTGCATACTCATTGATAGACATCTTCCCTTTCTTTAATGTATTCAACTCTTGCTTGAGTTGAATCTTTCATGCCTTTGTATTTACAGAAAACATACTTTCAAGTATGGTCCAAGCTGCATATGAATTCTCTGCATTTCTAATGTGTCCCAGCATATTATTGTCAATTACTGCAGACAACCAATACATGACCTTCTTGTCTTTTGCATTCCATTCCTTTCGTGCCTTTGTCTCTTCTGTAGTTGGAGGATCACTCACCTCCGGCTCCTTTTCTTCACCTGAAACGAACTCGTAGAGGCCTTTTCCAATAAGGAAGTTCGTGACACGAAACTTCCATGATGGGTAGTTGTTCTTGTCGAGCTTCTCAATGATGGGGCTTCCACTATTCTCTGCCATTATCACAAAAATAATACCAAACAACAAGCAAATCTTCTGCAACCCTTGACCTGTAGTGCACAGCAATACACCAGACAGCCTTTTTCACTGTCTGCTCAACAATACATGCAATCTGCAACCAGTTTGCAGATAAACCTTGTGTTTACTCACTGGTAAACACCTTTGAACTTACAGACCTGAAATCTATAACCTGTGCACCTACGTTCGGTCAATACAGTCGAAGTCACAGTGTACCCCGAAACTGCTATCCGCAACCTTGCGGCTCTAAAACGGGCCCTGAAACGGCCTCAAATGCCCAAAATAACTGCGGGTAAGCCCTAAAGGGCTTATCTGCAGAATATACAGCGCTCTTCGCGCACACCAAATCTCACTGCAATCTGAGATTTTTGCTCTGCCCTGCTTCCGGTGCCTCCACAGGCACTATCCAAGAGAAGAAGTGGAAGAATGGAAGAGATTCTTACCCGTGGCTTGCTTGCTCGAACCTTGCTTCTTCTCCTTTGCTTCAACCTTCGAAATCAGCCTCTCTCAATGGAGCGGCTCTGATACCATGTCAAGAATCGCGTGGTGGAGGGGGTTGCTCAAGATGCTGCACCGAACACACACAGAATGCACAAGGAGAAGCTCACTCAAGAGACAAGAAGAGAGATGGAGGCCAAAACGTTTTCTTACTGATTTCTTCTTCTTCTTCCACACTCTTTTACAATGTACACAAAGTATAGATAAGATACAACATAAAAGGAAAGTGGCCTACTAAGTCAAACAATGCATAACCGACTACACTAGTCGACTGGCGCTATAACTATGCCAGCTGTAAATAGGTGTAACAACCTGAATATAATAAGTAATGAGTCAGTGGCCATGTGAGAGTCATAATGACCACCGACGTGCTAAGTGTAGACGTGTGGACCCATCTAACCAGGCGGTCCATCATCAATGTCCGCATGTGTTGAGCTTGTCATCTCAACACGAGTATGTTGATTGCCATGACAAGTTACATCAATGAAGCTCGGGTTTATACATTATATTTTGATAGAGCTCTTTAAGGACCTGCTAAGCATGTGAGTGTTGGGGTTATCATAAAATATCCCCATCACCAATTGGTTTTAAAAATGGAAGTATATTTAGGTACTTCTTTTACCAATAACATGGCAAAATACAAGGTCTTGATCATGGGGTTAAACCTAGCTAGTCATATTCATCGGTTATTAATGAATGACAACTCACAATTAGTGATTAACCAATTGAATGGAACCTATAGTATGAGAGATACCATCTTAAGGATGTACCATCATGCAACCTTGGATACCCTTGAGATCTTTAAGTCACTGATGTGTCAGTTAATCTCTCGATAGTGGAATCACTTTGCAGATTCCTTGGCTAATTATGACTTTGTTAAATATGTCTTTCTTAACTATTTATATCTTGAGGATTTTTAACAATTGCCTCTTGATGTCAATCTAAGGATATTATGGGGACTGCTTGTTGCTGATATATCCTGGTTTGGTCGCCGATGGTTAGTATGGGTTATGAGCCAGGTAATGATTGATCATCTTCATGTTCTACCATGGACACATCGGATCATTCAACGACGTATTCATTGGACACCCCTTGCTCTTTATGTAGGGGGTAGCTAATAATTTGATGCATTTAGTGTAGGGACTAAGCAACCTCATCTCCTTGGTCTAGTTTTGTGCTTCAATATGGTTTATGTGGGGAGCCAAGGATTTTTTTCGACAATAGGATGTTGAATGGTGTGCTTTAGTGGTTAATTTCATTAGGTCAAGAGGGCCATTCCTATTGACTTTAATGTTTGATTTTGTTAGGCCAAGAAGGCTGTTTGTTTTTCTATGCAATGGTTTAATTTCATTAGGCCAAGAGGGCCATTTTTTTGTTTAGTGCAGATGCGGTTAATGGTTTTGGTTTTAGTATTGCACTAAACAAATTCGACAAAGAGCGTAGAGGGAGCCTCATGTGGAACAAAAGCTTCTTATGGTAAAGTCTAGGTGATGACCTACCTTTACGAGGACTTTTCGGTTATGCTTTAAATGTATATGTATGTGGAAAATTTGTTTTCTTTTGTGGGGAACTGACATTCAAGGCATGAAGTCCTAAGATTAGGTTAGGTGTATCTAGGGAGGTTTAAATAGTTGTCTACCTCTTGTAAAGACATTGTCGAGACGTTCTAAGAGCTATTTTTTAGAGTAGTCCTAGTGACCTTATTCTGCTAGCCTCTTAGGCAGCTATCTCTAAGAATCCTTATTAGTTGTTGTGAGGCAGATATAGAAGCTTGCCAAAGAAAAGAGAACAAGCAATGAATATATATGCAATATATATAAGATATGGAGGTGTGTAAAAAGGGGTTCTAACCCTAAAATAAGCAAATAAGAAAAAAAATCCCAAGAGAAGATGATCATTGCCGTTCAAAGACCTAATAGATTCTTAGGGACGTCTTGACCCGGATCCAATACTTTGCCTACCTTAGGGTAGCATTCAGCCAGAAAAATAAATAAGGATGATTGGAGTGAAAATAAAAGTGAGCAAAAGAAGAAAATGATTTCGTGTCGCCTCGCGAGAGCTTGCTAGGTTCTTTGATATACCAAGACATGACCTAAGACCAATGCCCTATTCTCCTTGGGTCACAACACGCTCACCTCTCTCCTTTTTACACACTTGAGTATAAAATCTTGAAGAAAAACTATGGTCGAATCAAAAACTAGATAGACCAGGCTATAGGAGTCATTGCCGCCTTGTAGGGAGTTCCTAGTCCAGATGTCCTAGGTCAAGTATGCAGGTCAAACCACCACTTAGAATGACTCCTTTGATAGTTATTTTTAGTTGTTTTATGTTAAAGCAATTGGTTAGTGATTGGCTTCAAATCTCTGTATACTTGGCCTATCCCTTGTGGACTTCATGCTTTGATTTTGTCAGGGGATAGGGTGAGTGTTATGTTTGTACCATGTTGTGTATTTTCTTTATAGAGCTTGATGCTCTTTATGGTTTCTGGTTGTGTAGTTCAATTTGTGGGTTTGAGAGATTGAGTCACCCTACACTATGGGGTCGCCAATGAGAGCGCACTTTAAAGCCAGACTTCAAGTGTAAAAGAAGCCCAAGACCCGTAAAAGAGGCATTTTGTGTGCAAAATGAAATGATTATGGATCAAGGAGATGAAGTTTTTCTAAATATATTTCGACGTCGGGAATCCAACGCAACTATCCGTTTGTCAATCGGAATCCACTTAATCTCCCATTTAAGGGCTGCAAGGTTTGGCATTATGAAGCAGCTACTACTCCATTCAGAAGCTAGAAAGCATGTAATGGAGGCCAAGGTGATAGAATTCAATGCCAGAAAGGTGCCCATCCAATTGGATAGCAACTTCGGGGCCGTTTGCCCCCTCAACTAAGTAAGAATCACTTTTGGCAAATGTGAAATGACCAACTTTGAACTAGATAAGATGTAGGTTAGTTTTAAGCTTGATGAGAGAGAGCCCAAAAGCCACAAAATAAAATGAAATGGGAGGGAAAAAAGTGGGGTGTTTTTCTTTCTCCTTAAAAAATGATTTTTTTAATTATTGTCATGACCTCTCGCATCTTCTTAAGCCTAAGTAGCATTGTAAGAGAGGGGGACTTAATAACGGGGAAATACTAGCTACACTGGCTGGTATATAAGGTGAGAGAGACTTAATTTTTCATCATCAGATAATTAATACAAGTCTTCTTTCTCCTTCACCTTACTCTCCAAGCTTCCGTGTCTTCTCTCTCTCTTCCTGTCTTTTCTCTCTCTATTTCTAGTATTTCTCTCTCCTCGTACCTGTCTTTCTCTCTCTTATGCTCTTCTTCTTCTTCTTCTCTGTAGTCTTCTCACTCTTCTTTCTCTCTCCCAGTCCCTCTCCTTTACAATTGGTATCAGAGCTTAGGTTCTTGGTCCCAGTTAGTCCTTCATTTTACCCAGTTACAACTCACATAGAATTTTGAGTCACAGGTACACAGGTACAAGGAGCAGTATGGGAGTTCCCAAAGATTTCTGGATCACAAGGACTGCAAGTAGGAGCATTAATGGCAGCTTGGACCAAGTTTGGAGGAAGGAAGACCGACTTTGGCAGCTCATTGGTCAGTTTTGGCCCATTTTGAAGGTAAACTCTTAGTAACTGTGGTCACAAGAGTTAGAAGAAAGTCTAGTTGGGGTTACTTTTCAGGGAGACTCTTCTCTCTTCCCCTTTCTCAAGCTTCTTGCAAGCTTCCATGGACGTAATCAGCCCCAAACCTTGCTCTCTCTCTTCCATGTAGTTTGCCTTCCTTCCCAGGGGTTCCTTGAGCCTTTGAGCTATAGGACAAGTGGTGGAAGTGCTATGTGACACCTCCTCTCCCCTGCAGGTAGCTCCTCACGTTTTTTGGTGCAAAACACGGGCTGATTCCAAGGCCAAAATCATAGCACAACAAGCCTCCTCTCCTTCTTGGCTCTCATCCTCAGCTTCTTGCAGGTCATTTGGGCAAGATTGAAGCCTCCTTTCTCATCTTCTTGGACTTCTCTTCCATCTTAGAAACCCTGATCATATGCAGTCCATGGTAGCCATGAAAGCTTGGCATCAAGCTCAAGAATCTTGAATATTTTGGTCTCTTCTTGGTCTGGGGGTTCACTCTTCAAGCCTAGCTCAAGATTTGGCCATCAAGAAGCACAGGAAGAAGATTAGAAGCAAGATTTGAAGACATGCATTTGTGGGCAGCCATGGCTATGGAAGTAGAGCTTCAATTTCAGCAAGAGCTCTTCTTGGGAAGGTCCTGAGCCATCCTATCTCCAAGCTATAGCCACATTGGAGCTCATTCTCAAGATTTGAAGGCTTCTTGGAAGCAAGAAGGCATTATGAGTACTCATTTCGAAGGAATCCTTCTCTTGATCAGTCTATGCAAGCAATTCCCTTCCCCCATTGAAGAATCCTTCTTCCCCAAGCTTGAATTCATCTCTTCTTGACGGAGCACAACCATTTTGGAGCTATGGAGCATGCGAGATCAAATTGGAGCTCTCAAGAAGGACTGAAGTGGCATTAGTGGCTGCAATCTTCATCAAACAACACAAGGTAACCGATTCTTGGCTCTCATTCTCTCCCATTAAGCCTCTTGTTGAATCCTATCCACTTGTTTGAGAGGATGCATGAGTCCAAGTAGGTAATAGGAGTCCCAAACGTTGTATGCATGCTGAATATTAATCTCAGTCATTCTCATTTTATCCTATGGCATTGGAATGGATTTTATTCATATTGAAGCTTCATTGAGATTATACTTTTGCTTACCCATAACCTGTTTGGCTTCTTGTGAATTGGCTGAGCCAAGAATTGATTAATAAATCCATTGTATAAGGGTGAGTTGTCAGTGAGTCACTGTTGGTAAGCTCTCTATCCCTATTCCCAATTCCAATTCCATGCACTTCATGAAAAGCCAAAATTTCCATTCCTAAAATGCAGCTCATGTTGGGTGTTTAATTAATAAATGTCTGCCATGTATATTTCGGGTGAGGAAAAGCCCGATGCCAAGCGAGGTGCATGACAATAGAGGGGTGACCCCCCTTTCCATCAAAGATCTTGAAGGGGTGCACAACCCGGCGGCCCGAGGGGAACTTTGCCCACCTCCCAGTGATCTGGAGCCCAAAACTCGTTTGCAGGTGCAGGTGTTTCTTGGGAAATTGAGAAATTGACTTGGCATGATGGAAATTTTGATGACTATGGCATGACACACTCTTGTATGCATGGGATACATGATTGTACTTCAGCAAATGTATCAGCAAATGTATCTTTAGATACACATGTAGCTATGTATGCAGTGATTTATGGGAATGTGTTGCTTCACTTGGATGGAGTTCTACCTTAGTGCACTCCAATGCTTCGATCTCTAATAGATGGACTCGATACTCTAGACTAGCCCCAGATGGAGGTAGTGCTTTCGGGAGGTGTTGCAAAGATATAGATGAAGAGTCTCCTCCTTCTCAATCACGGTCTCACCCTCATCAAGATTGCTCTTGTTCCCCTTTCCTAGTCATCCCCAAGCCCTCAATTTATAGTTTTGCAGGGGGGGTAAAAGAGAGGACGCTTGCTTTTTAGTATTTTTTTATGACATCATCAATGACAAAGAGAGAATGCTTTATTTTAGCCCTTTTGATGACATCATTGATGACGTCAAAGAGGGAGCTCCATTTTTATAGTGCGAAGATAAAAATTTATGAATATATGGGCAAGCACCACGTGGCGTGTCATTGGGCGGCCATCACTCCAAGACTTACGACTAAGGCGGTGACTAAGGCAATGATCAAGGCATAGACCTTGGCTTCTTGGCCTTGGCATACTTGGAAACGGGCTACTAAGACTTTGTTGGCACTGTTGGCTATGCATGAGAAGCTCCCACTAGATTGTAGGAAAAACTTCCCGGGAGGTCACCCATCCCGACATTGTCGTCACTCAAGTGCGCTTAACTACCAAGTGACTATCCACTAGGCTAGTTCTTAATGTAATGTTCCCCATTACTTAGTTTATTTTAATGTGTGTATACATTCCAAAGAAACTAAGTAATGGGAAACATTACACCATACCCATCGCACCTCCCTTACGCATGAACTAGGTCCTTAAGTGTGGGACAATACCTAGCTCCTAGTTCCACTAGCACAAGCACAATGCACCACACGATAAGGTAGATACTCCCCCTAGGTAGCACACTTATTTTCTTTTTAGGTACATACAAGGGCTACAAACCACCCACTTTGGAGGGCCCGTCATCCACTCCAATCGTTCTTGGCCTCTACCACCTCAACATTTTGATGAGCTTCTCTCCAACAACCAATCCCCAAGAGGTCCCATCATTATCCACACTCCTACCAACCTTTAAATCACCAAACCCTCGTCAACACAAACCTGCAAGTGAAATGGGACTGGCACTCATCTAGGAGGGGAGTAATGTTAACCCTAGTTTGAGACGGAGAAAAAGAAGTCCAAGAAAACTCCAAATGCGGACACAATAGATGAAGTAAGAAGGGAAATGGCCAAAAGTGCTAGGGCAGCCTCAAAAGCTAAGTTAGAGGCAAAGGCACATGTTTTAAATGTAGGGCGCCCCTAAAACTCTTGTAAAAGAGTACCAAGCTCCCTCCGATGCAAATTGTAAATGGTAGAAGGGCATAGGTAAATAGAAAGGGCAACTAGAAAGGAATGGGAAAATAGAACCTTTCCACAATGGCCGTCATGTAAAAAAGGGGATGGGTGCCCAAAGGGATAAGGGCTTTGTATATAAACTCAAAAGTGAATGAGAAGCTCATTCTTTGGTGCGTGGCTAAAGTGGACTCTTCTTCTTCTCTCCTTCTTGCTTGTTGTGTTGTGTGCTTGAGAGAGGGAGTGTGAGACTGTGAGGGAGTGAGTGTGTGAGGGTGAGAGATCTTGGAGAGGAAGCTCTCCATCATATCCTCTCTTCTTCTTCTCTTCTCTTCTCTTCTCTTGTCTCACATGTGGCTATGAAGGATGGAGCTTGGAGGTGGAGGCTTGAGGATGCTTGAGCTCACATCATGAATCGTGGAGCTACTGAATTTCATGAGGGAGAAGGCTACTCATTCGAGCATTAAGGTAAGCTCACTACACCTTGGTAGGATTGAAGGCGCATCGGCTAGGTGAGAGATAGCCATTTTTTCTCACTTAAAATGCTTGAAACAATCTAGGAGGAGTACCCCTTAGCTCATCATAGCTCCAAGAAAAAATATCACAAAATTCTTGGATCAAGGACACATAATCCTTGCTTTCTTCTAGATTTAGCATAGATCCTAATTTAATCAGTCGTGGCTCATCCAATGTAGTGAGATCTAGCTCAATTGCATCCACGTTTATGATTCTATCTTGAGCTTCTATTGGCTCATTCAAAAGTCACATGGTAGACATCTTTTGTACTGGATCCCTCTCTTGATTCATTTCTTAATGAAGTCTCAAGATTTGAGGTGATTTAGGATATGTATCCACTAATATTGTTAGGAAGGCCATGGATCTTGCAATCCAACTGTCAAGTTGATGTACCTGTTGGTCATCTAATTTTTGGCTGAGATACTTGACATGTGTATTAGTGGATACATATCCTAAATCTCTTGTGACCTACTAGTGGTCCTCTAATTTTTGGCAAAGATGCTTGATTTGTATTCATGTATTAATGGATATGCATCCACTAATACACACATCAGGTATCTTAGCAAAAAATTAGATGACCAACAGGTACATCAACTTGACAGTCAGGTTGCAAGATCCATGGCCTTCCTAACAATACTTGATAGCTTGGCCACCTTACAAACCCAATAACAATAAATTTTAGAATGCATTCCACATTAGCAAGAGTCATGTGGACTTTGGTAATGAAACTTTTTGGTTGTCTTACACTATCATTAGCCATTCGAGGAATTGTGGAGGCATCCTTTTGGATTTCTAGTCCTAGCCTTTCCATCAATTCTGAACTCATAATATTGACGGAGGATCATGTATCATAAATTGCATGATCCACTAATATGCCATCAATATATGCTACCACCCTTGGCGATGCTTTTCATCATGTTCAAACTAGTCATCTCCCACACGGGCTACTTTCAAGGGTTCGATGATATACCGAGTGTGATATACTGCCCTTGGCAATGCTTTTCATCATGTTCAAACTAGTCATCTCCCACACGGGCTACTTTCAAGGGTTTGATGATATACCGAGTGTGAAGAATCTTCTTAAACTCTTTATGCACTCCCAAAGATAACTTGATCAGCTATACTACAGGAGATTCACATCAAGCTTTATCTCACAAAGAGAAGTTGCTAAGTCAAATTTATGATAATTAGCAATGATTCTCTTCTCTCGCCAGACCATTCATGATAATTAGCAATGGAGCCTCTTTCTTGGATTTTATCTTCTTCTTGGTAGCTCGTTATTAGAGTAGACTTTGCTATCAATAGCTTTTAGAGGATCAGCTTTCGCGCTCAGGTAAGTCACTCATGAATATATGTGTGCATCATATGGGTTAAAAATAAGGTATTTTTAAAATACTAATTTTATATATATTTTACATACAAAAGGGTGTAATATAAATGGATTATTTATAGATTGAATAGAAAATGGTTATGTTTTATTTTAAAAAAATTCACAGATAATGATATTTACAAATAGGCCTTGAATGCACTTGATCTAGAGGATATACATATAGTAACTTCCCCGAGCTTTCGCATCGGGGTTAATAAATTGCATCCCCTTATCATACTATTTAGGGTTTTCCTCAACACATTTTACATGATCTCTAATGCCTTCTTTAACCTTTTATCCTCTTGTAATGGCTCGTAAATTGGAAACCTCAGTGGTGTTGGCATACATAGCTTCGATAAGGCTAACACCACTACCACTGGGCAGCTCTTCTACGATAGCTTTTCCTTTCTGTAATATTTTGTTTAGTTCCTCATATTATTGAAGGTTATTTTCTTGTGCTCAATTATTAATCAAACATGGCAGCTTACTCCCATGCTGATGAGAACTAATCTTAGTCCAACGAGTACTAGCTAGATGCTCGAACTTTTCACATATGTTACATTTGACATTAGGATAGTTTCTCAAAAAGTGTTGACCACCACACCACTTACAACTAAATATTGATGGACCACCCTCTTTAGGACGTAGAATTTCTATCAAGTTTTGCTGCTTCTTTAGGAAATTAACATCTACAACTATTTTTCTATATTGTTTCGTTATCATATCAGTATAATGCTTTATCATGTCCTTAACTTTGCCAAGAACATTTGATGTACTAGACTCATAACTATGATCATCTGCTTACAACCACATATTCTAGAATTTGGGAATTTTCATAAAGTTTAGAAATTTCTAATGTGACTATTATTTGGATATAGAGTTAAATCTTATCCCCTTACTCAAAGGTGAAATTTTTCCTAGATACTATATAAGCAATCCCCCCAAGTCCCACTCTCAAATATGGGGTTAAGATTTAGCTACTTGGTCAAATCTACTCCTTATTTGAAAGTGGAACTTGAGAGATTTCCAAATACTCTAGTATGATATTTTACCATTCAGCTATCCTAACCACATGATTAGGGATTGACCATTGATTAATTGGCACAAGCAGCATTAGGAGGAGTTGGCAACCTGGGCACATTTTACATTATGCTTTCCCTTCCAATTGAATTGGTCATAGGTGTACTAGTCACACCTTGACTTCCATTTGTCAATCCTAAATTATTTCTGAGACCTAGACTAGAACTTAGGTTTACCCTAGACACGTAGGCTGCTTGTCAGTGAGACTCTACCTCCTCTATTGCTCGTGTAATAGCACTCTCTATATCAGCAAGGGCAACACTACTCAACTACACTTGAATATTGAAATCTAATCCTTGCAAAAAGTACTTCGATTGGATATAGCTAGAATATGCATAGAGGTTTGCAATTTGCAAAACACCTCTTTCCATTTCTTGGCGTAAGCTCGAGAATTCTCATGAGGCTCTTGATGTGTTGCATTCAAAATATGTAGCCAATAATGATCACCTCTCTCTAGGGGCAAACTCTCTTTAGAAGGTTGTAAAGAATAAATCGATCATCGTTATGGTTTTGTCTTCCAAGCCATGATACCACATTGCAACTCTTTCTTTTAGAGTCATGTTGAAAAACATCATGAGATGTCCTTTGTAATCCTAAATTTGATAATTGAACATTAATTTCTAGAACTCACTATTGTTAAGCTCTGCATCTTCCTCTATTAACCCATTAAAAATGGGTAAAGGGAAATCTAGGACTAGCAAATCTGGCATTTCTATATATATTGCATTGGGTTATGCCATCATGATAATCAAGTTCTCTCTAGAGGTTTGCATCGATGGGTTTACACTCCTAATAAAACTAGATTAACTTTTTGGAGAAAAACACAATATTAGTGAGTTTGGGAATCTCCCAATTCTCATTTTTTGAATACTAAAAAGGTGGCTCCTGGATAACATGCCCATAAGTTTCTCGAAACCATATGATATGACCTATCATTGGAAAGTGCTTGAAAAATGGAATGTATTGAGCTATAGAGCGCTCAATTTGAAGTTATAGTGTTTAAGATATGACAAATACAAAGATTTAACCACGTGTCCCAAACTTATGGAAAATTTCCATATTCTCCAATATGGTGTTGAAAGGGGAATGCTAGAGCCTCCTTCTCCCCTGACAAACTGGCTAGGATATTAATTGGGTCAACAAGACCTCTATTTTCCAAGATATTGGACTACTACGCTTAGGAGAATAGCTCCTAATGATTTTAGCTCGCCATCTAGGACTTTCGTCTCTTTCTTGCCATTGAATCTTGACTTGACAATGTCTATCAGTAAATAATGGATCCATCTTAATATTATTTGATATACACTAACTAACTAATCTCTAATTAACCAAGATTCAAAAATCACCACTTGTTAGTGGTTGTTGGAAACAAACACACCACCTTTCGGGACCTAAATTGGGTCCAACATAGGCTCTAGGACTCTGGCTAGGCCTCCTATGCTCACCAAACCACCCTCATTCGGCCTTGTGTGAATGTCTGGAGGTCTTACACTACTCCAAATAAATAACGTATTTGTATTGGTTTTGCAATCCAATGGTTTTTCCCTTCCTAATTTCAACAGAGGGAGTATCCAAACATACAAGCGATCAACACATCGATTCACATACATAAAGAGGTTCCCCTATAGTAGAATGTTGTGGCTCTTACGGCTCTCCTACACCCTTGGGATGGGCCCCACGATGCACCATCTTATATATAGAACACGAATGTAATAGAGTTCTTCATAATATAAATGTAATAATTCAAGAGATTGTATATATTCCTCACTTAATCAGTTTCTCCCAAGATACCGCATTAATCTATAGCAAAGGAAAATCTTACACTCTTAACGTTGGTCACCCGGACATATAATTCCAATGCATCCAAGAATTTATCTTCTGATACCATATTTAGATTACACATGCAAAGTGTATGATACTCTATGCTTAAAAAAATTAACTAAAAAACCAATCAACGTGATGTGCACAAATAATATTTTCGTGATTTCTTTCTAATCTCATCATGCTGTGTTGTTAAAGAACAACACTGGGCTAACCCGTGCTATTGAATCTCTTAGAACTTATATGAAACACGTCTTATATGCTAAGATATGCAAAGAAATCAGCAAATTAATCAAATGTCTTTCCATTCTAATCCCACAATCCCTACCATTTACATTTAGATTGATTGCATAAATGTAGAGAGATTTTGTGATAACTTTCCATAGAAACGAGCCCTAAAATATGCACTTTAACATATAAATAAAGATAAACTGAGACAAACACTCATGCTTCACCTTCATTATACATTCGCATACATCATCCTAATTTTTTATGCGCAAAGCCTATTTTTTATTTTTGACTATTTTTAATGATTTTTTCCATTTATTTCAATATAAATTATTGATTTTTTAAGCTTTTTGATGTGTATGAAGTATATGAAGCATAATTCATTAGCATATTCAATTTTATGCCATATGAACATCATTTGACTCCCAAAATCCAAAAATAATCCCATTTTTCATTAAATCTTGTGTTTGGGTTTTGTGATTTTATTATTTTTAATATATGAAAAGGATAATGAATGAATTTTTGGATTTGCAAGTATCAACAAACATGTTTCAACCATTTGTAACCATTTATTCATTGTATGCAATAAGATTCATCAAAGAAATTAAATTAAGATCACTTACTCAAAAATTCATATGTGTACGTCTTGTAAGTCGAGGAAACGGAGCCGCCGAGACAATTTGCCAGATGTTTCATTGATGCATCCAAATCACTTGATCTACTTTTCATTATGCTTCGAAACCATCGATTATCATTGGTTTATCAAATCAGTCATTCCTCTCTCTCTCTCTCTCTCTCATAAACAACTATATGAACAAGGAACAAAGAGAGAGAAACAAGAAAGAGAGACTGATTTTTTATGTTTTTGATTACTCCACCATTTTTCATGATCTCTGAAGCGATTGATGGTGAAGGATTGATGCTCCTTAGGTCCAAGTATGTGAGAGATCATGACAGTAATTAAAAAATCATTTTTTAAGGGAGAGAAGGAGGCACCGAAAAAAATGCCCCTCGCTCCCCATGTCATTTGATCTTGTGGCTTTTGGGCTTTCTTTAATCAAGTTTAAAACTAATCTATAACTTGCTTGTTTCAAAGTTGGTCATTTCACACTTGCTTGAAGTGGTTCCGATCTGATTGAGGGAGTAAATAGCCTCGAAATTGCGATCCAATTAGATGGGTGACTTTCTGGCATCAAAATCTATCACTTTCCTTCCATCACATGCTTTCTAGCTTCCAAATCCAATAACTGCTTCATAATGCCAAACTTGCGGCTATTAAATGGGGGGTCAAATGAACTTCGATTAATGAACAACCACTTGCGTTGGATTCGCGGTGTTGAAATGCATCTAGGTCAAGAATTCCAGCTCCTTGATCCATACACATTTCATCTTGCACCAAAAATGCCCCTTTTACGGGTCTCGTGCTTCTTTAATTGCACTTGAAGTTCAGCTTTAAAATCCACTCTCACAACCTGTTGCAACATACATAAGATAAAAATCTAGTACTTATTCTCCAAACAACTAATGCTTTCTTACCAATAGGCTAGTGTGATGAGTTGTATTTTAATAGCCGACTTGAATTGGCTTCTTTGAGGCATGGGGATGAGGGGTCTTATGGATGGTATTTTTGTTTCCACGATAACCACTTGTGAATTGCAAAGATTGTCATTTGGAGTAACTCTGTGTACTTGGTAGGTATTGGTGATATGTGGATGATGTGGTTGAAGGTAGCTGTAGATCATTAGGATTGAGGACACTTTTGGAGAGGAGATAACATTATCTTGGAGCCCTACAATGAACTTGGAGAAGCTTGTTGGAGGTCCATTGAATAGAGTAGCATATAGCTAAGGATAACTGCAATTTTGCTGGGAGAGAGTATGATCTACTTGTCTTCATCATCTTACCTTGGAAGGTTTATCTAGAATATACACAAATGAATTGGAGGTTATTATTGAAATACATTGATGGAGGTGTAATAAACTCTTGGATGTCATGGAGGGAGTGTTTGAAAGTAAACTTGGTTGGTAGCAATTGGCATTGATGGATTGATGCATGTGGCACTTGATGATGCCTTGGGTAGCACATTTATGGAGATAAAATTAGATTGCATGTTATTTCCAAATATGTTTGCAAAGAAAATAGAAAACATTTAAAATTTGACCTTCTGGAATAAGATACAAAGTCAAATGTAAAACGTAGTTGCTAGATGGTCACATTGATTTGCCATGTGTTTCAAATAATAGGCAACCATTCATAAACTTCTCTTGTGCTCATTGCAAAGGTATATCTAAGCTTTTTGACTTTAGGGTTAGAGTAGATAAGGAGAAGCTAGTAAAGAGAAGAGAGGGAATAGGGGAACTAGACTTGGCAAAATATTAGACTATCTGTAATATTTTCACACAATAAAAGTTAGTTGGTTAGTTCGAAAGTTAGTTAGTCAATTAATAAGTTAGTAAGGTTACTAACTAAAGACTAACTAAAGTAAAAACTAACTAATATTAATAATTAAGGATTTTTATTTAATTAAAAATATTTTATTTAGAAAAATCGAGAGTCGTAAATCCGATATTTTTCTCGGATTGACAAGGATCGTAGCCACCCTTCACATAAGTTACAACGTGAACAAGACTTATGAGCTATATTAATCACTAGTATTAATGGGTATAGTTTGGATGGTCCAAAAATATTAGATTTTGGGAAAAACTAGTTTATTTTAGATATTTTAGATATTATCCAAAAAAAAAGATATGGAGATTTCTAGAACTAGATGTCATTTAAAAGAAAAGACCAGCGATGTTTTAGTTAGTTTTGGAGATTTTATAACAATAAAAATAAAGAAAAGTGACTGGCAAAATCGCACGCGTCGCGATCGCGGTCCACAAACAGAAAACCGCACTTCGAACAAAGAAAACAAGAAGGAGCAAACTAAGAGCTTTCTAAGCAAGTGTCTTGGAGTTTTACCCCCCTTTTGGAGCCAATGGAACCATCAGATTTATGATCTGAGCATCAAATCATTGATCTTTCCAATATCCCCCTCTACAAAGAGTCCACTTCTTAGCCACAAGCCCTCTCCTCTAATTCACTATAAATATGAGGCATGGGGAAGCACAAGATAGCATAAGGAGACCCCGAGAGGCTGAGAGAGAGAGGTAGAGAGAAGGATACCCTCCAAGAGATTGTGAGAGAGCTCTTAAAAGAGAGAGAGAGAGAGAGAGAGAGAGAGATATAGAGAGAGGAGTCACCCCGAGAGGTTGCACAATTCCCTCTATCTCGATCCTTGACTTAACCATCTTCTCTTACGCTTTCCCATCTTGAATCTATTCCACTTCTTAATCTCTTGAGTCTACTTGCGGACGATGGCCCCTAAGCGAAGAATATCACGTGCGGATGGAAATCCCATAACCAACAACGAAGCTTCGGGCAAAGGCATCACTGTTAATCCAACCGTGGTACCAGTCGTAAGTAATGTATTTCCAAATTGATAGATGCCTATTTTAATTCTCGTATGAGATACATTAGGCCCATACTATGATGCAGGAGTATAGGCCATCGGAAAGGATAAATTTCATCTCACCTACTCAAAAGATGGAGTTTGTGAAGTGCATATATCAAGGGAAGTTAATTGCACCTAGTTGCATATGGCTTACTTACTGGTAGAGCAATTGAAAGGAAGAATTAGTCAAGGGTTATGAATGGTATAGTTGTCAAAAGAACGACATTAAAAGATTGTGCATACAAGTGCTAGGTTAAAGCATAGTCAAGGGTTATAAATAGCGTAATTGCTGGAAGAATATGACATTAAGAATCATGAATAGAGAGTTCTAGTTTAAAGTTTAGATACTTCAAAAGTACTTATCTTAAGAGCCCAAATATTAAGAAGAACTAGATTCTAGCTCAAGGCAAGGCTTGTTGGAGTCTAATTACTTAAGATCATCTCGCACTTATCTTATCAAGTATTTACATGTTATGCCTATAACATATTTTGATATATGAGGATAATTTTCTATTTGCCTCATGACTTGACTAAGAGCTAGTACAAAAAAATTAATCATAAGGGTTAAAACTAAGATGTCTTGAGATTCGTCGGATAACGATGACTTTTGCCAATCCGAATTCAGGGTTGGGTTATCAATCAAGGTAAGTAACCTATAGAACTTACATCATGAATAGTGTTTGAACCCTTAACATAGGCCCTAGCCGAAGGAAGGAAGTGTTAAGAAATATTTTTGCATAGTATTGCTCTTAGATCCCAAGGGGAAGAGCAAATATGCAATGGAAATGTTATATCGTCAATTCTTGCAATGTTTGGAAAGAATACAATTGATTTTTTTTGTTGGTTGATCGAACAACATAAAAAATGCTTTTACATTCAACTAGTTGCTGGTTTGTTGTTTGGATGATTATTCCAAGTGCTTGTGATTTATGGTAAAAGCATGGCAAGGGTCTGTGATGACAAGTTGCCATGGGAATAAGGGAATGTTTTCTTGGAAAAGGATATTAGGGCTGAATGCCTTGTTTGTGCTTGATTCTTAAAGGATTTAATTAAGGAAGGATTGCGCTAGGCTACCCCCAAGCTACTCCAAGGGGGTCATGATTATCGCTACAAGAGGCTTGGAACGGCTCTGTAGGCGAAAGGTCTATCAGTAGGGATAGTCTCGGGTAGTAGGAAATGTGGGTGCCAGAGGGGGCTCTGGCTGTAAATCCTGCATTGTTCCTGGAATCTGACGAGCCCCTACGTGACCCAAGATGGGATCCTGGAACCCTAAATACTAGTTACAAGGGTGGAATCTTGGTGGGCCGAATACCCTTGTGGAATTCTATGTATCTTCCACTGGGCCAGAAAGATATGGAATTTGTGGTGCCATGTGATTGGACCAGGTACTTTTGTTGGATAGAAGGGATACATAATTTCTCCTGTATGGACGGGAGACAAAGATTAACTTGAAGATAAGTTAAGGAACTTGTTTGAACTTGTTTACCAAAGGATTGCTTGCTCCTTTTTTGTGTATGTGCTGTAAGTTACACGAATAAACCCTGTTCCTAAAAGGCTTAATTAATGAAGCTTATTTTAAATGTCGCACATAAATGTGGTAGGACCTAATTAGAAAAATAAAGCTACCAAGGGAAGCAGGTGGGCAGACCCCTGACGGGTTTGTCCTACGGTAGGGTGGTCCCAGAGAACTGGGAGGCTTCTCACAAGCTTTTACCGACATCCGATGACCCTTAGGAATTGTTAGATTAGAACCTTGATTCATGTCGTTTTAGGGGGACCAGAATGGGACTATGCACTACGGGCAGAGAGGTTGACTAGTGCATCCCTCTCGTTTCCCATTCTCATTGAACCAAGTGCGATATGGGCTTGGTTATCTTTGTGTAAAGTAGGATGCCCACTAGGATTTGATGCTAGAATGCTGTTAGGAGACCTTGGCCACTAGGATGTAATGAAAGAGACCTAACTAGCCTAACTAAGAAAGAGAAGAGAGATAAGGACTACAGGAGAAGAAGAAGAGGAGAGAGAAAGATAGGGAAAAGAGAGAGAAAGAGAGGAAAGGGAAGAAGAAGAAGAAGAAGAAGAAGAAAAAGAAGAAGAAGAAGAAGAAGAAGAAAAAGCCATGAAAGCTTGTGAAGGTGAAAAAGAGAGATTCTTGATAATTCTGTGATGCCTCAAAATACCCTCTTACACCTTATATACTGTCAGTGTGACTGGTATATTCCCATGCCATGTTCTTGTGATCCGCGCTCATTACAAACCATCACGTCTCATAAAGTTTTTGTCCTAAAAAACAAGAGATGCTGTCCCGTAGGGGTCTATTGTAGGAAATCAACCATAACTTTGTATAAGAAACTCTGAACAGAACAAGTGAGGTGTTGCTAGGAGCCCAGGAGATGTACTTTCAGCCCATGTGGATGAAGGGGGGCTGCAAATAGGTCAAGACCAAAACTGTTGCAAAATAGATGGCTGTCCAGAAGTAACTAGTGTGTTGTCCAAGATAGTATGGCTAGAGAAAAACAGTCATAACTTCCTCTAGGAGACCCCGATCGGGGCAAGTGAGGTGTCGACGCAGAGCTCTTGCGGTGTACTTTCAGTCCATGTATGGGAAATGGGGCTGAAAATGGGTCAGGACCAAAACTGGTGCAAAACAGTTGGCTGTCCAGACGCAGACTGCAGCCCAAAACAGCTGTCAAGTGTGGTTAAGTTCTAGCCAATACGGCCTCCTTGAGGTGTGGAAACTCATCCAAGATAGATGATGGGTGCCAAGAAGCTTCCTCTGTTGATAGGCCTTGCCATTTGATCAAGTATTCATGGATAGAATGGGTGCGGAGTTGCTTTTCATGCTGCCCAATGACCGCTTCAGGAATATACTAAATAAGGTCCTCCTCATCTATGGGGGGTAGCTCCTCTACATGATCTTTGAGAGTGCCAATGAAAGGTTTCAATTGGCTCACATGGAAGGCATTATGGATCTTAGTAGTGGGAGGGAGTTGGAGACAGTAGGCCAATTCCCCGACCTTCTTAATGATTGTGTAGGGCCCATAGTAACGGTGTGCCAACTTGTTGCAAGAACCATCCTTTTGTCTAGATAACGAGACTTGGGGACCTTGAGGAGTACCAATTCACCCTCTTGAAAGTCAAGGAGTCTTCTTTTTGCATCAACATGGAGCTTCATGTGCTCTTGAGCCCTTTTGATATTTGCCTTGCATTGTTGAAGTAAAGTTTGCATGCGGTCCAACTCTTCTTTTCCAAGGGGATTGAACTTCTCATTGATGATCACGGTGGGGAGGGGCACCCGATAACCATACAATGCTTCAAAGGGAGAGACTCCAATGCTCGAATGAGTGGAGTTGTTGTTGTAAGAAAATTCAACCCAAATGCAGCCATACATCCCAAGAATTCTACACATCATGACAAAAATGTCGCAAATAAGTCTCAAGCCACTAGTTGACTCGCTCGGTCTGCACATCCATTTGGGAATGATAGGCTATAGACGGAGCCAAATTGGTCCCCATGGAGCTGAAAATTGTATGTCAAAACTAACTCATAAATTTGGTGTCCCGATCATGTACTATGGCATGGGGTAAGACATGCAAATTAAATACATGCTGCATAAATTGAGTGGCAACTTGAGATGCTGTAAAGTGAGATTTTGTAGGGATGAAATGGGTTGCTTTAGTGAGCTGGTCAACTATCACATAGATGCTATTCCAACCCTTCTTGGTTGTAGGTAAACGGGTGATGAAATCCAAGGTAATGTGGGTCCCTTTTCCTTTGGGGATAGGCAAGGGCTGCAACAATCCACCCAGTTTAAGAGTGCTATCTTTATCTTGTTGACAAGGCACATATCTAGACACGAAGTCTTTAACATCTCTCCATAGGCCTTTCCAATGGAAGCTTTTTGAAATGTGATCATATGTTTTGAAGACCCCTAAGTGGCCAGCAATTGGTGAATAATGCATCTCTTCAAGGATCCTTTGGGTAAAAGGAGAGGCATGGGGAATTACGATACATCCATGGATCCAAATGAGGCCATTGTGGAGCTGATATTGAGAGTTATCATCCATAAGTCCTTGCTGTAACTTCTAAAAAAGAGGGCTGAATTCAACATCAAACAAGTAGGCCTGTTGGAGCTCTTCAATCCAATCATTGTGGAGTTCAGTGATAGATGAAACCTTGCATGCCCACATGCGAGAGAGTGCATCAGCCACTACATTGTCCTTGCCACCGGTGTGGGTAATCTCAAAGTCATAGTTTTGTAGGGTAGCTACCCATCTACATTGTTTGGGAGTGAGGTTGGGCTGAGTCAAGAAGTATTTGAGCACACGGTGGTCACTTTTCACTTTAAGTTTATTGCCATACAAGTAGTGGTGTCACTTTTTAATAGCATGAATGACTGCCAACATCCCCTGATCATAGACATGCAACTCTCTCTCTTTATCATCCAATTTCCGGCTCTCAAATGCTATTACACTGTGTTCTTGTAGCAAGGCTGCACCAATACCCTGTCCACTAGCATCACACTAGATGGTAAAATCCTTTGAAAAGTCGGGGCATACGAGGATGGAGGCTGAAGTGAGCAAGTCTTTCAGGCTGTTGAAAACTATGATCAGCCAAAATATCCCATAAGAAAGCCTCTTTTTTCAGCCTGTCAGTTAATGGTGCTGCAAGTGTGGCATAATGGCAAATAAATCTCCGATAAAAAGAGCAGAGGCCAAGAAAACCATGCAAGGAGGTAGTGCTAGTGGGTGTGGGCCAATCTCAGACACACTGCACTTTCTTAGGGTCAGCTTGGATGCCTTTTTCACTAACAATGTGTCCCAAGTACTCAACCTCTGTTTTCATAAGACACATGATGGGACCTAAAATGGGCCGGCACTTGCTATGGCACTAGCCGGACCTCATGCATACGACAGACAATCCCACCACATGGCCTCGTGGGCCAGGAGCATCTGAAACTCACTTTGCACTTAATGATTATGACGATTTTGCATTTGTATCCAATATGTAGTCCAACGTTCATCTTCCCTTCTCCTCAGAGGGAGATCCCATAACATATAGGCATAATGCCTCATAATACACACATAGGGAAGCACCTCTCAGCTGATTGCCGCGGCTCCACTGTGACTCTCCTACACCTCAGGGATTAGCCCCAAGATGCGTTGCTAACACATATAACATTTGCACAAACTCCACTCTTTCATAATTCAGCGTTCCAGGAGATTTTGATTTGTCTCACAAAACTTTCCCCAACGGAAGCACCTGTCTAAACCTACAGCTTAGGTTTCTTGTCCTCTCAGCATTGGTCAAAGTTTATCAATCAATTGCAATGCATTCCAGGAGATACCACATGGCATGCTTGATGCAAAGTGTATGAAAATTATGCACAACCATTTTATGATTAAAAAACTAGCCATGTGAGGTGCGTAAAATAGCCCTTTCATGAATTTTAACTAAGCATTACGTGATACGCTGCTTTAGGAACTAGCACCGGAACTTCCGTGCTACTAGTCGCCTATATTTAATTATGGAACGATCCCTAAATGCTATACACAAAGAGGAAAATCAAAATTTGTATCTTTTCAGCAATTATATCATCACACAACCTTCATCCCCCCCTTACTGTTTAGATGTTGCTGTGTTGCATAAGTGTAAATGGTTGTTTGGTGAGCTTTTTTGGCTCTTAATTAGATCTTTAAGGCTTAATCCCCAATTATCTAGTTCATGCACTTTGCTTTTACACTTCTGGCAAGTGGCTTTTTCACTTTTGGAGGGCAAACAACATCGGATTTGAGATCTCTCTGGATGGGTGGTTCCGTGGCATCGAAACCTACAAAGCTGGGACCCATCACGCGCTTCTCGGCTTCCAAATCCAGTAGCTGCTTCACAATCCCGAACCTTGCGGGGATTAAATGGGGGATCAAACGACCTTGGAATGGAGATCTGACACTTGTGTTGGATTCCTGACTTCGTTTTACATCTAGGAAAACTCCAGCTCGGCCATCCGCCCACTGTTTGATTTCCATGAAAATAAGCACTAGCACTTTAGGGACTTGCCGCTTAAAATCGTACTGATTGCTGCCACCGCCTTCGACGAAGTCTATTTTTTCCCTGATATTCATTATTTTTGGCTATTTTTAAGTATTTTTGGGCATAAAAAAACATCTGTCATTTTGGCGACCATGGAATAGGGTGACTCATCCCGTCAAATCCCATGAATAGATTTGCACATAAACAAAAAGAAGGAGCATCAAGCTGATATAAAAAATACACAACACAACACATCACAGCTCATACCCTACCCCCTGACAAAACCAAGGCATGAAATCCACGAGGAGTAGGCCCAGCATAATCTGATAGAAGGCCCGAAGCTAGTCACTAACCAACTGCTACAACAAAGCCAAGCTAAAAAGAACTATCAAAGAGGTCATCCTAAGTGGTGGTCTAAACTACCTACCTAACTAAGGACAACTCAACCAGGAGCTCCTTCTAGGCGAGGACTCCTATAGCTTGATCAAAAGGTATTATCTTTTTTAGCACAGTTTTTCTTCTTTTAGGCTTTCATTTTTCCATACTCGAGAGTGTAAAAAGGAGGGATCTGAGCGTAGTGACCCAAGGAGAACAGGGCATCGGCCTTAGGTCCTGTCTCGGTACCCAAGAACCTACCTAGCCCTCGCGAGGTGATACTTAATCCTTTTCTAATGCTCACTTTTATTTTCGCTCCAATCTTCTTTTATTTTCTTTCTTTTATGGCAAGATGTCACCCCAAGGAAGACAAGGCATCAGCCCCGGGTCTTGTCTCATCCCCAGGAACCTACTAGGCCTTTGCAAGGCGATAAACAATAGCTCAAGGATTTTTCTTTCTTTCCTTTTCTATTTTTATAGGGGTCAAAACCCCTTTTTACACACCTCCATATATATATACTTTCTTTGAGATATTCAGGGTTTTTTCCTTCTTTTTAGCATCATCATTTTTCTGGCAGGCTTCTCTAACTGCCTCACAACTAATAGGAACTCCTAGAATGGCCGCCTAGCAGGTCCATAGAACAGGGTCACTAGAACTCCTATCAAAAACAGGTCTTACAATGCCTGGCAATGCCTTGCAGGAGGCAAGGACTACTCAGACCTCCCCCAGACATACAGAGCCTAAACCTGGGACTTAATGCCTCAATTTCCAGTCCCCAACAAGAAAGAAAACCCCCTTCAAGTACACAGATACATATAATGTGAAAGAACACGTACTCGTAAATGAGAGATATCACCTGGATGGGGCCATGAGAAGCTTCCACGCGACAAAGGCTCCTTCCAAGCGCTTCTTTGAACCTGTCTAGCATAGGACTAAAACAAAAAACCATTAACTGCACCTGTACTAAACAAACAATTGGCCCTCTTGGCCTAATGAAATAAAGCATTTCACTGCAAACTAACTGGCTCTCTTGGCCTAAAGAAATAGATTATTAAAACCTGAAAACAACTGGCCCTCTTGGCCTAAAGAAATCAAACATTAACTACTTAAAGCAACTGGCCCTCTTGGCCTAAAATGGATAGTTCATTCTAATCCATGCAATATATGATCTCCTTGGCATATACAGCACATCCTATCAAACTAATCAGGATACCAAGGATAACATAAAATAGGAGGACTAGCCTCATGCTACTCATGCGAGTCAGCTAAAAGCTTGATCTATGCTCTTTGTAGATCCACTAGCCCAAGTCTTTCTAATGATATCTCAGTAATAATGGCCATCTCTTCTTGGGTACTATGAGCTGAATGAATGACATCATTAGGTTGATATATCTCATCCCCTTGGTTGTCATTCAAATGGATCGCTTGTCCCAACTTTCCAGTAACACCTCCTATAGGGAGAATCATGGATTTATGATCATTCAACTCTTCTCTAATTCGACCATTACATATGTCAATGATACGATCCAAACTAGACAGAGCTTCAATCCTAGACCCATCACATAGATGCATCTTAGGGTGGCGGTCCCTATTGTCAGATGCCGCATTATGGCCTTTAGTCGCATCCTCTTGGGAATCCATCAAAGCATGTCCACATGCAATTCCTGGCCCTTCGTCTAACACACCAATAGTATTTTTAGGGATTTTGGGCCTCCAAACCCATCTCATATTCCTTTTCATATTCTTAGACTGCATAGGTTGCCTTGGTATCAACAAGTGAGCTATCTCCTTGTAGAAATGGTTGGAAGCTAGGATGCACTTGTACTGAGAGGGGAAAACTCCAAAAGTTTTCCCAACATCTCTGAATATGTTCCTCATAATCAATGGCATGCATCTTTGCTTCCCTTAACGACTTAGGATTTCGCATTCCCACTTGGATTTGCATGTTAATCTCTAAGCCACTCAAAAAGAGCTCACATAGCACATCACCTGGCAATGCAATAGCTCTTCTTGGCCAAAGCCTCAGAATATAATCAAAGGCTCTAGCGTATTCTTTAACAGAAGGATATGACTCTTGCCTAATCTGCATCAGCTGCCCTAAAACTTGGGTCATAGGCACCTTCTTCTCATATTAATCTAAAAATCAATCGCTCAACTCCTCAAAGGATTTAATAGACCCCCTTGGGAGGCTCCAGTACCATTTTCTAGCCTCTCCCTTTAGGGTACTTGAGAATACGAGCATCCGATGAATATCATTGAACCCACTTGCAAGGAAAGTTAGGCCGTATTCTCATAAATGCACCATCGGATCCTCATTAACCAGCCCATGAAACATTGAGAGATCCCTATAAGGAGGAGGGCAGTTAGTCCTTTCCTTCGGGATCAGCACTGGGCCATTAAAATCCTCATATTCATGACCTAACTCTAGTGTCTTGGGGTCTTCAACCTCTTCCATTTCCACCTTTACTGGTGTAGGGATGTTAATATTATCCTTAATGTCCCTTTCTGCCAAATCATAAAGTGGTCTAGGGAGACCTATAGCTCTTAGCATGTCATTCCGATTCTTTCTTAGAGGATCTTCCATATCTTGCCCCTTCCTAGGCAGTTCCATGATGGCTTTATCTAGGAGCTTCTGCCCCTCATCAAAAGAAAACTTATCCTTAGCACTTAGGACTTGGGGACCATGTCTTTTAAGCAATGGCTTTCCCTTTACATCTAGGGCTTCTAACATCCTTGTGATACTTAAAATTTTGGCATGATGCCCCACCACATGGGATGTTTCAGCCATAATTGCACTCCACTATGTGTCAAATTTTCTCCATGGCACTACGGCTTTAGCATAATCACTTGTTGATGCCATGACTGCCATAGCTTCCAATATACTTATTCCATGCCCTCTAGGTTGATGGATGGTTATACATGATTTCTCTTGGGTAGAGACCACACCAAGGCAAACTAATTAAGTCCATCAGTAAGTTTTGTATAGCGAAAGCCAAGATTTTCCATCCTTGAACAAACCCCATTTTATGGTTAGCTTAGCATACTCCTAATGGAAATTATAAATTTAGGTCCCTTTAAAACCTAGATTCGGAGACCGCCACTTATAGGCAGTTCCCGGTGGATGCACGACTGATGGGACCTAAAATGGGCTGGCACTGGCTATGGCACTAGCCGAACCTCATGCATATGACAGACAACCCCACCACATGGCCTCGCAGGCCAGGAGCGTCTAAAACTCACTTTGCACTAAATGCTTATGACGATTTTGCATTTGTATCCAATATGTAGTCCAACGTTCATCTTCGCTTCTCCTCAGAGGGAGATCCCATAACATATAGGCATAATGCCTCGTAATACACACATAGGGAAGCACCTCTAGGCTGATTGCTGTGGCTCCACTACGACTCTCCTATACCTCAGGGATTAGCCCCAAGATGTGTCGCTAACACATATAACATTCGCACAAACTCCACTCTTTCATAATTCAATGTTCCAGGAGATTTATGATTTGTCTCACAAAACTTTTCCCAACGGAAGTACCCATCTAAACCTACAGCTTAGGTTTCCTGTCCTCTCAGCGTTGATCAAAGTTTATCAATCAATTGCAATGCATTCCAGGAGATACCACATGGTATGCTTGATGCAAGGTGTATGACAATTGTGCACAACCATTTTATGATTAAAAAACCAGCCATGTGAGATGTGTAAAAAATAGCCCTTTCATGAATTTTAACTAAGTGTTACGTGCTACGCTGCTTTAGGAACTAGCACCAGAACTTCCTTGCTACTAGTCGCCTATATTTAATTATGAAACAATCCCTAAATGCTATACACAAGGAGGGAAATCAGAATTTGTATCTTTTCAACAATTATATCGTCGCACAACCTTCATCCCCCCCCTTACCGTTTAGATGTTGTTGCGTTGCATAGGTGTAAATGGTTGTTTTGTGTCATTTTTGTATGTAAAAAACAATAAACACGTACTATAACACAAAAATGACAAGGCCAAACTAAGGCTTAACCTCATGCTTTAACCTTGCCAAACATTCACGCACATAAATCTTATTTTTCCATATTTTTTGAGCACGAAAACCCCAATTTTTCCTATTTTTTGCTATTTTTTACTATTTCTTATTCATGAAAAATAGATATTTTCTGATTTATTTGTGTTGGCTTATTATTTTTACTGAAACTTAACATTTTCTTTGATTTTATCTCATTTCCATTCCTTTTTCCCAACTCAAAATTGGAAAGAACTACTAATTTCCAAAAAAAATGACATTTTGCGGGTTTTAAAGAACTAATAATGGATCTAAATCACCAGGGGTTCTACATTTTTGTAGTTAGAGCCCTCAAACATGATGCAAAAAAGGTTCAAACAAAAATTCATCACATATGAACAACATTTGGACCATGAAACAACAAAAATAAGCAAATTTCTTCATAAAATTGGAGCATACCGCGTGTCTTGCATGTTGCGGGTTTTTTAATAATTATTGTGAGCAGCCCACAGACCGACCAGCAACCATTCTTTAGTGTTGATCCTCTTTCCTCAGTCTCCTCTTCATCTTGAAGCAATCCGATCACAGCCGGACAAGCATTCTTCAGCCCCTCTTCTTCTTGATTTCTTGCACATGAATTGCCTCTATGCAAGAGAGAGAGAGGGAGGAGAAAGAAAGACTGGTTTTTGATCTCTTTGCTCATTGCATCATTCCTTGATCCATTTGTGGCGATGGAGGGTGATAGAAGCATCTCAGGGCTAGGAGCATTTTCCTCCTGCCTCAGCCGGCTAGAAAATCATGATGAAGGGGAGGAAAAATGGGGTGCAAAAAATTGACGCCCCCCCCCCCAATCGTTTCATTTCGTGAACATTTTTGGCTCTTAATTAGAGCTTTAAGGCTTAATCCCCAATTATCTAGTTCATGCATTTTGCTTTCACACTTTCGACAAGTGGCTTTTTCGCTTTTGGAGGGGCAAACGACATCGGATTCGAGATCCGTCTAGATGGGTGGTTCCATGGCATCGAAATCTACAATGATGGGTCCCGTCACGCTCTTCTCGACTTCTAAATCCAGTAGCTACTAGACAACCCGGAACCTTGTAGGGATTGAATGGGGGATCAAACGACCTTGGAATGGAGATCTGACACTTCCATTGGATTCTTGACGGCGTTTTACATCTAGGAAAACTCCAGCTCAGCCATCCGCTACCGTTTGATTTCCATGAAAATAAGGACTAGCACTTTAGGGACTTGCCGCTTAAAATTGTACTGATTGCCACAGCTACCTTCGACGAAGTCTATTTTTCCCCTGATATTCGTAATTTTTGGCTATTTTTAGGCATTTCTCGGCATCAAAAATCATATGTCAACACACTTGCTTTCCTTGGCAAATAACCGGTGCTCTCTTAGTATATCAAAAATTTGTCTGACATGCTTTAAATGCTCATGCAGTGACTTGCTGTAAATGAGTATATCATCAAAGAATACCAACACAAATTGGAAAAGCCATGGCTGCAATATTTTGTTCATTAGGCTTTGAAACGTGGCGGGGGCATTACTGAGCCTGAATGGCATGACAAGGAAATGGTACAAGCCATGGTCAGTACAGAAGGCTGTTTAACTTCACCGACCACTCGCATTCTGATTTGGTGGTAGCCGAATCGCAAATCAATCCTGGTGAAGTAGCGTGCTCCCTTGAGCTCATCAAGCAAGTAATCGATTCGAGGGATGGGGTATCTATTTTTTACAGTGATCTTATTGAGATCACGGTAGTCAATGCACAACCGAAAGGATCCATCCTTTTTCATAACCAATAGAACCGGAGAGGCATAAGGGGAAGAGCTAGGCTCTATGAATCCCATTTCAGTGAGCTCCTTGACTTGCTTAGCTACTTCCTCACTCTCACATTTAGAGAGCCGATATGGGGGTTTATTGACGGGCTTGGTATGGGGCTCCAAATCCACCGATCTCTAAGGTGGGAGAGTGGTGGGGGGGCTGAAATAGGTCCTCATATTAAGCCAAAAGTACTTTTAGTGCTGTATTTTGCTTCCCCAAGCTGTGCTGGTCATCATTATCCTTATGCAAATGCAAGACAAAGATCTGTGAGCATTTCTTGAATTCCTTTTTGAGTTGTCTTGTTGTATAAGTTGAAAATCTGCAATTTCTTTGATGCTCTCCAAATATACAAGCTGCCCATGCATTACAAACTTCATATACAACTGAGAGAAGTCCATAGAGATTTTTCCCAACTGCTGCACTCAATCACAACCTAAAACAACATCCATGGGGCCCATATCAGAAGGTAATTAAGCCTACTTTGCTGTATAATTTTCGATCAGCATAAGAGACACTTGTGTGCATACATGGGAGCTTATTTCCTCACTTCCATTGGCCACTTGAACCCTAAGAGGTTGCTATAATTCAATAGGAACACATGTCAAATGGCCAAGAGTCAATTTATTCACAAAATTGTGTGTGCTGCCACTATCTATAAGAATGTATATATTATTGCCATCAATGTTAACATGTACCCGTAGGGTATTCGGGCTCCTAGAGCCAGTCCATGCATCCATGGAGATCGAGCAAGCTGATATAGTGGCAAGTGTGGGGTGCAAAGGGTCATTTCCAAGCATGCCATCCATGGGGCAGTCCACCGGGGTCAAAAGGGAACCCGTCCGGTGAGTCATAAAAGTGATCGGTGTCAAGATCCTCTTCGTATTCAGCATTTTCAGTAAGTGTCATCATGGGAGAGTTGTCATGTGAGTCCTCTTCCAACTTGTCACTATCTTCTAGCACATACATGCTATTAAACTTGACAATGGCATTCTTAAAGGGGCATTTGGATGCATGATCAGTCGTGTACTTATCCCCATATTTAAAGCACAAGCCTTTAGCCTTGTGATCCTTGAAAAGCTCGGGAGTAATGAATTTTTGACCGTTAGGACTAAAGCCATTCCGTGTCTTATTTTCAGCATACTTTGGATCACTTTTGGAAGGGGGTGCTGTCCCAAAGCTACCATATTTCCTTTCAGCATTAAAAGTGGGGTAAGTGGGGATTTTGGGGCTGCCATTCCTTGCATTGTTGCTACGATAATTACCGGCATATAGGGGTTGCCTAATAGGGTATCTTTGTTGTCTGCAATGGGCTGCATGCCCTCATTGCGACAGTATTTTCAACCATATCATTCAGCCAATTCTATGGCTGCAAATAAGGTGGCTCGCTTTTGAGCCATTACATCAGCTGAAAGATGCGCATCTAGCCCATAAATGTATTTATGTAATTTGGCCTCATCACTGATGGCCTCAACATACATGGATAGGTTCATAAACTGGTTGGTATACTCCCTTATGTGAGATTTCGCTGATCAAATTGATACCATTGCCTAGCCAAAAGTTCTTTCTCTATCAAGGAGACAAAAACTTGGATCATATGCATCTTGAAATCTTCCCAATCATGAAATTGCTGATTTTCTCTTTTTGAATAAATCTCCACCACGTGTGGGCAAAACCTTCCAGATGAAGGAAGGCAAAAATAATCTTTGCCTCATCGGTATACGGGGGTAAATGAGAAAATAGGCTTCCAATTTAGAGGTCCATTCCTCTAATTTAGCTAGGGATGAGGACTGCCCATTAAACTTAGTAAGATATAATCTTGTCATGTAGCTCATTTGGGCCTTGTTGTCCATGTATGCCATGTGCTATATGCTGCCCAAGTATGTTGTGCTGCCCATGCATGCCTTGCTGTCCAAACCCCGGCTGTCCAAAATTTCCATGGGGGCCATCCTGCCCATGCATTACATGAGGGCCAAATTGCACATTAGGACCTTGCTGTCCAAAATGACCATGCTACCCAAAACTGCCATGTGCATGCTGCCCATCACCATATGCATGGTGCCCATTGCCATATGCATGCTGCCCATGTACAGCTTGCATTCCATGCTGCCCAAAATTTGCATTAGGCCCTTGCTGGCCATTCCCATGAGTGTGCATATAGCTTCCATTATGGGGGAGTTTGTTGAGATATCGAGCTCCACTCGTGATACGCCAGGGTGACCGTTGTATATTTATGTCACCGACTTGTCAGTTGCAGACGCGGTTGGTACACCGCCCATGAATAATAGCTACATGATAGCTATCCTTATCTACTCTAGTTCGTGGCTCAGTTAGTATGCCACCTTAGTTAGTTGAGTTTGGTTTGAGACCCATATATAGGGTTCTTCTATTTCTTTGTACTTGAGTTCTTTTGGCTTACACAACTAAGAAGAGGAAAACTGTTTTCAGCCTCCACCCTTGTGTGTCTTCCCCCATTGTGCAAGCAAGAAAGCTTCAAGTGAGACTCCTTCCTTCTCTCCCACAATCTTGACATGGTATCAGAGCCTTGTTCATGGTAAGGAGCTCAAGAAAGCAAGCCAAGCTCGCGGTGGTCTGGTAAGAGGAGCAGTGTTGCTTTCATTTCCTGTTTTGGGAGCAGATCTCTGCAGGTAGCACAGCCGGAAATTGCAGGAGTGCATTGTCTCAGGTTGAGACACCCTTCGCGGTGAAGCAAGAGGGCAGTATATGCTGCGGGAGAGGGCTTTAGCCCTCGGCGACCTTGATTTTTTTAATTTGAGGCCATTTCGGGGCCTGTTTTGCAGACGGAAGTTTTCTGTACGCACTCAAGAAAAGGCTCAGTTTTATGCTGTGCGACCACTGTTCTACAGGTCGGTGAAAAGTTACTGTAGAAATTGCATCGTATGCTTGTGCGCAGAGACATTGGGAGTTTCAGAATCATCCTTGGTTCCTGTTTATGCAAAATCGTCACTAGGAAGTGACTGTGTGGTCAAATACCACTTTCGCCAGTTTTGCAGATTTGCCCTTGTGAGGGTGAAGCTGTGTTTTTTGCAGTGACAGAATTTCTTGCAGTATTCTGTAATGGCGTCTGATTCTCTTTCACAGATTGTCACTGAAAAGCTTGACAAGAACAACTTCCAGGCATGGAAGTTTAGAATGACGAATTTCCTTATGGGAAAAGGATATTGGGAATTTGTTGCAGGAAATGAAGAAGAACCAGTTCTTCCTGATGTTCCCAATCAACAACAAATGCAGGCATTTAAAACATGGCATGAGAGAGCCAGGAAAGTTATGTATTGGCTGTCTATCAGTATTTCAGACTCTATGATTGTGCATATTCAGGATGCAAGTACGCCAAAGGAGGCATGGGATACTTTGTCAAAAATGTATAGCACAAATACGCAAGCCAGGAAAATGCAGCTCAAGCAAGAGTTGCATAATGTGCAAAGAGAAAGTATGAGCATCAACGACTACCACATGAAGGTGAAGAAGATTGCAGATGCACTTGCTTCCATTGGGTCGCCAGTGGAAGATGATGATTTAGTTTCCGTGACCTTGAATGGTCTAGGAAAGGATTATGCACAGTTTCGGACATCCATTTCAGTTCGTGAAAGATTTCCTGATTTTGAGGAGTTGATTGCTCTTCTAATTTCTGAGGAACAGAGAAATGGTGGTGCATCTTCTTCAGGAGGAACTTCAAAAGAAGCTGTCTTCTACTCAAATGCTGGAAGAGGTAGAGGCAGAGGTAGAGGAGGCCGATTTGGAGGCCGTGGTAGAAATCAAAATATGCAGCAAACTCAAGAAAACCAGTCCTATGGAGGAGGACGTGGTAACTCTAGAGGCAGGGGGAGCCAAAGAGGTCGTGGTGGATGGCAAAGAGGCCAAAATGCAAACAGTAATGTTGAATGCTACTATTGTGGTAAAATGGGTCATATGGCTAAAGACTGCTATAAAAAGCAGAATGACATCATGAATGGAAAACTGCAACAAGGGAATTATGCATCTTCTAGTAGACAGGGTGATGACAGAAATGAGCATTTGTTCATGGTGCAGCACATGAACAATTCTGTGACAAGTGCAGAAGAAAGCAATGATGTATGGTATGTTGACTCAGGTGCATCAAACCACATGACAGGTCATGCAGAATGGATGGAGGATGCAAGGAAAATGGAAAAACCAGGATTTGTGGAGACTGGTGATGATACTGCACATCCTATTGTGCAGATTGGAAAAATTCCCTTGTCTATGCAGGATGGGAAAAAGAAATACCTGTCCGATGTATTTCATGTCCCGAATATCACCAAGAATCTGGTTTCTGTTGGTCAAATGGTTGAACAGGGCTTGCAGGTCAGATTTAATCCTCATGGATGCTTTGTTGAGGATATGAAAAATAAAGGTCGCTTGATAGCAAAAGGAAAGAAGAAGGGCAGAATGTTTACGTTGGATGCAGGCATGTCTGAATTGAGTGCAGCAATGTTTGCACATGGGACCGGTGTAGTTGCAGATATTGATATCTGGCATAAACGCATTGGTCATGTTAATGTACAGCGACTTAAATCAATGCAGGCCCAAAATATTGTTGCAGGTTTGCCAAAATTCAAGGTTGCAGAAATGCATAAGGTATGTGAAGCATGTCAGTTTGGAAAACAGGCAAGGAAACCATTTCCTAGACATGTTCAAGAGAGTAAGAAGCCATTGGAATTAATCCACTCTGATGTGTGGACTACTAAAGCTGCATCTCTTGGAGGCTGTCATTATTTTGTCACTTTTATTGATGACTATAGCAGAAAAGTTTGGGTGTATTTTATGAAAAAGAAAAGTGAAGTTTTTGGGCATTTCAAAACTCTTAAAGCTATGGTTGAAAAAGAAACAGGTCTGCAAGTAAAATGCCTAAGGTCAGATGGAGGGGGGGAGTACCTCTCAAATGAGTTTGCAAGGTTCCTGCAGGAGCATGGCATAAAGCAGCAATATTCATGCAGTTATACCCCACAACAAAATGGAATTGCAGAAAGGAAAAACAGGCATATTGGAGAGGTATCTCGTGCCATGCTTAATGAAAAAGACCTGCCAGATTTTTATTGGGCTGAAGCAGTTGCTACAGCAGTCTACATAATGAACAGGACTCCCACTGCAGCAATACATGGAATGACTCCAGAGGAGAGGTATACTGGTAGGAAACCAGATATTTCTCATTTGAAAATTTTTGGTTGCATTGCCTATGTACATGTGCCAGATGAGCTGAGATCCAAGTTGGATCCAAAAGCTGAGAAGTGCATCTTTATTGGTTACTCTTTGCAGCAAAAAGGGTATAGATGCTATAACCCTTCTACTCGTAAGTTTACAGTGAGCAGAGATGTTGTTTTTGATGAGATGAGTAGCTGGTATAAACCAGTAAATGTGATTGATGATGTAGATGCACAGAATGGTAATGCTGCACAGAATTCACAGCAGCAGTCACAAAATATTAGTGGACCTGGAGCGTCCTCTAGCAGTGGTTCACATTCTTCGCCATGGACAGGCAGATTGAGATCAGGAGAATCTTCTCAAAGTAATGCAGATAGTGGTATGCAGGTATCACGAAAAGGAAAAGAGAAGGTTGATCAGCCCATGTTTGAGGTGAATGCAGGTCACTCTTATGTGGATGGTGAATCCAGTGGCTCAGAACAGAGCATTGATGATGAGTTGGGTATTCCTTCTATTGTTACACCTGGAGTAAGGAAGACCAGGGATGTTTTGAGAGCACCTGGGAGTGAACCTACTTTGCGCAGGTCTACCAGAGCTAGGTATCCTGTGGATAGGCTGAAATATGATGGATTTACAGCCATTCATTATGCATATATGGTTAAAGTGATACAGGAACCAGAACCCACTTCTTTTGAGGAAGCCATGGGAAAAGAAAAATGGGAGAAAGCCATGGATGAAGAAATGGATGCCTTGGAAGCAAATGCTACATGGGAGTTAGTACCTTTGCCTAAAGGTAAGAATGCAATTGGCTGTAAGTGGGTTTATAAGGTGAAGCACAATGCAGATGGTTCTGTAAACAGATACAAGGCAAGATTAGTAGTCAAGGGGTATGCACAAACATATGGCATTGACTATGAAGAAACATTCAGTCCGGTTGCAAGGATGGCAACCGTAAGAGCAGTCATTGCTATGGCTGCATCAAAGGGATGGTCTTTACATCAGATGGATGTAAAGAATGCCTTCTTGCATGGTGATTTGCAAGAAGAGGTCTATATGGAGCAGCCACCAGGTTATGTGCATGCTGTTCATCCTGAGTTTGTTTGCAGGTTGAAGAAAGCTTTGTATGGCTTGAAGCAAGCACCTAGAGCATGGTCTGACAAGATAGGACCGTATCTTGTCACTATTGGCTTTCAGATTTCCAAGGCAGATTTCTCACTTTATGTGAGAAAAACAGAGAAAGGTATTATGCTGCTTGTCATTTATGTTGATGATTTGATTATGACAGGTGACAGTGATGAAGATATCCTTCATGTGAAAATGCTATTGAAGCAGAAGTTTGAGATGAAGGATTTGGGAGAGCTGCGTTATTTCTTGGGCATTGAGGTGATTAGATCACCAAGTGGGATACAGCTCTTGCAGAGGCAGTATGGATTGGACATGCTGTCCAAATATGGGATGACAGGCTGTAAGCCTATTTCAGTTCCTTTGGAGCAGAATGTGAAGCTGAGCACAGATGCAGGTGAGCTTCTAAAAGACCCTACTATGTACAGACGCATAGTAGGAAGTTTGATTTATATGACTATTACCAGGCCAGATTTGAGCTATGCTATTGGATTGGTAAGTCAGTTTATGCAGGCTCCAAGGAAACCACATTTGGATGCGGCTAGACGCATACTCAGGTATGTGAAGTCCACATTGCAGTATGGACTATTTTATGAGACTGGGGTTCAGATACAGTTGCATGGATACACTGATGCTGATTGGGCTGGTAGCATTTCTGATAGACGATCTACCAGTGGATATGTGTTCTCTTTTGGGAGTGCTGCAGTCACTTGGAGCAGCAAGAAACAGCCTACAGTTGCCTTGTCGAGCACAGAGGCTGAGTACAGGGGTGCAGCAATGGCTGCATGTGAGGTAGCTTGGTTGCATAAGCTACTTTATGATATGCATCAGTCTACAGATGGGCCAGTTGTCATTTATTGTGACAACATGAGTAGTATACACTTGGCAAATAACCCAGTCTATCATGCTAGAACAAAGCACATTGAGGTGCATTATCACTATGTGCGAGAGAGGGTTTTACTAGGTCTTATTGATCTAGTTTATGTCAGCACAGAGGATCAGGTAGCTGATATATTCACGAAGGCATTGGGCGCAGAGAAGCTGCGCAAGTTCAGAGACCTGCTTGGTGTGCAGGAATTGGGATTGAGCTCGAGGGGGAGTGTTGAGATATCGAGCTCCACTCGTGATACGCCAGGGTGACCGTTGTATATTTATGTCACCGACTTGTCAGTTGCAGACGCGGTTGGTACACCGCCCATGAATAATAGCTACATGATAGCTATCCTTATCTACTCTAGTTCGTGGCTCAGTTAGTATGCCACCTTAGTTAGTTGAGTTTGGTTTGAGACCCATATATAGGGTTCTTCTATTTCTTTGTACTTGAGTTCTTTTGGCTTACACAACTAAGAAGAGGAAAACTGTTTTCAGCCTCCACCCTTGTGTGTCTTCCCCCATTGTGCAAGCAAGAAAGCTTCAAGTGAGACTCCTTCCTTCTCTCCCACAATCTTGACAGAGTTGTGGTCCCAAGGATGGGCTTGAAGGGTTCGTAATAGGGGAGGGAAGGATGGGTTCATCATGTCAAGTGGAGGGCTCATCCATCTCATAAGTGCTATGGGGAATGCCATGGGTGCCACCAAAACCTTGTGGGCTACGCGGCCTCCAAGGGGGGAGGGCCGTTGGCCTCATGAGGAGGGACACGTTCCTTGGGCCGATCCGAGAGGGGTGCAATGGCCCGGATGAGGGTGCCATATTCTCGATGAGTAAGTCTGTTAGCCCCAACATGAAGAAAGCAAAAGGAAATTAAAAAGACGCAGGGCAAAGGCTGAAAAAAGGTAGCCTGACAGAAGAAAGAAGAAAAGAAAAGGCCAAAAGCGCAGGGGCAACCTTAAAAAGCCAAGGCAAATGAAAAAGGGGAAAAGTGCATTTTAAAATACAAAGGCGCACCCTAAAATCTTGTAAAAAAGTGCCAGGCAGTGGAAAATCCAAAAAGATAAAACAGAAGACAAAGACAAGGCCAAGGCAAAGAGAAATGGAAGACAAAGGTGCACAAGGAAAAGCGCAAGTCAAAACTTTTGTAAAAGAGCGCAAGCGCATCATGAATTAATTCAAGGAGTGCCGGGCTCTCCCCCATGCAATTTGTAAATGTAGATGGGCGGTGGAAAGGAAGCTAGAAAGATAGAGGGACAATGGGAAAAGGGCCTAGGCCACGGTTGGCCATGTAAAAAAGGGGAAAAGGGGATGGTTGCCCAAAAAGGGATTTAGGGTTTTGTATATAAAGTTGAAAAGTGAATGAGAAGCTCATTCTTGTGTGTGGCAAAAAGTGGCTCTCCTTTTCTTGTTGTTCTTCTTCTTGTTCTTGCTTGCTTGAGCTCATGCTTGAGAAAGGGAGTGTGAGAGTGTGAGGGAGTGAGTGTGTGAGGGTGAGGGACTGTGGGGTGGAGAAGCACTCCATCTTCTCCTCTCTTCTTCTCTTCTCTTCTCTTCTCTTCTCTTCTCTTCTCTTCTCTTCTCTTCTCTTCTCTTCTCTTCTCTTTCTCGCGGTGATACAGCTTGGAGCGTGGAGCTTGAGGATGGAGCTTGCTTGAGCTTACACTTGGATCGTGGAGCTACAGGAGTGCGCGGGAGAGGAGGTAACTCGAACGGCATGGAGGTAAGCTCACTACACCTGTAGATATGGACGGCGCGTCGGCTATGTGAGAGGTAGCCATTAGTGCTCGGCTTGGAATGCTTGAAACAATAAGTGGTCCGTGGGTCTTGGCGGTTGAGCAAAAGCTCCCACATTTTGGTTCCATTGCCGGGACCTACGGATTCAAGCCTTGAGTGCTTGTGTGCTTCGAATCGAGCATCGAAGTAAAGGCTTTCCCCGAACCGGTGCTTGAGATAGATAGGAAGTGAGGGGGGTTGAAGATGGTATTCGATCTCCTTGGCAAGTAGGTTTTTTGCTTTTCTGAGATTTATGTTGTGAGATAGAGTAGCGTAGGTATTTTTCTTATAATTTTTTCTACATTTAGGAAGGATAGGAGCAAAACTTGGAGCAAACAGTAGGGTTTTCTGTTGCTGTATAACAGGCTGAAATAGGAAAAAGAAGGGTAAGAAACGAAATTTTGGGGTTAAATGTTAGTGAGGGAGGCAATGTTGAGGTGAGTGCAGGCCTGGACAAGGTGATAAGGGGCCAAGAGTGGCAAGAAAGGCCATATTGTGCATTGGAGGGTTTCAGGAGAGCAGGAGATAAGAAGAAAGCTTTGTGAGTGGATCCGCTTCGATCTTGTCATCCGAGAGATATTTGCCCAGCCCAGGTAATTCTACATCTTCCCCTACATGAGTAGGTTGGATCTTGAGCTACTTGACTAGGGGGAAGGCCTCTAATGATCGGCACAGTGAATTTCGTAAGGTCCAGTGAAAAACCGCGCTGCGCTTGGCATGTCCGAGTGACGGCGATTCTGGGCTGAGTCCTAGAATCGGCCCTCGGACCACTCGACTCGGCCCTCGGCCACTTGGTCCTCAGACCATTCGGTCCACTACCACTCGGACACCCACAACTCGGCCCGTCCGAATTGAGCATTCAAACTAACTTTGGAATTCCTCCCTCGGACCACTCGACGCGGCCCACTCGGCCCTCGGACATCTAGGCTCGGACTGGTCGAATTTGACATTCGGACCTGTTACATACGGCCCCTTCTACTCGGCCCTCGGATGGTCCGAATCGGCCATTCAGCCCCTGCAATTTGGACCTGTGGGCCGAACTTAGATTTCCTCAAATTTTAACCTGAAGACAATTAGATTGACCAAGAGACCACATAGAGCCGAAACCATATCATAGATCAAGCAATGGGTTGAACCTGAGAGCAAGTAGTCCAAATTTTGGCTGTAAACGGTCTCTCAAATCATGTATGGCATTTACCGTAACAGCCTTGCAGGCCGGGGAGGGGACTACCCCCCGGACCCCTGCAGAGGGGGCTCTGCCCCCTCCGCACCTCCCCCAAGTAGGTTGGAGAGAAACTGTGCGCCTTGATAGGTCCTCCAAATTCGACCCTAGTGTAATAATGGCTCTACACGAACATGGATTCTCACTGACAAAAGAGCAACCAAAAGCCCATACCCAAACCGATTGAAGCAGAGACCCTAGAACCTCAATGGCTAACCTAGCCAACAAGGGCAAGAAGGCCACACTGCAAGAACACATACGTGTTGCATTCGGACCGCATCTAGTCAAAGCGAAAAGCAACAACATCGAGCTACAATGGCGAGAATGACTAGATATCACAGTCCTGACAATAGATGCTCCTTTAATAGCACTACATGGACGAGCCAAGACATCAGTGGAGAATCCACATCTGTCCGTACAGTTGGGGACTCAAGGGCATTCGTCAGAAGGCTGAAATTTACAAGCCAAGACCCGGAAGATGAAGACATGGTACCACCTGCTTATCTTAGGGTCAAACTCACCGCGAAAAGAGAGCATACTATCGATGCTCTAATCGATGAAGGAGCAGATTTTAATGACTTGACCTATGAGGCATGGATCCTACTAGGCCGGCCAGAGCTGACACCGACTAATGCAACTCTTAGCCCTTATGGGGGACCTCCACAAGCACTCATAGGGAAGTGCAATATCCTTGCAACAATTGAAACTGAAAGCTTGACCATCTTATTTCATGTTACTCCAGATAGTGCTAAATATGGTAAGGAAACCCTCCTGGGAAGACCCTTCAAAAGGGCAACCAAATGTGAGGCTGACTATGTAGCATAGAGGATATACCTGACACTACCAAATGTGAGGATATTCACAACCTTTAGCAAGGGTGACCTCATCAAACCTCGAGGGAAGGGCAAGGAGCATTTTGACATACCAAGCAAGCCTAGTAATGAGAGCAAGGAGTTGTTGAAAGAGTTGATACAAGCACAGGTTGAACGGAGAGTACCAATGAGTGAGGCCATACTTGAAACAAAAAAGGTTAGGAGACAAGGCCAAGGATAGGGTTTGGACTTACAATTATTGTAGAAGACCATGAAAGAAGACCAAGCCTTATAGATGAAGGCATCAATGGATAGCTACCACAACGCCACAATGGATATCCAAGGCGTTGCTTCATGCTCAAGGGTATTATGCAGGCAACCGATGGATTTGGGTACTAAAACCCCCTACTAAACCACATCTGTCAGGCGCCCAAATTATGTCAAAAGCAAAGAGGCGTAGGAGAAAACCTAAATGAAACTCCAAGTCTCGAACCAAAAATATTGGAGCGATTGAGCCCCTCACGATTAAAATCAAGAAACCAAACATGACCTATCAAAAATTAGATCCTCACTCTAGCATGTTTAGCAAGCAGATATCGGAGGTAACTGTCGAGTGTGCACAAGGTCCACTAGTGCCCAAGGAGCCTTTGACTTCCCAAGAGGATAATGAGCACCATAGAACATCGCTCATGATGAGGCCGATTGCTCAACAAAGCTACTGATAGAATCGTCTAACAATCACGAGCAAATTCTCCAGTCAGTGCCAAGCCCACGTAGGAGTCCCAAATCTCCTACACCCTCTTCACCTAAATGGACATGGGAAGCACGACAGCAGCAGCCTCATGCCGCTGCTCAACCTGCACAAGTGAATGCGCAAAGAGCAACAAATGACATGACCACTTTTGATCTGCCTAGAGACCTGACACAGCAATCCACTGAGAGTAGCCAGTCCACTGGACTAGCCGCTACTATTTCCAATCAGGGATCTGTGGGAGCTTTCGCTCAACCGCCAAGACCCATGGACCGCTTATTGTTCAAGCGTTCCAAGCGAGCTCTCATGGCTATCTCTCACCTAGCCGTCACGCCACCGATCCTATGAATGCAGTGAACTTACCTTGATGCTCGATCGAGTGCCCTCCTCTCTCTCACACTTAGGTAGCTCCACGATTCTTGATGCTAGCTCAAGCATCCTCAAGCCTCCTCCGTCTCCAAGCCTCATCCTCCATAGCCGCGCGCACAAGAGAAGAGAAGGAAGGAGAAGAGAAGAAGGGGGGAGGAGATGGTGGAAAGCTTCACCCTCTTGATTCCTCACTCTCTCACGTGCTCACTCCCTCAATCTCTCACACTCCCTCTCTCAAGAGCACACACACAAGCAAGAAGAAGAAGAGAAGAAGAGAGGAAGGAGAAAACTAGTTTGCCACACCAAAGAATGAGCTCTTCATTCACTTTTCAGTTTTTTATACAAAACCCTACTTCCCTTTTGGGCGGTCATTCCCTTTTTCCCTTTTTTACATGGCCGGTCATAGCCCAGGCCATGTTTCCCATTGTTCTTTTCTCTTCCTTGCTTTCTTTTCACTACCCTTTTATCTTTACAAATAGCACGGATGAGAGCCCGGCACTCTTTTACAAGATTTTAGAGTGCGCTTTTTATGCGCCTTTCCCTTTTTACGGTTGCCTTGGTCTTTGACGGTTGTCCTTGCGCTTTTTGAGTCTTTGACGGTTGTCCTTGCGCTTTTTGAGCTTTTCTCCTTCTTTTCCTTCCGTCGGGCTACCTCTTTTCGCCTTTGCCCTGCGTCTTCTCCGCCTTCTTTTGCTCTTGTCGTGTTTGAGGTTAACATTGCCCCCCTCCTAGACGAGTGCCAGTCCCATGGCACTTACTGGCGGAGGGAGCAAGTGGTGGTAGGCGTTGAGGACTTCGGGGTGACCGGGGCTTGGGGTTTGCAGTGGCGACTGGGTATGCGGGGGTTGGTTGGGAGTGCCGGGTTGGTTGAGTTTGTCAGCTCGCTGGATGCCGGGTGGGCAATTAGCATGGGAGGTTGATGAAGAATGCATGCCACTTGGGTCGTAGTTGTCGATACCTGCAATTGAAAAATCTGTCAGGTGGTCTCTCCCTAGGGGGGGTGCTAGTCTCTGTATTGTGCGCAAGACTTAGTTTGGGAGACAGGTCGAACTCTGAGCAAGCTGAGAGTGTTGTCCTGCACTTGAGGACCCAAACTGTGAATTAGTTCTGTGTAGGTATTATAGGAGTGTCATGCGTGTGCATACTTAAGTATTACGTAGTTAGAAGACTGGGCGACGGGGGCTGCGTGGAGCAGGAGGGTGGTAATGGGGAGATAAAGTACACCTTTTTTTTTTTTTTTTTGCCATGGTTACATGGGAGCAGCAATACAAGGGATAATGGGAGTTCTACCCCTCATCGTCCGAATTATGGGGGAGTGTGGGTGGAGGCCGGGGGGCCTTGTTGAGGAACTTCCAGCTTAGCAAGTAGCCTTTAGTATGGAGGCGGGTTTTAAGGGTGGTGGTGGAGAGAAAGGGGTGATTGCACTGTGTGAACTTGCTGTCATTCATGTCCTCCAGCAGTGCAACACAAAAGGATGGCAAAAGGGCAGCGTGCATCATGAAACGGGTCATGGTGGTGCTATCTATGGCGTTGGGATCAAAATAAAGGGGCGGAAGATGGCGCTCTTGGGGCGCAGGTTCGTGGTGTACTAGTATTCTAATTAATCTGAGGTAGTTACAGGTGGTGATGAAGGCTGGGTCAGGACAAGAAGAGAATTCAGTAAGGAATTTATTTATGGAGCTGTACAAATCGGGTAGGGTGAAGAGAAGGGCGCTCCTATGGGACGTGGAGTTGACATTGTAAATAATGGAAAAGTCAAACCTGCCGTGGATGGACGGGTTAAAATCCACGCCTACCCTTCGAGGAAACGGCATATAGGTGGGGTCGTTCCTTTCCGAAGGGAGGGTGTTGCAAAACGCCATCCACGCCTCCAGGTTGACGTCAAAAATGCGCTGCCTCCAGGTAGGTTGGGAACTATATTCTTCCACGGTGCGGGGTACCTGGAGGACTTTGTCCTGCCAAAATTCGCGATCCTCGGTCCCCCAAGCAGTTGGGTGGGCCTCACGCTCTTCTAACCATCTAGCTTTGAGCCGGGCCCCCATGGCAATGACATCCTCCACCAACTGAATGGGAAGCACCCTATTCAGAGCGGTGGGCAATTTGAAGCGTAGGTCGAAGGGGACCCGGCTATACTCCTGCTGCTCCCAGATGATCATCTCAGCACGGTACTCAGCGGGTGAGTCTTGGGTGCGCAGCGGGAACGGGACGGGCTGTTTCAGGGCGGGTCTGGCCTTGAGTTTTCTTCTTGCCTTCTCCACTAGTTCCTTCCTTCGAGTGGTGTGGGCTGCTCTTCGTTCGGCGGGTGCATCCTGGGGCGGCACTTCGGTTTGTGGGGGTTGAGGGGGTGGCGGGGCATATTCCTCGTCCTGAGGCCCTAATTCAAGCTCGTGCTCACCCCCTTCCGCTTGCTCCTCCTCCTGTGTTTTTTCTTCAGTGAACCCCAGATCATCCATTTCCTGTGTTGTGAGTCCTGCTTGTGCCAGACATTTCCTTTGTTCCTCCAGGCTCTGCGGAGGACCTCCCAGTTGCAGTGGTATGTGCAGGCCTGCCATAAGGGCCTGGCGCGCAGTGGTTAGCTTTTTCTGCAACTGGTCATTGGTCTCTCCTGTTTCTGAGTGGGTGGTGTGGAGTAGCGTGTTGATGAAAGTGTGCTGCTGAGCCATCATAGCAAGTTGAGCTGCCTCTGCTTGGTTTTCCGCCATCACTTTGTCACCCTCAGCCTTGGCCAGCCGGCGCGCTAGGTCTCACACTCTCTGCTCGTTGTGAATTGCCCACTCCTTTGCCCGCTTCTCCATGTCCTCCAGGCTCTCTCCTTGTCAGAGGGTCATTGCCCTGAGCTGCTGTTGTTGGGCTTCGAGCTCCTGGTGCAAACGGGACTGCTCTCGTTGTTGTTCTGCAATCTGCTCGTTGAGTTGGTCCCACGTCGCCTGTAACCGGCGCACCTGTTCTGCCCGCAATTGATCCAGCTCTGCAACGTCTTCTCTGATTTTTTCGAGTTGGCTCTGTGCTTCCAAGTTAGTTGCAGATAGCTGGTCATTTCTGCGCTGAAGGTGGGCATTTGTCTCCCTTTTCCTGGTGAGACGCTCCATCAGAATTTTCCTTCGTCCTTCCCAAGTAGCATCGCGCTCCTTTAGGGCTTTCAGCTCCTCCACCTCCTTGGTGCTGGCTTCCTCCTTAAGCGCAGCTATTTCTTTTTGATATTCTGTTATTTGTCTTACTCTGTCTAGTTGGAGGACCGCTTGCGATTCACGCTCCGTTGCCAGCTCTTCCACCGCCACCCGCCTTTCCTGCCTGGCTCTTTGCAACTGCGCGAGCAGCTCCTTTACATAGTCATCATAGTGGCCTGCTGGGGGTGGAGAGTGGGGCCGGATCGTAGTAGTAGCGGTCTCCTCCACCTTTTGTCTTTTCTCGTCTGGCTCCTGCTCTAGCTCGGTCGTCGCTGCCCTTTTGGCCCTTGAGACTGGGGTGGCCTTGGCTGCGTCCCTTGCCAATTCTCGTTCCACTAAGAATTGTAGCCAGGTAACTATATTGCTTTCATCTACCTTTGCGGTGTGCACCAGGGTGGCCATGTCAGGGGGCGTCATCTTGAGGGGAGTGGCTTGTGCGGCTGGTGCGGGGGAAGGGGAGGAGGGTCTGATCGGTTCTTTTCCCTTCCCTTCTGTGGGAGGCGGCGGCACGGGTTCTGGTGCACCAGTGCTGGGGCCGGGCGCTTCAGATTCGGGTTGGTATGCCCTGCCCGCTCCCTCTATTTCTTTCCTACGCTGTTCCTCGATGGAGCGGCGCGTTGCCAGCTCCAATTCTTCTTCTTCTCTCCTCCTCAGCTCTTCCTCAGCTCTTTTTCTTCTTTCCTCTTCTTCCCTCACCGACTCTCTTCGGGCCCATTCGAGCTCCGCCCGCTCTTTCCTCCTTCGCTCCTCCTCTCTCTTTCCATGCAGGGCTTTGGTTCGTTGCTCCGCTTCCCTTTCTGGTGCCGCCTGGCGCTCCTCCTCCTTGTCGGTGTCCGTCTCTGTTTCATCCGACTGTTCGTCCGGCCGGGGCTGGGACTGCGACGGCGATTCGCCTCCTTTTCCGCCGCCTCCCTGTTTGTCCTCTTCAGCACGTCCCTGTCCTATTGCCTCATGGAGGATTGCAGTGAGGACACCTCCAAACCCTACGGTGGAGGCCTTGGAGGATGAGGCCTTGCGGGTCGATCGAGGCGAGAGGGATTCTCCTGCCCCGGCCCTTCCTGGCGTTGCCAGGGCCTTTGCTGAGGCCTCGATCGTCCTTCTCACGAAGCCATTGAGGTTTACCTCATCCAGTGCCTGGGCCGCGATGCTTTCGAGTAAAGGTACATTTATCGTGGACATGACGCTATTGTACCGTTGACTAGAAAATAGGGCATGCATCATTTTTGCCTGCAGCTGGATCTCTGGATCAGGGATGTCTGCCAAGTTGACTCCGTCGTTGGTGTGGACTTTCACCTTGTCCATTCCCAACATGGCATAGACGTCCCTTTTCGACTTCTTCTCCACCTTGTTTGGAAGTTCCAGAGCTCGTTCTACCAGTTCCGGGGTTAGCTCAACCTGCACCTATTTGGTGGCTCCTGCGTCCCGTACTGTGATGGTGCCTCTGTTTTTGTTGAAGGTGCGTAGGAACTCTGCGCACAGGGCATAGTCTATTCTCCAGCCTACTCCTTCCAGGTACCGTTGCAAGTGGCATTGCTCCATGATTCGTCGCACTGCTGGCTCCTCAATAACTACATCCTCCAAATTGAGCATATGGCGGAACTTCAGCTGATTGAATGCTCTGGTTTCCACCGTGAGGCCGTACCGCGCCTGTTCCTCCTCCGAAAAAGGGAGTTTGCTCACCTTGTCTTGGCCTGCCATGGTCACTACCTGTATATCCAGTCAACTCGCTCCTTAGTATTTTGGCAACCAGTTTGTGGGACAATCATAACAGATTTCATCATTTATAATAAAAAATTATTATTATTTTTTCAACTTCTATCACCTGTTCCTGCATGGCATTTTAATTTGGAGCTTTTTCATGCGTGGTTCACTTTTTTAACTTTCATGCTTGGTTTGCTTTTTAGATTTACTGCCCCATTGTTTAGATTTACTGATTTACTGCCCCACTATTTATACTGATTTACTGCCCCACTATTTCCTGCCCTTTCCCTGGAGGAAAAGAAAAATCCGTCCCAGGATTGGGGTGTGGGCTGCAGGTGGTCAGGTTGTTTTAAGGAGGAGCCAATCGTAGAAGTTGGGGTTATATTCGAGGTGTGCAGTGTGGTCCAGGTCACAGGGTCGGATGCCTACGTGGGTGATGTATGTGAGGACATCGGTAAGGAAATCTCCGGAGTTGGTCCGACTTGCGATATGGAGCTCTTCCTCGGTCAGGATACGATCGAGATAGGGGTGTCCTAAGATATGATCGTCCATGGTTCGACCTCGAAGAGTGGTTAACACTCGGTATGAGGTGGGCGCGACGTATGTGGGATCATACTCGGCCGTCTTGATGGCTCGGCGTTGTTCGGCGTTGGTCATTGTGCGGCATCCCTCTGTTGCCCACTTTAATCGAAGAGTGTACCATTGCTTCAAGAAGGGAGATTCGGTGTCCGCGAGGCGGGACAACCTTGCTGTTTCTTGGTTGGTGAGGCTGGACACCGTGCGCGGGTCAAACGATGGGATGAGGCATTGCCTAATGGCTTGCTCTTCGGAGACCTCGCGAGCGAGTAGCTCAGCGGCAGAGTGTGAAGCTTGTGCGAAGGCGAATTCGAAAGTCTCCCAAGAGCAAGGCATAGTGCGTACATCCGTTGCAAGGGATTCTGCTAACAGTCCCAAGTCTAGGCGGTCATAGCTAAGGGCCAGTGCCACAAAAGTGGCGTCGAGTTGTTTGATGCAGTCCACAACGTCAATCCCTGTGTCCTCAGCGAGGTCCGTGGCCAGCGTTAGGAATGACTTCCATTCATAGGAAGGCTTAAGGCCGTCGGGTGGTTGAGGTTTGTTGGGGCTAGAAGTTTGGTCGGCATAGGGCTACCGGTGGGGGCCTGTTTGAGTCAGCGGCTCGGCCAACGGTTGAAGGGACGGGTCGAGGTTGGTCTGAGGGACCGTGCTCGAGTGGTCGGCAGGGCTGCTGGGTTGCGGGCCAGGGTGGTTGGGTGAGACCGCCGGCAGTAGTGGCCGGTGCTTGGGCAGTTGGGCGTGTATGACGCCTGTGGAATGCCTATCAAGGAAGTCGGATGACTGGGATGGATTGTGCGGTTCGTGGTCTTGAAGTGTCCGAGGACCGGGGAGTGTCCGAGGACCGGACGTTGCGATTGACGTAGGAGCTGGACCTATGTCAGTGGGGACCTTGGGGATCCATAGCAAGGCATTCCCTTCATAGTAGCCTTGTGCATGCAGTAGGGTTTTAGGGACCCATATTTTCTTGACCACGCGGCGCTTGTGATGATGGCATCTTGGTCGTCTAGGTTTAGGTTTGTATGTGTTTCGCGGATCCGCACGTCTAGTTGTAGACTGATCCCGCGGCTTTTTCGGCACCCAGTGCAAGCGAGTCTGTTGGGGTCTTGCCTTAGGTCTGGCGGGTTGCGATGCATGGGGATCTGGGGGTAGTAGATATGTACGGCCTTCTTTCTTGGTCCTTTGTGCAACTATTTCTAATGGTGGTTCGTTGAGCATGGTTGGGGTTACGAGGCGCTGGTTGGAGGTCGTGGTAATTGTCACTTTCCCGATTGTTAGGTGGATGTGTTGTAACGCATAATCAACATTGCAGCGGGTCTGCTTTTTAAAAGTTCGCCCGAGCAGTGACTCTGCGCCTGCCTCCCTGGCATCGGGTAGGACATAGAACAACATGGGGATAGTTTCAGTCTCGATAGAAACTGCAACCCTGCACGTGCCAAGGAGAGGGTAGGATTGGGCCCCATATGGGTTCAATCTGGCTGCTGTGGGGTGAAGTGTTGGAGCGCCCAGTTGGGTCCAATGCTCGTGTGCTAAGATGTTAAAATCCACCCCCTCGTCGATCAGGGCGTTGATGGAGCACGTTTGCTTGGCCGTGATTGTGATGTGGAGGTAGGCGGGTTCGACAAGCTCGTCCTCATCTTCTTCGATTTCTGTAAGTGTGGCTACTCGTATTTTAACAAGCAGTTCCACCATTGGTTATTCATGCAGTGGGTGCGTGGGCGGGTAATACTTTTTGATTCGACTGCCGTTAAAGAAGCCGATGCCCTCTCCATCCAGGGTTTCCAGCTCGACATTACCAGTACGACTGATTGCGCGGACCTTAAAGGGCCCAAGACCTCTGAATTTCATCTTTTGTTTGTGTCCTTTAACTGAATAGAGGAGTACTAGGTCGCCCTGCTCAAACTCTCGTTGCTTGACGTGTTTGTCAAACCAGGTTTTGTGTCTAGCTTTCTCACAAATAAGCGCATGGGTGGCTAGCAGACGTACCTCCGACAGGCGTTCTAGCTCGACTAAGCGTTGCGTCCATGCCTCCCTCCCCTCCCATCGTTCTTGTAGTGCTATCCGCAGGCTGGGGACAAAGAATTCTAGGGGGAGAATAGCTTCGGTCCCATAGGTTAGCCTGAAAGGCCTTTGCCCGACGGACGTCTTATAAGCTGTTCGGTAGGCCCACAGGGCCGCCATCAACTTGTTATCCCAGTCACTTCGTGAGGTTGAGACAACTTTGGTCAGGACGGCGATGAGAATTTTGTTGGTTGACTCAGCCTGGCCGTTAGCTTGAGGGTAGTATGGTGAGGATTTGCGATGGATGATGAGGAATGTGGATGAGATGGTGTTGAGAATCAGCAATCACACTCAAACAGCCTCTTTGTATGGAGTCTCAGGGTCAAGGATATGCAGGCTAACTTATCCCATATGCACAATGGTGCCTACTGCAGTTTCCTACTTTCCTATAAAGCATTGTACTTGCTTCCTTTCTTAATGCAATGATAGTACTCTTTTCATTTCAGTAAAGTGTCAATGTCATTGTCCACATACACAAGATTGTGTTTATGAGTCCAAGTCTCAATCTTGGAACCTAATTCACTTGTGTAACAAACAGTGTCTTCTCCATCATGAGTCTACACTTCTTTTTCCATCCTCCATAGCTTCCAATTTTGCCATGCTCTAGATCCCGCATTTCTCACATGGTATCAGAGCCTAGTTGGGCATGGCATTGCTTGTCTAGCCTCTCTTGATTCCTTTCAACCTTAGTCTAGCTCAATGTCAGCTCATGACTTCATCTCCCAACTCTACTCTCACTGAAGCTTCCATGGCAGCCATAGCCAGCAGCACCCTGTCAGATTGAACTGCTTATATCTCACTCCACAGGTCAAATCTCTTGGAGCTTCCTTCTGGAAAAGTATTCCCCAACTCATAAAGCTTCCCTGTATTACATCAATCCAGGACATTGGACCATCTGGAGCTCAGCATTGTGAAAATCCCCAATCTCTGCTCTGTGTCTGCCATAGCCAGACAAGACCTACCTTGCTTGGAGCTTCCATAACTCTTCAACCAGGCCATTTCAGCCCACGATTTCTTCTGGAGATTTGTTCCTCTGCTCAAGGCGCTTCATCCTGGCACGATAATCGATGACATTGCTGCTCCCTGGCTTCAGCATTGCGCAAATCGTGGAATCCTGTCAGAAATGCGCCTGCTGCTGTTCGACGTGCCTGCGTGCTGCATACTGACCACGATTTTGATCATCATGATAGGGCTTTTGTAGCCCATGAAATCAGCTTCCTAGGCATATAAAAATTTTTGAAAATGATCCACTGTAGCTCCTGCAATCAGCAAAAAACCAGGCCCCTGTCTCAGAAACCCTAATTCCACCATAGCCAAAGCTTCAAAATCTTGACATTTTTCACTGTTTCTTTCACTGAAGTTATCAACAGTGATTTTAATCACTGAGCAATACTCTCTGAAGTTCATTAAAGTACTGTCACTCAGATCTGAAGGCATCAGCATCAAATCAAGAAGGGGAAGATCACTTGGATTTTAAAAGAGTAAAAGACTTTTTGCAGATCTGGTATTCATTGACACTCAGTTAGTGCTTTTTAGCACTTGTGTCTCTCAATCAATTCTTCTGTTGCTCAAATCAAATAAGTCTGAAGTTGATTTGCTACTGTTCCCGTAAATCTAACATGGGCAAAGACTCTCCAAATGCTCGATTCAAAGGAGTCGGGTTCCACACTTGGCAAACCCGCATCAAGCTCATCCTGATGAAGAAGGGTCTCTGGGCCATCACAAATGGCAAAGAGAAGAAACCTCGGGACGCGGACCTTGCAACTACTTGGCAAAAGAATGATGACAGAGCTCAGGCCATTATCAAACTGGAGCTAGACGACAGTTATATCCATCATGTGGATAACTGTGAGACCTCACAGGATACATGGAAAAGACTTGACACCCTGTTCGGTGCACAATCTAAATCATCAAAGTATGGTCTCCTAATTGAATTCTTCAGGCGTGAAATGAAGTCCAGCACATCACTTGCCACACATCTCAATTACATGGAAGGACTCCTAACCCAACTTGCAGGAATCAACATTAAAATGGATGAAGATATTTGCATCGGTGTTCTACTTAAGAGTTTGCCTCCTGAATATAATAATGTATCAACAACTTTAATCAACATGCCAAATCCTGAACTTGTTGATATCCAGGCATCACTGTTAGAAGAGGAAAAGAAGCTAAAAACTAAGGAAGAACCAAGTACCTCTAGAGATGAGCATGCATTATATGTTGGCAACAGGTATAAAGGCAAGAAGGATCAGCTCTTCTGTGACTTCTGCAAAAGGACCGGACACACCGAGAAGTTCTGCCACGCAAGAAAGAGATCCCAAAAGGCCTATCTAGTCGCAGTCAAAGAAGAAGAAGAAAATGGAGTAAAGGAAGAAGAAGATGAAGATGAAGACCACCAGGATCGGAAGGACAAGACTCATCAGTCCTTGTACTCTCATAATTCTGATAGACTATTTTAAAAAGCCTTGTACTTCCTTGCCCTAATTCTTCCTGCCATAAGCTTTGTAAACTCCTTATGTAACTTGGCATTACAGTCCCTGTACACATTGTGAGGCCCCTGTTACAGCCTCTAGATGTCCACCATGTTTATGGTACCCACACTTAGCTTTTTCTGCGACAGCCTCTGGTGTTTTGCCATGTCTGTGGTATGCCCACACTTTGCAGGTGGTTCTCATTACAGCCTCTACACACTTTGTGCCTTTTCTAGTTGTGATTGAGGAGGGGTGTTGAGAATCAGCAATCACACTCAAACAGCCTCTTTGTATGGAGTCTCAGGGTCAAGGATATGCAAGCTAACTTATCCCATATGCACAATGGTGCCTACTGCAGTTTCCTACTTTCCTATAAAGCATTGTACTTGCTTCCTTTCTTAATGCAATGATAGTACTCTTTTCATTTCAGTAAAGTGTCAATGTCATTGTCCACATACACAAGATTGTGTTTATGAGTCCAAGTCTCAATCTTGGAACCTAATTCACTTGTGTAACAAGCAGTGTCTTCTCCATCATGAGTCTACACTTCTTTTTCCATCCTCCATAGCTTCCAGTTTTGCCATGCTCTAGATCCCGTATTTCTCACAGATGGGCTATCACTTCGTTGATGAAGTGTGTTCCCTGGTCGCTGACCAATTCGATGGGGCACCCAAAACGTGAGATCACTTGTTCCCATAAAAACTTGGCAGTTGTCCTAGCATCGTTTTTCCGCGTGGCTCTCGCCTTCGCCCATTTGGTGAGGTAGTCGGTGGCTACCACTATATATTTAGCCTGTGAATATTGTGCCGCAGGGCTGATGGGTCCTATGAAGTCAATACCCCACTTTTCGAAAGGTTGGCGAGCGATGACCGGGGTTAACTCCATCTGATCTTTTCGGATTGGGACCCTCGTTCGTTGGCACGCATCGCAGTGTTTGACAAATTGTGAGGCATCCCGGAAGAGCGTGGGCCACCATAGCTGGGACTGCAACACCTTCCGAGCTGTCGTATCCCCGCTAAAGTGTCCTCCTGCAATGCCGCTGTGCGCTTCTAAGAGCACATCGTGCATCTCATGCTCACATACGCATCTACGTAGCAGACCGTCTTGCCCCAGCCTATAGAGCTGGCCTGCAATCAACTGATAAGGCTGGATCTTCAGGATTAATCGCCTGATTCATGCCCGTTCCATTGGTCGTTCGGGCAGCCCATGCTCGAGTACTTGGACTATGTCCTCCGCCCAATATGGTGTTAGGTCGGCCCTGAATAGGTCTTTTTCGCTGGACATGCGGAATAAGTGGCTGTCTGGTAATTCGTCCACTATGCCTTGTCCAGCAGCTTCTTCTGTGGGTATTCGGGACAGATGGTCAGCCATATAGTGTTGTTTTCCCTTCCGTACTACCACTGAGAAGTCGAACTCTAGGAGCAGGAGAAGCCATCGTGCTATACGCCCGGTAGCGCAAGGTTTGTTGACTAGGTAGAGCAGGGCTTGATGGTCGACAAAGAAGGTGAAGGGGGTGGCAAGCAGGTAATGCCGGAACTTCTTCACGGCGAACACCATAGCTAGTCCTTCTCTTTCCGTTGTTGAATAGTTCATCTCTGTTTCAGTAAGCTGCCTACTTGCAAAACTTACTGGGTAATCTAAGTTATGCTCGCCTGGTTGGCACAGCACCGCCCCCACGGCGAACTTAGAAGCGTCGATGTGTACATGGAATGGCATGGTCCAATCTGGGGGTCGTAGGATAGGTGCTGTCGTTAGGGCTTTTTTCAGTTCCTCGTAGGCTTGCTGGCAGGCCTTGGTCCACTCGAAGGCAACTAGCAGTTTGTACAATGGCCTAGCGATGAGCGCGTAGTTTAGTACAAACCGCCTGTAGTATCCTGTGTGACCTAAGAAGCATTGAACCCCCCTATAATTGCTTGGGGATGGGAGGTCCACGATAACCTTGACCTTTGAGAAGTCCGTGGCAATGCCGTTCTTGGACACCACATGTCCCAGGATGCAACCGTGCTTTACCCAAAATTGACATTTTAGGGGGTTGAGGGAGAGACGGTATAAACGGCACCGTTCAAAGACCGTGCGAAGTTTTTCGAGATGTTGGTTCCAAGTTGAATGGACACACAGGTCATCGACGAAGACCTCCAACTCCTTGCGAAGCATATCCTTGAATATGGTGCACATGAGGCACTGAAAGGTGGCGGGGGCATTGGTTAGCCCGAATGGCATGACTACATAGGCGAAGACGCCCCACTCAGTGGCGAAGGCGGTCTTGTGCCTATCTGCAAGGTTCACTTGCACCTGATTGTATCCCGAGAAGCCATCCAGGAAACTGTAGGCTTCCTCACCTGCCACCCTCTCCAGCATGTGCTCAATGTATGGTAAGGGGTAGTTGTCTCTCTTTGTTGCTGCGTTTACTTTCTTATAATTGACGCACACTCGAATCTTGCCGTTTTTCTTCATCACAATGACTATGGGTGATACCCAGTCCGTGTGCTCAATTTCGTAAATGAACCCAGCTCGCATTAACTTGTCAATTTCCTCCTTGACAGCATGGGCGTGCTTGGGATTCATGGGATATGGTCGCTGCTTGAACGGCATTGCATCCGTCGTCATGGGTATGTTGTGAGTCACAACACTCGGGTCCACTCCTCGTAGCTCGTCTAGGGACCAAGAAAACACATCCCGATACTCCCGCAAAAGAGTGATGAGGTTGGATTCCTCCTCCGTGGTCAGGTCCTCGGCAATGAACACCGGTCGGGGTGTTTCCCGTTCCAGGGCAAGGTTTATCTCCTTGACCTTGGCTGGCCCTTCGATGGGTTCGCGGATTTGCCCTTGGCGTTTGGCGCTTAGCAGAACCACCACCCTATCCCCTTTTTTGAATTTCGAAAAGCGCTTAGGGAGGTCCCGCGGCTTTCGTTGTTCTTCCGATCGCACGCCGTTGGAGCGCTCTGTTTTATTCTGTCGGAGTCGTCGGCGCCTCAGGTGGATGGGCAGATCTCCCCTGGTGCGTCTGGCCTTGGGTGGCCTAGGGATTTCCGGGTCATCCTCCGAAGTAACTTCAGATTCAGAGTCGAATTCCTCATTTTCACTAGGGGAGGTGGTCTCTCCTGGCGGCCTCAGTTTGGAGGGCGACTCGGTTCTAAGCAGGGCTGCCGCTCTTGGTTGGGTCAGGCCGGCCTGCTTAAAATCCACAGCCCCCATTTGTTCCAACCATGCACGATCGCATTTCGCACACATGACCGCTTGGTCCATCCAGATGGCCGGCCTCGGCTGTGGTTTTGCATCCGCTCGGATTTGTTCAATTTCTCGCCCCTCGGTATCATATTCTACCGTGTCCATCTCGCCCTCACTTTCTTCATCGAAGGGTTGGCAATCTTCGTATTCGTCGCTGGAATCCGCCTCGCTGGACTGCGCGTCGATCTCCAGGGCCTGTTTTGCCTCATTTTGTTGGTCGGAGACCAATGCCCAGTTGTATCTGAGATTTAGTTCGTGCACTCTGGTCCACTTCCATTCGGGTTGTTCCAAGAGGTCTTGGAGCGGCTTGAGATTGGCGGCTGCGTTGAGCTCCAGTCGGTTTGTTAGGTGTCCTAGTATCCCTTGAAGTTGTCTCCTATTGGTTGGCACTTGGAAGGCGACAGGTTTAGGTCCGTCATGGAGGCTTGCTGCCATCATGTAGACAGGCGCGGGCTGTGTTTCTCTTGGCTTGCCAACTGTTTGGACAGCCTGCTCGTACGCTTCCTGATCCGAGAATGGCAAATCGAGCGTAGCGAGAACGTGCATCCAATCCCGCTCGTCCTCCGGGCAAGGGATATACCTCGTCAAGGACCCGCGGGATTCCTTGTTCTGGTCGGTTCCTTTGAGTAGAGTGGAGATGGTATCTAGGTCGACTGGTGAGGTCTTCCAAGTGTCCATCTCTATTCTCACAGCGTCAGCTCGGTTGCCCAAGAAGATCAGGTTGTTACCCCAGTCTTCGATAACTCTGGCATTGCGCATCCAGGGTCGACCCAATAAGATGTCATAGTCTACTCCCTTCATGACGATGAAGTCGACAGAGAACTGAATTCCTGCAATCTTCACTGGCCAATTCTTCAAGACCCCGAATGGTCTCACTCGCATGCCATTTGCTAGTGTGACATTAAACCGGGCAGTTTCGACGGGTGGGTTTCCCCACTTCTGTAGTACTGCATGGTTGAGCACACTGACCCCTGCGCCTGTGTCCACGATCCCCCTTCTCGTTGTGTCCCCTAGGGCTAGGATTGGCAAGACTGCGTGCATTTCTGAGTCCTCCCAGAAGGCGTTGATGTGCAAGGACTTAGGGCTTGAGTGTAGTGTCAAGCTTGGCAAATGCATTTCTGCATCCTGGTCTTGAGCATTTCCTGGCGCTTGCTCGTGCGGTCTGTTGATCCACCGCTTGAGATCCTGCCACAGGGTCGAGTGCTGCCTGAGCAGCTCTCCCAGCACAACCGTTACAGGGGTGGTTACTAATGTGGTTAGGAGATTGCTAACCCCCTGTTTTGATCTATGTTCAGACTGTCCGGGCCAACGGCCAGGGTTGTCCTGTGGTTCTGTTATGTCTAGGCCTGGCCTTGCCCTTGTCGGTACTGCTAGTGGCGTAGCCGCCTCGCCAGACTTAGGGTGGGGTAGCGATGATGGTACACTCATGCTGGAAAGGTCCTCAATCTCATCCTCCGTGATAGGCTCGACGTCCTTGAGGTGCTGTTGAGCCTCCCTCACCCATTCCTTTACCTTTTCTATGGCTTCCAACTGCCGCCTAGGGTGTGGGTATTCCCCCACCTTAGTGCTCTCCGGTTGTGCAGTTCTAGGGGCTGAAGTTTCTGCCTCTGCGTCTGAGACCTTCTTGCCGAGGGGCAAGGTCGTGATGCTGTCGGTTTTTAGTGCGACCTTAGCCTCTGACCTCTTCTTTTTCCGCCTACGGCTTTTCTTTCCTACAGAGACAGCGTCGAGATTGCTAGGTCCTGGCAGAGAGACGCCGGCCTGCCTCGTTTGTGCTCGGGTCATCACTCATAGAGGGATAGGTGTGGCCTCCCCATCCGGGTTTTCAACCCCAAACAATCCCAGAGGGACTGACGGCAAATTGGCCGTCCCAGAAGGCGGCTTCCGCTTTGGGCAATCTATGAAAAGATGAGTGATTCCGCTCTCCGCACACCTTTGGTCGGCTTTGTCCCTATTTTGCTGCTCTCTCTCTGGGCACCTTGACGAGACGTGGCCGGGATGCCCACATGTCCAACAAGTGACTGGATCCGGTGGCTACCCTCCCAGGCCTCTACCCCGTCCTCGTCCTAGTGCCATCACCGGTACTGGTCGATAATCCATGAGGATTGCATTGCCCTCGTCGTCATGCGAGATGTACGGGTACATGTAGGTTTCTTTGTCACTGGGCTCCTCTACGTAATGCACAAGAGCATCACTCGCCGGGTGGGTCACATAGGGACTAGGCGGCCTAGGGATACTGGTAGGGTTGATGTCCATCCTAGGGACCACTGGCTTCGCATCGTTAGGTGCTGGTAGGGCAAGAGGAGCTCCCCTTCCGTAGAATGGCTGTGGCCTGTTAGCCGGATAGAGTTGGCCGTAGGGCTGCGTGTACGGCAGTCATCGTGGTAATCTGCAGTGTGCGGCATCATGGCCGAACGTTCCGCAGTTGGTGCAGGGTCTCGACCTAGGGTCCTGACATTCTGCTGGCAGGTGGTTTTCTCCGCAGTACACGCACTGGGTATGCTGAGGCGCAGGTCGCCGTAACATGTCCTGTATTTTGGCCAGTTCTGTCTTCACCTCGGCCAAGCCATGGTCTGCCTCGGCAGACTTCCCTTTATCGTGGGATGACGTGTTGGGTTGTTCGCTAGAGGTTGGAGTTCGTTCTAAACTCCGTGGGTTGAGTTCTTCCGGGTTCGAGCTCCTGGAGCTCCGCTCCCTCATCTAGTCATCGACCCTAATGGCCTCCTCAAAAACTCTAGCCACCACGTCCCTTTGCAAGCTCGAGTTGCCCGCTAGTGCTTTGTACAATTCTTCATCCCGAATCCCGCTGATGACTATGAGTAGAATTGATTGAAATAAATTTTATTACTATAGTTATAAAATTTCATAGATGGCGCGCATTAATTTTAAAATGGATTACTTATACTCAAAGCCGAGATATAACAAATAATTATCTACCGGGACAAACAAATCCTTGAGCATGATACAAGGCCGAGATATAACATCGGAAAATCTCTCAACTACTATATACAATGCAAGATTTATGGTCAACTTGCAACTTGACGTACATCTCCATAAAGCTATCCATTTAAGCCTCGTTTGCTGTAATGTAGATAAGATGGAAAAAGAAGAAGGTCTTATTGTTCAAGACGCGAGACGTATCTTAATCAACGTGTCCCATGTCCTTGCTCTCAATGCAAGTTGGCAATTAGACGAAAACGCCGATTGTCTATAGAACACGTACGACGATTTGGCGAGTTTCAATCTGAGATCATTGATCAGGCGATTGCGGATTTTTAGCAAACGGTAATTTGAAGTTAGCATTTTTCATGCATTGTACTATCAAGCTAATTGAAAACCATACATAATAAGATTGGGTCTTGTTGGAAAATTTTCTATCCAGGGGGGTGATGTCTCGACCCAAGGGGGAGTGCACCCTTTGCGGCCAATTAGAAGAGTTCGTGGACGTGCGATGGATGGATTGCAGGAGCCAATCGACCACTCGCAAGGCCCATCTATACCGTCAACGCCAGAGGAGACAGACAACCTTCCCAACCTGCCTACAATCTTGGAGCCTGAGATGGAGGCAATGATCGATGCATTGATTCCCATGGATGTTGAGACATCTGACACGCTTAGAGAGGAAGCATCCATACCATTATATGATGGGTGCCGAGTATCTCGGTTGAAGACATTGCTTGCACTCTTAAGTGTGCAAGCAAAATACGGTTGGAGCGATACGAGTGTGACTGAGTTATTCAGGTACCTTGCACACAGGCATCATTGATTTTTTTTATAACAGTATTATTGCAAAAATTTTTGTTTTTTCAAGGTGTTTTATGATTTTTTTCAGGTTATTGAAATATCATATATTGCCACCTGCAAATACCATGCCTGAGTCTCGTGATGATGCATGACATGTTTTACGAAAGCTTGGCATGGACTACAATAACATCCATGCATGTATCAACGATTGCATATTGTTTCGAGATGAATACAAGACTATGGAGACATGTCCAAAGTATGGTGCTCACAGGTATCGACAGGACTTGCAAGGGCAAACCATCCCTCAAAAAGTTCTCAGACACTTTCCGCTCATCCCCCGCATAAACCACATGTTTCGCACGTCTGCCATGGCAAGCTTGACAACGTGGCATGTGCAGAATAGGTCCACGGATGGAGTTCAAAGAATATCAGCAGATTCGCGCGCATGGAGCCACATTGACTCTACCTTCCCAGGCTTTGCGCGAGAGCCAAGGAATCTTCGGCTCGGTCTCGCCATGGATGGTGTAAACCCATTCGGTCTGCGCTCGACTTCTTACAGTATGTGGCCTATAGTGCTTGTCAACTACAACATCCCTCCATGGCTTTCTATGAAGAAAGGACATCTCATCCTTAGCTTACTCGTCCCGGGCCGCTACAAAGTAAAAAATATGGACGTGTATCTTCGTCCATTAGTCGATGAGCTTAAGATTTTGTGGGAGGAGGGGGTCGCGGTGCAAGATATGAGCAGGCGCGATGGTCAGCGGTCAGACAACATTCGAGCCATTCTCATGTGGACGATGCATGACTTTCTGGGATTGGGAGAGTGCTCAGGTGAGCAGACCTTTGTTCTCGCTGGTAATATCTACATTTTATTTCATTCAATCAAGTATTCACTAGGTCGTGGATCGCCTTACAGGTCTGGTTACCTCAGGTTATCATGCATGTCCATTGTGTGGGCCACAGTTAGACTCCCGAAGGTCACGAACCATGAAGAAGATGGTATATCAAGGACACGCCACTTTCTTGCAAGAGGATCATGAACTCAGGGAAGGTTTTCTTGGACGACCTCCAGCACATATGAACGCTGCAAGCTGGTATGAGCTGAAAATGGTAAACTCGGAATCACATCCAAATGGAATGCGACGGTTCTCAGTTTTCTACGAGTTGCCATATTGGACCCACTTACAGGTCAACCACTTGTTGGATCCCATGCATATTTTCAAAAATGTGGGCAGCTTGCTATGGGACCACATCACAGGAAAGAGAGACACTATAGGGTCACGAATGGATTTAAAGGAGGTAGGTAAGATGGAGGCGCTTTGGCCGCAGTCGAGTGCTGAAGGGGGAGTGCAGCTTCCTCGCGCTCCCTGGGTTTTGTCTACCAAAGAAGAGCGCATTGTGAAGCAAGTAATCAAGTCTATCCGCACTCCGACGGGTATGATGCGTTCTCTCAGGTCCGCATTTTCTAAAGATGACCAAATGTCTGGGCTAAAATCCCATGATTGGCATAAGATATGTCAAGTTTGTGAACAGAATGGATTTTAATTAGCGTGGACATTTTGGAATTTGAAAAGTGACCATTATTCTTAATGCTTTCTCATTTGTGGCAGTTTGTCCTACCGATCGCGATCGCGGGATGCCTTACTCCAGAAATTCGTGGGGCCATTTACAAGTTGTCGACTTTGGTGCAATGGATCTCAAAGAAAGAGATTAAGACGTCCTCTATTGAATCCGCAAGGCGGGGAGCAGTTGAGACGGTCTGTCTCTTTGAGAAATACCTGCCCACTAGCATGCTCACGATACAAGTTCACCTTCTTGTGCATCTTGTGGACGAAGTGGAGATTGCTGGACCTGTCCATACGCAATGGATGTTCTTCCTGGAGCGCTTCATGAAAACCCTGAAAGGCTTTGTGCGACAACGAGCTCGTCCAGAAGGTAGCATGGCGGAAGGTTGGTTGGTGTCAGAGGCGTTAGTGCATATCTCACAATGGCTACCAACGGTGGAACCAGACAATGAAATGCTATGGACGCTGAAGGACGATGATAGGCTGACTGGAGATGTGGTGGTTGGAAATGGGGTAGAAAAAAGAATGGATGCCTCAATGGAAGAGAAGGTGAATCGCTTTTGTATGTTGCACCATGCCTCCATGGAGATGTGGCTCGCCAAGTACCAGATTGCAAGGCAAGATCGAGAGGAAGCGCGAGCTGAATTCCGACGCAGTACGCGTCACCGACCGATTCGATATCCCGAAGGCATGGAGGAGATGCCACGATTTATGTCAACACGATGGTTGCATGGAGCCTTGACCGTAGCATCCAGCGAAGGGACAGAGGTCTCAATGGAGGAGTGGGAGTTCTCGAGGGGATGTAGTCCAAAGGTAATGAGGGGTTTAGAATGTGTCGTATCTAAATTTGCTTGCTACATCTAATTTGAGTGTTTCAATGTGCAGTACAAAATATATAGTGCAGCGTGGTCGCGCGGACGACATTTTCGGGTGGAGCGTATTGACAAAATGCGCTCCACAATGGACTGTGGTGTCATGGCAAGGTTTGAACAAGAGAGCCGGCGACGAGCAATGGATCCGAATATGGTTGTGGATGAGATGGAGTATTTTGGGAACTTGCAAAGTATTATTACGGTGGATTACCGTAGCTTCTCCATGATACTATTCGATGTGCAGTGGTTCAAAGTGGTACTTGGAGGAGCTGGAGCAACAGTTCGATGAGGTCCATCTGGATTTCTCGAAATAGATTCCGAAAAAAAATGGACGGATTTGCGTGACACCTTTGTGTTGCCGGCCCATTGTGAACAGGTGCAAATATTCATTTGCTTGCTAATTGTAATACGACATGGTTTATGTCACAATGGTTTGAACTCGCTTTGTAAGTGTTTGTGAACAGGTAATCTTCCATCCAAACCCCCGACAACCTCGATGGTGGTATGTTATACCTTCAACTCCTCGAGGTGCGAGAGTATATGATCAAAGCGATGTTCCAGGCATAGATGAAGAAAATATGCAAATAGAGGGGTCGATATTACAAGGGGTGGAGGCCACCGCAAGCTTGGAGCCCGCATCGTCTAACAATGATGGAAATACAGAAGTCGTAGAATTTTTTGAGAACGAGACAGACTCGTTCTTTTGTGGTGACATGTCTATCGACCTTCCAGTGTATGCAGAGTTGTATCAGGAGATTAACATGGGACCATAGAATACTTCATTCTTGGAGAATTGTATTACTCAATTCGTTGTTTAGATCTTCCATAAAGGTAGATAAGATATGCATTTTAAGAGAGATTTTTCAAAAATGATTTATATTAATGTGCTTTGTATAGTTTAAATTGATTATTCTAACATCATTTTTTTATCTGTGCAGGTATCGACATTTTCAAGATGAGTCGAGGGATGAGCGATGAGGAGTTTCAGGACATGATGGCACGCATGTCTCCAGATCAGCTTGCGAGATTCAGAGAGCTGGCAGACCAGGAGCTGTCTCGTTCTTCGTCAGGGCGCTCTGCTAGATCAGCTTCAGCGCGATCAGATGCTTCAGCTTCGAGTAGACGATCTCGACGCTCGCGACTTGGGCCAGAGGGAGGGACTGCGACGACTGCAGGAGGATCAGGGGGGTGCTGCTGTGGAGACACGGACGTGGTGTCTCCGTCTCGTCGTTCAGCTAGAGCTGCGTCACCTCCAGGATTTGTCACACCTATGGGGACGTCCACTCCAGTTACTTCGGCTTTTGCGCAGCCGTCGACAGATGGCACGCCTTTTGGTGGCACTCCTTTTGGTGGCACCCCCTTTGGTGGCACCCCTTTGAGTGGCACTCGGGGAGAGGGTACCCCCGTCGGTACACCGGATGTACAGGGGTCTCCTGGATATGCCCAGGAGTGTGGACGGAGATGGGAGAGGGCCCATCTTAGGCAGACTCCTAGGGGTTATGGATACCTAGTGGATAGTAGGTCAGGAGCCATCATCATGAATGATAAGGGGAGGAGGGTGATGGCTCGCATGAGGGAGTTGTGCCAACAAGTTTTTCGGCACAACGTCCTGGATCATTGGAGGAACATACCGGAGGGGAGCAAGGACTACATAGTAGCATCCTTGCACGAGGAGTTCCCGGTGCCAGCCACAGTAGATAGATTCTCTACGGGCTGGATGATGGATTGCATGCGTGCATACATGTCATATAGACGATCCGACGCACGCAAGGCAATCAAGAGTGGGGCTCCAAAGCCCGAGTGATTAGATGCAGACGACTGGCGCCGACTGAGGGAGGAGACTACAAATTCGCTAGGACGTTGGAGTCAGCAGTGGGAGGCGGCGAGGGTACGAATCGAGGCCGGATCGGTGCATCATCTTGGGAGTGGCGGCCACAGGACATATTTGGAGGACTTTGTAAGTTTCTCTTTTGTTTTGCTTATTTGTTTTTTTGAGATATTCTTTGTACTGACAATCATGTTTCTAACAGTTAGCATTTTGTTTTCTTTGCAGCACTCCGTTACAAATTGCGATCCGCAAGGCCTTGAGACTCGATATGCAGAGAGGCACGGTCTCAGGGCATTGATCGACCGATTGTATAGACGCGGCGGCCCTGTAAGGCACTCATCTTTCTTGTCCGTAGTTACCATGAGATATTTGAATGCATTATTGTATGATGGATTGATATGTTGTTTCTTTTTCTGCAGAATCCGTTTGATGCTCCTTTGCAGCGGGACGAGCTTTCGGGGGACGAGGATTTGTAGCTCGCCCTTGGATCCTTAGAGCTCACACACCTTTAGTTTTTAGTCGCCTGATCTATGTAGACATTTTCTATGTATTACTGATATCGTTTCATGATTGTACCAATCGCATTTTATGCGATCATGTATTTATTTCATGTATCAGTTTTATGATTTCAGTATATATTCTTTTTGCTTGCAAATGCTTTGTATACAACAGTGCAGAAACTATTTTGTAATTTTTTTTTCTCTGTTACCGTCGCTATTGGCGTCACAAATTTACTGCTCGCGTTGCTATTGGCGTCGCTATGAGCATCACAAATTCTCTGTAACCGTCGCTATATGCGACGCATATAGCGACGCAAATAGCGACGATTCTATGGCATCGTCAATAACGACGCTTTTTGCGACGACGGGGGAAAATTTTGTTGTTTGTATTTTCGTCGCTTTAAACGTCGCTATAAGGTCTATATCTTGTAGTGTCAATCTACCGACAATGGAACTTGTATTGGCCAATCAAGAGTGGACATAACGCTGTCACAATAGGGTGACAAGCCTATACCAATCACATCCAAGGAGAACCATGATGCAATAACGAAGCCTCAAGAGACACATGGAGACCCCAAGAGTATAAGAAATCCTAGCATTAGCCAAACTTGTGCACCTAGGCCGGAGCCCCTAGCTACGCTAAAAACCAAGCAAACTCCTAGAACCTTGCATGAGATAGCAACCGAGCAAGCCCTCGTTGAACATAGAAGTGTCACCAAATGCTTAACTGAGTTGAATGCTAAGCTCAAAGTGTTCGCACGTGTCTATGTCCTGGCAAACATGCGCGCATTCCCTAATGAGCAGCTCGAAGAATACTTGCCATTTCCCTTATCTTGGGAAGAGCAAGAACATCTCAACGAGCATTGTAACAAGGTCCTGTATGAATGCATGCGACTCATCTCTGGCGAGGAAGCCGACGAACTGCGCTTAACTGTCACATTCAATGATGCACTTTGCCAGCCAAATATCTTAGAGTTAGAGCAATTAAAGTGACTAACAGAGGGCCGAAGTCAATTTGAACAGGGTTGGTGTGAGAACCGCGTTGCAATGGCCGAAGTAGGAGCCTAGATCATGACAGTCTCAGAGGAGCGATTGGCCAAATGGCTGTCTCAAAGAGACCCAACCTATGTGGCACCAACTTCCCTTAGAGTGCTGACTGCCATTCAGGGTACAGACTTAGATGAATCTAGACAAGAGAACTTGTTGTTTGATAAGGTTCTCACTGAGGAGGAGTTACATGTTTCCAGTAGACTCGAACAAGGTTCCATGCTACTCTATGTTGCAAAATATCTATAGGTATTGAGTAAGCTGCCACAAGTACTGGACGGGTGTGCCATGCTCCAGTACAATTCGGAGTTCTATAGTTGGTTTTTATCCTCATGAAGGGACATGGATTCATGGATATGTATATAAATAAACAAGGACTTTTGTGACCCTGTATAGATGCTATCAACACACACAAGCAATAATAGTCAAGCGCAGACAGAAGAGTTGGGTCAACAAGCTAGGCTCGTCAAACCCCTCTCACCGCATATTTAGAAGTAGCATGGCCATTTCCACCTCCAGGCGGAGGGCATGCACCCCTCATTGCCACCATGGGAAGCCCTAACCAGCATCTCTGATGATGTAGGCAGGGTGCATTCCCTTTCTATACACCTTTCCCTTTCTGGTCTATCCTTCCGAGGATGAGCCCTGCCTAAATTCATGACCACCAGCCGACGTAACTCAGCGTGAGCCAAGATCTGGTAATGGCTGGAGGCTAAATGAACATCATCACGGGGGCAATCCCTCTACGACGAGCACTGCACGTCCCACCCCTTCTCTTCTAGTCATATGCGTTTGATAACCCACACTTTAATCCCTCCCATGCGAACGGTCTTATTCCGTATCAAGTCCTAACCCTTGGTTTGCATCTTGCAAGTCCCCCTACGAGAAAAACATGGAGAACCTAGGGCAGCTGGCTTGTAGAGATGCTCTTCGTGGACGACTGGAACATGTAGCACATGCCCCTCTGATGTGCGCTACGTGCCCACTCTCAAAAGGTATGCAAAGAAATGAGGTCCTAAGTGACACTGCCCTAGACGAAGGCCGAAGAATCCCCAGGCCAGGAAAGCCAAAGCTCAAAGAAGCACACAAGATGTGGCAACACAAGTTGCACAAACCCCCAATGTATGCTCGGGCACCAGGTGCTCAAGGGCAGAAAGGGCAGCTTGGGTCAGGGAAGAATTTAATGAATTTTTCAAAGGCATTTTGGAAACGGTGGCGGCCTGAGACTACACCATTCATGTCCCAGCCGACATGCTCCCTACCCAACCTCACGGGAGCCCCGCACCACCAGAGCCCGAGTCGCCTGACCACTCGAATTCACTGTGCCTTGTGCAAATCGACTAAGCCCCTATGACGTACCAGCAGCTTGACACATCATCATGCCATAACTTTTTGTCTTTTGATGAGTAAAGGGGCAAGCTCCCCACTTGTACACACTTCCTTTACCTATCGTTAATGTATGCCACATCTTTAACAAGCAATGGAATAGGCATCGCAATTAACATCATAGCATTTCAAAAATTATGTCTTAACATGAAATCTGTTCGATGTACTTAACGCAAGCAAGCATATACTCTCATGAAGTGACAAGTGGATGTAGGATGACACATGTCTTCGTGCAAATGCGTTCAATGCCTAGGTCACCGCAAGACCACCAACCGTACAAAGAACCGCAACAAAGCCACGCTGCTGAACGCGAAAAATCACCCTTGCAAGTGCCCACACACCGCACAAACCAAAGCATAGTCATGGGCTACACTCTCTTCTTGGGTCAAGCTCTACAGTGAGCTCACGACGAGTGCCACCTCAATCGCACCAATATCGCAACAAGGGCTCCTCTAACAATGAGGCTAGGGCACAATCATCACTCTCATGTCCATTTCCTGAGCCTTCAAAGCTTGACATTTCCCAACCCATTGAAAGGCTCATAGCCTCAACATATTGCAATGGTTGTACTTAGGTGGAAAAAAAAAGCACCCACGATCATAGCACCGCACCTAGTCCTCGAATTAGGTGCGTCTAGTGACCTTGGTCGGCTGGCTCCGTCCCTAGTCCCCTAGTCCCCCTAGCATCCCCCACAATAATTCAGGGTATATCAAGGGCAAGACAGACCTAAGTGAGCTTGTCTCACCTATAGTTAGACCTGTCACCCTGACCCATTCTCACAATCCCCTCTTGCACTCTGCCTTAATACCATTGCAGTCAATTGTAGTAAGCATTGCACGAATGGCCATGACCAGTATACTATCCTCATCGCACAGGCCCAATGCATACCAGCTACCGATAGTACAGTATCTCTACGTCCTATTCTGTTATGTCGCGCAATCACCAACGAAGGACAATGTGGTATCATGGTTTAGAAGCCGGAACCATAACTAGCAGTGCCCAATTCTTTACGGCTTTCCGTAGAGAGTTTGCCCCGGAGAAGGGTAGGAAATATTGGTTACGTGTTTTGAATATAACACACGAAGAGCCAAATGAGAATGTCCAGGCATATGCCAAGAAACTAAAGCAAGTTCTTCACAAATTTAATGCTTATATTCCTATTCCAGCGGCTACACAGTTGCAATATTTCCTACATGGATTGGATTTTAATATCCAGGTACAACTGAGTAGTGTTGCTTTGGCTGATATTGACACTGCCATCACCCAAGTAGAAGGAGTAGAGTCGCGCTTGCAAGCGGATAGGCAGTCAATGCCCTGAAGAGGGTGCCCCCTCAAGATTCAACTGTAAGTGGTATGGGGGCCAACATTTCCCTAGGAATTGCCCAAATGTCAAATGTGATATTTACAGGAAGTCTGGCCACTGTTGGAGTAAGATTAGTTCTCTCCAACAAGGGAATAAACAACTAGGTCCAGTTAACCATCGCGCACAAGGGAATAATCTCCAGCAAGATGATGGACCAAGGCAAATACTGCAAAGAGGAAAGGCTGTTGTAGAGGAGTTACCTCATGGCAGTGGAGTCAGCCTTATTAAGGCTGTATGTGTCAATGATGTTGAAACTTCTAATCTACGAGCCGTAACAAGAGGTCAAAAGATTAAAGAGGGTGAAAAAGGAATTGTAAAACCTGTCGAGGGAAGCCCTAAGCAAGATGCTAGGGAAAAGTGAGTCCTGAATCCTGATATGAAAGGTAGACCGTTAAGACCTGTTGGTAGTAAAGTCGATCCTGAGGAGGATAAAGGATTGCCAAGAAAGAAGGTAAAGGCTAAAAAAGAGGCACCAAAGCCAATTGAAAGACCAAAGGAGAGAATGGTTTGGCATGAGAAGAGAACTTTGGCTAATTACCATGACTTTGATCTAGCAAGTTCCCTTTGCGAAGTCAAACCAGACGTGAATCTCCTGCAATTGATTAAACTTTCTCCAGGAGTACGCAAGGAATTCAAGAAAATGCTATGTATAGGGTATATAGTAGAACCTTTGGGCATAGCTAGAGTGGGGGAAGATTGGTTCGATCATGCTGAAAGGCATTGCCCTAGGGTTCCACTCAGGGTGTTCACTATATATATTCTCTATATAATGTGCGTTCATGCCCTATTTATAAATATCCTAATCTGTGAAATTTTCTTGAATAAAACACAACCCTTTTCTATTCAATCTGTAAGTAACCCCTTTATATGACACCCTTCTGTATGTAAAAAATGTATAAAAATGGTATTTTAAAAACCTCTTATTTTGAACTCACGTTATATATACATATATTCATGAGTGACCCCTCCCCCCCCCCCGAGGGGTTCCAACATATGTGGATGGAATATTAGTGGAGCACGCTATCGTGGACACTGGATCCTCCGTCAATATCATAAGTTCAGACTTGATGGAGAGGTTAGGTCTAGAGATCCAAAAAGATGGCTCCACACTTCTTAGGATGGCTAATGATAGTCTAAGACAACCAGAAGGTTGCATTACTAAGGTCCACGTTACAGTTGTGAGCATGGAATGCTATTTGGACTTTAGGGTGATAAGGTTTTTAGGACCTCCTAGCTATCGAGTTTTGCTAGGCAGGCCATGGATTCTACGGACAGACTGTCAAGTCAATATACTCGTTGGTCGAGTGATTCTAGGTCGAGGTGCCCATCATGTAATAGTGGATGCTTACCCTAAGTCTCCTCAGAGTGAGAGTGATGCCAGGAGGCATATTCCACGGTGGATTCCGTGCCACGGTGGATTCCGTGCCACGGTGGATTCCGTGCCACGGTGGATTCCGTGAGGTTTTACGGTGGATTCCGTAAACTTAGATGACTGGGGCTCATACACAAAGTGGATTCTTTGTGCGAGAAGTTGATGGAGACGCCTGTCCTTTTCGGGCGTTTTATTAATTTAGTGTGTACATGGGTGATTCCATAGCGGGTGATTCCGCAAAATACATATTAAATTAATAAACGTTTATGAGTTTAGAATGCGCACTCGTAATAAATTAAGGTTTAGGATTTATTTCTAACCAGTTGATTTATTTATGTAGCTGAAGACTGCTAGGTATTCACTTTTGTCGGCTTAATTATATTATTTTACTAACGATTGTGAATGCTTCAGTTGATGTGTAGAGATAGCAGTAGTGGCCGAGGAAAGCATTGGAGTCGAGCGAGTATTCGACCTTTGGATTATATTTTGATAGGCGCCACGCCTATATTTTGTTATGTCTATTGAGGCATCGATTATTTATTATTATTTTGTATGCGCCTATGCGCACGGATATGTTATTTCTATTTGGACATTGAGATTGGGCGTGCCAGACTCTATGGGCACCGTCCATTAGCTTTATTTCCTATTTTTGTAAAAGGCAAACTAAAAAGCTAAAAGCTTGTCATATTTTTGTAAATTGGGCTATTATTGAGCATGAAGATGGAAATATACATAAAATACATGCTTTGTGAAGCTTGTTGAATTTCCTTAAGCTTTTAAGCTTTATGACTAAGCTTTTGAAGAAGAGAGATATGAGCTTCTTACTGTATTTCCACGACTTGTGTATGGAGATGATAGAGTGGTCCTCCGCCTGTACAGCCTGGTCCTTCGCGATCTGAGAGTAGAAACAGGGGTTCTTGATCGCCAGAAGTCTGCCTATATCGACGGTTCGCGACGAGATTGACTGTAGAGCCCGATCGTTCCAGGAGCTCCGCCTTCGCACGAGATGGGTAGCTATTGGAAGCTCTTGATCTCAGCTCCGCTCTGATACCACTGGTGCGCAGATCGGTCGCTGTATGCTCACGTAGTGAATCCCGGAAGGTCCCCAAGAACAATGAACTCTACCTTTTTGAACAAAAAACAATGTAAAAGCATGAACGACAAGAGCAAGAGACCAATTGGGTTCAATCTCCCCCCATGCCTTGTGTGAGCGCTTCACAAAGCATGTATTTTATGTATATTTCCATCTTTATGCTCAATAATAGCCCAATTTACAAAAATATGACAAGCTTTTAGCTTTTGAGTTTGCCTTTTACAAAAATAGGAAATAAAGCTAATGGACGGTACCCATAGAGTCTGGCACGCCCAATCTCAATGTCCAAATAGAAATAACATATCCATGCGCATAGGCGCATACAAAATAATAATAAATAATCGATGCCTCAATAGACATAACAAAATATAGGCGTGGCACCTATCAAAATATAATCCAAAGGTCGAATACTCGCTAGACTCCAATGCTTTCCTCCGCCACTGCTGCTATCTCTACACATCAACTGAAGCATTCACAATCGTTAGTAAAATAATATAATTAAACCGACAAAAGTGAATACCTAGCAGTCTTCAACTACATAAATAAATCAACTGGTTAGAAATAAATCCTAACCTTAATTTATTACGAGTGCGCACTCTAAACTCATAAACGTTTATTAATTTAATATGTATTTTGCGGAATCACCCGCTATGGAATCACCCATGTACACACTAAATTAATAAAACGCCCGAAAAGGACAGGCGTCCCCATCAACTTCTCGCACAAAGAATCCACTTTGTGTATGAGCCCCGGTCATCTAAGTTTACGGAATCCACCGTAAAACCTCACGGAATCCACCGTGGCACGGAATCCACCGTGGAATATGCCTCCTGGCATCAGAGAGAGCTCCTCCACTGAACTAGAAACAGTAGATGATCCATCTGCTAGTGAGACGTCATCGAGCGATGGATCTAAGATAGGGTCCACTACAGAGGATATTTATTAGATAACCTTGAATGAGCTGATAGAGCCTCATGATCGAATAAGAGACACAGACGTCATTGAGCTGGATCTTGGTACGCTAAATGATTCGCAGCCAATTAAATTAGGGTTCATGCTCAGTTCAGAAGAAAGAGAGGATTATGTGTCCTTAATTCGAGAGTTCCGTGATATCTTTGCTTGGAACTATGACGAACTTCGGGGTATTCCTCCTTGTCTAGTTGTGCCTACTATTCATGTAAAGGAAGGTACCTACCCTGTACGTCAGAAAGTAAGGTGTACGCCTTTTGAATTAAGGGACGGGTTGTACAAGGAACTACAGAAGTTGTGGAAAGCAGGTTTCATCTTCCCTGTTCAGCACACTGAATGGTGCTCTCTAGTTGTGATCAGGAAGAAGAATAATAATCAAATCCGTCTTTGTGTAGATTTTAGAGAGTTGAATAAGCAGACTGTTAAAGATTACTACATGTTGCCGTTTATTGACCAAATTTTGGATCAATTAGCGGGTAGGAAAATCTATTCGTTTATGGACTGCTTTGCAAGGTATAACCAAATGGCGATCGCTGAGCAAGACAGGCTAAAAATGACGTTTATTACAGTCTTCGGTACCTTTGCGTACCATGTGATGGCATTTGGGTTTTGTAATGCACCTGGTTTGTGGCAAAGAACAGCCGACAAGACCTTTGGTGACATCTCCCAAGAGGAGTTGAAAGTATTCATTGACGATCTAGGGGCAGCCACCATAAGGAATAGACAGTTGATCATTTTGCGCAAGTGTTTTGAGCGTTGCAAACAATTTTGCATATCTCTTAACCCACGGAAGTGCATCTTTCGAGTCCCTTATGGGCTCTTGTTAGGTCATGTGGTCAGTTCCGTAGGGATTGTGACTGATCCTGAAAAGATCAAGGTCATAGTCGCCATGAGTCCGCCGCATACTCCAAAGGAAGTGCATAGCTTTCTGTCATCAATAGGGTATTATCGGAGGTTTATCAATGCCTTGGCAGAAAGAACGTTACCGGTTGATGAACCTATTGTCTTTTAATTGTCACTTTTCATGGAGTGATGCTTCAAAGTGTCTTTTGATTATGTGAAGTAGGAGCTTGCCAAAGCACCTGTTTTAAAAGCACCAAAAAGGGGCAAAATGTTATATATATTTTCGGCAGCAACCATGTATAGTATTAGCTACTGTTTGGCCCAGATTTGGGAGGAAAAGTGGTATCATCCGATAGCTTTTGCTAGTCGGAAGTTGGACATATCGGAAATTAACTACACTTATATGGAGAAGTTGTACCTTGCGATGGTATTTGCGACCAAAAAGTTCGGGCACTACATTCTTTATGAGAGGGTGGTTTTTTATACGAAGGAGGAAGGGCTTCGATTGTTGTTGAATAAGTTATAGCCACTTGACCGTTTAGCAAAGTGGTTAATCACTTTGCAAGAATTTGATTATGAGATTAAGAGCAAGCCGCCGCTGAAGCTTTAGGGCATTGTAGAGTGTCTCGTGGATTTCGGAGAGCCAAAAGAGGTCTTGGCTGAAGGAAGTGACATGAAGACTTTGTTCAAGATTGATACGACGTCTATTCCCTCTTGGTATGCTGCTATAACGCACTATTTTTCTACGGGAGAGACTGGAGCTACTTTATCAAAATTGGAAAAGAGGAAAATTAAACAGGCATTGAAATTTTCCTTGATTGCAGGCACATTATATCGGCAGGGTGTTGATGATATCTATCACTGATGTGTGATGCCTCGCAAGGTTCCTTTCATTTTGGAAGAGTGCCATGACTCCGTTTGTGAAGGGCACTTTGTTGGGCGGTTAACAACACAGAAGGCTTTAAGAGCTGGATATTGGTGGCCGTCCATCTTCCAAGATTCCTTTGAGTATGTTAAGAGATGTGATACCTATCAAAGGCATGACAACAGAGAGAATAAGAAGCATCCACTTACACCTATCATGGCTATCCTTCCATTTGAGAAGTGGGGCATTGACTTTCTGGGTCCTATTACCCCATCGTCTACTACTCATTCTTTGGGTGATGAAGATGCCCTATTTGAGAGGTTTATGACTATAGCCCACTTAGACGAGCTCAAATTGTGTTGTTTGTTGCACCAGGAGGAGGTAGCTAAACGTCGGATGAAACAGTTGCATGATTTGAAAGCAAAGAAATATACTTTTAAAAAGGGACAGTTAGTTTTATATTACGATGCGCGTACGGAGCTATTTCCAGGAAAGTTGGAACCTCGATGGGATGGCCCTTACAAGATAGTTCGAATAGGTAAAATAAGTCCACAGTTCTATTAGCTGATCTACAAGGAGTGGATTTTAAGAATAAGGTTAATCTTAATAATATTAAACCTTATTATTTCTAAATATGCTAACGCAAAAAAATGCATTGCCAGTCCATGCTAGGGTTGATTGGAGACCTGCAGGAGAGCTTAAATTGGTTGATGGGGCAGTTAATTCCTTATTTGGAGCACCCATATCTCGAGCAAATATATCATCAAGGGAGGCTTATCTAGTGGAGCAAGGGATATAAAGTGATTGAGCAAGAAGACGGTACCTTTGTGTGGGAAATTAAAGTTTTATGCCATCACTGCTTACAAATCTTGACAAGCATCCCTGTTGAGTTTAATGAAGAAGGTGTGTTGGAGCCATCAGTTCATCCTCTAAATATGTTGAACTTTGACTATCACAATTACGAATAGGGGAGTTCTTGATGGCTGGCTGTGTAAACCCATTATGGACGTATATATTATACTTTGATGGAGTGTCCAGGGGCCCTAATAGAAAAGGAAGTATTGGGGTAGTTATTCGAGATCCCCGACGTAGAGTTGCAATGAAATTAGCTGCTTATCTCGGGGTAGGATTTACTAACAACATGGACGAGTATAAAGCTCTGATTATGGGATTGAATATTGCTAATAAAGGTGATATTAGGTGGTTGTTAATAAAAGGGGATTCCCAGCTAATCTTAAATCAACTCAATGAGACATATACAGTCTGAAATCCTCTCGTTCGTATGTATCATCAAACTGCTGTAACCCTACTTGATGTATTTGAGAGCATATCTCTTCAGCTGATTCCATGTTATTGGAATCAGTTTGTGGATTCCTTAGCTAATTTTGCTTATGAAGAGGACCTCTTTTTCAACTATGGTCCTAGTCCGGATGTTGCTATTAATAATGAGACAGGACCTGATCGCTTGTGGGGGATGTTATCAGACCACACGTTATATGGCACGCGATGGTTGATATGGGTAATGCAAAGAGTAGCCGAGACCCATCTACCACTATTATCTTGGACCCATCAGTTGATCAGAAGACACGTTATGCGTACGCCTCTTGCTACATATGCAGGAGGTATGGGCCATAATTTGATGCATTTAGTTTAGGGTTGAGAGCCCTATTTTTCCCCTTGGGATGGAGCGTATTTGCGTATATCTGCCTTCTTCCAAGGAGGGATCTCTATGAGCTATTTTGTTTGATTCTGTTAGGCCAAGAGGGCTAGTAGCTTTAAGTAGTTAATATCTGATTTCTTTAGGCCAAGAGGGCCAACTGTTTTCAAGTTTTAATAATCTATCTCTTTAGGCCAAGAGAGCCAGTAGCTTTAAGTAGTTAATGTCTGATTTCTTTAGGCCAAGAGGGCCAGTTGTTTTCAGGTTTTAATAATCTATCTCTTTAGGCCAAGAGGGCCAGTAGCTTTAAGTAGTTAATGTCTGATTTCTTTAGGCCAAGAGGGCCAGTTGTTTTCAGGTTTTAATAATCTATCTCTTTAGACCAAGAGGGCCCATTAGTTTGCAGCAAAAAGTGCTACTTCTTCAGGCCAAGAGGGACCTCTCTCTGTTTGGTGCAGGTACGTTTAATGCTTTGTTGTTTTAGTGATTGCACCATACAGGTTGACAAAGTCGCTGGAGGGAGGCGTTGCTACAAAGGAGCTTCTTGTGGCCATTCCAGGTGGTTTCGTCCCCCTTTTTGATTTTTTCCCTTAAGAAATTAATGATATATGTGCAGGTGAGGGTTACTTTCTTTTGTTTGTTGGGGACCGGCACTTAAGGCATGAAGTCCCAGGTTTAGGCTCTATATGTCTGGGGGAGGTCTGAGTAGTCATTGCCTCCTGCAAGACATTGCCAGGCATTGAAAAACCTGTTTTAGATGGGAGTTCTAGTGATCTTGTTCTACAGACTTGCTAGAGGCGGCCGTTCTAGGAGTTCCTGTTAGTTGTGAGGCAATTAGAGAAGCCTACTAAAATAATGATGGAACGAGACAAAATCCTAAAGATCTGAAAGACAATATATGAATATACAAAGGTGTGTAAAAAGGGGTTTTAACCCCTATAAAGATAGAAAAGGAAAGAAAGAAAAATCCTTGAGCTACTGTTTATCGCCTTGCAAAGGCCTGGTAGGTTTCTGGGGACGAGTTAGACCTGGGGCCAATGCCTTGCCCTTCCTTGAGGTGACATCTTGCCATAAAATAAAGAAAATAAAAGAAGGTTGGAGCGAAAATAAAAGTGAGCATTAGAAACGGATTAAGTGTCGCCTTGCGAGGGCTTGGTAGGTTTTTGGGTACCGATACAGGACCTGAGGCCGATGCCCTGTTCTCCTTGGGTCACTACGCTCAGCTCCCTCCTTTTTACATGCCCAAGTATGGAAACATAAAAGCCTAAAAGAAGAAGAACTGTGCTAAAAAAAGATAACACCTTTTGATCAAGCTATAGGAGTCCTCGCCTAATAGGAGCTCCTAGTTGAGTTATCCTTAGTCAGGTAGGTAGGTCAGACCACCACTTAGGATGACCTCTTTGATCATTCTTTTTAACTTGGCTGTGTTGGAGCAAAGGTTAGCAACTGGCTTCAGACTTTCTATCAGATTATGTTGGGCCTACTCCTTGTGGATTTCATGCGTTGGTTTTGTCAGGGGGTAGGGTATGAGCTGTGATGTGTTTTGTTGTGTATATATTTTCTATCAGCTTGATGCTCCTTTTTGTTGTTTTTGTGCAGATCTATTCGTAGGGTTTGACGGGCTGAGTCGCCCTATCCCGTGGTCGCCAATGACAGATGATTTTTTATGCTGAGAAGTGCTTAAAAATAGCCAAAATTTACAAATTTCAAGGGAAAAATAGACTTCATCGAAGGCGATAGTGGCAATCAGTACGATTTTAAGTGGCAAGTTCCTAAAGCACTAGTGCTTATTTTCATGGAAATGAAATGATGCCGGATGGTCGAGCTGGATTTTAACTAGATACAAAATGACATTAGGAATCCAATGCAAGTCTCGGATCTCCATTCCGAGGTCGTTTGATCCCCCATTTAATCCCTGCAAGGTTTGGGATTGTGAAGTAGCTACTGGATCTGGAAGCCGGGAAGAGCATGACGGGGCCGAGCTTTGTAGATTTCGACGTCATGGAACCACCCCTCTAGACGGATCTCGATTCCGATGTTGTTTGCCCCCTCAAAATTGAAAAATCCACTTCTGCGTAGTGTGAAATCCAAGTCATGAACCAGTTCTTTTTTGTTTTAAAGCTTAAAGCTCTAATTAAGGGCTTAAAAGCTCAAGAATGAAACGCCATGGGGAGGGGGGGGTCAGTTTTTCGGCGCCCCATTTTTCCCCCAATTTTCATCATTTTCTGATCGGGCAAATGGAGAAGAACCCTCCTGGCTGTGGGATGAAGATTCTATGTGCTTCCGATTGCTCCAGACCACATGAGGAATGATGCACTGAGCAAAGAGATTAAAAACCATTCTTTCTCTCTCCTCCCTCTCTCTCCTGCATAGAGGCAATTCATGTGTAAGAAATCAAGAAGAAGAGGGGCTGAAGAATGGCTGGGATCGGATTGCTTTAAGATGAAGAGGAGGCTAAGGAAAGAGGTTCAGCATTGAAGAATGGTTTTTGGTCGGTCTGTGGGCTGCCCAGAATAATTATTAAAAGACCTGCAACACACAAGACATGCTGTATGCTCCAATTTTATGAAGAAATTTGCTTGTTTTTGTTGTTTCATGGTCCAAATGTTGTTCATATGCGATGAATTTTTGTTTGAACCTTGTTTGCATCATTTTTGAGGGCTGTAACTACATAAATACAAAACCCGTAATGATTTAGAGCCATTATTAATTCTTTAAAACCCGCAAAATGTCATTTTTCAATGGAAATTAGTGGTTTTTCCGATTTTGAGTTGGAAAAAAGGATTGGAAATGGGATAAACTCAGAGAAAATGTTAAGTTTTAGTCAAAATAATAAGTAACACAAATAAATCAGAAAATACCTATTTTCCATGAATAATAAATAGAAAAAATAGCAAAAATTGAAGAAAATTTGGGTTTTTACGCTAAAAAAATATGGAAAAATAAGATTTATGTGCGTGAATGTTTGGTGAGGTTAAAGCATGAGGTTAAGCCTCAGTTTGGCATTTCCCTTTGTGTTACAGTATGTGTTTATTATTTTTTACATACAAAAATGATACAAAACACCCATTTACACCTATGCAACGTAGCAACACCTAAACGGTGAGGGGGGGGGGGATGAAGTTTATGCGACTATCTAATTACTGAAAAGATATAAATTCTGATTTCTCTCTTTGTGCATAGCATTTAGGGATCGTTTCATAATTAAATATAGGCGACTAGTAGCAAGGAAGTTCCAATGCTAGTCCCTAAAGCACCGCAGCACGTAACGCTTAGTTAAAATTCATGAAAGGGTTATTTTCCGCACCTCACATGGATGTTTTTTTAAATCATAAAATGGTTGTGCACAATCATCATACACCTTGCATCAAACATGCCACGTGGTATCTCTTGGAATGCATTACAATTGATTGATAAACTTTGACCAATGCTGAGAGGACAGGAAACCCAAGTCGTAAGTTAGACGGGTGCTTCCATTGGGGAAAGTTTTGTGAGGCAAATCAAAATCTCCTGGAACACTGAATTATGAAAGAGTGGAGTTTGTGCGAATGTTATATGTGTTAGCGACGCATCTTGGGACTAATCCCCGAGGTGTAGGAGAGTCGCAGTGGAGCCGCGGCAATCAGTCGCGCCGAGAGGTGCTTCCCTATGTGTGTATTACGAGGCATTATGCCTATATATTATGGGGATCTCCCTCTAAGGAGAAGGGAAGATGAACATTAGACTACATATTGGATACAAACACAAAATTGTCATAAGCATTTAGTGCAAAGTGAGTTTTAGATGCTCCCAGCCCGCAAGGTCATGTGGTGGGTTGCTGTTGTATGCATGAGGTCCAGCTAGTGCTATAGCAAGTGCCAACCCATTTTAGGTCCCATCAGTACACCAAGGGAGGTGGCTTCAAATTACTTGTTGGAAAGGTTCTACTGGTGGCGAGTCAGCTATCCTGAACTGTGGGGTGTTACCACATTTTCTTGGAAGAGGCCTGTTATGATAGGAAATTTCTTCCTCTTCTCCCATAACAGTTTCGTTTGTTTGTTTATTTTTTCTTTTTTCTTTTGTTTGTTTGTTTTTTTGGTTTTTGTTTTCTCATGAAGAAAGAGAATGGTAGAAATACCATGTGTTAGGACCAACCTCGCCACCTTGCTGAATCGGACAAGAAGAGAACAAGGTCCGATTGAGAGGTATCTGTGAGGGGCTAGCAGAACGAGACCGCCTCATGAAGAGAATTATAAGAGCTAGCACGATGAGAAGGATAGTGCGACACCCAAAAGGGGGAGGGTAGGTTCATTGTGATTGTCAAGATCCCCAAGGAGGGAAGTACTTTTTCATATGATAGCTGTTGATGAGAAAAGGATCATCAGAGGCATCAACGGTCTGCACTTGAACAGAGCCGTTTAGGATTGACAGCAATTACCTTGTACGGTGTCGAAGGGTTTTCGAAAGCAAAGTTGTGACCATAGAGGTCCTTGAGAAATTCCAAGATAGAAGATCAATCAAGCGAATGAGCAAGATGAGAAAATGATGTCAAGTCTCTGTTTTTATTTCTGCTAATAACTGAAGACGAATAGAAAGCCAAATTAGCTTGCAGTGGCAACCTCCACAACACGTTCTCCACTCTCTAAAGTCCCCAGATTAAGCTGTACAATTGAACCTTGTATTGCATGAAACAGATCAACAGCCAAAGCTTAAGGCAAGCTTTTGATCTCTGTAATAGAATTACAGGTTGCAGACCTGTTATGACTCCAATGATTTGCGAACACACTGTCTGAATTTCCTGTTGTAGAAGGCAATGACATTCTGGTATAATGAGGCAGCTTCTGGATTTGCAAGGCTTGCAGGATTCGGATCCGTCAGGAGAGACTGAATAGAAGTGAGAATGGTGATCAGTGTAGCCCTACACAGCTTCAATGCATGACAGCAGAGTCATCAGCCCCGCTGGAGCATTCATAGTCGTTGCCTTCTCATCCGTGACAATTTTTACCCTCCCTGTTTTTGTTTGAATGGGGTTAGTTGAATTTTATCCACAGCCTCACGTAGCTTCTGAGAATTGTGAACCCAATCTAGGACAACAATTCTATATGTCTCAGCCCTCAGAATAGCTGGAGTAGCAATAAAAGACAAGTACGAAGGATCCTTGGAGGTGTATTCAAGAGATTTAGCAAATCGTTTTGGTGCAAACCAAAATAATGCCCTAGTACTGTATAGGATCCTTAGAGGTGTATTCAAGAGGTTTATCGAATCGTTTTGGTGCAGACCAAAATAATGCCCTAGTACTGTATAGGATTCATACAAAACCCATGGGGTAATGTGCTAGCTCCCTCATCCAGTAACTTGATAAGTTGGCCAATGACAGTAGAGGACAGATTGGCCTTACTGATGCGCCTCCCTCCAACTCGATCCCACAAGTGGACTTTGCAATGAGAAGCCACTGATTAGTCTGGGCAGAAGCCAAGGATAGCACTGAATCACGATGGTAGCCCACTGTGTCCGTAGCAGTTGCTGCAAAACATCACCTGGCTACACTTTGGATCCCCTGAGAGTGATTGGAAATCTCCTGAACAACTTGCACACCTGCCACCACCCTGGCATCAAATTTACATGTCTCTAGCACATTCGAGGCTTTCACAGTAGATCCCCCCCATAATCTAGCTAAACACTCATCAACGTCTTTAATATCTGTATCTCTAACAACCAAAAACCCAATAACATAGGAAAAAAATCGAGGATCTCTTTACTAAATAATAAACTACTCAATTTGACATCATAGCAGATACATTGGAACCATTCCTGCATCATCTATCTTTCTTAAGTATCATCTGATTCATCACTACCCCACTTTGTTGTCCTTTCATACCTTTGAAAAGTTCCATAGATTCTCACAGTCAAGTCCCCCGTGACTACAACAGCCCTTAAAGTGGCCTTCAGTTGATCAAACGGCCCATAGCAACCCTGAACGACTGTGCCTGCTACCTCAATCTTCATAGACCTAGATTACTTTGCTCACAAGGTTCACAAGAATGCGCATCCTCATGTCCATCAACAACATCTATTAATCAAACTTGTCTTTGGACAAACTCCAATCATCTCAGTGGATTGCTGCAGTTGTCCCTCCCACCATAATCTTCCTTTCACGTGCATCCCAATACTTGCCTGTCTAAATCCACGTTGGCTCTTTATCACCAAATGATAGCGTCTTTTTCTGTGACACACCAGGAACCCTCTTTTGAAATCACTTGCATTAATCGCTTTGTGAATGCAGCCATCCGTTTGATACATCTGCATCCATATGCGGCCAATAAAAATCTTCAGTTAACATACGTAATGTAGATATGATACCTCTATGACCTTGATATGGGGGACAATGAATTTCATTCAAAACAAAAGATCGGAATGGAATAGTAACACACAGTCTCTTTTCATAAAACATAAATCCATCATTATATGACAATGAATCAACAGGAATGAAATTATTTTGAACTAATTTATTCCAATCAGAATGAAAAGTAATATCCTGGTGATATGTATCTTTCATAGCATTCAAAGAATCAAAAGATATGACAGAAATATTATGAATTGCAGGTCTTCTACTCAATGCATCAGCAACAACTACATTTTCTTTTCCAGGTTGGTATTGAATGATAGGATGAAAACTTTGAATAAAGGAAGCCCATTTGATATGACGGTCAGAAATTTGGGGTTGGCTAAGTAAATGTCTAATACTTTGCTGGTCGGTCTTTATCATGAATTTTGAACCCATTAAGTAGTGTTTCCACTGTCTTAATGCTTGTACAACTGCTAATAGTTCTTTGTCATAAGTGGAATATTTCAGCTCAGAGGGTTTCAACTTACAACTAGAATATGCTATCGGATGATTGTCTTGCATTAGTACGGCTCCTATTCCTGATCCGCTAGCATCGGTCACAACTAGAAAGAATGGTCTATTAAAGTCAGGCAACTGTAAAACAGGGGCATTGGTTAATGCATGTTTCAGTAAGTCAAAGGATTTCTGCTGGTTTTCGGTCCATTGATAAACAATTCCTTTCTTGAGAAGTTTGGTTAATGGTAAAGCAAGTTATGAAAAATTACGTACAAACTTCCTATAGAAACTAGCAAGACCAAGGAATGAGCGTAACTCATGCACGTTTTTAGGAACAGGCCAATTCAATATTGCATCAATTTTCTTAGGATCAACTTTAATTCCTTCAGATGATACAATATGACCTAAATACTCAATTTCTGTCTTAAAGAATTCACTCTTTTCAGGATTTGCAAACAATTGATTTTCTTTCAATAATTGAAAAACTAATGACAAATGCTCATAATGCTCTTTCTCATTTTGACTAAACACCAAAATATCATCAAAGAAAACAATCACACAGTACTGATATTTCAAAAAGATACGGTTCATCATTCTACTAAAGGTAGCAGGTGCATTAGTCAATCTGAATGGCATGACTAAGAATTCGTAATGGCCAAACTGTGTTCTGAATGCAGTCTTAAATATGTTAGATTTATCTAGCCTTACCTGATGATATCCAGACTTAAGGTCAATTTTACTAAATATAGAAGATCCTTGCAGTTTGTCCATAAGGTCATCAACTCTAGGTATAGGATACCTATTCTTTACAGTGATCTTATTTAAAGCTCGGTAGTCAATACACATACGATAGGTATTATTCTTTTTCTTGACTAAGAGTACAGGTGCACCGAATGGAGAACTGCTAGGTCGAATTAAACCTCTATTTAGTAATTCTTCAACTTGGCTCTGGATTTCTTTTTGCTCTATTTGATTGTGCCTATATGGTGCTTTGCAAGGTGGTTGTGTGCCAGGGATTAAATCAATCTTATGGTCTTCTGGACGTGAAGGTGGTAAACCTGGGGGTAGGTCTTCTGCAAAACAGTCCTTAAAATATGCAAGAAATTCCTTATGCCTAGGGTGCATATGATTTTCCTTTGCTTGCAATTCATTCACCCAAATGAGATATGATTTAGTACTCTTGCGTAATGCACGTTTTGCTTGAGTATGCGAAAGCAGTGGAAAAATAGTAGATGCATGCATACCATATAATGTAATAGATTTTCCTTGAAAATTAATATTCATTGTGTGTGTGGAATAATCTATATCTGGATTATGCTGGTGTCGCCAGGGCATTCCTAAAATAATGTCACTCGACTGTAATGGAACAACTAAGAAATTTCTTCTTTCAGTGTATGAACCAATTTGAATCTCTAAATCTTGTACTTCTTGTGTACCATTATACCTAGTACCTAAAAATGCAGCTTTTATGCGATAATGCGTAGGTACAGTCTGTAATTTCAATTCCTTTACCAATTTTGCTGAAATAAAGTCATGAGTACTACCGTCATCATGCAAGATAGTCCTTTCCTTTCCATGCACCAAACATTTCATAGTCAATAATGAATGTGGAGTAGGCATACCTGGTAAAGTGTCGGAAGTAGTAGTAGTGTCATCATCATCTTCAGTGAAATCAGGCATATCCTCATGCTCGTCTTCGTCCATGGCTCCAAGATAGTTGATATGTGCTGGTGGCTTCTTTGAATGACAATTTGCTGCGAGATGTCCAGGCTGGTGACATTTATAGCATACTATTGGCTTGGCTTTGGTTACATTATTTGAAATGGCTGGAAGTCTGGGTACATTTGGATTGGCTTGTGGAATAGTTTTAGGATTTGGATTGACATTGGATGGTAATGCAGGTGGTTTAGCCCAATTCTTGCGTAAAGATGGTGAAGAGAAACGACCTGGATTAAATCTTCTAAAATTGGAATTGAATTGTTTAGATCCATAATTACCATTGGATTGGAATTGCTGTGGTCGTCTGTCTCTACCGCGTAACTTATCTTCAGTGTCATGAGCTAGTGAGATGGCGTCTTCAAGGGTAGCAGGCTTGAACATGTTCATTTCAGCGTAGTAATGCCCAAGGAGTCCAGACATATACTTCCGCTTATGTGTCATCTCTGGTACGTCTTCAAGCATGCGTAGCTGTAGGAGTGCATTCCAAAAACGCTCTGTATACTGTGGAATAGGCTCACGATCCCGTTGTTGAAGTAGATCCCATTGCTTGATAGCCTTCTCATGAAATTGCGGTGGAAGGAAATTCTGCATGAACTTCTTCTTGAAATCTTCCCAAGTAGCAGGACATTCTATGCTCTTGCATACTACAGTCCACCAAAGTGATGCTTTGTCTACCAAATGATTAGTAACACACTTGATTTTATCTTTTTTTGGATAGGTCTCCTCATGGAAATAGTCATCAAACTGGCTAATGAATGATAAAACAATCTTTCCTTCTCGTATGCCATTGAAAGTGCGAAATTTGAAACTTCGTTTACTTATCTTTGATTCCTTGCGAATGGTTTGAGCTTGAAGAGTGGCGTCGATGGTACGTCGAATCAAATCTTCAGCTTGAGGTTCTTCTTTGTCGGTAGACGCTCTTTGTAATTTTGTTAATTGCACTTGCAATGCTTGCCTAGCCCTTCGTTCCTCTTCCAATTGCATCATGATTAGATCCAGCTTTTGTTCCATGGTAGGCTCAGGTAGATCCTCTTCAGCCATAGGATCATCCATATGTGGTTCCGTCATCCTGTAAAACTCAAAAGACCTTTCTCACTCAAAATCAGGTTAGCGGGATGAGCGTAGCTCAAATTCGGGGTTATAAGGCTATGTGTTTTTGGGTATTTCTTTCTCAATTTTCAGAAAATCTGCAATATTTCCTTCTTCGTATGCTGAAAATACTTCAGCGGACCTGTGGATAGGTAGAATACTTTGCCACGAACAACTTTGCAGTTTAGAGTTTCTGCGCAGGAACAACCCTTCTAGGAGTTTTGAGCACTAGTCAATTCTGACTCCAGTTGACTAGTCTGACTTGCAGAGTTGCAGACTTAGCCGACTTGCGGAGTTGCAGACTTGCAGAACTTAGTGAACTTGCAGAACTGATTACAGTCGACTTGCAGGACTTGACTTCGGAAGTGCAGGACCCGGAGTTGCTGACTTGCAGAGTGTAGATTTGTCTTGTCTGACTTAAGTAATGTAACTTAGCTTTAATGGATTAAGCTATAAGCTTAATCGTTGAATTTTCGTGGGGGGGGGGGTATTTTCTGCACGACGCGAAAAACGCGGACACCTCTTGAGATACCACGATGACGATTTGATGGAAAGAAGCCTTGTTAAGCTTCTAATCAAGTTGGTTAAGTATTAACTTGAAGCTTTGAAGCTTAATGAAGGAAAAAGTCACTCTTTTTGTCTGTTATCCACGATTTTGGTGAAGGAGATGAATGCGTGGTCCTCCGCCTGTACAGCCTGGTCCTTCGCGATCTGAGAGTAGAAACAGAGGTTCTTGATCGCCAGAAGTCTGCCTGTATCGACGGTTCGCGTCGAGAGTGACTGTAGAGCCCGATCGTTCCAGGAGCTCCGCCTTCGCATGAGATGGGTAGCGATTGGAAGCTCTTGATCTCAGCTCCGCTCTGATACCACTGGTGCGCAGATCGGTCGCTGTACGCTCACGTAGTGAATCCCGGAAGGTCCCCAAGAACAATGAACTCTACCTTTTTGCACAAAAAACAATGTAAAAGCATGAACGACAAGAAGCAAGAGACCAATTGGGTTCAATCTCCCCCCATGCCTTGTGTGAGCGCTTCACAAAGCATGTATTTTTATGTATATTTCCATCTTCATGCTCAATAATAGCCCAATTTACAAAAATATGACAAGCTTTTAGCTTTTGAGTTTGCTTTCTACAAAAATAGGAAATAAAGCTAATGGACGGTGCCCATAGAGTCTGGCACGCCCAATCTCAATGTCCAAATAGAAATAACATATCCGTGCGCATAGGCGCATACAAAATAATAATCAATAATCAATGCCTCAATAGACATAACAAAATATAGGCGTGGCGCCTATCAAAATATAATCCAAAGGTCGAATACTCGCTAGACTCCAATGCTTTCCTCCGCCACTGCTGCTATCTCTACACATCAACTGAAGCATTCACAATCGTTAGTAAAATAATACAATTAAACCAACAAAAGTGAATACCTAGCAGTCTTCAGCTATATAAATAAATCAACTGGTTAGAAATAAATCATAACCTTAATTTATTAGGAGTGCGCACTCTAAACTCATAAACGTTTATTAATTTAATATGCATTTTGCGGAATCACCCGCTATGGAATCACCCATGTACATACTAAATTAATGAAACGCCCAAAAAGGACAGGCGTCCCCATCAACTTCTCGCACAAAGAATCCACTTTGTGTATGAGCCCCGGTCATCTAAGTTTACAGAATCCATCGTAAAACCTCACGGAATCCACCGTGGAATATGCCTCCTGGCATCAATACCATACTCATCTAGCAAGCCCAGTAGCTACTAGCTACCAAAAGTTCGGTGTTAATGTGTCCGATTATGCTATATCCTGTTATCACAATGCAAGGATGTCTCATACACCTTCACGTGTACTTCTCAACAGGGACAACTTTGCTTCATCCATACGTTGTTATGAGGAACCAGCCTGTGGTCTTCTAACTACGTAATATCTAAGTATACACAAGCACTCACATAATATCTGCACCAAAATATATACACAGTTTGGGTCCTCAAGTGCATGACAATACTCTCAACTTGCTTAGAGTTCATCCTGTCTCCCAAACTAATTGAACTACGTCTTGTACACGATAAAGAAGACTAGCACTACCCTAAGGGAGAGACCACATATGAGAGGTTTTCAATGGCAGGTACTGAAGACTTCATCAAATGCATTGTCAGCTCTTCATCATCACTCAAATTTGAACTTTTGACCATTCCTATCATGCAAGCCCACCAAACAGTCGGCCTGTGTAGAATCCCCACAAACCACCACCTATACCAATCCCTAGTGCAATTCCCAGCAACGAACAGATCTACTCCCAACTCCAACCATCCTACCACCAGCCACCCATGCCAACAATGTGGCCCCAATGACCTTCATCCGCCCACTACCAGAAATCCTCCAAGGCAACCATAGACATTCTTGCCACCCACATCTTCAGTGCATGCTAAAGCTTGCTACCTATGACGGTGAGTGCCATGGGACTGGCACTCATCTAGGAGGGGGGTAATGTAAACCCTCAGACGAACAAGGTGGAAAACCTAAAGCAGAAGACGAAGGCCAAGGCAAAAGTGAAACGGAAGATGAAGGCGCGCCAAGAAGAATATGGAAACACAAGAAGTGCAGAAAAGTCCTAAATAAAGGAAAAAGGCGCACAGGAAAAAGCACAAGTCAATACTTTTGTTAAAGAGTGCAAGCGCATCATGATTTAATTTAAAGAGCGCCAAGCAATTTGTAAAGGTAGATGGATGGTAGGAAGGAAGCTAGGAAGATAGGAGAATAATGGAAAACAGGGCCTATGCCACGGCCGGCCATGTAAAAAAAAGGGGATAAGGGGATGACCGCCCAAAAGGGATTTAGGGTTTTGTATATAAAGTTGAAAAGTAAATGAGAAGCTCATTCTTGTGTGTGGCCAAAAGTGGCTCTTCTCTTCTTCTTCTTCTTCTTCTTCTTCTTCTTCTTCTTCTTCTTCTTCTTATTGTTCTTGCTTGCTTGAGCTTGTGCTTGAGAGAGGGAGTGTGAGAGTGTGAGGGAGTGAGTGTGTGAGGGTGAGGGACCAGGGAGGAGAAGCTCTCCATCTTCTCCTCCCTTCTTCTCTTCTCTTCTCTTCTCTTCTCTTCTCTTCTCTTGCTTGCAGCAATGGAGCTTGGAGCGGGGAGCTTGAGGATGGAGCTCGCTTGAATCTTGCACTTGGATCACGGAGCTACTGGAGTGCTCGGGAGAGGAGGTAACTCGATCAGGCATGGAGCTAAGCTCACTATATCTGTAGAGATGGATGGCGCGTCGGCTATGTGAGAGGTAGCCATTACTGCTCGGCTTGGAACACTTGAAGCAATAAGCAATCCATGGCTGGTGTCGTAATGCTATGCGGACACAGTGTGAAAAAGCATGGAATGCATCATCATTCGACTTCTTATTGATCAAGAGAGTTAATATGATCTGAGTCATTAGCATTAGTGTGAGTTGCATGGATTATCCAAAAATACTAGATTTTTGGATAATTTTAGCCTATTTTTTATATTATTTATTGTAAAAAATCCGAAAAGGTTAGAAAAGGTTCTAGATTAGGATGGCATGCAAAAAGCAAGTTGCTTTTTCAGGTGGATTCGACCTTTCAACAAAAACCCCTCCAACATTGGTGAACTTGACGTGAAAGGTCGTCACAAGAAGGAAAGACAAGATGGGAGAATCTTCAAATACAATATCTAGTGATGTTTTGCAATAGTTGGTGCAAAATATGAATATGCTTATGTAGGTACAACAACAACAACAGGTGATGCAAGCTTCTACTCAAATAGAAAGTGTTGTGATGAATGCTTTGCAAGCAGTTGAGCATGAGGTGGAGTTATTCAATGGCAGGAATGTATCTGCACACGTACATACCTATGCTCACAAGATGGAATTCATTGGGGTGGCTCAACTTGCATGGAGCCGGTATTTTGTACGTGTTACTATTCATGAACTGAAAGTACAGATTACTGAATTATACTTACATGATGCTAACTGGGTAGCCTTCAAGAAGACACTCAGAGAAGAATTTTACATTGAGGACACTAGTTTGATTACGTGCAAGACTTTTCACGAGTGGGTTTTACAACCCAATAAGGATCTTGTGGCAGCTGATCCTGAGCGAGAAGCTTGATGATTTGTTGGAGGATCAGGCTACAGAGACAGGTTTGAAAATAGAGTGGAGACATGTCAAGGAAGCTGTTACTGCACTTGTGAAGAAGCATAGAAGAAGAGAAAGATTGCATGTCTCTAGCTTGCCCACTGTTACGGGCAAGACAGTTGATGTATCCAATAAGCCACCTACCTTTGTGGCTAACCCTATGGCTGTACTCGCTATTGTTCCCTCCGTTAGGGAAGATGTCTTAGATGAATTGGTCAAAGGCATGCAGGATCTTCAATTGAAGGTTGCAAAATTGGATGAAAAAGGACAAGAGGAGAGGGAATGGGCAGTAGCCCCAAACCCAGGAAAAAGATGTATGTGGTGTGACAGTTTGCAACATGAGAGAAAGAATCGTGCTGCCTATCAAGAGGCCTTGGCATGACAGCTCATCTTTTGGAAATATTGCAAGATTCATGCAAAAGAAATGGGATTTCCTCTTGCTTTGAATTTTGGAAAGGGAGGTATGCAAAAGTTGTTGGAAGACTTGGCTGTTCGAAATGCTTATGCGGTGGTACATGCTTCTACTTTTGGTCTACAGTTGTGGGGGTTTAGTACCTAGTGGCAATCTAGCATTGACGAATGGAAGTCAAGGGATGCCTATGACTAACCCTATTGGGAGAGGGAGTATGGTTTCAAATATACCTTTACTACCGGCTCCTCCCAGTGTGACTATGCCTATGGCAAGTCAGTTGGCTCCATCAAATGTTGGAGGCCAAGTTTCGAATTCTAACATTGTTCCTGTGGGTCAACAGCTAATGCCAAATCAGATTGTTGGGCCAATGGAACGATGGGTTGACGATCGAGGCTATGAGTCGAGTGCATCTAATGTCCTTGATGAAGTTAAGGACATGATGAAGCATTATACCAATATGATTTCCGAACAATATCGACAAATAGCTGTCGACGTTAATTTCTTGAAGAAGCAACAAAATCTGATAGGGAGTCGATGCCCTGAAGAGGGTGGACCCTCTAGTTTCAGTTGTAAGTGGTGTGGTGGACAGCACTTCCCCAGAAACTGTCCAAATGTGAAATGTGACATTTGTGGGCATTCAGGCCACTTAGCTGCTACCTGTTGGAGTAAGATTAGTTCCCTCCAACAAGGGAGTAAACAACCGGGCCCAGTGAATCATAGAGCACAAGGAAATAACTTGCAGCAGAATGATGTATCTAGGCAAATATTGCAGAGGGGAAAAACAAATATAGAAGAGTTTCCACAAGGCAACGGGGTCAGCCTTATGGAGGCTATACGAGTCCATGATGCTGAAACCTCTAACTTAAGAGCCGTGACAAGAGGCCAAAAGGCTAAAGAGGTTGGCAAAGATAATGCAAAACCGGTTGAGGCAAACCCTAAACAAGGGGATAAGGGGACGCAAGTCCAGAATTCTAGCATAGAAGGGGGACCGCTAAGGCCGGTTGATAGAAAAGGCAACCCTAAGAAGGATGAGGAAGTGCCCAGAAAGAAGGCAAGAACTAAGAAAGAAGCACCAAAACCGGTCCAAAGACCAAAAGAGAGGATGGTTTGGCGAGAAAAGAGAGCTTTGGCTACTTATCATGACTTTGATTTAGCAAGTTCTCTTTGTGAAGTTAAACCAGATGTGAATCTCTTGCAATTGATCAAATTATCTCTAGGAGTAAGCAAGGAATTTAAGAAGATCCTGCATATTGGGTATATTGTGGAACCTCTGGGCATAGCATGAGTAGGGGAAGATTGGTTTGACCATGCTGAAAAGAACTGCCCTAGGGTTCCAGCTTATGTGGATGGAATATTAGTGGAACATGCCATTGTAGACACTGGATCCTCTGTCAATATCATGAGTTCAGAATTGATGGAGAGGTTGGGTCTAGGCATCCAGAAAGGCAGCTCCACCCTTCTGAGAATGGCTGATGATAGTCTAAGACAACCAGAAGGTTGCGTTACTAAGGTCCATATTACAATTGCAAGTGTAGAATGCTTCTTGGACTTTAGGGTGATAAGATTTGCAGGACGTCCTAGCTATCGCATTTTGCTAGGTAGGCCTTGGATCTTACCAACAGACTGTCAAGTCGATATACCCGTCGGTCGAGTGGTTCTAGGAAGAGGTGCTAATCGAGTAATAGTCGATGCTTATCCTGAGTCTCCTCAAAGTGAGAGAGCTCCTTTATCGTCTACTAAATTAGAAACAGCAGAGGATCCACCTGGTAGTGAGACATCATCCAGTGACGAATCTAAAGAGGGGTCCACTACAGAGGATATCTATCAGATAACTCTAAATGAGCCGATAGAGCCGCAAGATAGGATAAGAGATGCGGATGTGATTGAGTTAGACCTTGGCACGCCAAATGATTTGCGGCCAATTAAATTAGGTTCCATGCTTAGTTCAACAGAAAGGGAGGACTATGTGTCCTTGATTAAAGAATTCTGCGATATCTTTGCTTGGAGTTATGATGAGCTGAGAGGTATTCCTCCCAACCTGGCTATTCATACTAACCAAATCAGACTATGTGTAGATTTTAGAGTGCTGAATAAGCAGACGGTTAAGGATTACTACCCATTGCCGTTTATTGACTAGATTTTGGATCAATTAGCGGGTAGGGAAATATATTCATTCATGGATTGCTTTGCAGGATATAACCAGATGGCAATTGCAGAAGAAGACAAGTTGAAAACAACTTTTTTTACTGTCTTTGGTACTTTTGCGTACCATGTGATGGCCTTTGGTTTATGCAATGCGCCTGGATCATGGCAATGAACAGTAGACAAAACCTTTGGTGACATCTCCCCAGATGAGTTGAAAGTATTTATTGATGACCTGGGGGCAGCCACTGTAAGGGAAAGGATGTTGATTATTTTAAGAAAGTGCTTTGAGCGTTGCAGACAATTTTGTATCGCTCTTAACCCATGGAAGTGTGTCTTTGGAGTACCTTATGGGCTATTGCTAGGCCATGTGGTCAGTTCAGTAGGAATAGCAACTGACCCTGAGAAGATCAAGGTTATAGTTGCTATGAGTCCACCACGCACTCCGAAAGAGGTTCATAACTTTCTGTCATCAATAGGGTACTATCAGAGGTTTATAAATGCATTGGCAGAAAGAACGTTGCCATTAACGAACTTATTATCCTTTAGCTGTTCATTTGAATGGAGCGACCCTTGTAAGGTAGCTTTTGAGGATGTGAAACAGGAGCTAGTAAAAGCACCTATTTTAAAAGCACCTAAAAGGGGTGAGGTGTTCTATATATTTTCAGCAGCCACTATGCATAGTATAAGCTGCTGTTTAGCCCAAATCTGGGAGGAAAAGTGGTATCATCTGATAGCTTTTGCTAGTTGGAAATCGGGCATTTCAGAGATTAACTATACCTACATGGAGAAGTTATGTCTTGCGATGGTCTTTGGGACAAAGAAATTTAGGCACTACATCCTTTATGAAAAGGTAGTGTTCTATACGAAGGCGGAAGGGCTTAGATTGCTTATGAACAAGCTGCAGCCGCCTGATCGTTTGGCGAAGTGGTTAATCACTTTGCAGGAGTTCGATTATGATATTAAGAGTAAGCCACTGAGGCTACAGGGTATTGTGGAATGCCTTGTGGATTTCGGGGAGCCGAAAGAGACTTTGGCTGAAGGAAGTGATATTGAGGAAATGTTTAAAATTGATACAGCTTCTATCCCATCTTGGTATGCTGCTATTACGCATTATCAATCAACAAGAGAGATGGGAGCTGGTCTATCAAAGTCTGAAAAGAGGAAAATCAAACAACAGGCTTGGAAGTTTTCCTTGATCGCAGGGACACTATATCGGCAGGGTGTGGATGATATCTATCGCCGATGTGTGATGCCTGACGAGGTCCCTTTCATCTTGGAGGAGTGTCATGACTCTGCATGTGGAGGGCACTTCACGGGATGGTTGACGGCGCAAAAAGCGTTAATAGCTGGATATTGGTGGCCGTCTATCTTCCAAGATTCTTTTGAGTATCTAAAGAAATGTGATACCTGTCAAAGACATGACAGTAGAGAGAATAGGAAACGTCCACTTATGCCTATCATGGCTATCCTTCCATTTGAGAAGTGGGGCATTGATTTTGTGGGTCCTATTACCCCGTCGTCTACTACTCAGAAGAGGTACATTATAGTAGCCACTGATTATTTTACAAAATGGTCAGAAGCGCGGGCGACGAGGTAGGACAATGCAAAAGAGATTGCAAGTTTCCTTTTAGAGCAGAGTATCTGCCGTTTCGATCCCCTGAGGGAATTAGTGTCGGACCGTGGAACCCATTTTCTGAACAAAGTGATCAAAAGCCTGACTCAAAACGACTCCTTATAATCTGCAAGCAAACGGACAAGTTGAAAGTACTAATAAGCAGCTTGTGGGTATCTTGTCTAAGATCGTCTCTGAGAAGAAACAAGACTGGGACAGGAAGCTGTATGTGGCAGTATGGGCATACAATACCACGTTCAAGCGAGCTACCGGCCATATTCCATTTAAATTGGTTTATGGGGAAGAGTGTGTGTTACCCCTTGAAATCGAGTTGCCCACCATACAGTTTGCAATTAACCATTCTTTGGGAGATAAGGATTCCCTTTTTTGAACGTTTCACGACCATAGCCCACTTGGATGAGCTGAAGTTGCAAAGCTTATTACACCAGGAGGTAGCTAAACGTCGGATGAAGCAGTTGCATGACCTCAGAGCGAAGAAGTATACCTTTAAAAAAGGGCAATTAGTTCTGTATTATGATGCGCGTAGGGAGCTGTTTCCAGGGAAGCTGGAACCTAAATGGGATGGCCCCTACCAAATTCTTAGGTTAGGGAAAAATAGGCCTACGGCTCTATTAGCTGATCTACAGGGAGTAGAGTTTAAAAATAAGGTTAATCTTAATAAGATTAAACCTTATTATTTCTAAGTATGCTAATATAGAGAAATGCATTATAGGTCCATGTTGGGGATGATTTGAGACCTGCAAAAGAGCTTAAAAGCTGGTTGATGGGTCAGTTAATCCCTTATTTGGAGCAGCCATATCTAAAGCAGAGATACCATTAGGGGAAACTTATCTGGTGGAGCAAAGGATACAAAGTGATTGAGCAAGAAGACGGAACCTTTGTGTGGGAGATTAAAGTCTTCTTCCATCACTGTCTATGACTGTTGACAAGTATCCCTGTTGAGTTCAATGAAGAAGGTGGGATAGAGCCATCAGTTCATCCTCTCAACATGCTAAACTTTGATTACCATAATTACGAATAGAGGAGTTCGCGATGGCAGGCTGTGTAAACCCATTGTGGATGTACACATTATATTTTGACGGAGCATCCAGGGGCCCTAATAAAAAAGGGAGTGTTGGAGTAGTAATCCGAGATCCCCGACGTAGAGTTACGATGAAGTTAGCTGCTTATCTCGGGGTAGGATTCACTAACAATATGGCGGAGTATAAAGCCTTGATTATGGGATTGCATATTGCCAAACAAGGTGGTATTCATCGGTTGTTAGTAAAAGGGGATTCCCAGTTGATCCTGCATCAGCTAGATGGGATGTACATAGTGCGGAATCCCATTCTCTGTATGTATCATCGGACTGCGATGACCCTACTTGAAGAGTTTGAGAGAGTGTCTTTTCAGCTGATTCCACGTTACTGGAATCAGTCTGCGGATTCATTGGCAAATCTTGCTTATGAAGAAGAACTTTTCTTCAATTGTGGTCCTAGTTTGGATATTGATATCAATGATGAAACAGGACCTGGTTATTTGTGGGGAATGTTATCAGAGCATGCAATATATGGCAGACGATGGTTGATATGGGTGATGCAAAGAGTAGCTGAGACTAATCTACCGTTATTATCCTGGACCCATAGGTTAATTAAACAACATGTTATGCATACGCCTCTTGCTATATATGCAGGAGGGATGGGTCATAACCTTATGCATTTAGTCTAGGGCTGCGAGCCCTGTGTTTTCCTCCTTGGGAAGGAGCCTATTATTGTATATCTAGATTCTTTCAGGGAGGGATGTGTAGGTGCTATTTTGCTTTATTTCGTTAGGCCAAGAGGGCCAGTGTTGCGAGGTGTTATTACTTTATTTCGTTAGGCCAAGAGGGCCGATCCTTTTTTGTGGTGAAGTGCTTTATTTCATTAGGCCAAGAGGGCCAGTTGTCTGTTTAGTGCAGGTGCAGTTAATGGTTTCTTGTTTTAGTTTTGTGCTAGACAGGTTCGGAAGAAGAGCTTGGAAGGAGCCTTTTGTTGCAGGGAAGCTTCTCGTGGCCCTATCCAGGTGATATCTCCCCTTTATGAGTACTGTGGTTTTTATGCTCTATGTGTTTGTGTACTTGTTAAGGGGTTTTTCTTTTCTTGTTAGGGACCGGCGTCCAAGGTATGAAGTCCAGAGGGTTAGGTTAAGTATGTTTGAGGGAGGTTTGAGTAGTCATTGCCTCCTGTAAAGACATTGTCAGGCATTGAAAGACCTGTTTTAGACGGAAGTCCTAGTGACCCTGTTCTACTAGCCTGCTAGGCAGCCGTTCTAGGAGTTCTTGTTAGTTGTGAGGCATTTAGAGAAGCCTGCCAGAAGAAAAAGAATGCTGATAATAAGAAACCCTGCATATCTAAAAGACAATAAATATATACAAAGGTGTGTAAAAAGGGGTTCTAACCCCCTATAAAAATAGACAAGAAAATAAAGGAAAATCTATAAGCAGTTGATCATCGCCTAGTGAAGGCCTGGTAGATTCCTGGGGACGAGTCAGACCTGGGGCTGATGCCTTGTCTTCCTAGGGGTGGCATCTTGCTGGAAAAGAAGAAATTAAGGAAGGTTGGAGCGAAAATAAAAGTGAGCATCAGAAAAGGATTAAGTGTCGCCTTGCGAGGGCTTGGTAGGTTCTTGGGTATCGAGATAGGACCTGAAGCCGATGCCCTGTTCTCCCTGGGTCACTACGCTCAGCTCCCTCCTTTTTACATGCCCGAGTATGTCAATAAAATAAAAACCCTAAAAGAAGAAGTGTGCTAAAAGAAAATACTTCTTGAATCAGGCTATAGGAGTCCTCACCTAGTAGGAGCTCCTGGTTGTGTTGTCCTTAGTTAGGTAGGTAGTTCAGACCACCACTTAGGGCAACCTCTTTGATAGTCCTTTTTAGTTTGGCCGTGTTGGAGCAGTCGGTTAGTGACTAGCTTTGGACCTTCTATCAGATTATGCTAGGCCTACTCGAGAGTGGAATTTTGATGCCGATAAATGCTTCAAAATAGCTAAAAATTACGAATATCAAGGAAAAAATATTCAACGTCGAAGGCGGCAGCTCGATCTAGGACGATTTTAAGCGTCAAAGTGCTTTAAAGGCGCCCGAGCGACACTTGTTGATTTTTTATAATTTTTTATACTATCGTGCGGGTTGTCAAGAGTTACTGGCCAATGCGGGATGCTGAGCTGGACGCCCAGGATTTTTCAGAGCTCAATTCGGAGCCCGGACGGGGAAATGGCCAAGAAGTTGGGCAAGATTTGAAGAGGTGGACATTGGAGTGGCCAAATGGTCATGACCTTTGGGGAAGGTTGGGGCCCAAATTTTATGCAACATCAAATGTGGCAATCATGGAGAGAGAAGATCAACAAAAGCATGAGGATGAGGGCGCCTGTCAACGGTCGAAATTTGCGCCATCATCATGGGAGATCAAGCATGATGCCTGTGAACAACCATACCAATCGATTATGGGGCTTCAATCCCCTCTGTCTGCTGGTCATATCGCCGTGCTTCGCTCCTCCAATGGTGGTCTCTATGAAGAACTCTGATTTCAGTATTTCTCTCTCCTCCCTCTCTCTCCTCTAAGGGCAGATTCGTGCGGTGAAGAAGAAGAAGAAGAATGGATGACGGATGCTTGTCCAATGAAGACCGGATTGCTCCGTGGTTCAAGAGGAATGAAGATTGCTGATTGTGGACTGTCATGAGCATTAATGGTGGCTGCTGGAAATCAGTCCCGAGACATGGCAAATAAAAACCCGTAACCCGCAAAGAACGGTAATTTTATTTTTTCAAAGGAAATTGATATTTTATGCAATTTGCTTCATGAATATTTGTTCCCATGGGATGATTATGCATTATGTTGTTGTTTGTTATGAGTTTGATCAGTTTATGCTTAGAAAATCAGAAAATCATGAGTGTTATGGACTGAAATTAATGGTGTAAAATCCGTAAAACATGCGAAATATGGGAAAATTGGGTGGTTTTGATATATATATATGGAAAATATAATAAGACACACCAACTAAATTTGTGTTTTTTCTACAAATGAACCTAAGGGCCACAGCCCACAACTCATTTTGTATTTTCAGTTACTTAATATTGCAAAAAATACAAGAAAAATAGGGAAAATGGGTAAAAATAAGGGAAAAATAGGTTTTGAGTGTGCGAAAAATACTAAAAAATAAGATTCATGTTTGTGTATGTATAAGGGGCTTGAAGCATGAGGTTTAGCCTCAGTTCCGCCCTACCTTTATATTTTAGTGAGTTTTTATTGCTTTTCATACAACAAAAAAAAACATGGAAAGTATTACCCTAAACCTAAGCATCGTGCACAATCTAAACAGAGAGGGGGTAGAGAGAATGAGAGTGGTGTTTAAGTGCTGAGAGAAAGAAAAGGATGATTGTTTTCATCTATGCATATCATATAGATCGATCGTTAATTTAGAATAAGGATCTAGTAGCACGAGGGTCTCCTTGGTACTAGGTTCGTGCAACGTAGCAATTACGCGTCAGAGAAATTCATTGAAAGAATGCTTTTGCACTAAGCACAATGCTGATGTTTCTTTGTTTGAGCACATAGACATTCACAATTTGCATGAAGCATAAAATGATAAAAGGTATCAGACAATACCTCCTGGATGCATAGCACCTGTATTCTCTAGATCGTGACCAACGTTGAGTGAGTAAGGTTGTCCCAAGCTGCAAGGTAGACGTGGGTCCTAGGGGAAAGAAAGTGAGGAAAATGGTACATTCGTGGATACGATCAATTGGTACCTTGAGTGGAAATATGTGCGATATTGTGTTTTATGTTGAGCGACGCATCGAGGGGCCAATCCCCAAGATGTAGGAGAGTCGCAGTGAGGTAGCGGCAGTCAGCCGTGGGAGAACCTCCTATGTTTGTACTTCGTGCTATTTGGCAATGTGCTGGGACTCCCTCTGAGGAGTGTTAATTGGGTTAGAGTTGGACTACGAGACATGATACGAACGCAAGATGTTTAGGAAGGCAATGTATGATGTATGTGTCATCACTGGTCCTGGCCGCGAGGCCGTGGGGTTGTTGAGCACATGATAGAGGTCCGGCTAGTGCATGAGCCAGTGCCGGCCCATTTGAGGTCCCATCAGTGGTGCGTCTGTCGGGAGCCACTTATAAGTGATGGTTTTCGGATTTAGGGTTTCTAGGGACCAAAAGGAAGTTGGTTTATATCCTCTGACAAGGACCGTCAAGCCGAAATCCAAAAAGCCGAACGTGCTGAGAGGGCTAGACGGCAGTTAGAGATCGTAAACCGTTATTCTCCTCAAAGGAGTAGTCCAGTACGTATACGAAGCAGTGGTCTTAGTAACCCAACTGCTCTACATAGTTTGTTAGGGGCAAGAGGAAGCATAAGTTCTTCCTCTTCTCCACCAAGTGTACCCACTTTAAGTAGGGGTGTGAATACATCACTTCAAGCTCCTATTGCTAATCTGATTGTCACCATGGCATAGCTATTGCGATTCCTGCAGGGACGCCGGATTTACCAGCCTTAGGAGTTCCGTTGCCCATTTTTAATGGGTTAGCGGAAGAGGATACAGAATTTCACATTTGTGAATTTCAGAGATTGATGTTCAATTATCGCATCCAGGATGAGGGACATCTCATGATGTTCTTCAATATGACATTAAAAGGAAGGGCTGCGATATGGTATCACAGCATAGAGTCCGAAGCCATAACCACCATTGATCAATTCTATGCAGCTTTCTGAGCGGAATATGCCCCTGAAAGAGGTGGCCAATATTGGTTTCGGGTCTTGAATGTAACACGTCAAGATCCTCACGAGAATGTAAAAGCATATGCTAAGAAGTTGAAGGAAGTATTCCGTAAGTTGCAAACTTACATTCCCATTCCACCAACTGCCCAATTGCAATACTTTTTGCATGGGTTGGACTTTAATATCCAAGTACAATTGAGCAGTGTGGCCCTTAACAGATATAGACACTGCTATTACGCGGGCAGAGGGAGTAGAAGCATGATTACAAACGGCCTACTCCTCTCGAATGAATGTTAATGGGGGTTTAGTACCTAGTGGCAATCCAGCATTGATGAATGGGAAGTTAAGGGATGCCTATGACTAACCCTATTGGGAGAGGGAGTATGGTTTCGAATGTACCTCTATTACTGGCCCCTCCCAGTGTGACTATGCCCATGGCAAGTCAGTTGGCTCCATCAAATGTTGGAGGCCAAGTTTCAAATTCTAATGTTGTTCTTGTGGGTCAACAGCCAATGCCAAATCAGATTGTTAGGCCAATGGAACGACGAGTTGACGATCGCGGCTACGAGTCGAGTGCATCTAATGTCCTTGGTGAAGTTAAGGACATGATAATGCATTATACCGATATGATTTCCGAACAATATCGACGAATAGCCGTCGACGTTAATTTCTTGAAGAAGCAACAAAATTTGATAGGGAGTCGACGCCCTGAAGAGGGTGGACCCTCTAGATTTAGTTGTAAATGGTGTGGTGGACAACACTTCCCCAGGAATTGTCCAAATATGAAATGTGACATTTGTGGGAAGTCTGGTCATCTAGCTGCTACCTGTTGGAGTAAGATTAGTTCTCTCCAACAAGGGAGTAAACAACCGGGCCCAGTGAATCATAGAGAACAAGGAAATAACTTACAGCAGAATGATGCACCTAGGCAAATATTGCAGAGGAGAAAAACAACTATAGAAGAGTTGCCCCAAGGCAACGGAGTCAGCCTTATTGAGGTTGTACGAATAAACCGGTTGAGGGAAACCGTAAACAAGGGGATAAGGGGATGCAAGTCCAGAACCCTAGTATGGAAGGGGGACCGCTAAGGCCAGTTGATAGGAAAGGTGACCCTAAGAAGGATGAGGAGGTGCCAAGAAAGAAGGCAAGAGCTAAGAAAGAAGCACCAAAACCAGTCCAAAGACCAAAAGAGAGGATGGTTTGGCGAGAAAAGAGAGCTTTGGCTAGTTATCATGACTTTGATTTAGCAAGTTCCCTTTGCGAAGTTAAACCAGATATGAACCTCCTGCAATTGATCAAATTATCTCCAGGAGTACGCAAGGAATTTAAGAAGATCCTGCGTATCGGGTACATTGTAGAACCCTTGGGCATAGCACGAGTAGGGGAAGATTGGTTCGACCATGCTGAAAAGAACTGTCCTAGGGTTCCAGCTTATGTGGATGGAATATTAGTGGAACATGCCATTGTAGACACTGGATCCTCTGTCAATATCATGAGTTTAGAGTTGATGGAGAGGTTGGGTCTAGGCATCCAAAAGGACAGCTCCACCCTTCTGAGAATGGCTGATGATAGCCTAAGACAACCAGAAGGTTGCGTTACTAAGGTCCATGTTACAGTTGCAAGTGTAGAATGCTTCTTGGACTTTAGGGTGATCAGATTTGCAGGACGTCCTAGCTATCGAGTTTTACTGGGTAGGCCTTGGATCTTACGAGCAGACTGTCAAGTCGATATACCCACCGGTCGAGTGGTTCTAGGAAGAGGTGCTAATCGAGTAATAGTCGATGCTTATCCTGAGTCTCCTCAAAGTGAGAGAGCTCCTTTATCTTCTACTGAATTAGAGACAGCAGATGATTCATCTGGTAGTGAAACATCATCCAGCGATGAATCTAAAGAGGGGTCCACTATAGAGGATATCTATCAGATAACTCTAAATGAGTCGATAGAGCCTCAAGATAGGATAAGAGATGCGGATGTAATTGAGTTGGACCTTGGCACGTCGAATGATTCGCGGCCAATTAAATTAGGGTCTATGCTCGGTTCAGCAGAAAGGGAGGACTATGTGTCCTTGATTAAAGAATTCCGCGATATCTTTGCTTGGAGTTATGATGAGCTGAGAGACATCCCTCCCAGCCTGGCTGTTCATACTATTCCTATAAAAGAAGGCAGTCGTCATGTGCGTCAGAAGGTAAAGCATATGCCTTTTGAATCGAGGGACGGGCTGTTTGAGGAGTTGCAGAAGTTAAGGAAAGCTGGTTTGATCTTCCCTGTTCAACACACAGAATGGTGTTCACCAGTTGTTACCAGGAAGAAGAAGAATAACCAGATCGGATTATGTGTGGATTTTAGAGAGCTGAATAAGCACACAGTTAAAGATTACTACCCATTGCCATTTATTGACCAGATATTGGATCAATTAGCGGGTAGGGAGATATATTTGTTTATGGATTGCTTTGCAGGATACAACCAGATGGCAATTGCAAAAGAGGACAAGTTGAAAACAACTTTTATTACTGTCTTTGGTACTTTTACGTACCATGTGATGGCCTTTGGTTTATGCAATGCACCTGGATCATGGCAACGAACAGTAGACAAGACCTTTGGTGACATCTCCCTAGATGAGTTGACCAGATGAGTTTCCCCTGATGGTATCTTTGCTCCAGATATGGGTGCTCCAAATAAGGGATTAACCGACCCATCAACCAGCTTTAAGCTCTTCCGCAGGTCTCAGATCATTCCTAGCATGGACCTGCAATGCATTTTCTTTGTATTAGCATACTTAGAAGTAATAAGGTTTAATCTTATTAAGATTAACCTTATTCTTAAACTCTACTCCCTGTAGATCAGCTAATAGGGCCGTAGACCTATTCTTCCCTAACCTAACAATCTTGTAGGGGCCATCCCATTTAGGTTCCAGCTTCCCTGGAAACAACTCCCTACGCACATCATAATACAAAACTAGTTGTCCTTTCTTAAAGGTATACTTCTTCGCTTTTAGGTCATGCAACTGTTTCATGCGACGTTTAGCGACCTCTTGATGTAATAGGCTTTGCAACTTAATTTCATCTAGGTGTGCTAAGGTCGTAAATCGCTCTAATAGGGCGTCCTCATTACCCAAAGAATGGTTTATTGCGAATCTAATGGTCAGCAACTCAATTTCTAAGGGTAAAACACACTCTTCACCATAAACTAGTTTGAACGGCGTGTGGCCAGTGGCTTGCTTAAACGTTGTATTATATGCCCATATTGCACATACAGCTTCTTGTCCCAGTCTCGTTTCTTTTCAGAGACTATCTTAGACAAGATACCCACAAGCTGTTTGTTGATACATTCAACTTGCCCATTCGCTTGCGGATTATAAGGAGTCATTTTGTTGTGCTTGATTTGCCAAGCCTCAGTCAAGCTTTTGATAACCTTGTTCAGGAAATGGCTTCCACGGTCCGACACTAATTCTTTCGGTGGACCAAAATGGCATATTATCTGCTCTAAAAGGAAACTAGCAGTTTCTTTAGCATCATCTTTCCTTGTTGCACGTGCTTCTGACCACTTTGTGAAGTAGTCAGTCGCTACAATAATATACTCTTTTGCGCAGTCGACGACGGAGTAATAGGACCCACAAAGTCTATTCCCCACTTCTCAAATGGAAGTATCGCCATAATAGGGGTGAGTGGTCTTGTCCTATTCTCTCGACTATCATGTCTTTGACAAATATCGCATCTCTTAACATATGCGAACACGTCCTGGAAGATGGCAGGCCACCAGTAACCTGCTCTTAAAGCCTTTTGTGCTGTAAGCCGTCCAGCAAAATGACCCCCGCAAGTGGAATCATGGCACTCTTCCAAAATGAATGGCACCTCGTCAGGCATCACACATCAGCGATAGATGTCATCAACCCCTTGCCGATATAGTGTACCTGCGATCAAGGCAAACTTTAATGCTTGCTACTTAATTTTCCTTCTCTCAGCTTTAGATAGTTTGGATCCAGCCTCTCCTGTCGATAAATAATGCGTTATTGCAGCATAGCAGGAGGGAATAGATGCCGTATCTATTTTAAATAACAACTCCGTGTCACTACCTTCAGCCACAGATTCTTTCGGCTCCCCAAAGTCCACAAGACATTCCACAACACCCTGTAACCTTGGTGGCTTACTCTTGATTTCATAATCAAACTCCTGCAAAGTGATTAACCACTTCGCTAGACGATCAGGCGATTGCAGCTTATTCATCAATAATCGAAGCCCCTCCGCCTTCGTATAAAGCACAACTTTCTCATAGAGAATATAATGCCTGAATTTCTTAGTCCCAAAGACCATCGCCAGACACAACTTCTCCATGTAGGTATAATTGATCTCTGAAATACCCAATTTTCGACTAGCAAAGGCTATCGGATGATACCACTTTTCCCCCCAGATTTGGGCTAAACAGCCAGCTGATACTATGCATAGTGACTGCTGAAAATATATAGAACACCTCACCTCTTTTAGGTGCTTTTAAAACGGGAGCTTTTACTAGCTCCTGTTTCACATCCTCGAATGCTACCTTACAAGGGTCGCTCCATACAAACAAACAGCTAAAGGACAATAGATTTGTAAGCGGCAACGTTCTTTCTGCCAAGGCGTTTATGAATCTACGGTAATAACCAACCGAAGACAAAAAGCTATGAACTTCTTTCGGAGTGCGTGGTGGACCCATGGCAACTATGACTTTGACCTTCTCGGGATCTGTCGCTCGCAATTCCTACCGAACTGACCACATGGCCCAGCAATAGCCCATAAGGTACACCAAAAACACACTTCCGTGTGTTTAGAGCGATACAAAATTGTCTTACACTGCTCAAAACACTTTCTTAAAATGATCAACTGCCTTTCTCTCACGGTGGTGGCCCCTAAGTCATCAATAAACACCTTCAACTCTTCAGAGGATATGTCACCGAATGTCTTATCTGCTGTTCATTGCCACGAACAAGGCACATTGCATAAACCAAAGGCCAAAACATGGTATGCAAAAGTACCAAAGACAGTAATAAAAGTTTGAGGAAGATGCGGAACTCCACATCAAGGAGTTTCAAAAGCTGATGTTTAACTGTCGCATCCAAGAAGAAGGACATTTAATGATGTTCTTCAACATGACTCTCAAAGGAAGAGCTGCCATATGGTATCATGGTTTAGAAGCCGGAACCATATTGAGTATTGATTCATTTTATGGAGCTTTTCGAAGGGAGTTTGCCCCTGAAAGTGGTGGGCAATATTGGTTGCGTGTACTCAACGTAACCCGCCAAGAACCACACGAGGATATTCGTGCTTATGCAAAGAAAATAAAAGAGGTTTTCCGTAAGTTGGACACCTCTATTCCTATCCCCGCAGCTACCCAATTGCAATATTTTCTGCATGGCTTGGACTTTAACATTCAGTTGCAGTTGAGTAGTGTCCCTTTGGGGGATATAGATACTGCCATTACACGAGCACAAGAAGTGAAATCCCGACTACAAGCAGCCTATGCCTCTCGTGGCAATTTGAATATAGGTCTAGCATTGGGAAATAATATGGCGACGGCCAATGGCAGTAGTAGCCAAGGGATAGCGATGGCTAATCCTAATGGGAGAGGGAACATGATGCAGAATGTGCCTTTATTACCAGCTCCCCCTAGTATGTCGATGCCTACGGGCAGTCAAATGGCTCCAAATGGTGGAGGCCATGTAGTTAATCCTAATATCATGCCTGTGGTTCAACAACCAATACCTAATCGAATTGTTAGGCCGATGGAACGACAGGGTAATGATCAAGGCTACAAGTCGAGTGCTTCCAATGTTCTTGGCGAGGTTAAGGACATGATGAAGCATTATACCGACATGATTACGAAGCAGTATCGACAAATCGCCATTGATGTCAACTTTCTTAAAAAACAACAAAATTTGATAGGAAGTAGATACCCAGATGAGGGTGCACCTTCGAGGTTCAGCTGCTGCAAATGGTGTGGTGGGCAACATTATCCACGGAATTGCCCAAATGTCGTGTGACATTTGTGGAAAATCCGGCCATTTAGCAGCCACTTGCTGGAGTAAGATTAGTTCCCTCCAGCAAGGTAGTCGGCACAACCAGGGCCTGTTATTCATCGTGCACAAGGAAATGATTCCCAGCGAGAAGACGGGCCTAAACAAATACTCCAACGACCAAAGACTATAGTGGAGGAGCTGCCTAGTGGTAGTGGGGTTAGTTTGATTGAGGCTGTGTGCGTTAATGACGCTGAAACCTCTAATCTGCGAGCTGTCCTTACAAGAGGTCAAAAGGGTAGAGAGGCCGACAAGGATAAGCCTGTTGATGAAAACCCTAAACAAGGCGACAAAGAAACGCAAGTTCTGGATCCTGCCATGGAAGGGGGACCTCTGAAGCCCGTGGAGAGTAAAGACGATGTTAAGAAGGATAAGGAACCACCGAGGAAGAAGGAGAAAGTTAAAAAAGAGGCAATAAAGCCGGTTGAGCGACCTAAAGAGCGGATGGTTTGGCGTGAAAAGCGAACTCTACCGAACTATCATGAATTTGATTTGGTGAGCTCTCTTTGCGAAGTCAAGCCGGATGTGAACCTTCTACAGCTTATTAAGCTTTCCCCAGGAGTACGCAAGGAATTTAGAAAGATCCTGCGTACCGGGTATATCATGGAACCTTTGGGTATTGCGCGAGTTGGTGATGACTGGTTCGAGCATGCTGAGAAGCATTGCCCAAGGGTTGCAGCCTATGTCGGTGGGATATTAGTAGATTATGCCATTGTCGACACGGGATCATCTGTTAACATTATGAGTTCTGAACTGATGGAAAGGTTGGGTCTTGCGATCCAGAAAGATACCTCCACAATTCTCAGAATGGCGGATGATAGTTTGAGACAGCCGGAAGGCTACATTACTAAGGTCCATGTCACTGTTGCAAATGTAGAATGCCTGTTGGACTTCAGGGTGATTCGTTTTGTAGGGCGTCCAAGTTACTAAGTATTACTTGGAAGACCTTGGATCTTGCAAGCGGACTGCCAAGTGGATATACCCGTCGGTCGGCTGATATTCGGCAGAGGTGCTCAGCGCATGGTGATTGATGCCTATCCTGAGTCCCCGCAGAGTGAGAGAGCTCCTCTATCTTCTATAGAATTGGAGACATTAGAGGATTTACCCGCCAGTGAGACATCATCGAGTGATGAGTCCAAAGAGGGATCCACTACGGAAGACATCTATCAGATCACTTTGAACGAGCCGATAGAGGCCCAAGATCGTATAAGAGATGCAGATGTTATCGAGCTAGACCTTGGCACGCCAAATGATTCGCTGCCAATTAAATTAGGTTATATGCTCAGCTCAACAGAATGTTGGACTATGTGTCCCTAATTCAAGAATTCCGCGATATCTTTGCCTGGAGTTATGATGAGCTGAGAGGCATTCCTCCCAGCCCGGCTATTCATACTATTCCTGTAAAAGAAGGCAGTCGTCCTGTGCGGCAGAAAGTAAGGCGTATGCCTTTCAAACTGAGGGACGGGCTGTTTGAAGAGTTACAGAAGCTAAGGAAAGCTGGTTTGATCTTTCCTGTTCAACACACAGAATGGTGTTTGCCAGTTGTGATAAAAAAGAAGAAAAATAATCAAATCCAATTGTGTGTAGATTTTAGGGAGCTAAATAAGTAGACGGTTAAGGATTACTACCCGTTGCCATTTATTGACCTGATTTTGGATCAATTAGCGGGTAGGGAGATATATTCGTTTATGGATTGCTTTGCAGGATACAACCAGATGGCAATTGCAGAAGAGGACAAGTTGATCTAGCCCATTAAAAATGGGTAGCGGGTAACCTAGAGCTGACAAATCCATCGTTCCTACAGGAATTGAAATAGGCTGCGCCATGACGAGAATTGGATTTGCACTAGGAATAGGGGATGGTGGGGTTACACCTCCCACACTTGATGTAGACTGCCTTATGGAAGGAAGGGGAGCACTAGAGCTTCCACCTTCTCCTAACTTACTGTTTGTGGCACCAAGACCACTAGATCCACTCCCTTGTAAGGGTTCAGCACCGCTACGCTTAGGGGAATACCTTCTAAGAATTTTAGCACGTCGCCTAGCTCTTTCGTCTCTCTCTTGCTTTTGGATTTCGGCTAGACGATGCTTATCAAAGTATTTATTGATGACCTGGGGGCACCACTGTAAGGGAAAGGATGTTGGTTATTTTGAGAAAATGTTTTGAGCACTGCAGACAATTTTGTATTGCTCTTAACCCACGGAAGTGTGTCTTTGGAGTACCTTATGGGCTATTGCTAGGCCATGTGGTCAGTTCAGTAGGAATAGGAACTAACCCTGAGAAGATCAAGGTCATAGTCACTATGAGTCCACCACGCACTCCAAAAGAGGTTCATAGCTTTCTGTCTCGTCGATAGGGTACTATCGGAGGTTTATAAATGCCCTGGCAGAAAGAACGTTGCCATTAACGAATTTATTATCCTTTAGTTGTTCATTTGAATGGAGTGACCCTTGTAAGGTAGCTTTCGAGAATGTGAAGCAGGAGCTAGTAAAAGCACCCATTTCAAAAGCACCTAAAAGGGTGAGGTGTTCTACATATTTTCAGCAGCCACCATGCATCGTATAAGCTGTTGTTTAGCCCAAATTTGGGAGGACAAGTGGTATCATCTGATAGCTTTTGCTAGTCGAAAATTGGGCATTTCAGAGATCAATTATACCTACATGGAGAAGTTGTGTCTTGCGATGGTCTTTGGGACTAAGAAATTCAGGCACTATATCCTCTATGAAAAGGTAGTATTCTTTACGAAGGCGGAAGGACTTGGATTGCTTATGAACAAGCTGCAGCCGCCTGATCGTTTGGCAAAGTGGTTAATCACTTTGCAAGAGTTCGATTATGATATTACGAGTAAGCCACCAAGGTTGTAAGGTATTGTGGAATGCCTTGTGGATTTCGGGGAGCCGAAAGAGACTTTGGCTGAAGGAAGTGATATTGAGGCAATGTTTAAAATTGATACAGCTTCTATCCCATCTTGGTATGCTCCTATTGCACACTATCTATCAACAGGAGAGACAGGAGCTGGTTTGTCAAAGTCTGAAAAGAGGAAGATCAAACAACAGGCTTTGAAGTTTTCCTTGATCGCAGGGACACTATATCGGCAGCGTGTTGATGATATCTATCGCCGGTGTGTGATGCCTGACGAGGTTCCTTTTATCTTGGAGGAGTGCCATGACTCTGCATGTGGAGGGCACTTCGCGGGACGGTTGACGGCGCAGAAAGCGGTACAAGCAGGATATTGGTGGCCGTCCATCTTCCAAGATTCCTTGGAGTATGTTAAGAGATGTGATACCTGTCAAAGGCATGATAGTAGAGAGAATAGGAAACGCCCACTTACGCCTATCATGGCTATCCTTCCATTCAAAAAGTGGGGCATTGATTTTGTGGGTCCTATTACTCTGTTGTCTACTACCCAGAAGAGGTACATTATAGTAGCCACTGATTATTTTACAAAATGGTCAAAAGCACGGGCGACGAGACAGGACAATGCAAAAGAGACTGCAAGTTTCCTATTAGAGCAGATTATCTGCCGCTTTGGTCCACCAAAAGAATTAGTGTCGGACCGTGGAACTCATTTCTTGAACAAAGTGATTAAAATCTTGGCAAATCAAGCACAATAAAACACCTCCTTATAATCTGCAAGCAAATAGGCAGGTGGAAAGTACTAATAAGCAGCTTGTGGGGATCTTGTCTAAGATAGTCTCTGAGAAGAAACGAGACTGGGACATGAAGTTGTATGTGGCAGTATGGGCGTATAATACCACGTTGTCGAAGGATTTGTGAAAGCAAAGTCACGTCTTCAGAAGACCTTGATGATTTTCAGGATAAAAGATCAATCAAGCTGAATTATTCTTATTTACTGCTGTCTACTATTGTAAATGTCCACATTGCAGCTCAGAAAAAGATCAATGGAATCAAGGTTGATTGTATCATATAGAACTGATGACATCCTTGTAAAAATAAATAATATAGAAGGTTGGCTCTTCTTTTTCATTCAGACAAGATTAAATTTTTCAGGAGCAGTGTTTGCTTTTAAACAGGTTGAAGAAGTGTCACAGATTTTTGCCAGTCGAACAATAGAAATCAGTTCATGATTCTAAAAGGACAAAATAGCATGTTTCTACTAACTTTGTGACTGCGTACACATCTTGTCAAGGTGAATTTCCAGTAATATTGAGGTTCTCTGTACTGAAATGGATGTTGAAATCATCATCAAACTCAAAACATTCTGCTCAGATTCCTAAAAAAAACAACTGGAACTAGTTCTGCAGGTTCGGTGACCTTGGTTGCTGAGAATACTCTAACTTGTAGCTTTGTGGAAGCAACTGAAAGATGTCTTAAATCTGATCCTTGAAACCTCGAGACAGCATCTCTTCGGCTTCATCCAGAATAAACATTTTGATGAAATCTGCAAGTAGTTTCCCAGAGTTCGCATAACTTTATCAATCTGCTGTGCAAATTCTCAGGTAGGTGCCAGAATAAGTTCCTGTTGAATAATGTCGAAGCCCTTGGCAAAGGGTATTATTCCTCTCTATTGTATAGCAGATGACTTCTCGAAATCATACGCATAGATGCCTCTCAGAAGTTTTTCATGTAGTCCCATTTCATCAAAAGCTCTCACAGACCTCATTCCAAGTTGAGCTTATTTCTTTCCCATCTGCAGTCAAGCTGCAGACCACTTAATTAAAAATTCGTATGCTCAGTATGTTGTACTTGCTTCATCTTGACATAGTAAATGCGAGCTTCGTATCCTTCTGTTCTTCAGTTCCGTCACAGCGCAGAAGGCAAGAAAGCTAGAGAGACAAGGCGGCAAGAGTAGATCCAAGGACCAGCTCATTTCTGCCTCTGGAGTACACCAGTCCTCTACTGATAATTTCTTCCCAGGAATGCAACAAGCACTCCTCCTTCCTCTCTCAGCATTCGAAGGGGCCGATAGCCGCACTCCCAACTTACTGTCGATTCCTCTCTCACATTTGAGAATTTGTCGCTCTCGTTCTTCAGATTTATTTTGGAGACGAAGAGGAAAACAACAAAATAAAGCTCTCGTGCTTCAGTTATACTTTTGGAGATGAAGGAGAAGAAACAAAAGAAGGCTTTGCTCGACGATCATCTATGGCGCCTTATCGAACTTCCGCGCTGCCCTATCAGCCTTAAGGCTTCCTACACATCTAGTCTCCACCCCTCAAGTTTCTCTTCCACCTGTCGTTAACCAATCATGAAGAACACCGGTCAAAATCTTCATGTCACCCCAGAAATACGGTTATCTCTGCACGCCAACTTCCAGCTCCTCAAATACGCTGGGTCCTTCCTTAGGACTCCTGAGAGAAGGTGAAATCAAGCCGACGATGGCCTCCCTACTCCAAATCAGTAGCACAAACTGATCAGTATATATTTTCGTCGTAGCACCATCTCCTTCCCTCCGCAGCTTAAGCATGTACATTGTAGACCCCCTCAATATATCGGCCATTCACGCCGTTTTCATCCTTTTTCCCTAATTAGCTCTTGACTCAGCTAATTAGCTTCTTCCCTTCCGTGATTTCCTGCACGTCGATTCTTTTTTCTCCTCAGAATTCTGTCTGTATTATCCTCCTTCTCTCCCTCCAAAACACTTTTCAAAAACAAAAGCTTCTCTTTTTCCCCCAAATTGGCTTTTCTCCCCTAAGAAACGGTTCTTTTTTCTTTTTTAATCATGTCTTTCAGCTATTCATCATAAGTCATAATGTCAGCCTCATATACCCATTTTTGACCAGGGCGCCAAATACACTCAAAGCATCGCATTCAATGCAACAGTTTTATGTTCAAATAGCTTATCAAAACCTTTTCTGTTTCTGCAATGCTTCCACACTTCCCATACATGGATACAAGAAGAAGTATACATGTAAATATAAGATGATCAAGTGCCAGGCCCTCTTGTTGCATAAGCTGAAGGCATTGATTAACCATTTTATAATCATCACATGTCACATATCCATCAATCATTACACCCCAAGCAACAACATCACGATCCTCTATACTCCAAACTCGAACAAGGTCATCTTCACCTCCAACCAAGACATATTTGCTTTCTGGACTTCAAGATCAGCAAAGAAGGGAACCAAAATAACTTTTGCCTCCACAAGTTAGTTGTTCAGTCTTGAAATAAAAATCTGAGATAGCCAACTAGTGCAACACTCGCTAAATACAAGCCATTTGCAGAGAATGCAAAGTTATTGATAGAACCTTGGCATATGTGCCACCTTGCCAAGGGACTGCTCTTACTGGCTACTCATATGTTGCTACAAGCTCTCAAAATATGTAAATAAGTGGTGATATCCATGTTGATGCATTCATGTTGCATTCTTTCAAACAATTCTAACACATCGATTAAGTATGTACAAAGTAGCAAATGCCGCATACACAACTTTTGGGTGGTTTTCACACCTCGAATGCGCAGCAATACGACATCCACCCCCTCTAATCCTGCGCATCCTCCGGATGGGCCAACTACCCATGATCATTATCATCAAGATCCACAAACAAATCAATCTCTTCGTTATGCATTTCCGGTAGATCAACAAGATTATCAGCCATATCATCTGTCTTTTCCATTGGAGTTTCTTGTCGTTGCTCTTCTCTTGAAAATTCTTCCAATGCATAATCCTCATCATCTCTTTTCTTGAAAATCTTGATTCTTTTTCCAGCAATTGGCACTCTAAGCACTGTCCCATCCAACTCTGTCAGTTCATATGTTGCATTATCAAAGACATGTCTGACTATGTATGGCCCAAACCATCTTTTCACCACCTTTCGAAGTGCAGTATGCTGATTTTCAAGGCTACTATCAAAGACCAATACCCAATCTCCCTCTTCTATTGCTCTAGGCCGCAAGCGATGCCTGCTATCAAACCTGTCCTTGTTCCTTAGTCTAGCAACTTTCAACCTGTCAATAGCTAGCTGAATATCCTCAGGTCTCCTCTCCAACTGTCGAATCCGAAGAGCTAAGAGCTCCTCTCTCGTCAAATCCTCCTGCCATGGTAAAACTGACCAAGTCAAAGCACAAGTCTCAATCGGCATAACAGGTTTCTGACCATACATCAACTCTGCAGGCATATATCCTGTAGTAACACTATGAGTCGTACGATCAGCCCATAAAGCAAATGGTAGAAGTCTCGGCCATTCTCCAATCCGTCCTCTGCATGCTTTGGCTAATGCTTTCACTATTGGCGGATGCCCTCTTTCACTCTTCCCATTTCCCTCTGGATTGTATGCTGTCGTTAGAGCCAATTTGATTCCTAGCTGAGAGAAAAACTCCCTAGTTTCATCTGCATCCAATTCACCACGATCTGCAGTGATCTTACCCACACAACCATACCTGCAGAAAATTTCCTCCAATAAGAACTTACACACTGCACTAGTGGTCTTCGTTCTCAAAGATCTACCCTCAACATGATTGGTAAGATCCTCTCTAGCCAAAACAATGTATCTCATCTGCCATAGACCCATAGGCATGGTAACCAAATCAACTACCCACTTATAATGAATGCATAGCGGATAGGTCGGATGAAGCTCATCTCTATGACGCACTACTGAATACATCTGGCAGTCTCTGCAAGTCTCAACAAAGTGAGAAACATCTCTATACATGCCTTTCCACCAATATTTCTCCCTGATCTTCTCATAAGTAGCCCATACTCCTCTATGACCAGCCCAAGGACTCTCATGAAACTCCCTCATCACCTGTAACTGTGTCTCTCTATCGCAGACAACCCGCAAAGGTAATCCGCCTCTTTTCTTCGGATGCTTCCAAAGAAATCCGTCCTTGAGAAAATAACCATAGGCTTTCCTTCTGATCTTCTTGAACTCTTCATCTGTCCATTCATCTCTTTTGCTTAGTGTACTAAGGTACCTGCCAATCTGCAACCAATCTCCAACATAGAGCTCTTCTGTGAAAGCCACAATATCATAAACATGACAAACATGATCAACCATAGTGGCTGAAATTTCTGCATCATCCTCTTCTGCAAGTAGAGTCTCCTCATCATCATACCTGGCTCTAGACAACATATCTGCCACTGGATTATCCTTCCCTGCTATGTGTTTAAATTCCGGATTTAATGACTTGATGTATGCAATCCATCTCAACATGGCTATATCTGGAGTAGAACAACTCGTGATCATACCAATCAATGGCAAGCAATCTGTCTCTACCACAACTGAAGCTCCAATAAAGTACTCCTTGTCACATTTGAGAGCCGTGACAATCCCCAATAACTCCCTTTTGATTTGCGGATATCTCCTCTGTCTCTCGTTTAGGACTTTCGCCCCAAACCGAATAGCATACCTATTTCCATCTGCATCATCTTGACCCACAGCCCAACCTATGCCAATTGGACTAGTGTCGACTGTCAATACAATAGGCCTATCACAATTATAATCCGCTTTCCTGAGAGTAGGAGCATTCTGCAATAACTTCTTCAATTTCCGCATGGCTCTAGCATGGCTCTCATCCCAATAAAATTTCTGCCCCTTTCGAAGCAGCTGATACAAACAATCTGCTATGTGTGCAAAATGAGGTATCCAAATCATATAAAACACACAAGCACCAATGAATCTTCGTACCTCAGAAGTGGTAGAACAATACTCTGCAATCTTGCCTATAGCATTCACCTTATCAGGTGAGGGTTTCCTGCCATAATATCCACACATATGCCCAACAATGACAACCTCATTCACTCCAAAAACAGATTTTTGCCCTGAAAGTGTCAAGTTCACTTCTTCTAACCTGGCCAAAATCTTCTCACATGCTGAAATATGATCAGCCACAAAGTACCTGCATCCCTGCTCATTTAGGCTCTCATTCTTCTTTTCTTCTGCACACCCCTTAATGGGCACATCATCCAAGAAAGGCATAGTAAGCTGAGGTATGTAATCACGAAGGACCTTATGCATGGCACTCATCATATGTGCAACAGAATTAGTGGCACCTTGAGGCAAGGTACACATCCTGACAAGCCCAATAGGAGTTCTCATGGTGGTTATGTCCCTGCTTTCCAAAGCCAGCTGAAACTGATCAAAACCTGAATACAAATCACCCAAAGAATAGATGGCACGTCCAGCAAATGCCTCTGCAAACTCATCCACAACTGGACCTATACCAACATTCCTGATGGTAACTCTGTTCACTGGCTGCATGTCCTGAATAAATCGAAGAGTACCATTCTTCTTTGGAACTGTAAACCACCTGTTTGAGTATGGTGCAGATGAAGGCTCAAGGATTCCCATCCTGATTTTCTCATTCAATAAATCAATCAGCTTTGGCAAGTGTGCTTTAGGCACTGGAATAGGTCGGAGATTCCATGGGATATGAGGAATAGTAAAGATGACCATAGGAGCAACAATATCAGGATTCACACATCCAATCTCATGTGGGACAAAAGCAAATCCCCTTCCATGACGCTCAAGCATCTCCTGAAAGCATTGCTTCTCCATGGGTAACAAGAAATCACCATTTCCAATTTTCAATTCAGCAAGTGTCTCTGCTGAAAATTTATGACCAATATGCTCCAGATTCCTCAAAATTTGCTGTTTAGCAGCCCTCTCTATTTGCTGATCACTGTCAGGTGGAAGCGGTACAGCAACCGGCTTCACCTTCTTATCCACAGTTTTGTACTTCGTGTCAACCCTGGCTTCATTATGCTCTTCTGCATTACATAAACCTTGCTGTAAATCAGCAATTCTGCACTCTAATGGCTGAATATTCTCAGCCCTCTGCTCTATGGACTGCATAGAAACAGCCCCAAACTCTGGATGCTGAAATATTTCAGCAGTAAACTCTGTTGGCTGAAAATTTTCAGCCCTCTGTCTCTCTGAAAGCTGATCATAACCAGCTGGAAACTCTGTTTGCTGAATTTCTTCAGCACTCAATACTCTTTGCTGAGTTACCTCAGCCTCTGACTCAATCTGTGACATAAAATCTGCAATTTCATGAAACATGTCCAGGGATTGCACTAATACATTACCATGACAATTCAGCATATCAGTTTTCAACATATCTCCCATCTCTGTCATCGTATCTGCACAAATCACACTGTCATACATACCATCTATGTACTCATCATCCTCCAAAATTCCTGCATTTTTCAAATTTTTCTCCTTCCTGCATATATACTGCCTGGCAGCTCTAGACAATCTAGAAGTCCTCTGATAGCTCATTGAACTGTTTGCTGAAATCCCAACATAACCGGAAGAGAAAACACTGCTGCTAGGAGGCGAGAACTCCAATCTCCTCTCCTCTGTACCACCGTCGTCTCGCGAAACGGCGGTACCTAATGAAAACCCGAATCCCTCACAGTGGGTAAGGGTGCATCTCTGAGAGTATCTCTGTTTCTAACATGGTTCACACATACAGTCATAAACTGAATTGCTCTCATACCATCTTTACTGCGAATCCGTGCATAAGCAGATCCATCATCCATGACCTTTGTCTCCATGCGCATCTCTGTAATGAATGGCTGTCCAAGAATTATGGGATACGAGCATGAATCCTGCACAAAGAAATGAAAATCCTCCTCTACATCACCAATAGAAACCCTGACACTAGGGCAAGCAGCATATAAATCACCTGCAGTGTTATTGGCGGCTCTCATACGCCACCCATGCTCTACATCCATAGGCCATCTGTTACTCTCATAAACTCCACGAACAATGAGATTAATCTCTGAACCATGATCAACCAATGCAACATAAGGCACCTATTTCTCTCCAACCTTTACCATCGTCTCTGTAGTTGCCCTAGCCCAATGGCTCCGCGAAAAGTGACTACGCGGTATCAAAACAGGCTCATCAATTTCAGCATAATGCATAGGCTGAACCCTCTTCTCTACCTGCGGCAAAACAGAAGCATTATCAACCATAACCTCATCATCATCATCATCCAACTCTCCAATCAAAACTCCCTGTGTATCAGTGGTAGACAATGCATGTCTTTTCCTCTTCAGGACCTCCTGAAACTGATCCTGAAACTCTCTTTTTGAGATGCCCAAAATCTCAGAAATAGTGAAAGTCACCTCACTGCCAAGTATCTTATCATTAAAGATTTTCTTCATGTCTGTAGATGTCTCAATATCAGACATCAATCTGAATCCTGGCTGTTTTCTCTCTCTAGGCTCTTGCCTCTTTTCCCTCTTTTGAGCATCCTCCATCTGTCGATTTGGCCCTGGTCTTGAAGACGGTCCTGCAGTAGGTGGAGTAACAAACTCACCCCCTCTAGTCTTCTTAGCTGCACTTGGATTTTCTTCATCCCTCTTACGCTTCTCCTCAACAAATACATCTGCACCATGAGATTTAGCCAAATAAGCATAAATAGAATACCTGTCAACAGGCGAGTCCCATCCTGTCTCTGATCTGATGCTAGAGCCTGCGCTAGTCAAAACAGTTTGCTGAATTTTCCCCTTGTTTGCAGTCTCCATAGCATAAGTCCATAGTGCGGACTGAGTCTCCAATCCCTTCTCAATCTGTACTCCATATGCAGGAGCATCACCTCTAGCTGTCACATAAGAAGTACGCGCAGCCATGTCCTCCACCAACTTCTTCATTCCACCTTTACCAAAGTTAGTAGCAAGTGGAGCTCCTGTCTCAGTCAACCAAATCTTACCATCTTGCTCCCAATATACCAAATTTTGTCTCCTTGCATCCTGGAAAGAGTCACAATCCCTGCAATGCTGATGCTCCGTACTATCACACCAAATACATCTCCGATCTCTCCTAGGAGCACTAGGAGCACTCCTAGGTGCAGTAGGAACACTGGAAGAAGTAGTAGGCACAGTCGAAGCAAACTGCTCCTTCAACTTACCCACCAACTCCGCTTTGACTGACTCAAGTGTCAAATCTGTGATACCTTTGATTATGTCATCAATAGAAGTAGGCACCGATGGAACAGATGGGTTTAGAGCAGAAGGTGTAGGCATCGGTCGTGGAATAGGAGGAATAGGTGGAGTGGAAACAGTAGGCACTGGCATAGGCCAAGAAACTGGCTGAGGAGGAGAAGAAATAATAGGGATAGAAGTAGGCATAGGAGCAGATGATGATGTAGGTGTCATGGAACCATTCTGTAGGAGAGTCTTCCATATCCTCCTCTTGGTCAAAGTTGAGACTGCATCCTGAGCATCCTGCCAATCAGTTTTAAGTCCCATAGGCTTCGTGCGATCTTCAAGAAGTTCACCCAATTCTTCTTGAAGAGCAGGATCTGCAGCTTGCAAGAAAAGCTCAACTTTTTCAACATCTAATGCTCTTTGTTCAATGACATCAAGCTGATTATACCTCTCTTCAAATTCTCGAATCAACTCTGAAGCAGCAAGACCTTTGTTTGGCATGTAAACCCACTCTCGGAATGACCGCCGAGTAGCCATACCAAAGTCCTCAAGGAAGTATTCTTCTTTAAGAGCCTTCTTAAAATCTTGCCAATGTGTATTTTGAATAAATAAATCAGTCACCTTTGTCCTCAAAGCAGGTGTGACAAGACGAAGGAAGTACTTACTCATAAGTCCAGCAGGAACTCCAAAAAAACCCATCTTGATCTCATATGTCTTCAAATATGCTGAAACATTACGCCCGTCAAACAGCTTCTTCTCACTCTCAACTGCTTCAATAGCCTTAGTCGCGCTGTTTGCATTCTCCTGCTCCGAATAGAGTTGCCTTTGTTGAGACAACTGCTGTTGATGCAATTGTTGTTGCTGCTGCATATACATTTGTGTTTGCTGATTTTGGAGCTGCATATACATGGACATATTCTGCAAAATCTGTTTTAGATCCTCCGTTGAAGTACTTGACACAGCAGTCATGGATGGAGCTGAAGTAGACTCAGCTGGAGTTGAAGAAGAAGCTGAAATAGAGGCTGAAGTGTCTCCCATCCTGAAATTTCTGCGACGCTTTCACGTCGGGTTCACCAAAGATGTCGAAGGATTTGTGAAAGCAAAGTCGCGTCTTCAGAAGACCTTGATGATTTTCAGGATAAAAGATCAATCAAGCTGAATTATTCTTATTTACTGCTGTCTACTGTTGTAAATGTCCACATTGCAGCTCAGAAAAAGATCAATGGAATCAAGGTTGATTGTATCATATAGAACTGATGACATCCTTGTAAAAATAAATAATATAGAAGGTTGGCTCTTCTTTTTCATTCAGACAAGATTAAATTTTTCAGGAGCAGTGTTTGCTTTTAAACAGGTTGAAGAAGTGTCACAGATTTTTGCCAGTCGAACAATAGAAATCAGTTCATGATTCTAAAAGGACAAAATAGCATGTTTCTACTAACTTTGTGACTGCGTACACATCTTGTCAAGGTGAATTTCCAGTAATATTGAGGTTCTCTGTACTGAAATGGATGTTGAAATCATCATCAAACTCAAAACATTCTGCTCAGATTCCTAAAAAAAACAACTGGAACTAGTTCTGCAGGTTCGGTGACCTTGGTTGCTGAGAATACTCTAACTTGTAGCTTTGTGGAAGCAACTGAAAGATGTCTTAAATCTGATCCTTGAAACCTCGAGACAGCATCTCTTCGGCTTCATCCAGAATAAACATTTTGATGAAATCTGCAAGTAGTTTCCCAGAGTTCGCATAACTTTATCAATCTGCTGTGCAAATTCTCAGGTAGGTGCCAGAATAAGTTCCTGTTGAATAATGTCGAAGCCCTTGGCAAAGGGTATTATTCCTCTCTATTGTATAGCAGATGACTTCTCGAAATCATACGCATAGATGCCTCTCAGAAGTTTTTCATGTAGTCCCATTTCATCAAAAGCTCTCACAGACCTCATTCCAAGTTGAGCTTATTTCTTTCCCATCTACAGTCAAGCTGCAGACCACTTAATTAAAAATTCGTATGCTCAGTATGTTGTACTTGCTTCATCTTGACATAGTAAATGCGAGCTTCGTATCCTTCTGTTCTTCAGTTCCGTCACAGCGCAGAAGGCAAGAAAGCTAGAGAGACAAGGCGGCAAGAGTAGATCCAAGGACCAGCTCATTTCTGCCTCTGGAGTACACCAGTCCTCTACTGATAATTTCTTCCCAGGAATGCAACAAGCACTCCTCCTTCCTCTCTCTCAGCATTCGAAGGGGCCGATAGCCGCACTCCCAACTTACTGTCGATTCCTCTCTCACATTTGAGAATTTGTCGCTCTCGTTCTTCAGATTTATTTTGGAGACGAAGAGGAAAACAACAAAATAAAGCTCTCGTGCTTCAGTTATACTTTTGGAGATGAAGGAGAAGAAACAAAAGAAGGCTTTGCTCGACAATCATCTATGGCGCCTTATCGAACTTCCGCGCTGCCCTATCAGCCTTAAGGCTTCCTACACATCCAGTCTCCACCCCTCAAGTTTCTCTTCCACCTGTCGTTAACCAATCATGAAGAACACCGGTCAAAATCTTCATGTCACCCCAGAAATACGGTTATCTCTGCACGCCAACTTCCAGCTCCTCAAATACGCTGGGTCCTTCCTTAGGACTCCTGAGAGAAGGTGAAATCAAGCCGACGATGACCTCCCTACTCCAAATCAGTAGCACAAACTGATCAGTATATATTTTCGTCGTAGCACCATCTCCTTCCCTCCGCAGCTTAAGCATGTACATTGTAGACCCCCTCAATATATCGGCCATTCACGCCGTTTTCATCCTTTTTCCCTAATTAGCTCTTGACTCAGCTAATTAGCTTCTTCCCTTCCGTGATTTCCTGCACGTCGATTCTTTTTTCTCCTCAGAATTCTGTCTGTATTATCCTCCTTCTCTCCCTCCAAAACACTTTTCAAAAACAAAAGCTTCTCTTTTTCCCCCAAATTGGCTTTTCTCCCCTAAGAAACGGTTCTTTTTTCTTTTTTAATCATGTCTTTCAGCTATTCATCATAAGTCATAATGTCAGCCTCATATACCCATTTTTGACCAGGGCGCCAAATACACTCAAAGCATCGCATTCAATGCAACAGTTTTATGTTCAAATAGCTTATCAAAACCTTTTCTGTTTCTGCAATGCTTCCACACTTCCCATACATGGATACAAGAAGAAGTATACATGTAAATATAAGATGATCAAGTGCCAGGCCCTCTTGTTGCATAAGCTGAAGGCATTGATTAACCATTTTATAATCATCACATGTCACATATCCATCAATCATTACACCCCAAGCAACAACATCACGATCCTCTATACTCCAAACTCGAACAAGGTCATCTTCACCTCCAACCAAGACATATTTGCTTTCTGGACTTCAAGATCAGCAAAGAAGGGAACCAAAATAACTTTTGCCTCCACAAGTTAGTTGTTCAGTCTTGAAATAAAAATCTGAGATAGCCAACTAGTGCAACACTCGCTAAATACAAGCCATTTGCAGAGAATGCAAAGTTATTGATAGAACCTTGGCATATGTGCCACCTTGCCAAGGGACTGCTCTTACTGGCTACTCATATGTTGCTACAAGCTCTCAAAATATGTAAATAAGTGGTGATATCCATGTTGATGCATTCATGTTGCATTCTTTCAAACAATTCTAACACATCGATTAAGTATGTACAAAGTAGCAAATGCCGCATACACAACTTTTGGGTGGTTTTCACAACCTCGAATGCGCAGCAATACGACAACGTTCAAGCGAGCTACCGGCCATACTCCATTCAAATTGGTTTACAGGGAAGAGTGTGTGTTACCCCTTGAAATCGAATTGCCGACCATTACCATTCTTTGGGAGATAAGGATTCCCTTCTTGAACATTTCACGACTATAGCCCACCTGGATGAGCTGAAGTTGCAGAGCTTATTACACCAGGAGGTAGCCAAGCGTCGGATGAAACAGTTGCATGACCTTAGAGCGAAGAAATACATATTTAAAAAAGGGCAATTAGTCCTCTATTATGATGCGCATAGGGAGCTGTTTCCAGGGAAGCTGGAACCTAAATGGGATGGCCCCTACAAGATTGTTAGGTTAGGGAAAAATAGGTCTACAGCCTTATTAGCTGATCTACAGGGAGTAGAGTTTAAGAATAAGGTTAATCTTAATAAGATTAAACCTTATTATTTCTAAGTATGCTAATACAAAAGAAATGCATTGCAGGTCCATGCTGGGGATGATTTGAGACCTGCGAAAAGAGCTAAAAGTTGGTTGATGGGTCGGTTAATCCCTTATTTGGAGCACCCATATCTGGAGCAGAGATACCATCAGGGGAAACTTATCTGATGGAGCAAAGGATACAAAGTGATTGAGCAAGAAGACAAAACCTTTGTGTGGGAGATCAAAGTCTTCTGCCATCACTGCTTATGACTGTTGACGAGTATCCCTGTTGAGTTCAATGAAAAGGTGGGATGGAGCCGTCAGTTCATCCTCTCAACATGCTAAACTTTGATTACCATAATTACGAATAGAGGAGTTCGTGATGGCCAGCTGTGTAAACCCATTGTGGACGTATACATTATATTTTGACGGAGTGTTCAGGGGCCCTAATAAAAAAGGAAGTGCTGGAGTAGTAATCCGAGATCCCCGACGAAGAGTTACGATGAAGTTAGCTGCTTATCTCGGGGTAGGATTCACTAACAATATGGTGGAGTACAAATCCTTGATTATGGGATTGCATATTGCCAAACAAGGTGGTATTCGTCGGTTGTTAGTAAAAGGGGATTCCCAGTTGATCCTGAATCAGCTAAATGGGACATACACAGTGCGGAATCCCATTCTCTGTATGTATCATCGAACTGCTATGACCCTACTTGAGAAGTTTGAGAGAGTGTCTTTTCAGCTGATTCCACGTTACTGGAATCAGTTTGCGGATTCATTGGCAAATCTTGCTTATGAGGATGACCTCTTCTTTAATTGTGGTCCTAGTTTGGATATTGTGATCAATGATGAAACAAGACCCGGTCGTTTGTGGAAAATGTTATCAGAGCATGCAATATATGGCAGACGATGGTTGATATGGGTGATGCAAAGAGTAGCTGAGACTAATCTACCGTTATTGTCCTGGACCCATAGGTTAATTAGACAACATGTTTTGCGTACGCCTCTTGCTATCTATGCAGGAGGGATGGATCATAACCTTATGCATTTAGTTTAGGGCTACGAGCCTATTTTTCCTCCTTGGAAAGGAGGTTATTATTGTATATCTGTGCTATTCCAGGGAGGGATGTGTAGGTGCTATTTTGTTTGATCTCATTAGGCCAAGAGGGCCCTTGTTCAAGGTTTTGAATGTTTTATTCCGTTAGGCCAAGGGGGCCGATTAAGTTTGGTAGTGAAGTGCTTTATTTCATTAGGCCAAGAGGGCCAGTTGTCTGTTTAGTGTAGGTATGGTTAATGGTTTCTTGTTTTAGTTTTGTGCTAAACAGGTTCGGAAGAAGAGCTTGGAAGGAGCCTTCTGTTGCGTGGCAGCTTCTTGTGGCCCTATCCAGGTGATATCTTTCCTTTATGAGTACTGTGGTCTTCATGCTATATGTGTTTGTGTACTTGTTAAGGGGGTTTTTCATTTCTTATTGGGGACCGGCGTCCAAGGCATGAAGTCCCAGGTTTAGGTTCAGTATGTCTGAGGGAGGTTTGAGTGGTCGTTGCCTCTTGTAAAGACATTGTCAAGCATCGAAAGACCTGTTTTGGATGGGAGTCCTAGTGACCCTGTTTTGCTAGCCTGCTAGGCAGCCGTTCTAGGAGTTCTTGTTAGTTGTGAGGCCGTTAGAGAAGCCTGCCAAAAGAAAAATAAAGATGATACGAGGAAAGAAACCCTGAATATCTTAAAGACAATAAATATATACAAAGGTGTGTAAAAAGGGGTTCTAACCCCCTATAAAAAAAAAGAAAGGGAAAGAAAGAAGAATTTATAAGCAGTTGATCATTGCCTTGCGAGGGCTTGGTAGGTTCCTGGGGATGAGTCAGACCCGAGGCCGATGCCTTGTCTTTCTAGGGGTGGCATCTTGCTGGAACAGAAGAAATAAGGAAGGTTGGAGCGAAAATAAAAGTGAGCATCAGAAAAGGATTAAGTGTCGCCTTGCGAGGGCTTGGTAGGTCCTTGGGTACCGAGACAGGTCCTGAGGCCGATGCCCTATTCTCCTTGGGTCACTACGCTCAGCTCCCTCCTTTTTACATGCCCAAGTATGTCAATAAAATAAAACCCTAAAAGAAGAAATGTGCTACAAGGAAATACTTCTTGATTAGGCTATAGGAGTCCTCGCCTAGTAGGAGCTCCTGGTTGTGTTGTCCTTAGTTAGGAAGGTCGTTCAGACCACCACTTAGGGCAACCTCTTTGATAGTTCTTTTTAGTTTGGCCGTGTTGGAGCAGTTGGTTAGTGACTAGCTTTGGACCTTCTATCAGATTATGCTAGGCCTACTCCTTGTAGATGTCATGCCTTGGTTTTGTCAGGGGGTGGGCTAAGCATTGTGCTGTGTTTAATATGTATCTATTTTGTATGAGCTTGATGCTTTCCTTTGGTTGTTTTGTGCAAATCTACTATGGGATTCGACGAGTTGAGTCGGCCTATCCCGTGGTCGCCAATGAGAGCGGAATTCTGATGCCGATAAATGCTTAAAAATAGCTAAAAATTACGAATATCAAGGGAAATATATTCAACGTCGAAGGCAACGGCTTGATCTAGGACGATTTTAAGCGTCAAAGTGCTTTAAAGGAGCCCGAGCGACACTTGTTGATTTTTCAAAATTTTTCAGACTATCGTGCAGGTTGTCAAGAGTTACCCGCCAATGCGGGATGCTGAGCCAGATGCCCAGGATTTTTCAGAGCTCAATTTGGAGCCCGGATGGGGAAATGGCCAAGAAGTTGGGCAAGATTTGAAGAGGTGGACATTGGAGTGGCCAAATGGTCATGACCTTTGGGAAAAGGTTGGGGCCCAAATTTTATGCAACATCAAATGTGACAATCGTGGAGAGAGAAGATCAACAAAAGCGTGAGGATGAGGAGCCTCGGTTTACCCTCATTTTTATGTTTTTGTTCGTATTTATTGCTTTCTCTACAAAGAAATACACATAAAACGACTCTTACACCTATCAACGATTGCAAAACATTAAACGGTAGGGTGAGAAGGGAGTTTGAGCGTCAAAGTGCAATCTTAAATTTGATTTATGTGTTGCATCATGGCTATAGGACGTTGTTTTAAAATAAAGGAAAAGGCAGCATGAGCGTAGGGCTCGGTGTCTCTCCTCGTTTCAATACATAAACATTAGCATGGAAATCATGAAAAGATTGGTTTCGCACAATGCACAATGCTGATTTTCTATTGTTTGTGCACTAAACCATTCAAATTATGCACTATGCATGGTTCATGGTATCGAAGGAAAATCTCCTGGACCGCATATCAATTGTTTTCTTAGGACTTTGATCCACAATTGAGAGTGTGAGGTTATCCCTTGCCGTAGGGTAGAGGGTCGGTTTCCTAAGGGATTGTGAAGTGAGGAAGCATGGTCTATCTCCTGGAAATACGAGAAATATAAAAGAGAGGAGTTTGTGCTCGTTTGTGTTACATGTTTAGCAGCGCATCAAAGGGCCAATCCTTGAGATGTAGGAGAGCTGCAGTGGGGCTCCGACTATTAGTCGGTGGAATGCCTCCTATATGTGTGTAACGAGACGTTATGCCTAAGTACTTTGGGATCTCCCTCTGAGGAGTTTAAGGGAAATGTTGGACTATAAACTATAAACGCATGAATTAAGTTTTAGGGCAGTTTGTCCCTTAGCATTAGATTGACGCTTCTTGTCTGCGGGGCCGTGAGGGTGTTTGTGTGTCATGAGCATGAGGTCCGACTAGTGCTATAGCTAGTGCCGGCCCGTTTCAGGTCCCATCAGCATGCATCATGATGGTGATATGTTTGCCATTGTGGGATGAAATTCTTGTGGAAAGTGGCTTTGATAATGAGAATCTCCAACTCTTAAGAAGAAGAAGGAACTTTGCAAACATCCATTGAATTCTCCTCTTCTTGGCAATGTCATTTCCTTCATTTTCAGCCTCTTTTGATGCTTGTTGATGGCAAGTTTCCCCGGATGCGCACCAAAAACATGGAGCCCCAAGAGGAACACCAAGGAAAAGGGGATTTTACTGCAATAAAATCTATATTGTAACATCAACAAGCTTTTATTTCATTCTTTTGATGACCAAAACAAAGAAAACAACAAATCTCACGCAACGTCATAGTAGATATATCCCACGGATTTAATAGAATCAACCATAATCTTCAACATCTTCATAAAATCCATCAATAGAACAAAGAACATAAAAGAATACACCATTTTTGAATGGAAATCAATCACATAGTATTAATCTTCAATGTCTTCATAGTTTTCTCTCTCAATCTCTCATATACAATTACACTGTTTCGATAGAATTGACTATCTCTGGCTCTCTCTCTCTCTCTCTCTCTCTCAATAGTACAATATATACTCACTACAATACTCTAATAATGACTCTCAATAATCCTTCTTAGGTCGTGGATGCACCTCAGAAGAGAGGTATGTCTGATGTGAAGAGGTACCAGAGCCACTACAGTGTCTCTTCATAGCTCACTACTGTCGCTGTCACTCCAGCCTTCTCTTCAGTCTTTAGCAGCTGCTTCTTCCATTTGTTTTAGCTCTTTTGAACTTAGATTCATCCTTTGGAAAAGTTAGAAAACTTTTCCAAAGTCACACATACTTTCTACAGAACACTTATAGAAGATCTACAGAACAATACAGTATAGGACCAGAGCAGATACAGAACAGATACAGAGCAGAGATAGAGGCTCTATAGAAGGTTTACAGAGGGTTATAGAAGGTCATCAGAGAACATCAAATCCTCATAATTCAAACTAAAACCATTCCAAACTATCAAAAACTATTCAATAAGCTTCCAAAATATTTCAATCTTCATCAATCATCAATCCATGCTTCATATAGAAGAAAATCAAAACAAAACAGAAGCTATACAGAACCAATTAGAACCTCAATAGAACCTATCAGAACATCACAAAGCTTCATATTTCCACTAAAAATCATCATGAGCTTCCAAAAAATAATCAACATCATCCAAAACACTCTCAAAAAATTCCATTAACAACCATACATCACTCTAATCCATAAAAAATCAATCATTTAGACCTCAAAAACAACAAAAATCAGTTAAAAATTCAGTCTTTTTCCACTCTCAACAGTCAAGATGTTCTTGCTTTTCCCAGGATAGGGGAAATGGCAAATATTCCCCAAGCTTCTTCTTGGGGAATGCACCCATGTCCTCAAGGATGTAGACGTGCAAATACTTTGAGTTTAGCATCCAACTCGGTTAAGCATTCTGTGACACTTCTATGTTCAACGAGGGCTTGCTCAATTGCTATCTCATGAAAGGTTCTAGTAGTTTCCCTAGGCTTTAGCATAGCTGGGGGCTCAGGCCTAGATGAGCAAGATTGGTCAATGCTAGGATTGCTTATGCTCTTGAGGCTTCCATGTTTCTCCTGAGGCCTTGCTGCTATTGTGTCATGGTTCTCCTTGGATGTGACCAGTATAGTCTTGTCACCCTATTGTGACAGTGTTGTATCCACTCTTCATTGGTCAATGCAAGTTCTATTTCCGGTGGATTGAGTGTCGCAAGCAACCGTTGATGGTAATGGTTTCTTTGATTTTTTAGAGCACATGGATGTGTCTGAGGTTTCACCACTGTTAGGAGATATGGCAGTAGGTTCATTCATGGGTGGACTCGATGCTTTATTCCTATGCTCTTCGGCACTCTTGATCTCCATCTTCTTGGGGTCTACAACTGCTTGCAACTGTCGTTGTTGTTTCCATTGTTTTCTCTTATCTTTTTTAGGCAATCAAGGTGTATCCCTAGAAAATTTGGGACCTTGAACTAGGTCAGTCGTTGATGTGCTTGGTTGGGCCTCAGCATTCTCTTTCTCTAGTGTGTCCTCATGGGACATAGCTGCGGCGTACTGAACAGCCCTACTAGGTTGTGAGGGTACAACTGCCTCTCTTTTTGGAGAGTCTAGCTCTTCAGCTAATTCCCCTCTATTTAGCTCCTCAAGCCTAGGCTTTAGGTGCTTTGGAAGTGCTGGAGTTGTCAAGGATGTTGGTTGCGACACCTCCTCCATAGATGAATGGCTAAGGACACGTTCCTCAAGGGGCATTGTCACGGCAAAGGGCTGTTGACTATTGTGATTCCTAATTGGAAGTAGTAGCAGCTAGTTCAGTGGACTGGCTACTATTGGTGGATTGTGGTGTCAAGTCCTTAGGTCGATCCGAAGTGGTCGTGTCTTTTACTGCCCTTTGAGCATTCACTTATGTAGATTGAGCATCAGTTGATTTAGTCAAATTAGGTTGCATAGGCATATCCTTGGGCCAAGAGCTACGGTTGGTGTCATGTCCCACCTCTTGGACATCTAGAAGCTTAGTTGGAGATAGATGTTGGGATTGAGCAGTGGCACTTGACGCCTGTTGTTGTGCTTCCTAGGTCCGTTTAGGGAAAGAGGGTGTAGGAGATCTGGGACTCTTAGGTGGACTTAGCACTAGCTGAAAGATTTGCTCGCGATTGTAAGACAATTGTGCCATTTATTTTGTTGAGAAATTGTGCCTGTGGTGCTCATGATTCTCTTGGGAAGTCAAAAGCTCCTTGAGCACTAGTGGTCTTTGTGCACACTCAATGGTTACATCTGACATCTGCTTATTAAGCATGCTAGGCTCTTCCTTTCTAATACTCATGTTTGGTTTCTTGCCCCAAGACCTGGATTTTCTCTTAGATTTCCTCCTATGCTTCTTTGCTTTTGATGCCATCTGGCCTTCAGCTGATAGAAGTGGTTTAGTAGGGGGTTTTGGTACCCAGATCCATCGGTTACCTGCATAATACCCTTGAGCACGTAGCAATGCTTTGAATATCCATCGCAGTGTTGTGCTAGCTCTTCATCGGTGGCTTCGTCTATAAGACTTGGGCTTCTTTCGTGGTCTTCTATGATGTTTGTAAGTCCAAAGCCTACCCTTGGCATTGTCTCCTGACCTTCTTGTTTCAAGCCTGGCCTCACTTATTGGTTCTCTCTGTTCAACATGCGCTTGTAGCAACTCTTTCAACAAGTCCTTGCTCTCATCACTAGGCTTGCTTGGCATGTCAGAATGTCTTTCGCTCGAGGTTTGATGAGGTCACCCTTACTAAAGGTTGTGATTATCCTCACACCCGCCGGTAGTGTCAAGTGTATCCTCTATGTGACATCGTCGGCCTCACACTTGGTTGCCCTTTTAAAGGGTCGTCCAAGGAGGGTTTCCTTTCCACAACTAGCACTATATTTTGGAGGAACATGGAATAGGACAGGCAAGCTTTCAATTTCAATAGTTACAAGGATTTTGCACTTTCCTATGAGTGCTTGTGGGTGTCCCCTATAAGGACTAAGAGTTGCATTAGTCTGTGTGAGCTCTAGTTGGCCTAGTAGGGTTCATGCTTCATAGGTCAAGATATTAAAATCTGCCCCTTCATCGATGAGAGCATCGACAGTATGCTCTCTTTTGGTGATGAGTTTGACCCTAAGATAAGCCGGAGGTACAATGTCTTCATCTTCCGGGTCTTAGCTTATAAATTTAAGCCTTCTGACAAATGCCCTTGAGTCCCCAATTGCACGACCAGATGTGGATTCTCCACTGATGTCTTAGATCATCTATGTAGTGCTATTCAAGGTGCATCCATTGTCAGGACTATCATATCTAGTCATCCTCGTAGTTGTAGCTTGATGTTGTTGATTTTTGCTTTGACTAGATGTAGTCCGAATGCAACACATACAAGTTTTTGTGGTGTGGCCTTTTTGCCCTTGTGGCTAGATTGGCCCATTGAGGTTCAAGGGTCTCTGTTTGTCTTTCTTCGGGTATGGGCTTTTGGTTGCTCCTTTGCAAGTGAGAATCCATGCTTGTGTAGAGCCATTATTACACTAGGATCTAATCTGGAAGACTTATCATGGCACACATTTTCTCTCCAACCTACTTGGGGGAGGTGCAAAGGGGGCAAGCCCCCTCTGTGGGGGTCCGGGGGGGCAACCCCCCTGGCCCTGCAGGGCCGTTATGGTAACCACCATGTGCGATTTGAAGGACCGTTCATAGCCAAGTTTTAAACTACTTGCTCTAGATTTCAGTTTAGTAATAGATCTATGATGTGCTTTTGGCTCTACATGGTCTCTGGTTGGTTTCAAAATCTACAGGTTCATTTTTAACAAATCCAAATTTTGCCCAAAAAGTCCAAATTGCAAGGGCCGAATGCCCGATTCGGCCCGTTCGAATGGCTAAGGGCTGAATGTAACTGGTCCAAATGTTAAATTCAGCCAGTCCGAGTGCGTTTGTCCAAGGGCCGAGTCCGAGTGGTCCAAATATTAAATTCGGCCAGTCCGAGTGTGTTTGTCTAAGGTCCGAGTGCTCAAGTGGTCCGAAGGCCGAGTGGCCAAGTGGGCTGAGGGCCGTACCAGGTTGGGATTGGGCCGAGTTAGTCATCAGGCCGAGGGCCAAATATCAAGTTGGTCCGAATGGGGTTGGGCCGAGTCGACCGAGAGTCGAATGGCTAAGTCAAGTGGGCCGAGTATCAAGTGGTCCAAATGCTTTACTCAGACGGGCCGAGTGAAAGGCGTCCGAGTGCAGTTGACTGAGGGCCAAATAGTAAAGGGTCGAATGGCTGAGTGGTCTGAGGGCCGATTCTGGGAATTGGTCCAGAATCGCTGTCACTCGGACGGGCTGAGCATGACACGTTTTTTTACCGAACTTCCAAGAATTTGTCGTGTCAAGCGATCGAGGCCTTCCTACCTATTGAGCACCTCTAGATCCAAGCTATGTTGAGAAACACAGATCTAGAGTTAGTTAGCTATGGTGGACGCAAATCATAAAACCGATACATGATAGAGAGAAGAGATTGTAACTCAAGTGAATTAGGTTCCAAGATAGATTAGCTTGGACTCATAAAGGCAATCTTGAGTAACTCAAACTGATAGTACCATTACATTGAAATGAGTGTCAGTACATGCCTTTATAGCTTTTTTGGATAGTACCACTGTACCTCAGTGTGCATATGGGATTTTGGACATCTCTTCTTAGAGCTTCTAGAGCATACATCTTTGTCATATCTCTCATACAAAGCCACTTATGGGCATACATCATTTGCTATTCTCAACACCCCCCCTCAAATGATGAGTCTCTACCCTTGCTAGCTTTTGCCCCCCCTACATGTAGACATGGACTGGGAGACTAGCTCTTTGGCAGCCTAGTCAAGTTAAGGCTTGAAACTTTACATCTTTGGTAGGGTTTTTACAATATCCACTATGGGAACAAATTCCTTAAAACAGTTTGTCATAGTTGTTGATGGTAGCAGAAGTATCTTTTTCTTCTTCTTCTTTCATCAATTGATTTTGGTGGTGGTTATTCTGCATCTGCTGTGCTCTTTTTTTGTGGAAGCATTCATTGGCAATATGGCTAGTTTTACCACAATAATGACATGTCATCCGATTCATGTTGTCGGTGTTGAATCCTCGACCTCTTCCTTTGGGTCCAGTAGCTCCTCTAGTGTATAAGAGGTTTTCCCTTGAGCTGGTTTCTTTTACATCTTTGCTTTTAAATTTGCTTTCTCCATCAAGCAGTGAGTGCTCAATATCTTTGAGTGAGAGACTTGGAACATTACTTAGAGTAGACACAAGGTTTTCATATGGATCCTTGTTTACACTTGCAAGCAATACGACTATTGCTTCATCTTCATCAATATTATTTTTAAGAGTTGCAAGCTGATTTTTTAAACTCTTAAACTTATTAATGTGTATGGTCATAGAAGCACTGTCTTTGATATCTAGTTTATAAAACTGCATGAGAAGTTTTACCTTTGATTTCTTTGCTTGGGTACCAAACATTCTATCAAGTTCCTCCCAGGCGGTTCTAGCATTTCTAATGCCAGATATATGATGTAGCACATCATCACTTAGTCCCCAGGCAATGATGCCTAGTGCCTTATTATTCATCTTCCTCCATTCTTTGGATTTGAACTAGTCTTCTTCAACGAACCCGTCTTCATCATCTTCCTTCTTGTTATGTGCATCATCTTCAAACAAGTCCCATAAGTCTTTCCGCATAAGATGGGGGTACATGGTCTTCTCCTTCCAGGCATGGAAGCCTTCACCATTAAATTTTGCTATATGTTCCACTTCAGTCATCTTTAGTAGGAGGTTTTACCACGAGAACTCTCGAGCAGTGTCTATCCTTTTACAAGAAGATTGAGATTTACAAGGGATTCGATAATTGTGCAAGCAAATAATTTCATGCGGGAAGGTCTTACCAATTGGCAATCTTGCTCAATGGCAGTGTCTAATCCCTTACAGGAATAGAAATTCTAATCACAAGTAACCTCTTAGGATTTTTGATAATTAATTGTCAAGCGTATTAACAATCCGTTCTTTTAGTTCAAGTTGAATTCAGACACATATAGTGTGAAGGTAATTTGATAATGCAGTGTGAGATGAGTAGACTGATTTGAATGGAGTTGTTTTGAAGAAGGACGTGTGAATGGCCTTTATATTGATTTGGGGTTGAAATGAGGGGAGAGTTTTAACCTTAGTTTAGAAAAGAAAGGATCTGGCAGCTTTAACCTTAGTAAATAGGGCTTTATATTGATTCCACAGCAGCTTCTGGCATCATTTTCTGTCTCCTCCTCTCAATCTGATGGTGCGTCGTAGATGCCCCTCGATTCTGTCTCCTCCTCTTGATCTGATGGCGCGTCGTGGATGCCCCTCGATGTGCTATCGGCGCAGTCTGGATGGAAAGCTTTCTTCTTCCACCCAAGGTAGCAGCAATCAGCGCCAAGCTTCAGAGCTTCAAGCTCTATGTTTCTTCTCTGTCTCTTTAATCCTAAGAAAGCCCAATGTTCTGACTAGCTCGTGTGCGTTTTTCAAGATCTGAGCTTGAACATAGACAATGAGTAAACTGCACTGTCACACCGGCGAATCTTTGACACAAAGCCCCATAATGGCATGACTCGTGGCCTGTCATTGTACACGATCTATGCTCTTAACTTTCTCCATTCTTGCATACATCAAATTTACTTCTATGGTGTTTGCAATAGCTCACGGCCCCAGTAGACAGGAATACACTTCAAAGATGGTCTAAAAACTTCTTTCTTAGAAAAGCGATGCCTCTTTGTAATAAGCTTCGATCTCTTCTCCACGATTTCTTGAACTATAGCACTTCCAAAAAAAAACTTGGCAAAGCCTCAATACTCGAACCTCCTAATCTTGAAATGAGGAACAAACAAACATTGGATGACTTTGAGAGATGGAAAGAATGAGAGAATGGAAGAAAGGAAGATTGAGAAAGTGCCCACACACTAGCCAACTAGCTCGGCCATGGCTCTGATACCATGTTGAGAAACACTGATCTAGAGTTAGTTAGCTATGGTGGACACAAATCATAGAACCGATACATGATAGAGAGAAGAGATTGTAACTCAAGTGAATTAGGTTCCAAGATAGATTAGCTTGGACTCATAAAGACAATCTTGAGTAACTCAAACTGATAGTACCATTACATTGAAATGAGTGTCAAGTACATGCCTTTATAGCTTTTTTGGATAGTACCACTGTACCTCACTGTGCATATGGGATTTTGGACATCTCTTCTTAGAGCTTCTAGAGCATACATCTTTGTCATATCTCTCATACAAAGCCACTTATGGGCATACATCATTTGCTATTCTCAACAAGCTACTCATGTAGGGGAAGGTGTGGAACTACCTGTGCTAGGCAAATAACTCCTAGATGACAAGATCAAAGCAAGTCCATGCAATAAAGCTCTCTCCCTCTCTCGAGCTCTCTTGAAACCTTGCAATGCAAAATGCGGCATTTTTCTTGCCACTCCTGGCCCCTTATCACCCTAGACAGGCCTGTACTCACCTTAGTCTTGCTTCCCTTACTAATATTTAACCCAAAATTTCATTTTTTTCCCTTGTTTTCCCTGTTTCAGTCTGTTATACAGCACTCTTTAAATTAAATCATGATGCACTTGCACTCTTTTACAAAAGTATTGACTTGTGCTTTTTCTTGTGCGCATTTTTCCTTTATTTAGGACTTTACTGCACTTATCCATATTTTTCTTGGCGTGCCTTCATCTTCCATTTCACTTTTGCCTTGGCCTTTGTCTTCTGCTTTAGATTTTCCAAAATTTCCACCTTGCTCATCTGAGGGTTAACATCAGGTGATAGTGACATAGAGATTGACCATGTGAAGAGTCTTATTAAGGCTAAATTTAAGATGAAGGATTTGGGAGAGTTGCATTATTTTCTCGACATAGAGATACTCACAACTCCATAGGGTATATAGTTATCACAAAGATAGTTTGTGTTGGATATGCTGAAGAAGTATGGTTTGACTAATTTCAAGACTATTTCTATATCTTTAGATGTTAATATCTTAGTGCACATGAGGGATACTTGATCAAGGATGTCACTATGTATCTGAAGATTATGGGAAACCTTATTTATTTGATGATCACTACACCAGAACTAAACTAGAAAATTGGTTTGGAAATTCAGTTTATGCTGCTTCTACAAAAGCCACATTTGGATGCAGTGTGGTACACATTGTGATGTGCTATGCCTTATTGTATAATGCCGATGTACCATTGGACTTGTATGGTTACACAGATGTAGATTAGGATAGTAATATTTTAAAAAGGAGATCTACCAGTGGTTTTATGTTTTCCTTTGGTAGTGTTGCTGTTACTTGGAGTAAAAAGAAACAACCGATAATTGCCTTCTTTAGTATAGAGATAGACTACAAAGGTGTTGCAATTGCAACATTTAAGATAGCTTGATTATACAAGCTACTTGGTGATTTGGGATGTAGATGAACACGAAGGTCATCATTTACTATGATAACCTTAATAGCATTCAATTGGCCAAGAACCTAGTGTATAATGTGTAGACCAAACACATAGGGGTCCATTATCATTTCATTTACTTGGTTTATGTCAACATAGAGGATTAATTTGTTGACATTTTCACCAATGCCGTGGAAACTAAGAAGCTTCAACACTTTGGGACTATGCTTGGAGTTAATGAGCTCATGCTGAGCTTGAGGGGGAGTGTTGAGATGTCGAGCTCTACATGAGCTAACATCCACTGCTGGCCTTGGTAATGTGGTGGAATATTACTCACTAGAGTGTTCGGTGACTGACATGAGGATATAAAACTAATTATATAGCTAGACTATATCCACATTGTCCACCCTTGGTTATAGCACATTTATTATGCCACTTCTTCTTTCCTTAGTGGGTTCACAGTTAGTGACCACGTGTATATATGCGTGGTACTTTCATATTAGTATTTTATCATGTTATAGACTTAGTTCTTTCATGTGGAAGAAGAAGAAAGAAGAAGAACAAGATTTCAACCCTATCTCTATATTTTCTCAAGTTTCCATTGCTTTTTGTTGTGTGCTCTTGGATTCTTTGCCTCTCTCTTCTCTTGTCTGTTTTCACATACACATACACACGGAGAGAAAAGTAGGTTTCTTTGTTTATAGTTTGTTTTAAAATTTTCTTTCTTATTTTATTTGTTAATTCCTTCATAATTTCTAGTAGCAATTTGTGGTAGAGAGAGAGAGAGCTATGAAAAATGTTAGAGAGAGAGAGAGAGAGAGATGAAAGGGAGGGGAAAGGTAAAGGAAGGGAGATGGAGAGAGAGGAAGGGTAGAGAGAGTAGCATGTGTGGATAGAGAGAGAGAGAGTGTGTGTGTGTGTGTGATGGAGGGAGAGAGGGAAAGAGGGAAAGAGAGAGGAAGGAAGAGGAAAAGAGAGAGAGGAGAGGAAGAAAGAGAGAGAGAGGATAGATGAAAGAGAGAAAGGATGGAGAGAGAGAGAGAGAGATGGAAGAGAGTTAGAGAAACAAGAGAGACAAAGAGAGTGGAAGGGAAGATAGAGAAATTTAAAGTATAGAGAAGGGAGAAGAAGAGAGATGTATAGAAGGGATCGAGATAGAGCACATTACACTAAGGCATAGAGTGCTTGGTGTAGTGTAGTGTACATGGCCTAAGGTACCTTTAAAATATACCAAATGTACACTGAGCCTATGTCTAGTATCATAAAACCTCTAGTATTTAGTTTAGAACTGCTATGAAGTTACATGTAACCTATTTAAGTTTTTATATGTTGACACAAATCCAAGAGCTGTCATTGGAGAAATAATCCTTTCTGGAGGAATATCTTGTTTATTTAGTAAATTTTTGTAAGAAAATATAGGAAAAGGTCCTCATTTGGAGAGGGAAGCTCCTCTCACTCCATGTGCTACATGTACGTCTTCATGAGGAGACCCTAATGCACATAGATATTCTCTTTTAGCAGAGTGATCCCCTCTCCCCTTGTATGTCCAAGGCACACAAAACATCAATACTTTGTAAATTAATATGTAAAATATATCTTCCTTTTATTTTGTAGAGTCAAAGAACTCGAACAATGGGTTTTGGACTTGTATATGTTGTATAATTATCATCATTACATTTGTTCTTTTAAATGGATAAAGCGTTTTTGTTAGGTTTTAAGATTGCATATCGATATTCTCTTCTAATAGAGTGAGTCCCCCCTCCCCCTTGCATCTCCAAGGAACACAAAACATCAATAATTTATAAATTATTATGTAAAATATATCCTCCATATATTTTATAGAGTCAAAGAACTCAAACAATGGGTTTTGGACTTGTATATGCTATATAATTATCATCGTTGCATTTGTTCTTTTAAATGGATAAAGCATTTTTGTTAGGTTTTAGGATTTCTTTTCAATCACAAGATGGTCCATATTTGATAGGATAGCAAACATGAGCAACAAGGGCCATAGGGAAACATCCCTACTTTTCTTTTTCTACTTGCTTCCATTAGTATAGGCATTGCTATTGTTCCCTTTACGAGTCTGATTTTGTGTAGTTGAATCTTTTGGCATTCCACAATGTTTATACTGAATATTCTTTTGACTCTTATGCTGATGTATATATGAAATGAAGGAAACGTCAATCGAAAAGAAATTACTCAATCACCAACAAATATCCATAAAAATCCATGATGATACCATATATTCATGAGCAACATATGGTGCCAAGAAGCTATAGTTGAAATGAAGAAGAATTAGAATGGAAAATTTGTTGATATAGTAAACATTGCATGACACAATATTTGATATATTACCAAATTCCCTTGCAATTTAATGATGTGTGGGGCATCAAAAAAACATGTCATTTGTATCAAAGAGGTCCATTATGCCATTTGAAACATGGATACTCTTCCTCTCTTCCTTTCTGAAAGTGTTTCATCATAGTGGCTACTTGCTCATCAAGCAAATAGTCCAGTTGGATATCATGAATCCAATCTTTGTATAGGGTAGAGATTTTAGAGAGTGAACATGCTCATATTCATGATAAAGCATTAACTACAATGTTGATTCTCCTCGCTATATATGAGATTTTAAGATCATAACCTTGAAGTGTTGACAACCACTTTCTTTGCTTTGGGGGGATAAATTGTTTTATGAGAGGAAATATTTGAGCACACAATAATCACTTTTGACCTTGAAATGGTTTCCATATATATATATATATATATATATATATATATGATGCCACTTTTTAGTAGCATGAAAAATTGTTAGCATCTCTTACTTGTGCACATGAAGTTGGTGCTCCTTGCCATCATCAAGTTTCCTACTTTTGTAGGCAATGATTCCATGATCTTGGTATAAAGAAACCCCTATAGCAAATCCACTTGCAGTCACACATATATTAAAATCCTTAGAGAAATCTAAATATACAAAGATAGGTACTAAAACAAAGAATGACTCCAGCTCATTCATGCTTTTGTCCACTATAAAGTCCCAAAAGAAGGCTTCCTTTTTCAGTCAATTGGTTTATGGCGTTGCAACATGTATAGAATTCTTAATGGTACAAGGATGATAATCCAAGGAATGCTCTCAAAGATGTAGAACTTGTAGGATAGGCCAAGCTTTGACACATTGGACTTTCTTTGGGTCCACTTTAATCACTTTCTCACTGACTATGTGACCCAAGTATTCAACTTTTTCCTCCATAAAAGAACACGTTAGCCTCTTTGCGAAGAACCTATACCTTGTCAATGTATCAAATACCTCATGGAATGCCTTAAGTGCTCTTCCTTGGACTTGCTATATATGAGAATGTCATCAAAGAAAATAAGAATTGTTTTGAACAAGAGGGGCTTTAAGATCTTATTCATAAGTGCTAGTGGCGGGTGCATTTGAAAGGCCAAATAGCATAACCAAGAAATGATATAATCCTCTTTTGGTCCTACATGTTGTCTTGTACTCTTGAACCTCTTTAATTTGGATTTGATGATATCTTGATTGAAGATCTATCTTGGTAATAATCCTTGCATCCTTGAGTTCATCCAAAAGGTCATGGACACAAGACATGGGATACCTATTTTTGATGATGGACTTGTTTAATTCTCTATAATCTATACACATGCAAAACGTTTCATATTTCTTCTTAACTAGTAACACTAGAGAGGCAAAAGGTGATTGACTTGGTTGAATTAAACCCATCTGTAGAAACTCTTTGACTTGCCATTCTACCTTGTCATGCTCATACTTGCACAAGTAGTAGGGCAGCTTGTTGATAGGTTTGGTGTTTCATGCTAAGTCAATAAGATGATCTACCTCTCTCTTGGGTGGCAAAGAAGATAATGGATAAAATATGTCTTTTTAGTTGTCTAATAATTTGCACAATGATGGATTTTTTTTCTTTGAAGTAGATGTGGGCTAATTTTCATCTTCTTTTGAAAGAAGAAGAGCAAATATACAAGACTTGGCATTAATATCTCTCTTCAACTTCTTCATAGATATTAATTCCACTTTCTTTGTTCCACACCTTGCAATGTCACTTGTTGTCCACCCTAAACAAATTCCACTTGCATTAGGTCCAAGTTCATTTTAAACTTTTCAATCGTCTTACACCAATCACTACCAAATAACTATATAAATAGGTCCCATTTCCAAGACCACAAGATCAATTTGAATGGTGCCTGATGATAACTTGATAGGAATACATGGACAGACTTCCTTACTAGCTCCATAAGCCATATTGGCAACTCGTACTCTCAATGGTACATCCATATTTCTAGGCAATAGCTTCAACCCTATCAAAAGATTTGGTATTAAAAAAATTATGCATGCTGCCCATATCCACAAGAATATGAGCAACTTTATCATTTACAAGCCCCTTAAGGTGAAGATCATTTTCACCTCTACATCTGTTCCATGCATCATGAGAAGTTGTACACAACATTGAGGGTGAGGGACTATCCAGATAAAATGGAAATCCATCCATTGAAGCATGAAACTCTTCATGAGTAACATCGTGTTCTTCATGTGGTTCTTAATAAGAGGATAAGGCTAACATTTGAAAATTATCTCCCTCTCATATTTCTTCATTTAATCCCTCATCAATAATCATGGTAACCTTATCATTTGTTGACTTACACTTGTTTTTGTGTGGTTGAAAGTCCACTTTCCCCACACATGCAACATAAAGCATCTATGTACATATCCTTCAGCTTATCATTTGATACATGCTTGCTTGGCATATTCTTGGTGCCTAAAGCTTAGTTTTGCCTTAGTATTAGGCCTAAATCTAGTACCTTGTTTTTCTCTATAAATTGTAGGAAATGTTGGAACTCTGTTATAGGTGTTTTGAAATGTCCCTTCTTGCTTAAATCCCTCTCTTTGCTAGTTGAAATATTACCCCAAACTTGAGGACTAATTTGATAAAGTATTTCTCATAGTTTTGGGATGAAAAGAAGACATCTCCCTTCAATACTTTTGGTTGTATTTCTCAACAAGCTTAATAGCCTCATGAAAGGTCTTGAGCCACATGGCACCAATCTATGATGAGGGATGTAGGCCAGTTCCATACACATACTTGTTTAGTTTTGCCAAATTTAAAAATGCTCAACATATATTGACATGTTCAAGAACATGTTAGATTAGTCTCTAACAAACATGCCTCTTTTTTTTTAGATCAGACCATCTCCTTTGTAACTTTTCTTTTTCCATAGGAGAGAGAAAAACTTCAAGCATTGTTTAATTTTCCTTCTCTAATTTTCCTCACATACCTTCACCACATGTGTGCATATATTTGAAGATGAAGGGTTGCATAGTAAATCTTGGCTTCACTATCTTCTTGATTGTGTTGATTATGAGCTTCCTCTTCCTTTTGCATGGTTGAGGGTAAAAATATTTGTAAAACATATCACAACCATGATAATCATATTCATTCCTAAAGTCTTCTTCTTGTCTCTATCAACATCCTTTCAATGTGACTGAATTGAGGCATTGCTTTGTATCTAGCTCACACTTGAGGTTGATGGAACATCTCTTTAATATTTGATCAATCTCCCTTTTCAAAATTAGGTCCATGTGGCTGATCAGGATATCTTCTATTAGGAATATCTTATAGGGCCACAATTGGGTCTTGAGTAGGCTATGAATTCTGCATATTACTACTCAAACCTTTTATGGATGATATTAGTTCATCAAATATATTGTCCATTTTATCCGATAAAATTTTTGATTTGATGAATACCACCAAGATACCCACATTCTTGTGATGTACCTCCTTTGATAGTTGTAGGTAATCATTGGAACCTAGAGAAGCATGAATATCCTCATTCAAATGTTGAATATTTTGAGCATACAGTATGCTTGTTCCCTCATTTACTTGGTGATATTTAAGAGCTTTACTTGGATCATTTTTCTTGGATTGATAGGTTTTAACATATTCTTTAATTATTTCCATGATTTAGTCATTCCTTGTGTTCTTCGCCATATATATAAGAGTGATGTCCATAGTGACTAGCAATCAGTAATTTGGCTATAATTTGAGCTGAAAAGGTCCAAATGACAAAATTCTTGACTCAAAACGGAGCTAAAATTTCCCTCAACACAATGATCTATTAAGCTTGAAGTATGGATGTGTATAGAAAATTATGTAGATTGATCTCTGTAGCCATCTAGAAGTTTTCTACACCTTGTCCTAGACATGTTATATCCTTGTTGTGACTTGTAAGTGTTCCAAAATCATTTGCAACACCTGTAGTAACCTATAAAAACATGTAAGGGATTATGAAAACGTGTAGGATGCATGAATGACCTACAATCTCAAAGATATTGGTGTAAACTTCTATAACAAACATATAATCCCTAAAGAACATGTGGAGAATCCCCAAAATTAAAGTACTCTATTTCTTATTACTTATTTACACTTATAAACTCTGTGGGGACAACTAGTTCATTGATGCAATGTTGACTATATTAGCCCCAAGAACCACTCAAAATGGTGTGCTTGCACCTACAATTATTTTTATGGGCTCTAGTTCACTGGGGGTGGGCAAAGTAGACCTCTCCAGCTAGTATTGTGCACCCATTCAGGGTCATAATTAGTAAGGAAGTGTCAACTCTCTTTTGTTTTATTGACTCACTTAGTATATTCTTTTCCTTGTAGGTATATACATGGAAAGTACATGCTAAGGATAAGAAAACAGTAATGTTATATGTGGAGGGGAGCTACAAAGCTCTACCTCAAGACCTACGGACCGCTTATTGATCAAGCGTTTCAAGGCGAGCGGCCATGGCTACCTCTCACATAGCCGATGTGCAATGCCTACCTTACAGGTGTAGTGAGCTTACCTTGATGCTCGATCGAGTTCCCTCTTCTCTGTTGCACTCCGGTAGCTCTATGATCCTTGTGGCAAGCTCAAGCAAGCTCAAGCCCTCTCCGTCAAGCTCCATCCTCCATAGCTGCGTGAGAAAAGAGAAGAGAAGAGAAGAAGAGAAGATGAAGAGAGAAGATGTGGAGCTTCTTCTCCACAATCCCTCACTCTCACACACTCACTCCCTCACTCCCTCACACTCCCTCAATCCCTCACTCAAGCACAAGCAAGAAGGCAAGAAACAAGAGAAGAAGAAGAAGAAGAAGCTTTGGCCACACACAAGAATGAGCTTCTCAAACACTTTCCAACTTTATATACAAAACCCTAAATCCCTTTTGGGCCGTCATCCCCTTATCCAAATTTTTTAAATGGCCGGCCCTTTTCCCCATTGTCCTTCTATCTTCCTAGCTTCCTTTCCACTGCCCATCTACATTTACAAATTGCACGGGTGAGAGCCCGGCGCTCCTTAAATTAAATCATGATGCGCTTGCGCTCTTTTACAAAAGTATTGACTTGCGCTTTTCCTTGTGCGCCTTTTTTTCTTATTTAGGAATTTTCTACGCTTCTTGTATTTCTAGATTTTTCTTGGCGCGTCTTCATCTTCCGTTTCACTTTTGCCTTGGCCTTGTCTTCTGCTTCAACTTTTTTGGATTTTCCACCTTTGTTCGTTTCAGGGTTAACCTTACCCCCCTCCTAGACGAGTGCTAGTCCCATGGTACTCACTATCGTTGGTAGTAGGCTTTGGCTTGCACTGAAGATGTGGGTGGAAGGGACATCGATGGTTGCCGTGGAGGAGTGTTGGTGGTGGTGTGGAGGAAGATCGTTGGGGGCATGTTGGTAGCCTAGGTGGCTGGTGGTAGGGTTGGTGGAGTTGGTGGTAGGGTTGTTCTTTGTTGGGGATTGCACTGATGGCTAGCACAAGTGTTGGTTTGTTGGGGATTCTGCACATGACGATTTTTGGTGGGCTTGCAGGATGATAAAGGATAGGAATTCAAAGTTGAGTGTTGATGATGAGTAAACGATACTTTCGTTGGAGTCTTCAATACCTGCAATTGAAAACCTCTCATAGTTGGTCTCATCGTAGGGGTAGTGCTAGTCTTTTCTATCATGCACAAGACATAGTTCACTTAGTTTGGGAGACAGGTCGAACTCGAAGCAAGCTGAGAGTATTGTCCTGCACTTGAGGACCCAAACTGTGTATATATTTCAGTGCAGATATTATGTGAGTGCTCATGCATACTTAGATATTACGTAGTTAGAATACCGCGGGCTATTTTCTCCTAATAATGTGTGGACAAAGCAAAGTTGTCCATGTTGAGAAGTACATGTGAAGGTGTATGAGACATCCTTTGCATTGTGACTACACGACGTAGCGTAATTGAACACACAGGGACACCGCACTTTCGGTAGTTGGGAGATATTGGACTTGCTTGATGAGGACGGTGTACTTTTCATGGCCATTTGTGTGGTGCTTACCACAATTGATTGCAATGGTATTAAGGCAGAGTGCAAGAGGGAATCGTGCAAATGGGTCAGGGTGACAGGTCTTTCCATAGGCGAGACAAGCTCCCTAGGTATGTCCTGCCCTTGATGTGCCCTGAACAATTGTGGGTGATGCTAAAGGGCTAGGGGACTAGGGACGGAGCCAGCCGACCAAGGTCACTAGACGTGCCTAATTTGAGGACCCCTAGGTGTGCTTGCTATGATCGTGGGTGCTTCGTATATTTTTCTTTTTTTCTTTTCTCTTTTTTTTTCCTTTTTTGTTTTCTTTTTCTTGTGCTTTTTTTTTCTTTCTTTCTTTCTTTCTTTTTTCTTTCTCTTTTTTTTTTGAACTTGCCTGAGTACAACCATTGCAATATGTTGAGGCTATCAGCCTTTCAATGGGTTGGGAAATGTCAAGCTTCGAAGGCTCAGAAAATTGATATTACAGTGATGATTGTGCCCTAGCCTCATTGTTAGAGAAGCAGTCATTGAGATGGGGAGATACACTTGAGATATTGCAACCCTCTTTGGAACTTGCGACGTTGGTACAATTGGGGTAACAGCTGCCATGAGTGCCCGGCATAGAGTGTAACCTAGAAGGAGGAAGTGGTTAAGATCATGCTTTGGCCCATGCGATGTGGGCACTCGCATATGTGATTTTTTCTTTTGGCAGCGTGGCTTTGTCGCGGCTCTTTGTGGGGTCGGTGGTCTTGCGGGGACTTGGGCATTGACCACTTTTGCACAAAGACTTGTGTCATCCTGCATCCACTTGTCACTTCATGAGAGTACATGCATGGCATATGCCGCAACTAGAATAAACCAGTGCAATGCAAGGAGACATCACTTATCTGAATTCCATGGTGTTGGCTTAGATACTTATCACCTACGCTTGATTAGCTTTTTTCTTTTGCTAAAGACGTGAAATATATTAAACGCAAATATGAAAAGTTTGTACAATCGGGAAAATTGTGAGCACTTAACCATTTAAAGACAAAAATTCATGGCCAAGTAGCCTTTCTTGAGACAGGATAAAACTATTCACATGGAAGGGATTAGACAGTGGGTTATCAAGCGCATATGATAAGGAGGGGAGAGGTGAGGCAGGCAGTGTTTGTTGTAGAGGGATGGCCCCCATAATGATGTTCATTTTGCCTCCAGCCATTAGCATAACTTGGCTTATGCTAAGTTGTGTGGACTGGTTGTCATGGAGTGGGGCAGGGCTCATCCTCGGAAGGATAGACAAGAAAGGGGGAAAGGTGTATAGAAAGGGACAGTACCCTATCTACACCATCAGAGATGTTGGTCAGGGCTTCCTATGGTGGTAATGAGGGTTGCATGCCCTCCACCTGGAGGCAGGAATGATCACACATCTTCTAAATCTGTGGTGAGAGGAGGACCTGAGGAGCTTAGCATGTTGAACCCAACTCTTCTCCTTGCGCTTGATTATCATTGCTTGTGTGTGTTGATATTGTCTATACAAGGTCACAAAATTCATCGTTTATTTATGTACATATTTACAAACCCATGTCACTTCACGAGGATAGAAGCCAATTGTAGAACTCCGGATTGTACTGGAGTGTGGCACACCCATCTAGTACTCGTGGCAGCTTACTCAATACTGATAGATATTTTGCAACATCGAGTAGCATGGAACCTTGTCCGAGTCTACTGGCAACATGTAACTCCTCCTCGGTGAGAACCTTATCAGATAGAGAGTTCTCTTGGCTAGTTTCAGCTAAGCCCATACCCTGAATGGCTGTCAGCACTCGAAAGGAAGTTTGTGCCACATAGGTTGGGTCTCTTTGAGACTGCCATTTGGCCAATCACTCCTCTGAGACTGTCATGATCTAGGCTCCTAGTTCGGCCATTGCAATGGGTTTTCACACCAATGTTGTTCAAATTGACTTTGACCCTCTGATTGTCGCTTTAGTTGCTCTATCTCTAAGAGATTTGGTTGGCAGAGCACATCATTGAATGTTACAATCAAGCGTAGTTCGTCGGCTTCCTCGTCAGAGATGAGTCGCATGCATTCATGCAGGAGCCTGTTATAGTGCTCGTCAAGATGTTATTGCTCTTCCCAGGATAAGGGAAATGGCAAGTATTCTTCATGCTGCTCTTTAGGGAATGCGCCCATGTCTGCCAGGACATAGATACGTGCAAACACTCTGAGCTTAGCATCCAACTCGGTTAAGCATTTTGCAACACTTCTATGTTCAACGAGGGCTTGCTCGGTTGCTATCTCATGCAAGGTTCTAGGAGTTTGCCTAGACTTTAGCATAGCTAGGGGCTCAGGCCTAGACGAGCAAGATTGGTCAACGCTAGGATTTCTTATGCTCTTGGGGTTTCCATGTTTCTCCTAGGGCTTCATTATTGCATCATGGTTCTCTTTGGATGTGACTGGTATAAATTTGTCATCTTGTTGTGACAGCGTTGTATCCACTCTTGATTGGTCAATGCGAGTTCTGTTGTCGGTGGATTGAGTGTTGCAAGCAACCATTGATGGTAATGACTGCTTTGATTTTTCAGAGCACATGGATGTGTCTGAGGTTTCACCGCTATTAGGAGAGGCATCAATGGGGTCATTGGTGGGGATGGACTCGATGCTTTATTCCTCAGCTCTCCAGCGCTCTTGGTGTCAATGTTCTTGGGGTCCACAATCACCTGTAATTGTTGTTGTTTTCACTGTTTTCTCCTCTTTTTCTTGGTCAGTGAAGGTGCATCTCTCAACTACTCAGGACTCAGGACTAGGTCAACCATTGATGTGCTTGGTTGGGCCTCAGCATTCTCTTTCTCTAGTGTGTCCTTATGGGACATAGCTGTGGCCTGTTGAATAGCCTTGCTAGGTTGTGAGGGTACAACTACCTCCCTTTTTGGAGAGTCTAGCTCTTCCCTTCTGTTTAACTCCTCCAGCCTAGACTTTAGGCGCTTTGGGAGTGCTAGAGTTGTCAATGAAGTTGGTTGCGACACCTCCTCCACAGGTAAACTACTAAGGACACGTTCTGCAAGGGGCATTGTCACGGCCAAGGGCTGTGACTACTGTGATCCCTAATTGGAAGTAGTAGCAGCTAGTTTAGTGGACTTGCTATTATTGGTGGATTGCGGTGTCAAGTCCTTAGGTCGATTGGAAGTGGTCGTGTCTTTTGTTGCCCTTAGAGCATTCACTTGCATAGATCGAGTATCAGTTGAGCTAGCCACGATGGATTACACAGGCACATCCTTAGGTTGAGAGCTAAGGGTGGTGTCGTGTCCTACCTCTTAGACATTTGGAAGCTCTGATGTAGATAGAGATTGGGATTGAGTAGCCACACTTGATGACTGTTGTGCTTCCTGTGTCCGTTAAGGGGAAGAGGGTGTAGGAGACTTGGGACTCCTAAGTGGCTTTTACACTGGTTGGGAGATTTGCTCATGGCTGTTAGATGATTTTGCTATCTGCTTTGTTGAGCATTTAACTGTGCATGAGCAATGTTGTGCCTATGATGCCTGCTATCCACTTGGGGAACCAAAGGCTCCTTGGGCACTAGTGGCTTTTGCGTATCCTCAATGATTACATTTGATATCTGCTTGTCAAGCACGCTAGGCTGAGGATCTACCCTCCGATTGGTCCCATTTGGTTTCTTGATTTCGACCATGAGGGTTCAGTCACTCCACTGTTGTTGACTCGAGACTTGGTTTTTCGTTTAGATCTCCTCCTATGCTTTTTTGCTCTTGATATGATCTGGCCTTCAGTTGACAAGGGAGGTTTAGCAAGGGGTTTTGGCACCCAAATCCATCGGTTACCTACGTAATACCCTTGAGCACGTAGCAATGCTTTGGATATCCATCGTGGAGTTGTGCTGACCCTCCATCGATGCCTTCGTCTATAAGGCCTGGGCTTCTTTTGGGGTTTTCTATGATATTTGTAAGTCCAAAGCCCATCGTTGGCATTGTCTCTTGACCTTCTTGTTTCAGGCATGGCCTCACTCACTGGTTCTCATTGTTCGACCTGTGCTTGTATCAACTCTTCCAACAAGTCCTTGCTCTCGTTAGCATGCTTGACTGTTATGTCAGCACCCTCTTTGCCTTTCCCTTGAGGTTCGATGAGGTCACCCTTGCTAAAGGTTATGACTATCCTCACACCTGGTAGTGTCAGGTGTATCCTCTGTGCTACATAGTCGGCCTCACACTTGGCTGCCATTTTGAAGGGTCTTCCTAGGAGGGTTTCCTTCCCGTAATTAGTACTAGTTGGAGGAACATGAAATAGGATAGGCAAGCTTTCAGTTTCAATTGTCGCAAGGATTTTGCACTTCCCTATGAGTGCTTGTGGGTGTCCCTCATAAGGGCTAAGAGTTGCATGTCTGTGTGAGCTCTGATTGGCCTAGTAGGGTCCATGATTCATAGGTCAAGATATTAAAATCTGCTCCTTCATCAATCAGAGCATCGATAGTATGCTCTCTTTTCGCGGTGAGTTTGAACCTAAGATAAGCAGGTGGTACTATGTCTTCATCTTCTAGGTCTTGGCTTGTAAATTTAAGCCTTCTGACAAATGCCCTTGAGTCCCCAACTACACGACCAGATGTGGATTCTCCACTGATGTCTTGGATCATCAGTGCAGTGCTATTCAAGGAGCATCTATCGTCACGACTATCATATCTAGTCATTCTTGCTGTTGTAGCTTGATGTTGTTGCTTTTCACTTTGACTAGATGCAGTCCGAATGCAACATGTATGTGTTTTTGCAGTGTGGCCTTTTTGCCCTTGTTGGCTTGATTGGCCATTGATGTTCTAGGGTCTCTGTTTCTCTCTATTCGCGTATGGGCTTTTGGTTGCTCTTTTGCAAGTGAGAATCCATGCTCGTGTAGAGCCATTACTACACTAGGGTCCAATTTGGAGGACCTGTCACGACACATGTTTTCTCTCCAACCTACTTGAGGGAGGTGCGGAGGGGGTAGAGCCCCCTCTGCCGGTGGGCCGGGGGGGAGGGGGAATCCCCCCCGGGCCAATAGGGTTGTTACGGTAAACACCATGCCCAATTTGGAGGACCGTTTATAGCCAAATTTTGAACTACTTGCTCTAAGTTTCAACCGAGTGATCGATCTATGATATGGTTTCAGTTCTATATGGTCTCTTGGTTAGTTTCAGGGTCTCACACTCTACAGGGTGGTCCGATTGTGAAAATTGGACAGGGTGGTCCAATTGTGGGAGTCGGACGGGCTAGTCCGATTTCCACAATAGGAAAAATGGTCCGATTATCGCACTTGATCTGATTTGAGACTCGGACAGGGCGGTCAAATTTTACTTTTTCCCTAGTCGGACAGGGGGGTCCAATTCTAGGACTAGGACACGTGGTATGATTCTAGGAGTGGTCCGATTCTGGGAATCGGATCAAACAGGATGGTTTGATTCTCAAAGTCGGACGGTCCGACTCCAAAAATCGGGTGGTCCTATTTTGGGAGTTAGATGGACTGATCCGATAGCACAAACGATGGTCCGCGAGTTGTGCGCGATGCTTCAAGGTCAATGCCTATTTCCTTGAATCATCCCGCACCTTCCAAATAGGTGCAAAACAATGCAAGAAACTGCCAAGAACACCTGGAATCAATGTGGCGCTCGAATCGATCGGCACTTCAACGATCTCCCCGCTCTTTCTCACTCACTCTCTCTCTCTTCCTGGCTCTCAAGCTCACTCTCTCTCACAAAGAAGAATGTCAAATGTGGTCTTTCCTGGTTCTGTGGGCCTCTTATTGCCCCATCTTAGCCTTTTGTAACCTCAGAAATTAATCCCTTATACTCTTCCAGCCAGAAATCTGAATCTGTGCCCCTATTTCCCTGTTTCCAGCAGCAGCAGAACCCTTTCTGTTTTCCTTCTTTTTCCTATCCTAATCTTAACCTAATGCAACAAAAATCAAAACCAGAGATGGAGATGGATGGTCCTACTCTACTATTCAACAACAAATCAAAATACTTACTTGCTCCAAGGATTAGAACCTCCTAAATCTCCTAACTATCTCAAGCACCAGTTCGGGCTGCAAACCCTACTTCTATACTTGATTCGATGTGCGCGGTGCTCAAGGCTCGATTCCGTCGGTCTCGGCAACGGAACCAAAATGGAGGGGAGCTACGAAGCTCTACCCTGAGACCTACGGACTGCTTATTGATCAAGCGTTTCAAGCCGAGCGACCATGGCTATCTCTCACATAGCCGACATGCAATGCCTACCTTATGGGTGTAGTGAGCTTACCTTGATGCTCGATCGAGTCCCCTCCTCTCTCTTGCACTCCGATAGCTCCACGATCCTTGTGGCAAGCTTAAGCAACATCAAGCCCTCTCCGTCAAGCTCCATCCTCCATAGCCGCACAAGAAAAGAGAAGAGAAGAGAAGAAGAGAATATGAAGAGAGAAGATGGGGAGCTTCTTCTCCACGATCCCTCACTCTCACACACTCACTCCCTCACTCCCTCAGACTCCCTCAATTCCTCACTCAAGCACAAGCAAGAAGGCAAGAAACAAGAGAAGAAGAAGAAGAAGCTTTGGCCACACACAAGAATGAGCTTCTCATTCACTTTTCAACTTTATATACAAAACCCTAAATCCCTTCTGGGCGGTCATCCCCTTATCCCCTTTTTTACATGGCCGGCCATGGCCTAGGCCCTTTTCCCCATTTTCCTTCTATCTTCCTAGCTTCCTTTCCACTGCCCGTCTACATTTACAAATTGCACGGGTGAGAGCCCGGCGCTCCTTAAATTAAATCATGATGTGCTTGCGCTCTTTTACAAAAGTATTAACTTGCGTTTTTCCTTGTGCGCCTTTTTCCCTTATTTAGGACTTTTCTGCACTTCTTGTGTTTCTAGATTTTTCTTGGCGCACCTTTGTCTTCCGTTTCACTTTTGCCTTGGCCTTGTCTTCTGCTTCAGCTTTTTCGGATTTTCCACCGTTGTTCGTTTGAGGGTTAACATTATGCATGGTTGAAAGGATTCTTTATGAATTTCAATTATATGTAGGGTATTAATTGATATAAGGTTAAATAAACTGAGATTGGATTGAGGGCTTGCTACTCAATAGTGACTCATAGATTACAATTTTTTTTTTACTTATCCTCATGAACAATATTCCAATCATGGTGCTCAAAAGACAACAATCAAAGCAATGTCAAGGTTAGGTGTTATAATGAAGAGAGTAGATGATAAAATGATTGTAATCAATAGAAAGTTAGAGACTAAAAGCTCTGATTGAAAGGCTACCCCTAACAGATCAAGAGCTTGAATACGTGAAGAGATTTACCCATATCTAATCTCTCTTACAACTATGGATTCTAGGGATAACCCTAACTAGTTGGGTCCGCGTATGCCTCCAATGTCTCTATTGTAAGGGCTAACCAGTGGGCTCACCTTTGAGATAAGCTTCTTCAACGGAGAGCACTATTTAATAGAGATTGTCCTTTCCTTTGATCGGTATTATGGCTCCGATTACATGGTCATGGTAGAGATTGATGCATGGGCTTGTTTGCAATAGACATGTGGACTAAAGGACATGGCATTGCTTGCCCCAGACAACACCATTCCTTCCTATGCCTGGCACAAGCATCACATTGGTGGGACACGGAGGGTATGCATATTTGACCGCTTCTACACATCTCAAGGAGCCTGGTGGCTATGCAGTTGTTTCACATATCATAGCCCAACTACGATTGCTCCTTCAAATCATCTTCCAATTCTAACTACATTTCAAGTTGTTGTCACAGGTCAAGCCTAGAGAGGCCTATCACCCTTTTGATTCAATACCTCCTTCCTCCAAGAGATGAGAGCTTCCTTGGATGGCCCTACTCAAGCCTGGCATCAAGCTAGGGACTTCTTGACACCGCTTGAATTTAGATGGAAAAAGTGCATTGGTGCTATAACTTGGGTGGTCAATAAGGATCTTAGAAGGAGGATGGTAGCCTGAAGGAGAAGAGATGGGGAAGATAGTGCTAGAGACAAAATGAATACATTCTCTATTCTCTCCCTATCCCTAGAAGATGCAGTTATGCAAGCAGTATTGAAGATTGTTGAGCACTTTGAGGGAACGTAGGAGGCCTATGTAGTCAAGACAGCTAAGACCCTCAGAGGCAAATGGGAATCCCTAGGGGATGCACCCAACTCATTCTTCTTTAGCTCCCTCAAGCTTAAGCAATCAAGGGAATTGATCACTGCTATAGAGCATGAGAAGGGGACCCTCTTCACTGACGAGCTCTCCATCTCAAGGGTCTTTGAGAGGCATCTATCTACCATAGTTAGGACTAGCCCAAAAGTTCCTGATAATTATGATACTTTCCTAAGGGAATTTCTAAAGGGTGCCATCTTCCCATCCCCCTAGCCAAATCCCTCCTCCTTGATGAGGTAAAAAAATGATCTCTTTAAAATGAAAGAAGGGAAAACCCTAGGCCCTGACACTACTGTGACTTGATGGGCTCCCA